>NC_081414.1:313481663-314193329 GCF_030272615.1 Cryptomeria japonica | reverse complement strand
AAAGAGAGATGGATGAACTTGAAGCCTTGATTGACTAGAGATCACCTAAAGGTACCCGTAAGTATGATGGAAAGTTGCCTTTGAAATATTTCTCTTGTAATAAGATAGGACATTTCTCTTATAGATGTCCGGAGAGAATGGCTAAGTATGATAGACATGATAAGTTTGATAAGCATGATAGGAATGATAGATATGAAAAACATGAGAAGTATGATAAGCCTTACAAGCCTAACCGGAAGTATAGAAATTAGAAGAACTGTTATTATGCTGATGATGAAGGTATTACAGATGAAGAATTAGAAGGAGATGAAGTTGTATTCCTTGTCAGTAAGGAAGATGGACTTATACCTATTGATTCCACTAGTTGTACTATTGAGGAGAAAGCTTTAACTACTAAAGTTGAAGAGAAAGATGAACGGTTAATTAGCAATGGTTGTTCACATCATATGACCGGTGATAAAAGAAAAGTTGTGAATATGGAAAGGTATGATGGTGGAATAGTTATATTTGGAGATGACAAAGCCTATGTGATTCGTGGGAGTAGTTCTATTTCTTTCGATGGTAAGAATGATATTGATGATGTCTTTTATGTTGAAGGTTTGTGTAGTGTCATAAAATTGTGACCCCTGCAATTTTAACCACATTTGGGGTCCTCACCTGGGCGAAGGCATCTCCTTCCCTAACCGAGACCTATTTTGTATTTCCAACCCTTCTCTCTTCCTCCTTCATGTCTTGTGTCTTCTTTAGACCCTGTCTGGGCCCCAAAATAGGGCAGGGCAAGGGTGTGGCACCCCTGTCCTCACCCCTTAGGGTGGTCCTATGTTTGGTCTGCCCAATCTCCTATGCATTTCTTATCTTCGGGGTTTGTTATTCCTCTTTGTCAGCCTTCGGTGGTTGAAAGTTAATCCTTGAGGCATGTATAAAAGGGAATTCAATACCCTCATTCATGGATGGATGGACAACGAAAGGATAGATAGAAAGCATAAGGAGAAGATACAATATTTCAAGGTCATCATCAAGTATTCAAGCATTCAAGTCTTCTTCAATCATCCATTGGACCAACATTACAACATTCATTTGCAAGCATGTGTGTGTTAGGGTTTTGTCATGTTACATGCCATTTCCTACAACATTTGTGGTTACATTCAAGAAGCAAAGCAATCATCATCAACAAGTTGTAGATCTACAAGGTATACATCTCCATTGTTTACATTCAAGCATTTTCAATTACTTTCTTTCTAGGTTGATTCCTCAATCGGGGTTTGACTGAGGCAAACCCCTATCCGCAACTCCGCTTTCTTCTCTTTTCTGTCTATACATTGCAAGTGTGTAGTTGTAATTGTAGGTTTGGGCTTCATTTGCAGAGACAGAAGAACCCTTTTCGTTTCGCAGATTTTGTGGCGAACCATGTACATTCCTGCCACGGTCCTAACAAATTTTCTACAAATTTGTAGGGTAGATCCGTGTCAATTTAATTAGCTCATATCCAAAGTTACAATGCGATCCCGAACTGGTATCTCCTCATTTCACTCATTTTCTCTCTCTTTTCTGCATAGTCAACAAGTCAGCTTTCTCATTTACAAAAGAGGGTAAATCACACTTCAACCATTTGCAATCCACTTAGAATTCACATCCTTGTTTCCCTTGGATTTGGATCTAGTGGATTCAACCCCTCTTTTGAATGTAAAGTTCTTCCCAAGTGAAAATCATCCTACTGGCTTCCTTTCTCTCTTATAAGTGGGGAGTCACTAGGATCCAATTTTCCACTTTACATTCTGGTGAAACCAAAATCTTACACATTAATTCTTATTTCTCATTCTTATATCTGATTAATTGCAATTTGAATTTCAAATTTTCATTTTCAAGTTTGATCTATTTGCAAATTTTAGAGGTTAATTGCATAAAAACCCTGATTTTTCATTTTGAGAAAATTAAGCTTGTGCGGTGTAAACTTTTAATTGTTTATTTCAGATCTGATTTCTATTTCAAAATTGCAATTCAAATCTGTCTCTTTATTTTGAAAATTTAGTGGTTAAATCATTAAACCCTAATTTTAAAGATCTTTTCATTTTCAACTTTTGACTGCAATTTTGACCGATCTAGACATCTCCAAATCAGTTGTTTTTTTGGATTCCGCATTAAAATCATAATCTCTATCATCCCTGAAAATTTTGAAAAAAGTTGGTCAGACCATGTGCATTCCCGCCATGGTCCTCAGCTTTTTTCCCAAAATTTTGGGAGACGAAACTGACTATATTTTTCTGCTTAGATCCATAAAATTGAAGTACTTTATCAATTTTAACACTCTCTAAGGTCGAACACAAATTCAAATTTCATCAAAAGGTCCTAATTTAGATCTGCCTTTCCAACAAATTCAGATTTCACTTAAGAGACTTTTAATGATAATTAATAAATTGGATTTACTTGTTCTTTCACATGTGATTACATTAATTTTTGCATATATTTATCATGTGTCAGATAAGAGTTTCTTCCATTTCTTGTTGATTCTCTTTCTTCATAGCACTTGTCACATTGTATTGTTAGGATTTCCAAATTATTTCCTTTTCAATTAGATATCAAATCTTTCATGTATCATTTATGTTTCATTATGGTGATGTTGTTAACAAAATGCATTTCCTATGTTAATCATCTTAAAGCTTTTGTATATCCTAAACCTAGACATCCTAATCTTTGTACCTCTCCTAGGGTATCTTGTGTGAAATAAATGAGATCTAATGTCCTACCCAATGATCTTTCTACAAGAGAGCAAGCATTGGAAAGTAATATGGATCCATCTTCTTCTTCTACACATACCCTTGAGCAAACGGGACAATATGACAGCATCAACATTCTTACATCTTTGGATCCTCCTTATTCTTCTAGGACCTATCTTCAACATCAAAGTCTATGTAGGGAGGATGATGTCATGCATTTTATTCATGACCTTTCTCCTCGCATAGAAATCACTAAAAATGAGCTTTTATATGATGAAGATATTCTTCCCCAATCTTCCAAAAAGGATAAGCTTGATAAAGGCCAAGAGATTCTCATTTCACATGATACTCCTTCATCTACAAATCCTTTTCTGCATCCTTACACATCAGATTTTAAAGAAAATAATGATCATGTTCCTCTATCTAGTCAATTGTAACATTCTTATAGTCATGGATTTCATATAATTACAAAACAAGGTTTTAAAGGACAAGGAATTGGGAAATTTGAGCATGGAATTCATGTCCCTGTAAACCCTCCTACACAAACTACTACAAGAGGCCTAGGAATTTGTGCCCCTCTTTCTATGGACAAATTCCTTAGACTTCAAAACTTTAAAGATTACCTTCAAAAACAACAAATCAAGAGAGCCCACAAGAATGCTTCCTCTTCAAAGCGTCATTTTTGTTCATTTCATCAAACCCATGACCATAATGCTGATGATTGTCCTGATTTCCAAAAATCTACTCAATATGGAATAGAAAGTGGAAAAATTAGAATTGTGAATAATGAAACTCCTTTTTCTAACAAACCTTCTTCTTCATGGGAAGATGATATTTATCATCCTGACAGATTAGGCACAAGAATCTATTGGAGATTGAAATATGACAAGAACATTTCCTTTCCTCCTCAAAATAAAAACAAAAATCTTAAGAAAGTGAAAGGTATTGAATATTGCATTTTTCATTATTTATATTCACATTCTATTGTAAAATGTTATGCATTTAATAAATTTGTTCAACTACAATATGATCTTGCACACATTTCTCTTACAGAAGACCTAGTTGTATTTCTTGGTAAAAACATCGTGCCTTAGCACTTCTTTTCCCTTCATGTTTCTCTTCACCCTATGGAATAATTATCCCATTTAACGGGGCTCTTTATCATTAGTGGTGGTATTGTTTCACTTTAGCATACTTTGGGGAAACAACATGAAGTCCAGTTTTCTTCTTCTTTCTATACATTTATCTCTATCTTTGTGCACTATTCATTATTAGATCTCTTTTCTTGCATAGGGTTATTCTTATGTGAGCATATAATTTTTCTTTGGTTTACCTCTTTGCTTGGAGAGGGGCATCTTTAATGAGTACTGCACTTCTTCTCTTTCCTTCATTCTCTTGGAAATATTACCTCTTATGTGGTTTCGATTGTTCGCAAGTATGATATGCCCCTTAGTAGGGAATGATCTCTGGAGAAGTATGTATCCTTTCTTTGAGAGGATTTTTTCCAATAGGACGGCATATCACTTGAAACTAATCACCATCAGCACATGTGTAATGTTTCTCCTTGTTCTTTTCACTTGGGGGGCAAGGATTTTTGCTCCTTTCCCTTGTATCATTATTTCCTTTAGGGGTTGGATTTTTCATATGTGATTATCATTTCTTACAATGGTATTTTTATATTATTAATCCCCCTTGGGGAGTGTATGATACTTTTTCTCTCTTCTTTTTAAATATTACCACTTCTTGAGAAGTGTAGTTTACATTTACTAATGTCTTTTTATTGTCCCTTAGCTTTGGGGGCAATGATCCTTCTCTCTCTTTCTCTAGGGATCCACTTTTACCTATTAAGTGGATGGTGTGAGTTCTATTAGTTGATGCCATTCCTTGTCTAGAATTGTTGGTTATTGACTTAGGATTCTCTCTTATACAAGAAGTATTAATCCTTGACTACAACCTCTTTTACACTTGGTAATGTGCATCTATGGTAAATCCAACTATCCCTCTAGGGGCTAAACATGATTCATCCCTCATCAAGAATCCCTTTCACCTAGAAATAGGAGGAAGGATTGCATTCTTGTTCTTTTCTTTTCTTGTTCTAGAAGATGTTATATTTGTCTAAGATAACTCCTCTTGGGGGTAGATGTCTTTTGAAAAAAGATCTCTTCTCCTCCAAGGATCACCTTTACACTTACAGAAAGAAATCTCTTTTCAACTATCTTATCCTTGCTTGAAGAGTATTCCCTCTCTTGCTTGGATTTATGACATTGTTGCATAGAGGATATCTTCTTTGTGATGAAGGTAGGTATCCTTGTTCTTATTTCCTTAAGATATCAACATCAGCCTATGTTGACATCTTAAGGGGGGGCACCCACACTGCTCCTTTGTACTATACTTCTCTCATGCATTGAACACTGGGACATTCTTGGAACCAGAGGGAAACCTCTTAGAGCAAGATGTCATCACTTTTTGTATAGTGGGTCATTCTTAGAACCAGAGCACGGTCTCTTAGAGTGAGATGTCTTCACTTCTTCTTGTCTTGTACAGTGAGACATTATTGGAACCAGAGGGAAACCTCTTAGAGAAAAATGTCATCACTTTTCTCTTGTACAGTGGGTCATTCTCGAAACCAGAGTACGATTTATTAGAGCGATATGATGCCAATTTTCTCTTATACGGGGTGATTATTCTCAAAACCAGAGCATGGTCTCTTAGAGAAAGATATCACACCTTTCTTGACACTTGTACTATACATTCTATACAAGTTGTAGCGTACTCAGGCATAGACTCCTATGAGGCGCTTTGAACCTCACTTGCACACACATGCATGAGGTTGAGTGGAACTAACAGTGCTCTCTCTCTCTCTCTCTCTCTCTCTCTCTCTCTCTCTCTCTCTCTCTCTCTCTCTCTCTCTCTACATGGATCACCTAGGCAGGCTCTAGGGGTGAGATTTTCCATGTCCTTCTCTCCATGGATCACCTATTTTTAGGGGCGAGACATCCATGGTTTCTTTCTTCTTCGCTTTTCTTCTCATGGATCACCAAAGTGTGTATTCGTGTTCTCTCTCTTCTTTCTCTCATGAACTCATAGTTTTACTATTGATAGTTCATAGATGGTGTCAGCTTTTCTCTTTTATGTGCTCGCTCATGTTTATGTGATGGCATTGGTCTTTGTGTCCCAATTAGTAGCTGAGACATCTGAGCTCGAGATCTCTTTGGCTAGTTATTTTGTCATCATGTGTCTTTTTTGCACTTTGTCTTTGTTTTGTGTGTCTTGTGCCTTTTTGTTTTGTGTGCTCTTGCATATGTTGGCATGTTTTGAGACCCTAAGATTTGGGGCTTTTTGCTCCTCAATATTAGTGGTGTCTTATACTCCTTGTGGTATTTCTATGTGTCTTTCATCTTCATCTCTCTTTTCTTCTACTTTACCAATAGTAGTGGCGTAAGCCATACTCTCGCTAAAGTGGGGGCTAAATGTAGTGTCATAAAATTGTGGCCCTTGCAATTTTAACCACATTTGGGGTCCTCACCTTGGTGACGGCATCTCCTTCCCTAACCAAGACCTATTTCTGCATTTCCAACCCTTCTCTCTTCCTCCTTCATGTCTTGTGTCTGCTTTAGACACTATCTGAGCCCCAAAATAGGGCAGGACAGTGGCATGGCACCCCTTTCCCCCTAAGATAGGGGTGTGGCACCCCTATCCTCACCCCTTAGGGTGGTCCTATGTTCGGTCTACCAAATCTTCTTTGCATTTCTTGTCTTCGAGGTTTGTTATTCATCTTTGTCCGCTTTCGATGGTTGAAAGTCAATCCTTGAGGCATGTATAAAAGGGAATTCAATACCCTCATTCATGGACAAATGGACAACGAAAGGATAGATAAAGAGCATAAGGAGAAGATACAAGATTTCAAGGTCATCATCATGTATTCAAGCATTCAAGTCTTCTTCATTCATCCATTGGAGCAACATTACAATATTCATTTGCAAGCATGTGTGTGTGTTAGGGTTTTATCATGTTACATGCCATTTCATACAACATTTGTGGTTGCATTCAAGAAGCAAAGCAATCATCATCGACAAGTTGCAGTTCTAAAAGGTATACATCTCCATTGTTTACATTCAAGCATTTTCAATTACTTTCTTTCTAGGTTGACTCCTCAACCAGGGTTTGACTAAGGCAAACCCCTATCCACAACCCCCCCTTTCTTCTCATTTCTATATATAGGTTGCAAGTGCATAGTTGTAATTGTAGGTTTCGGCTTCATTTGTAGATACGGAAGAACCCTTTTCATTTCAAGGATTTTGTGGCAGAAAATGTACATTCCCACCACGGTACCGATGACTTTTCTCCAAATTTGCAGGGCAGATCCGCGTCAATTTAATTAGATTAGATTTGAAGTTACAACATGATCCTGAATTGGTAGCTCCTCATTTCACTCATTTTCTCTCTCTTTTCCACATAGTCCACAAGTCAACTTTCTCATTTACAAAAGAGGGTAAATCGCACTTCAACCATTTGCAATCCACTTAGAATTCACATCCTTGTTTCCCTTGGATTTGGATCTAGTGGATTCAACCCCTCTTTTCAATGTAAAGTTCTTCCCAAGTGAAAATCATCCTAGTGACTTCCTTTTTCTCTTATAGGTGGGGAGTCATTAGGATCCAATTTTCCACTTTACAGTTTGAAACATAATTTTTTGAGTGTTCAATAGATGGTTGATAAAGGTTATGATCTGTAATTAAAGGATGGTAAAAACAAGATCTTGAATACCTCCAGTATAGAGATTGCATCTGGAACTAAGACTGAAGGTAACATTTTTCATTTGAATGTTGGTGAGAAAAGTTGTTTGATTGCTCAGATAGATGAGAGTTGGTTGTGGCATAGGAGAATGTGTCATGTAAAATTTTATTCAATGATTAAGATTTGTTCTACACATGTTGTTAGAGATCTGCCTAAGATTGTTAAGCCTTCTAATCCAGTATGTAAGGAATGTAAGTTGGGTAAGAAATCAAGGATTTCTTTCAAGAGCAAATAGTATACATCTGATGGACTACTAGATCTTGTGCATACTGACCTATGTGGACCTACTAATGTTAGAAGTGTGCAGGGTGATAGATGTTTTATGCTACTAATTGATGATTATTCTAGGATGATGTGGGTTGTCTTTTTGAAGGAGAAATCAGAAGCACTTGATAAATTCAAGATATTTAAAGAAAAGGTTGAGACTGAGACTGGATTGAAGGTGAAGTGTCTAAGATCTGATAGAGGTGGAGAATTTTGTTTCGACGAGTTCAATTCATTCTGTGAGAAGCATGGGATTAGAAGACAATTATCTGCTCCTAGAACCCCATAGCATAATGGAATTGTTGAGAGGAAGAACATAACTATCTTGGATGTTGCAAGGACTATTCTGATTGAAGGAAATTTTTCGAAGATTTACTAGAGAGAAGATATTAGTACTGATATTTACACATTCAACAAGGTTCACATCAAAGGTGATATTTGTAAGACACCTTATGAGCTATGGTTTGGTCATGTTCTTATTGTGAGATATTTCAGAGTATTTGGTAGCAAATGTTATATCAAGAGAGATGAGGATATAGGAAAGTTTGATGCTAGAGTTGATGAAGGTATCTTCTTGGTACATTCTACAAAGAGCAAGGCCTATCGGTGCTACAATTAGAGACTGAGAAAGATAATAGAAAGCGAAAATGTAAAGGTGGATGAGATCCTTGGGAAGGAGATCAGAGGATGTGGTTATGATGATGGACAGCATATTGTTTTAGCCCATATTCAGCCTGAAGAGCCTAAGAAGAATGATCTAGTAGAGATAGTTAATCTGGATGTTGTTGTTGTTGGTGAAGGAGTGTAGGAACTTTAGAATCAAAACAATTAGAAGACTCTGAGGTGCATAAGACTGAAGCATTCTAAAAATCATATTATTGGTGATAAGAATAAAGGTGTAATGACTACAAGAAGGTTAGTTGCTGAAGAAGTATGCTTGATTTCTAAATTTTAACCTAAAGATGTTGCTAATGAAAATTGGATGAGAGATATGGAAGAAGAGATAGATTAGATTGAAAAAAACAATACATGGGAACTTGTGCCTAGACCTAAGGATAAGAACGTTATTGGTACTAAATGGGTATTCAGAAACAAATTGAATGAAATCAATGAAGTTGTCAGAAATAAAGCTAGACTGGTCTACAAAGGATATTCACAACAAGAAGGAATTGATTATGACGAGACTTTTGCTCCGGTTTCTAGACTTGAAGCTATTAGACTGTTGCTTGCTTATGTTGCTTATAAAGATTTCAAGGTATATTAGATGGATGTCAAATCTGCCTTTTTGAACGATGATCTTGAAGAAGAAGTTTACATTGAGAAACCCGGTGGATTTTCACTATTAGATGATGGAGACATGGTATGTACGCTGAAGAAATCTCTTTATGGATTGAAAAAATATCCTAGAGCCTGGTATGCTAGACTAGATAAATATTTGTTGAAATTGGGATTTAGTAAAGGTGTTGTTGACAGTAATCTGTACTTTAAGATAGAAAATGATAACATATTGACTATTGAAGTCTTTGTTGATGATATTATCATTGGAGGTGATGATGACTTGAGTATGAAGTTTATCGATGATATGCAGAAGGAATTTGAGATGTCTATGATTGGTGAGATGAAATTTTTCTTAGGTTTGCAGATTGCATAGATTGGAAAAGGTATATTCATATCTCAAACTAAGTATGTGAAGGAATTGTTGAATAAGTTTGGGTTAGATGAATCCAAACTGGTTGGAACTCCTATGGTGACTATTGTCTAAGAATGATGAATCTTCGAAAGCTAATCAGAGTTTGTACAAATCGATGGTTGGTGGACTGCTATATCTTAAATAGACTAGACCGGACATTATGCATGTTGTGTGCATGGCTGCTAGATATCAAGATGATCTAAAAGAGAGTCATGTCAATGTTGTTAAGAGGATATTTAGATATTTGAAGGAAACTATGGATTATGGTTTATGGTATCCAAGGAATGATGATTTCATGTTATGTGCCTACACTGATGATGATTGGGTTGGTGATGTTGATGATCGGAAGAGCACTATTGGTGGAGCATTATTTTTGGGTAATAAATTGGTTTCATGGGCTAGTAAGAAATAAGATTTAGTGTCCTTATCTACTATTGAATTTGAGTACATTGTTGTTGCTAGTAATTGCACTCAGGTAGTTTGGATGAAGAAAATGTTGAAATATATCATAGTTGTTTATGATGAGCCTACAGTTATATACGATGACAATTATAGTGCTATTAACATGTCAAAGAATCTAATGCAACATTCAAAGACTAAACATGTGTCAATCAAATGTCATTACTTGAGAGAGAAAATCAGTGAAGAGAAGGTGCAGCTGGAGTATGTATCTACAAAGGAACAAATAGCTGATATTTTCACTAAACCTTTGCCTATAGATACATTTGTCTACTTGAGAGACAAGTTAGGGGTCTCCACCCCTCCTGTTGAGAACTAGATGCATTCAGTTGCATCGATTCGATGGATTTCAGTGTTGTTATATGGAGCCTAATCAAACTTAGAGATTACTTCTATCGGCGCAGTTCCCCCCCCCCCTATTTTTTTATCAGGTTTGGGGACAGCGCCCCTTGGGCGCTTCCTGTCGCGATACAAGGTGGGTTTGAGGGGCAACGCCTCGCAAGGCCAAAAAGACTTATTATTTTATAAAGGCGTTGAGTGTTATTTTTCTATTGGCTGACATGTTGTAACCCTGATTTTGTAATCGACATAAATCTTGATAAAAAGGAAAAAGGGTTAGGGGTTTTTTAGTAGAGAATTTAATAGCATTTTACAACGGTATTGAGTTGCAAGGGATTGTTGGTTGTAATCGGTTTTGATTTACTGGATAATAATATTGGACTCTATGTTTGGTGGATGTATCCCGAGATTGGGTGAACCATGTTAAATATTGTCTCTTCGTTGTTATTATTTCTATGTTTTTCATTCCTGTGTTAATATTTATCTGCATATAATTGATATTTTCTGCATGCAATTCCTAACAAGTGGTATCAGAGCTGGTTGTGTTCGATTATCATCTGCAGGAAAAATCTCACGGTTGAGTGGGACTCTCACGATTAAGTGGGAGTAATGGCGGATGAGGGTAAATTGAAGGTAGAAAAATTCAATGGGAAGAACTATCAATTATGGAAGATGCAGATGAAGGATTATCTCTATCAGAAGGATTTATGGAGGTTGTTGGAAGGAACAACCAAGAAAGGCACAATGAGTGATGAGGATTGGAATATTTTGGACATAGGCACTAGCAACCATTTGGCTATGTCTACCACCGTTTGTAGCATTCAATATAACAAAAGCAATGACGATTACAGAACTAATGTTGGAACTAGCTAAATTATATGAAAAATCCTCAGCCTCAAATAAGGTATTTCTCATGAAGCGTCTATTTAATCTGAAGATGGTTGAAGGTGGATCTATGATAGATCATTTAAATGAATTTAATATGATTACCAGTTAGTTGTCTTCTCTAAAGGTAAATTTTGATGAAGAAGTTAGGGCTCTGCTGATATTATCTTCTTTGCTTGAAAGCTGGAATGGTTTGGTAATGGCGGTTAGTAACTCTATTTTTGGTACAAATACCTTAAAATTTCATGATGTTGTTGTTGTTCTTGTGAGTGAGGAAATTCATAGGAAAAGCTCAGGTGGATCCACATCAGGTAGTGTTTTGAATGCAGACAACAGGGGTAGACCAAAGGAGAGAGGAAAAGGTTCTGGAGGTCGTGGAAAGTCACAAGGAAAATCAAAGGACAAGAGATCCCAATCTAAAGGACCAAAAGATTGTTGGTACTATGGGAAACCAGGTCATCTGAAGAAAGATTGTTGGTCTCAGAAGAATAAAGAAGGAGACAAACAAGAGCGTAATAAGGAGGCAAATGTGGTAAGTAATAAATTTGAAGAAGATGTTTTGATTCTTTCCCTAGATAATGTTGATGATTCATGGGTTTTAGATTCAGGGGCTTCATTTCATGCTACCCCCCATAGAAGTTATTTTCTTGATTATGTCCAAGGGGATTTTGGGTTGGCTTATTTGGGAGATAATGAACCATGTCAGATTGTTGGAAAGGGAAGAATTAAGATTAATTTGCAAAATGGGAATCATTGGCTACTACAAGAGGTAAGACACATTCCAAAGATGAGTAGGAATTTAATTTCAGCAAGGCAACTAGGTGATGAAGGTTGCACAGTTAATTTTAATGATAAAAATTGGAAGGTTTAAAAGGGTGTCTTGATAGTAGAAAAAGGCATGAAAGTAGGCACCTTATATCTTTGTACAGATCATCATGTTCCTTCTACTTTAGTTGTTGCAAAGAAAACCTAGACACATTTAGGAACAGTTGTTGTGGATTCGTGAGAAGAAACTAAAATAGTTGTTGTAGGTTCTAAGACAACACTATGGCACAACAGACTTGGGCATATGAGTGAAAAAGGTATGAAGGAAATTCATTCTAGAAAGGTTTTACCACATCTGAAATGCATTAATATGAATTTCTATGAAAGTTGTGTGTATGGAAAACAAAAGAGAGTTAGTTTTCTCAAGGATGGGAAGCAAAAGAAAGATGAAAAGTTGGAGCTTGTGCATACAGATGTATGGGGACCGGCTCAGGTATCTTCCCTCAGTGGCTCTCGGTATCATGCTACATTCATAGATGATGCAACTAGGAAGGTTTGGGTTTACTTCCTTAGGCATAAATTTGATGTATTTGAAACATTTAAGTAATGGAGAAGCTTGGTAGAAAATGAGACAGGTAAAAGATTAAAATGTCTCAGATTCGATAACAGTGGTGAGTATTGCAACAAAGAATTTGAAGATTATTGCTCCATTAATGGTATTCGTAGGCATAAAATGGTTCCAAGAACTCCACGGGAAAATGGAGTGGCTAAGCGCATGAATGGGACAATAATGGAGCATTCAAGGAGCATGAGATTGCATGTTGGGCTACCTTTAAACATGTGGGTGGAGGTTGTCAATACTGTTGTATATTTAATTAATAGATGTCCTTCAACTCCTTTGGTTGTGGTATTCCAGAGGAAACATGGATAGGTAAGAAGGTCAGTTATTATTTTCTCAAAACCTTTGGATGTGAAGAATTTGCACATGTAGATTCTGAAAATGGAACCAAGCTGGATGCAAAATCAAAAAAATGTATTTTCGTTGGATATGGCATTGATGAATTTGGTTATAGACTTTGGGATGTTGAAAATCTAAAAATTGTGAGAAGCAGGGATGTTGTATTCAATGAGAAGGTATTGTACAAAGATCAGTTGCAGCAGCATGAGAAGAAAGAAAAGGATTTTTTCGTGCTAGATGATATTCTAGATAGTAATGTTCCAGTGGTTCCTCATGCTCTGCAACAGCAACTAGAAATACTACAAACTCCAGTGAATGTTAGACAGTCAAAAAGGCTAAGTAGACCCCCTGATAGGTTCTCTCCCTCTTTCTATTCTATTTTGTTAACTAATGTTGGTGAACCAGAAGGATATGATAAATCTATGCAAGTGGATACAAAGGTTCAGTGGGAGCTTGCCATGAAAGAAGAAATGGACTCCTTACACAAAAATCAGACTTGGAAATTATGTAAGTTGCCTACAGGTAAAAAGGCTTTACAAAACAAATGGGTTTATAGGTTGAAAGAGGAAGATGGAGGTAAGCATAGATTTAAATCTAGGCTAGTTGTTAAAGGATTTGCACAAAAAAGGGAATTGATTTTGCTGAATTTTTTTCTCCAGTTGTTAAGATGACTTCTATTCGTACTGTTTTAAGTATTGTGGTTGCTGAAGATTTGCATTTGGAATAGCTAGATGTGAAAACTGCCTTTCTCCATGGTGATTTGGAGAAGGAGATATATATGGAACAGCCTCAAGGATTTGAGGTCAAAGGTAAGGATAAATTGTTGTGCGGATTGTAGAAGAGTTTATATGGCTTGAAACAAGCACCTCGGCAATGGTACTTTGAATTTGATAGTTTTATGGTTGAGAAAGGCTACAACAGGTGTAATTCTGACCATTGTGTTTATTTTAAGAGGTTGGATAATGACAACTACATTATTTTGTGTTTATATGTTGATGGCATGCTTGTAGCGGGGTCTAACATGGATCACATTAGAGAGTTAAAACAACAATTAGCAAAATCTTTTCCTATGAAGGATTTGGGGGCAGCAAAACAAATCATTGGTATAAAAATTTGCAGAGATAGGCAAAATAAACAATCGACTCTATCTCAGGATGATTATGTTGAAAAGGTGTTGCAGAGATTCCGTATGGAGAATGCAAAAGTTGTCAGCACACCTTTGCCTAGTCATTTGAAATTGACTAAGGAGATGTGTCCAAAGACACAAGAGACGAAAGACAAAACGTCCAAGGTACCATATGCTTCAGCTGTAAGAATTTTAATGCATGTCATGGTATTTACGCGACCGGATATTGCACATGTTGTTGGATTCATAAGTAGGTATATGAGTAATCCCGGATTGGAGCATTGGAATGCAATAAAATGGGTTCTCAGATATTTGAGAGGTACATCCAATAAGCATTTATGTTTTGGGGGCTCTAATACTGATTTAGTAGGTTATGTAGACTCATACTTGGCAGGGGATATTGATACTAGACGAAGTCCTACAGGTTATATCCTTACTGTCATTGGGACAACAATGAGTTGGCTCTTCAGGTTGTAAAAGGTGGTTACTTTATCCACCACATAGGCAGAGTATGTACCTGCAACAAAGGCAAGAAAAGAGATGATATGGCTACAATCTTTCATGGAAGAATTGGAAAAAATATAGGCTAACAGTTATTTGTTTACAAATAGCCAAAGTGCCATCCATCTTGCAAAGAATTTTTCCTTGCATTCAAAGATAAAACACATACAGTTGAGGTATCACTTCATTTAGTCAGTGTTGGATGATGGACAATTACGACTGGAAAATATACATACAGATGAAAATACAGCAGATATGTTTACAAAGGCAGTGACAACCTAACATTCAGAGCCTTATCCTTTTATCTGGATTCGTGTGTTGGCGTTGATCCTCTACTGGAGTAGTATGTATTTCTGGGAGAGAGATTCATGTTTTTATTTTGAGGAGAGAATTTGGTTATCTGTTTTGATATATTTGGCATTGTTGTCAAAGGGGGAGAGAGATCATGTGAAAAACTGCTTTATATATCCTGATCTTAGAGGGAGTTTGTTGGTGATATCTTCTTTCTTTGCATTGATTGTTTTTCACATTCATATGTTGCCATCAATGCCAAAGGGGAAGATTATTGGATATGGTTGGTCATTGTTGCTACTAGGATATGTTGTTGTCATTAATGTCAACATATTCTTGTGATTTATTCCGATGTGATTGGGAAGATCTTATGATCTGGTTTTTGTAGTGTTGTTTTGTTGATCACTATTTTGCAAAGTTCGGTATATCCTCCAATATATTCCAGTGTGATTAGATCTTGTGTTGATACTTTGGGATATTTCTCAGGATGGTCTTGTGTATCTTCACTTCAAATGGTTCATGATTTGGTGCTCTACAGTTTATCTTTCTTTGTGACAGTTACTGATTGGTTGTGTTCTTGAGCTTTCAAACATTGACCGATGAAGATTTAATAAGTGATGTTGGTGCAGCTATTCCTGATGATTCTAACATTCTTGTTGGTGTTTCCTAGTCGTGTCCTATTTGTTTTGACAATCTGCATTGACCGTTGTGCGAGTTTTTGGTGGTTTCTACCAATCGGTGATGTTCTTTGTGTTATGCGGTTTTCCTAGTGATGTAGCGTGTTGCGGTTGATCTTGGTATTATTTTCGGTGGAGTTGAGAATTTGAGAATTTGATTTAGGTCAATTTTATGCTATGTAAATCATTATATTGTTCTGGTAGTTGATCTTTGTATCGAGTGATGTAATTTTGTAATTAAAAGTTGAGGGTTTAATCGACCTTGTTATCAAGGTTGATGACTTGTATATATAGGTGATATATTCATGTAATTTGGCTGTTGATGTTATGTCTGCATTATCAACAAGAGGTTGATGTGTGAACAAGTGATTCATCCTTCGGTGTTGAGTTTGAGGTGAGATTGGTGTTGCGGGGTAGACATTTGTGCTTAGCCGAAACTATAATCGGGCATTTGGAGATGCTATTCTTTCAGTTCATTTCTTCCAGATTGTAGTTTGAATCTTATTGTAAGTCAATGAGACTTCCCTGAGGGTTGTATCCTTCCAAGCCATTATATTTGAGCAGTGAGCTCTACGCAGTGTGCCTGAATGCATGTGCATTCCCCATTGTAATATTTACACATACTACTGTAGAGTACCATCTTATTGTGGGTAGGTTCCCACCGTGGTTTTTTCCTTAACTAGGTTTTCCACATCAAAACTCTTGGTGTTGTGTGTTGTGTTGTTAATTTGCTTATCTCTTTTGTTACTGAGTTTACCATATCTATGTTTTGTGATTAAGTTTGGTGTTTCGGTGAAGATTGATTCACCCCCCCCCCCTTCTCAGTCTTCCTTCTTGATTTCTGCTAACACCTTGGTTTCTGATAGAGATGGTCCATGTTCTTCATTTGATAAGTGTGGTTTTTCTAAAGTGGTTCATGATGAATCTACTAATGAGTTGGAAAATCTTGTTAAATATGACGATAATGAAAATAATGTTGGTTTAAAAATGAATTAAAGAATGGGTTATAAAGGTAAAGGAATGGGTAAGAATGAACAAGGAATGAAGGATCCCATTGATCCAACAATGAGGCCAAAACATGAAGGCCTTGCGTATATCACAAGTAGAGGAAAGATGAATACATGTTTTACAAGTTCAAGTGAATCAGTTCAAGGAATGAAGACTATGCATTGTTCACATTGTAACAGTAAAGGACATGTGAAAGATAGGTGTTGGGATCTACATCCTTGCAGCTTTTTTGGTTTGAGGAATCATTCTGAAAAGACATGTTGGAATAAAGAGTCAAAGAGTATGTTTATGACAGGTTGCATGAAAATGGAATGTGGATGGATTTGTGGATCAAACTGGAAAAATATTACATGTATGATTAGAAGGTTTTTCAAGCATAAGTAATTTAAAAGTTCAAAAGGGATAAAAAATGTTTTGGATGAAAAGAAATCATTGTCTTAAATGACATCTACATATTGTGAACTTGCAAGAAGAATGCATTTAAATTTCAAGTGATCAGAACATTAATAGGAGGTGAAGGCGCATGAAGACACCAAATTGATTTTTTTTTTTTAAGTGAAGATGGAATATGTTGAGTGGAGCTAAAGTTTTTTGGAACTGAAGATTGAGTTGTTGATATATTTATAAAAATATTGCCTAAATTAGAAACTCGTTTCATCTCAAGGAAGTTGCTTTGTGAAAAAAATTTCTATTTATCCTCTCCCAATAAACATTATGGGGGGGGGGGGGGGTGTTGGATATAATGTTTATCTTGAAGGTGTTGTAGATAATGTTTGTAATTTTTATCTTAAAAGTGATGATATTTATCTAAATAAGTGATAATGTAAATCTTGGAAAGTGTTGGAAAATTACATTATAATTAGAATATTTAGATAAGAACTTTCCAACACATGGAAACTTCTAGTAGTTTCCAAATTTATTTTCTTCCTATCCATTTGAGCATATAAATACAATTGTACAGCATAAACAAAAAAATATACAGTTTTATTCTTTGTGCTAATATTATGTGTTTTTTAAATAAAGTTTTGTGTTTTTTAATAAAAAGGGTCATAGATCTAGATAGACTCCATAATTTTGACTTTATTGGTTTGGATTTTGGACTAGATTTTTGTGGAAGGTTATGAGGTAAATATGTTTGTTTTCCTAAATCCAAAGTGAAGGTTATGTTTGGAAATATAAATTAGGGATGGGTTTGTTGATGTTTGGATTTTTATGGAGGTTTGTGGGAGTTTTATTTCTATATTGAAAAGTTGCAACTATGATTAATAAGGATTTGATTTAATGTTTTAGAAATAGAGAGAATGGTGATGTCTGACATGGTTTTATGGTTACACTAGTTTTTCCTAAGACCACTTCTATCAAAATGTTTGGTTTGTTTCTATAGAAGTTGGATTTTGGAGCCTTATTTACAAATTTTTGGTGAAATAGAATAGGTGCTAAAACACATGGTAAAGGCACTTAAATAACACAAGTCCTAAAAGGCAAGGAAAAAGTAGTGAAAAATCATAGGTGTTGATTGATAGTTAAAAGCACTAAATGACAAGGCAAAGGCGCTAATTAGCAGCCCTAAGTGTTACACATACCAAAAGTGTTAATGATAATCTGAGAGACCTAGTTGTGTTCTTGGATTTGGAAAGGGAATTTAAAAAATAAAAACAAAGTGGACAACTTGAATTTTTAGGGTAGTCAAGTTGAATGACATTAATGGGAATAACACATGAAAAAATCCAAACACTTTAGAACATTCCATAAATTATTCAAGAAAATGTATTATTGCTTATGGAGTCACAATGGCTACTTTTATTCCTACTCTATTAGAATGGTGGCATATGTCCTAATAATACCATATACCACATGAATGGATAGCTAGGTAATGCAAGTACATGTACCACCTTACACCCCTTACCTTCGAGGACTAGCATTTCCTAAAGTTAAAGATATCTCACCATATGAAGGTATATGTGAGCACTTTCCCTCCCCAATAGGGGAGTAACACAATGAATAATTACCGACGGGTTTTAAAATAAGATTAACAAGACTTTAGGGGATTCCTCTAAATTCTTAAAAGGTATATGAGGCACAACTATTAATACTAACCTATCACAAGCATGGGTCAAGAATGTTAGTTAAGTTGCTCAAACCAACCCTAGACCCCTACCCTAGATTGGGATACAACTTTCATTCTCCCACTTTTTATACCTCATTAGTAACACATGGTTGAGGTTGTCCCTTGGGTTGATGAAATCTCCAAGAAGGCCTCCTAATGGAAAAGACTTTGTTAGGTCTTTTTGATCTCCCAAGATTGCATGAAGCTCAAGGGGAGAGAATAATCACAAAACTAGCAAATTTTGGTATCTACACTAAAACAAATAAGGAAATGTGAGGTTTTTCATCCCCAAGATCACATGAAGTGCAAGGGCTGAACATACACCAATCACAATCCTACAAACATAGAAAACAAGTTAATTGCTTCCTACTCTACTTTGGTGCAACTACACTAGTAATAGAAAACCAAACTATTTAGAAAGAAAACCTACATCTAATAAATTAGTGGTTTGATTTATGCTCTTGGATAGGTGTAGGACAACTACAAAATTTGTTAGTTCAAAAAAAAGTTTAATTTGAAATATGAAATAAAAGAAGATGACAAATTTTTAGCAAAAATATTGAAAGACAAAAGAAAAGTTTTGAAACATGTCGATGTTAAAACATAGGGAGAAAAAGTGCTAAACTAAACAGAGGCATTGATAGATAGATAATAACACTACAGCAAGAGTAGACACTAAAAATAAAAATAAAAGCGCTAAAATAAAATGCGACTATACCTACAAATAAACACATTGATTTGTAGGTTGAAGGAGTTGAAATAGACATAAGTGTTAAAACACATGACAAGTGTGCTAAAATAGAATATCTAAAAAATTAAAAAAAATCAATTTCCTACAAAATAAATAGGTTTTAAAATATATTTAAAAAAATGATTAGCATGTTAGCATAAAAAACAAACAAATCGATCAAAAAGGCACATGGAAAACTAAATAGACAAATGAAAAGCAATTGTTAGTAACATAAAAATATTTATTTGTAGAGCTAAAGCATTGAAATAAAAAAGCGTTTATCTCGCTTCAAAAGTGCTAATGCAGAAAAAATCGCTAAAAAATAATATGTAAGTGTTGATATGAAACCTACAACAAAAAACTAAAACAAATACTCAAATGAAGGTTAGTAAAAAGGGAGGTGGATCTCACTAGATGTGCCGAAATGAAGAGGATGAAAAACTATAAAATACATAAAACAAAAAGAAATGAGAAATTAACATAAATAACTTCAAATCTTATACTTTTCTCTCTTCCTTGATTGAGCCAAAGTGATGCACCCTTCTCTCTTGATTTTCTCTTGAATGAACTTGGGATGTGGATAGCTCTCCAAACAACATGACCTTAGCAATATAATGATATTGGAATGAAAATGATAGCATAATCTAGCATGTATGAAGTGATGAAGAGGGGAGGGGAGAGGCTCTAATTTATAGATTTTTTGAATGAAGGAATGAAGGGTTAAGATTTAACTACAAGATGGATGGTCAAGATTGAAGGAGAGTCAAAGGACTTAGCCTTACAATAAGTGTCACAAGCTGAAAGCATGTGAAAATGACAATTGGCATGGATAAGAGGGAATATTGTGCTCACACATGTGAGCTCAAATTGAGAAGAACTAGGAGATGACAAGTGGAAACATAAGTGGAAAAATGTAAAAGAGGAACTCTTGGAAGAATGAAAAATGGAGAAAAGAGGAAAGTGTTGGGTGGCTCCATTGGGGAGAGGATCTCACACATGTGAGCATCCAATAAAATAATTGGTCAAAGGATGAGATGGAGGGATGAGAGTGATATGTCCATAAAGAATTTATGAGGGCTTGGAGGACACATGTCACATGAATACAAGTTTGGGAATTTGGAGAATTTCAAATTGAGGAAAATGCAAATAAGGATTAAGGGTGGACTAGTAAATTAATTAATATTGAATTTATTAATTAATCATGATTAGTAGAATTAATGGGACTGGGGGCTAAGGTTAGTTTAACTTTATTAATCAACCTTTAGAAGAAGTAAGAAAATGTAATTAATTAAATGTGATTCAACTATTATGGGATAATAATAGTTAATCAAATATGCTTTGATTAATTATAGGGATGTGAATAATTAATTAAATGAATAAATATTCAATTAATTTAAGTATTCAAATTTGAGATGCCTACACTCATCACCCAATTTACTAACACGTATGCACTTTATAAGAAGGTGATGGCAATGAAAAATAAAAATAATGAATCTCATCAAGTACATCATGGGTACATGTTTATCCTAATTCATAGTCATCTATGATGATGAGACGAGCATCCCTACTACTCATCATCACCACCTATAAAGGACATAAGTGTAACAATGCACAACACATATAGCTATTAACAATGTTTTCATATCTCATTTAACCTTGAGACAGTGGATCTTGGCATCTATCACTTAAAGGGTTGATAGGCAAACAATAACTATCTTCCAAGTTAAAACAATGTCAAGATGAGCTTCATAGAAAATTCTAGTACAATAGCTACACATTTAAAAATATGTCATGCCTTAATTTAAAAAAATTATGTAGTTGATCATTTCAAATATGAGTTTATTACCATATTATTTCTCACCATTGAGATTTTTTTAATTTATAATCCAAAAGAATTAATATTATAGAAATGAGAAGAATATTTTGATCATATAAGAATGACATTGATTTTCATTACCAAAAAGAGCTTCTGACAATGTTAAGTGTATGCAAACCTTTAAATGTGTTCAATATTCCCATCATTGAATGTAAAAATATTTAGTTTAAAGGAGGTATGTGTTTCACTATTTATGAACCACTCATAATATACCTAGCTAGAATGTAGCTATGAAAAAAAAAAAAGTTTATTATAATCTTGAATTAAAGATCAAGTATACAAATCCTTAAGTATAAGTGCAAATTTCCCTAATATGGGCAAAGATTGTAGTCAAATGTGTGAAAATTAATTTATGCACCATGTAACAAAACAAGCACACACTATGTATTATCATGGATACATGTGGAGATAGGGTTAAAACCTACAATTATACTTATATTTGTGTCAATATATCAATAATGCTCATTTTTTACTTGAAATTTTCAATATCCAAGCAAACTTTTATTCAATAAATTTAGCTCTCATAAACCATTGTATTATTCTATGGTATTCTTTGACTTGGTGTTCGTTGAGGGCTCCAATTCTGAAACATGTAGAGTGCAAATTCATTCTAAAGTTTACAACACATTATATTGAGTTTGGTGGGCATATACACCACATGTACAATATGGTTAACTAGAGCTTTTAATTTCTTTAGGAAGTTCTATAAATTATAACATTTTTCTCAACACTTCTCATACATTTTTTAATATATGTATTAGATAAAAAATTATTTATTGATTAGTTTAACAAGGGAATTTTATTGAACGGGTTAAAATTATAATAGTTACACATTATTGCGAATAGTAATAATGATACAACAAATATATCCTTCAAGAAGGGGTCTTGACTAAAAGTGATGGCTACAATAGAGGACAATTTCCTTGCATCCTCATTCTAGCATCAATCCATCGCATTGACAAACACCACTAAATTTAGATATGAAGTAGGTAAACAGTATTGAAGGGGTGTAAATTTAAAATTTCATAAATACAAGTGTAAATGCTCCTACTTTTAATTAGTGTGTAAATGGAAGATGAAAAAATATGAGCACTTAAAGAAGCATTATACCTTCCATGACACTTTTGATTTCTCTAATATTATGTATGTTGAAAACTGTAATGACATATTGGATTGTTCATGGAAACTCCTCAATGCGACAACATATACCTACAAGAGTTTTCCATATTGGCAATGCTTAGGGATGGCCTAGATTTATATGTTTGAGATGGGTAAAGATGAAATACTAAGATTTGCTCTTAGATTGAATGGTGGAGATTGATTAGCTTGGATGCAAGATTAAAAATCTTACAAGTGCTGATTCGAGATAGGTGAATTTGAATAAAACATGGATTGAGGTAAAATGGAGGGTTGAGATTATCATGATATGAATAACTGGTGGAGATCATAAATTCTTGCACTTGTGTGAGAAGACCCAAGAAGATGTTTGATTATGGAATGTGATTGGTCTCAAACATGTGTGAGGATCATGTGTGTAGTTTTACAAGTAAGAGGTCTCACACATGTTTGAAATGAAAGTTGTAGAACTTTTTATGGATATAAATAGTGATGATTGAAACTTGATTTATTTTTGGATGATAATACTAGGTTAGTTGATTTGATGACCAAGATTAGATGTCAAATTTACTTTGGATTGATGACCTAGATTTATTTTAATTTTAAATTATGGTTATGACATGACTATCCCATCAATGGGGATTAGACTAGGATTTGGGGATTTTAGGGTAATTAATCAAATAACTAGATTATGTGATCAATTAAAGGAAATGCGTGTAAGATGTTAGTTTAATTAAATACATATAATTCATTTATTCAATTAACATTGAGATGAGAAGAATATAGTTACAACATTTCCAATATAGTGTTAAAAGTGGTGAAATAGGTGATATTTTGTGCCTCATTAAGAATGTTAATTTTAGATGTCTACATTTTATCCCTATTTTGAAATAGCATCATGACTACAAGCATGGGTTGTTTCAAATAAGAATAAAGTATAGTCATTTCATTAGGTGAAGGGTGAAGGTGTGGTGCCCTGTTCAATTGAATGATAATGGAGTTGGTAAATGGATATGGATAATGGATGCTCCCTAAAGAAAGTAGGAGAATGAAGATACTGCATGAATTCTCAAAGTAAAGAGATAATGGAAAGAAGAGGAAAAGATGTAAAGTTGGTAGAGGTTAGAGGAAAGGATATTGTTTTAGGATAGCTGGATGGCTTGGGTTAGTTTCATTGACTAATGGTTGTTTTAGGTGCCTCAATTATTGGAGGACTTTATATGTGGTATGGTGAATGTTGGTGATTATAGACATATTTGTGAATTACTGGGGAGATTTTGAATTTATTGAGCAACTTCTCAATCATAGAATTTTCTAGGATGCACCAAGTTATAAGGACCAAGGCAATAATGTGACAAGTGCATGAGAAATTGACATCCAAGTAGGAATATGAACTAATACAGCATGATATGGAAGACCATGATGGGGTTGATCAAGATTTGCCCCAAGAATTGATACGTATACATGTTGGATTTGATAGGCAACCCCACATTTCTCAAAAATTACTTTCAACCAAAATTCCTATCACATGAAAGAGAAAAAGTCATTGACTATGTTAAGCAACCTTGGAAAATGAATCGAATTGAAAAGCCGTCATTATTAATTAATTGATTGATTTTGGAGTATTTCAATATTGAATAATGAAGTCTTTTTAAAGAAAAAAGCAACACTTGATGAAGTCGTAGTTCATTTTAAGCTATGAGACAAAAAGAGCACATGACCTAAATATAGAAAAGCACTCCTAAGTTGAGCTTAATTTTAATAAAGAAAAAAGGAGACCAAATTAACCAATTGATACTTAATTATATAATTTTGTGGTTTCACATTTTACTCTAACAATACAAACAAAATAAGCACACAAGTAAGCATGTGCAAATAGAAAATGCAAACAAGACTTTACCCCTAGTCATGTTTAAAATTGATTGATTGATGATGACAATTGTATTGTTGATAATGAAAATAATGCAAGTATTAGGAATAATATATCTCGATGACAATAATTTTACTAAAATAGATCTAGGTTTACAGTGAGGTTCAAAACAAAATTGATGGATGTTTTACATTATGAACTCAAATACCTCGTATATATTGCATGGATTAAAATTGTGTGCATATAGATGGATTGTTTTGGGAATGTTTAGATTTGTGGGGGGTTGGGTGCACTGGATTGTGGTTGACGGAGTTGACTTCTTAGAACCAATGAAAAGGGAAAACTAGGTCTATGGATAAGGATGAAATGATGAGGGACTTTCTTAAATAGGGGAATGGAATGGGATATTGGATGGGATTTAAGATTTTTATCTAGGATTTAAGATTTTTATCCAAGGATATGAAAAATAGGAAAAACATTCCCCATTCTCTATATTTTGTGCTACACATCCTAAAAATATTGTGAAAGATCTATCAATATTCATACGAAATGATAGGACAAGATTTGCATGTTAGAGAGGATAGCTTGGTGGCTCAACGTAGAGAAGGATATAAGGAATGGAGGATGACAAAAGGGATGAAATGTAGAGAAAGTGATGTTTGCGTTGTTCAAACCATGTTGGTGGATGGTGGATAGACTGGATATGATGAGATAAGCAAGAAAATGTAATAGATGAGTAGATAAAATGGAGTAGGTAGGATGGGAGAAAGCTTTCCTTCAAATGTAGGGTTCTTGTTAAGGATATTTACACATGATGCCTATTTTCAAATTTTTCATGATGATGTCTGTCTAAGGCACCATAGGAATGGTTTTCACTATTAGATTAATTTTCTTTTTAATTTTTTGAGTTTTGATTTGCTAATATTTTGATTTAATTTTTAGATGGGATGGATGGATTTGGAACGAGGATATCTATATTGGATGTTGGATGGATTATTATGGATGGGGGATTAGGGAGGTGGAGTTGGATTTAGGATATGTCAATTGGATGGAGGACTCAAGCATTCATTTCCATGGAGAGGGGATAATATCCTACAATGATGAAATATACTAAAACAAAACATTTTTAATATCATTGCATTCATGGATGTTGGTAAAAAAATTATTGACTACTAAGTTATCTTCCCCAAAATATAAACAGGGTATCATCATAGCTTTGACTTTTTAGGATGATATCAAGGGAAATGGACAATAATATGGATGAAAAATGATGGGGATTAGGAAAAAATTAGGATTAAAGAGATGTGATATTGTGCATAATAAATTGGAGGTTGAAAACGAGTGGATGGAAGGATGGGATGAAATAGGCATGAGGAAATATTATGGAACCAAATAAAACCAAGACCAACAATTACACATAACATGATGGACATCAAAGCTTTGGATAAGGATATGATATTTTGAAGGTAGGGATTTTAGAAGTTGGAATCTTTATGGGAAAGTTGGTATTGTGGATTTGGTGATGTAGTGACCCAAAATGGATTCAAAATTTTGAAGATGGGAACGTTTGGATTTAGATTTTACTTGGAGTCATTGCTTGTTATTTTGGTAACTACGTTATGCTTGTTCTTCCTTTTGTACCGGTGGCCCTTCGTCGCCTTTTTTTAATCTATTTTGATTTTGGATTATAGTTTTCTTTGAGACTCCAATTTAACATGTTGTGGGTTCACTATCAACTCCAACATGTATATGTATTAGTTCTTGGCACACATCTTGACCAACCCCATTATGGTCTTTCATATTATGGTATATTAGGTCATACTCCTACTTGGATATCAATCCCTCATGCAATTGTGACATCATTACCTTATTCCTTATAGCTTGGTGCATCCTAGCAAATTATATGATTAAGAAGTTGCTCAATAAATTCAAAATCTCCTTAATGATTCACAAACATATTTATAATCACAAACAATCATCATATGACATAAAAATCCCTCCAAGAATTATGGCACCCAAAACAACATCAGTCAATGAAACCTAACCCAAGCCATCCATCTATCCTAAAACCAATGAAAGGATTGTTGGCAACAACCTTGTGATACAAGTGATGGTAGGTACCAATTGTAGTGTTGGAAGGAGTTTCATTAGGATATGCAAAAGTCTTACCAACTTCTTTGTCACATGGAGATCTATTGTTGAGGCCCTAAAATCTTAGATTTTATTTGAGTTGCATGGGTTCCAAGATGTCGTATGCATGAAAACCTAATCCTTTGTCTTGATAATGCATGCTTTGATAAATTCAATTTGTGATATGATACTTTGCTTTGGAAAAAAGATGAATCTAGTTTTAAATGGGTAGGGCATGGTGGAAGTTGTAGTTTCTCTGGTAGTGAGAAAATCATATCAATTAAAGGTGCGGGAACCAAGATGATAGGATTGGAGTTCTTATGAGATTGTGAAAGGGATTGATGTGGATATTTAGCTCTTGATTAGAATGTGGACATGTTTGGGAATTATTTAGAATTGTTTATTGATATATATGGAATCTTTTGAATGATTGAGAGAGGAGTGATCATTTGTTTTGTGAGTGATTAATGCATGGATGGATGCTTGAAATTCAGCACGTGGGTGGAGGAACTATCCTTGACGTTTATAGATATAGGATTCGATGGAAGTAAGGATTTGATGAATGCATGCTCAATGAGGTGTGTAGATGACACAAAATTAGCAATGTAGCAAGATTTCAAAAATTTGTTTAAACAGTGTGGCTTAGGATCCTTCATAAATAGTCTTGGAGTAGATTGTTGAAGCTAACATTATTGGATTGGTGTGTGAATTGGGATGGGTTCGATCGTGGAGGTTTTATATAGCGAGTAGAGGCTACAAAGCACACACATGCGAGGGGTGTTTAAGGTATGGATGGGTCAGCATGTCCCGTGTCATAGGTTCCATAAGGTTAACCAATAGATATGCATTTAGTAGTGGTAAAGTAGTTTGTGATATTTGGTTCTTTGTCTAAAATGCTTATGGTTGGGTGTTTAGAGCTTGTGGCAAGCTTGATTAAAGAAATATCATCCAAAGATTAATGACCAAAAACTTATCTTGGTCCACAAGACTCATTATTAGCAATGTGATCAAAGGGATTATATTATTATCAATTGAGATAAATTGAGTAACATCATCATCAAAGAAATACCTTTTAGAGGTATGAGGGGAGTTGTCAAAATAAAATGGAGCTATGACTTTTATATTTGGATTGGATAGTTATTGAAATGATTTGGTTATTGGAGTTAAGATTTAGTTTGATATAAAATAACGTTAAGATGGATGTGTTAAGCCCAAATTTTGGATAATTTTGAATTTTGAAATTGGAAGTGTTGGATAGGGGTGGTTGAGGTTGGATTAGATGAACAATCAAGGATCCAAACTCTAGGATGAATTGATTGGATTAATTTTCTACACTTAGGATAGGAAAAGTTCCTAAGAAAGAATTGACTTGAGATTTTCGATTACCATACTTAGGATAGGCAAAGTTCCTATGCAAGTTTGATTTTCATTTTATTTTGGATTGCTAGATTAATGTTGAATCCTATCTTAAGTAATACAAATTGGGATTAGATGGTTGATATTAGCATATTAATCTTTGATTCAATTTTGGTTTGGGTGAATTGAATTAGATGATGATTGATTCGGGATTGGGATGAGTGGAGACAAGCTAATTAAGATTACCTAGGATTTTAAGTCTTTGATCGACTTGAGGACATATGGTTTTAAATTATGATGAGGGTTTTGGTTTGGATTATGGATTATGAATAAAATTAGATTTATGATTTGGATGAGGGGGTTTGTGATGATTGATTGAGGTATATAGTGGATGATGCGATTTAGAGCAATCTAAATATCAAATGATTTGGGATTTTACTTACCAAAGCCTAGTTCATGGATAATTTTGGGTTTTGGGTTGTTTTAGAGGTGATTAGAGTTTCTATATTTAGCATAGGCAAGGTTCCTAAGCAAGGATTTGAGTTTGATGATTATACTTGGGTTTGAGTTCAATGATTATAGTTATGATGAGAAAGTTTTTAAGCAAGTTTGATTTTTATTCAATGTAAGGTCATTATCTCGAGCATGATTTTAATTTGGATAGGTAGTTGATATGTTTGATTGGATGATTTTGATTAGGATGGGAGGGGGGGTAAAAGTTGACTAAGATGACCTAGGATTTTTTATTTGAATACATTTATCTTGGATTACCTAGCATTTAGATTAGGATTTGGGATTAGATTGGTGTATTATTATTTATGGATTTGGATGACATGCATGAATTTAGATTATGATGGGGGTATAAGAGTGTCAATATTTGGTTCAAGATTGTTCAAGGATGATGGGAATCAAGTTGGACTGGGATTAAAGTTCTAAGGATGAGATAAATGGATGTTGGGTTTGGATTAAGGCTTTGGGCATAGATTAAATTTGGATTTGGATTACAAGTATGGATTTAAGAATAATGTCGATTGATATTGGACATGGATTAGTATTTATAGGATGGATTGACTCAAAATTTTATTAAGTACATTAGCTTTAAATGTTTCTTAGATGTACCAATTTTTTGAGATGTGTTGCTAAGATAATGATATTCTTAGCTTGCTTTTCTAGATAAAATTATGTAGACTTTTTATGCCCAAAATTTTAGGTCAAACTCTATAAACCAACATAAGGGGAAGAAAGCATGAGAAGAGAGAAGAATTGAGAGTTTTAGTAGACCCAAATCTCTAAATAGATGCAGGCGTTATGAAGCCAAGGTTGGTAGACACAAGAACCAAAGCATAAAGATAAAGGATAATATAATAATAATAAGCAGAGAAAAGAATGTAATAGAAGATGATGATATTTATCATAATAATAAAAAAAGAAGAAAAAATAATGCAATAGAAGATAATGATGTGACTTATAAAAATTCTCCATCATTTTTTATTGTTTTAAGCCATCTGAATGCAAATAATTTTTTACAATATTATATACGAAGAATTTCATAATCATATGAAATATACAAAATTGTTGAACAAGATTCCTCCTAGTCCTGTTCACCAAGAACAATTTATACTAGTGGCAGAGATGAAGGACGAAATAGAACAATGAATCTAATATCAATTATTTAAATTCAGTATAGCTACCTCATCTGATGTTAATTGAAATGCAACATATAGACAATCAGTGATGAAATGCTTTTGCTCGACTGTCCCCTGATACCGATGAAAAATTGTTTTGCAAGAGATTCTGTCGGCTCTATGCAATTATCAAATCGTGAAAGATTTAAAAAATGATGATATCCAAATCAACAGTTGACTTTCAATATAGACGCTGGCCATAAATCCATTACTGCACACAATTTTATATATAAATTACCACGGAGGCTTAATTACTATCACATGCTAGAGTCTAATAGAGCCAGCATCGGTCATGTTAAAAACATCGTGCTTTACTTTATTGTTTTGATAATTAAACCAAGATTCTGAATTTAATGCTCAGTTAAAATAACAATCGAAAAATTGTTATAATTTTATTTTTGCTATCAATTTGCTTGCAGTTGTTTCTATTAAAAATGGGCTTCTCACGGTCTCTTGTCAAAATCTACAAGAGGAAACTGGAAAATACCGTTGCTTTAACGTCTAGGGTATCCAGAAATTTAGTCTGAGGCTGTTGGGATTGCTGAAACAAACGAAAAAATCCCTTCCGACTTCAGCAACCAGGAAAGTAATTAAATGCAAAATAAAGAGAACTCAATTCAGAAAAAAATCAGATGAGAAAATATGATGGAATAAACCATCACTTTTGAGAAGACAAATAGAAGAAAGGAAATTAATACTCGTCACTTTCTAATTATCAACATCAAGATAACCTTAATAACAACGAGTTACAAATATGTCGTTTGAACATTATTGACCATAAGTATATTGTGCACACTTTGTAACAAGACATGTCAGGAATCAGGGCACTGCAAGCAACAATTACGGTGCAGGGATTCCATTCTTCATTGTCTTAACATGTATCTTGAAATCCAGCTAATTTCAAATTAAAGACTACAGCTGTAGCAAGATTCCAATCTACATTAAAGACTACAGCTGTAAAGGATTCCAATCTTCAAATCGTAATGTCAATTTGAATCTTCAACTTACAAATATTCAGAAAAAATTAAACCACACTAAACTGGAAGGCACACAAGTGACATGATAAGTCGTGTTCGCTACCTAAAGGACTCCCTGAACAATGCATCCATAAGCTAATGCTATAATAGTCCAGTAGCAAGATACATGCAATTTAATTATATTGAACCAGTTGAATCAGGAGCTCATATGCAAAATAGTGACAACAGGGAAATTATTACCACTCAGCAAAGAACAAATATTCCAACAAACACCTTAGTACACTTATTTACTCAATTAGCTCTTAGAACACCACAATAAGTGTTCATGATCATGACGCATAACCCCAATGGAACAGTAGTTCTCAAAATCTCTTACAGGGGGAATTTAAGGCAAGGCATTCCAATAAAAGGACATAAAACATCATTCTCCTATTTGGAGAATTTCATCTAATCTTGAGTTAACAAATACAGGGAGAAAAATGGAAGAGATGATCTACAAAGCTCATATATCTAAGCCTAAAATTCTAAGATACATGATGGACAACATTTTGAATTCCGCTATTCACTTCTCATAAAACATTTAGAGTTCTGCCAACACAAAAATCATTCAACTGGGAAAAATAAGCACCTGCAATCTCAGCCGAATTTAGCTTTTGTATTTTGCATTTTGCTCTCTATTGCTTCCCTTCCATTCTCTGATTCTAAATTCAGCAAGATAGAATTACCGTATTACAGAAAAACGAATCTGAGTCATTTGCAATCCAAATATATTAACTTAGCAGATCTCTGAAAAGATTGGGGTTCTCCCCTGTTGGAGTCACTCCAACCTGTCTAGATACTGCATCTTTATGTAAAGAATCCTGGGGAGATTCCCCCTTTTTAACTGATGGTAGAGACTGGCTAGAAATAGATTGTGCATTCAAATTGGATAAACCAGTTTGCATGACTGGGGCTCCCCCAAGTAAGTCATTTCCAAGGATATTTGATGCAACTGGAGCACTGGAGGCCGTTGGTCCCAAAGAAACACCCCCATACAAAGACACAAGATCTACTGGTGAACTACTAGCAACAGAAGCTGCAGGCTTGGCTGGTGCCGATTCTAGAGGACCTTCAAGAAGGCCCTCTAGCTCCTTGAATGGGTCATAGGATACTTTCACTGCAGGGACTTCTTCACTTAAATCAAGGAGATCTCGTGGAGGTGTTGCTGTAACATTTTGAGGAATGGTTTCCACTCTATTAGGTGCAGAAACTGCCGTCTCTGTCTGAGTCTTCTCTGGATGGATATGGTTACTCTTCTTATCAACTGGTTTAGAAGCCTTTGTAGCAGATGCTTTTTTATCAGTTTTTGAAGATGATGATCCAAATAATGAAGCAGCGAGCTTCTGCTTCTCAGTAGAGACTTCGTTTTGCTGCCTTCTATCCACATGTCTTGATTCATATGAGCTCTCTCGGTTCTGCACGCCAGTCGCTTCTCCAAGAGCACTTACATGTGACCCATTATTGGTTTTGTCAATGTTAGCTGACGAGGCAGATGTTGCTGAACTGGAAGTATAAGTTGGTCGGCCCCATTTCTTTTGTACTCCATCTAGTCGCAGCTTGAGGCCATCAAAATTAGACATTTCAGCATTTGCTGGAGACGAAACAGGTGCAGATAACTGCATAGCTCTTGCATAATTTGAGTCTATCACCACCTCAAATTCATTTGATGTTGAGCTAGATACTTGGATAGCTCTGGTTGGCACAGGAGCCTTTGGAATTTCATATGCTTCAAACTTTAAAGAATGACCAACACCTTCAGTTTGATCTTGATGAGTGCGAAAAGCATTCACATTACCTATGTTACCCCGCTCATTCTCAGGAATATAAGGCCTTGCTCCTTTCTCCAAAGATGATTGTACATAACCATTCAAAAATGTCAAGTTCTTGTCTACCTGGGAAGCAGCATGGAAAAGCCAATCAGTAAACTCTATAGAAGTCAGAAACAAAAAAAACAAATTATCATAGTGCTTATAAGAAAAATAAAAGATTTTAGTTTTAGCTGTGCTGAATATAATACAAGCGTTCACATTTTTTGTAGGTATTATAAATTTCAAATTTATTGAAGACAACTGTTTGCAATGTCCATGTTGCAGAACCAACGAAAATTAACTCATGAATGGAGATAGTTAGTCACTTAATTCTTATTGCGAAATTTCTGTGAAGCTAAACAGCTAATTTTGCTGCAGTTGCACATAATAACATATGCATAATCATAAGCACAGAATTTAGAAGACACACAAAACTAATTGAAGCAAAGTGATCTGACAATATCAGTAGTCTTCAGTGGTGCATTCCTGGGTATCTGGACCACATCCCTGACATTACGGATGTTCTAAGACACCCCCTGCCTCCTCTATTCCCCCTCCCTCCATCCCCTGCTTTTATAAAATTTTGGGATTCCCCGCTAAAAAGTGGGGCCCTTTTTCCAGGGCTTTGGGAATGTCAAGGCATCCCCTAAACATGCACTTAAAAAACAGGAAAAAAATATTTTAATGTCATAAAAATATTTTTTTAAGTTCTTAAAATATGTTTAGAAGTCATCAAAACCAAAAAACAAAAAAATAGATTTTTTTCAGTCGTGAAGAATAAATAATAAATGAGAAAAAATTGAAAAATGTGGAATAGACAACTGAATTTCTCCCCAAAATGGAATTCTGTAGTTAAACTTTAATGGATTTTCCCATGACAACCTGGGCATGTCAAGAATTGGAGGCTTTTCAAAGACTGAAAACGTAAAGCCGATTTTATATTTCTAAGATCTTGGAGCTGCTTCCAATATTATTGTGGAAACAAAAGCCCTATAGAGAGGACTAATTTTGGCTAAAAAGGTTGGTAGAAGTTGTGTTAAAAGAGATTCTCACTTGATCATAATGGCAGTTTTGAAGAAAGATTGCAAGCATCTATTGTTGCATAAAATTGTATAAGATTGTACGAATCTGAACAAGGACTTCAAGTTCAAATAGATAGAATTCTAGCATGTCAAATGAAAAGACCACATGGTAGCACAGACTATTTGGCAAACTCTCCACCCAGTATAACAATTTCACTTTATTTTCTTCCTTCCCCAGACCTGCATTTTGATTTGTCAAAGATTATTAAAATTGAGGTTTGAGTGTGCAGTAGGTTTTGGATGGGTGAAATGGGTAAGTGTTTGGTTGAGTATTTCTGCTGCAAAGATTGTAATGATTTCTTGTGTCCCTTGTCAATTGAAATCTAGATTTTTGCCCTTGGGCTCAATTGTTTTTGAAGCATTCTCTTCCCACCGGCCTCTTGACATTTATGGCAAAGCCAGCTGAAGAAGACTGTGCAGAAATCCAAAGGAATGCTGTATAGCAATTTCAAGCCAGCTTGGGCTTGGGATCAGGTTTGGCAGTTTGCCTATTTATTCCCCAGCTTTGGCAGAGCTGGGATCAGTGATACAATATAAAATATCAAAATGTATGAAATTAAATACAGAACACAGCTGGTAATTTATAATTCAATGTCAACTGTCAAATGTTAAAGATTAATCAGATTGGTTTATATTAGTGCATCTGCATATGGAAAATCAATACATCATCATATTGCTCTTCATCAAGAGCATCAACATCTTCAGCTAGTTTGTTGGAAACTTTGAACCAAAAGCAGTGGCATTGTCGCTCCCACTATCTACACTATTCAAGTGACCCTTTTTAGAAGCCTCATGCCCCTTAGCCTTGACCAAGACTATGGAAAACTAATTGTTAGGGTGTTTTTGTTCTTTATCTTTTTTGTACTAAAAATGACCTTTTTGTCCCAGAATGGTTCACCCTGTGTTTGCTGAGACTGTTTGATTTCCCTCCCTGGTTCAGATAGTACGAAAATAATGTAATGCTCAAAAAAAATATGTGTACCGCAGTTTGATCCAGCACAGTAATTGATCAGTAGATTGAAGGAGATTTCACATGTACCCTTTGAAAACAAATTGCATCTTAGGAGAGATAACCATTCCAAGTCTAGTTGCAGTTTCAAGAAAAAAATGGAGAAAGTTGTGTTGAGACGAATAATTGGGAAGCATAGCATCTGATGACAGTAAACACCAACAATCACAATAAAGATATACGATTCCAGTCCATGTACCTTTCTCCAAGCATTAATGTTATCACCCAAGCTACGATGCATGCAAAACAAGGTGACATCACCATTAAGGTTGTAGAAATTATTTCCTGATATTTGCACAAACTGACAGGCAATAATCAACTACTATATAGCACAGGTCACTGATAGTAAAAACCAAGGTTCATGGATGCAGAGACTTTTTACAAGAATAATGACCAAAATCTTAAATATCTGGGTAGAAGAAACATTTGCCCACTAATTAGAACAGCATAGATATATAGTATCATCTCTTGATAAAGATCACAAAAAGAAAATGAAATAAAAAACTATCATGCTCAGATCACAAACTAAATTATCCTCTCAGAGACTCTAAAATGTAGATAACTGGGTAGAGATTAAAAAGAAAAGAAAGAAGGTCCTGCAAAGAAAAAACAGGATTGACAACCTGAATTTAACCTATGAAATCACCTTAAAATCAATAATCATGACAAAAAAAATGAAAACTGTAATCAGAAGAAACTCTAATGCATACGGAAGCCCTTACTAAATTGAAAACCTCAGAATTCTAATGTTATTTATGTAGAGGACTGTACACTTTGAGAGTTTCAAAATGACAAATCCTAGCCATTTCTAAGTATTCCATTGCATCAGTGAAAGCTACAGAGACAAAATCCTAGCCATTTCTTAACAGTCAAAATAAAAAGTATTAATATAACCCACTTGCTAATGTAACGGTTGAAAAAATTGGAATTAGCTTAAAATTGATGCTATTTCCCCAAATGTCCGATACAATTTTATGTCTGTAACAAAGAATTCACAATGAAAAGAATAAGCCATGTAAAAATGTCAGAAGGATAAATGATTAACATAACCTCAATGTCTTCACAGCTTGCATCCAATGGCATCACACTCTCAACAGTATCAGCCTCTAGCCCTATCAGTGCCTGTAATTCATATGCCCGTTGTTGCAAGTCTGTTGAATGGGAAGCTGAGAGTTCATCAATTAAGGAATGGCACTGCAAAGAGACAAAGTTCAAAAACATATTGCTGATGAAATTGATATTAACAAGACAATTGTAATAATTTATTGGAACAAACAACCATCATTGAGAAGCTACTTTAAAGATCATAAGCACACAAGGAAGTTAAAAAAAAAATTAAAATGATAGACTACATGTTTGACATGGAAATCCTGCTTTGACCTCAATCAGAAAATGTGTGGAGCAAAAAAAGCACCACTGAACTAAATATTGTCTATTGACACAAAACAAAATAATTCAGCCTTTATTTATCGGTATCCTATTAGCTTTTAAATTGCATTCCACTGTGTTCTAATAATGTGTGCATTCCATATCCTAACCAATATCATAAAAGGGGTTTTCTAAAATACTGCCACATCCATAATGAATACACTACTTATATTAGCACTTGCATCTATCAGTACAACTTGCCGATTAATCAGAAGAACTTGAGATAGATTTGATAACTGGAAGTTGCAGAAATTACTCTAATTAATAACTTCTTTCCTCAAGAGATCAGGATGTCTCTATGGATTTGATTGTACATCTTTAGATGGGAGAGGCTGCCATTCAAAATTAATCTCAGGAAGATCATTATGAATGAATTTCCTGAATTTAATGAAACTACCACAAATGCTGAATAGATCATTTTCACTGATCTAGGTGTGCAATGTGACACGATGTCACATTTATAACACAAAATTTGGATGTACCGTTAATGTTTTGGGAAAAGACTTGAGGCCTTAATTGAGAGCATTCATTGCTACAGTAGACAACATGGGATGGATTTGGCTACTACCTACGATTCTCATAATCCAATGTGGATTACTTTGTGTCACTCTTCAGCATGTGGAACTTTTTGGTGCAAATTGGAGAATGGTGCATCTTAAATTACTGGAAATGTACTCTATCCCAGGACCATTCTTGCTTCATCTAGTATTTTGTGTTTCATGCACTAGGCAAAAGGCCATGGTTCAATAATGTATATGATGAATGCCTTAGATTTATATATGAATCATTGAATAATCAAAATTTCAGATATTTTTTTAATTTCCCTTAAGTTTTTCATGGGCGTACCCTACCCTACCCTACCCTTAAAGAAAGGCCTTACACCAGTGGTCCCAAAATCACATAGTACATACTATCATCATCTATGTTCCTCATCCTAAAACAATATGTAACACTGAAAAAACACATAGTTAGAGCCTAATTACTTCCCTATGGTTTGAACACTCAAGGTTTTTGTTTGGTTTGGAGCCTCAACTCTTGGAGCTTGATTAAAAACAATAAAATTATGAAAAATGACATGCACTATGAAGGTCCTTGTGGCCTCAAGGGCTCTAATTTGGGTTTGGCCCCTCTATTATTGTCCAATTTGTAGGCCTCCTTAATTGCAAAATTGGTTAGGTCTTTGTAATGTCCTCAATTTTTAAGTAACAATTAATTAAATTGATTTTTATTAAGTTGTCAAAAAAATAAATAAAATATTCAAATGATGCCTTAATATTGATTAATTTGATTGAATAATAAAATATTATTATTATGTCAATTTATTAAATAGAGTTTTCCAATATTCAAGTTGGCCTAATTTCTAGATGTTTCCTGGAGCTCTTTATAAGGAGGTTGGCTGGAGAAGTAAAGCATGCTTTTGGATTTGATGAACGATTTAAGATTTTTGGAAATGAAAACCTTCAGGAGTTTACAGAAGGGCTGGATGAAAACCTAGTTCTTCCAAAGGGGTTGATTCACAACAGAGTTCACAGCTGGTCCAAATTTGAGATAAGTTCTATTTAATAAGAAATTCGCAGAGGTTTATTATTGCTCCAGAAATCAGTATGGAAATGTTCCCAGATGACCTGTTTAGCAGATAATGTATTCCTGAATATTTTAATATCTATTGATGTTCAAGGCGGGCCTATTTGGTAGGAATAATAATATTGGTGGTGATCGATTTATATTATGTTGTTTATTTCCATCGTGGGTTTTACCATATTGCCATAGTGGTATTAATATTGGGCCTTTCATGAAATGGGCATGATAAGGTTTATATGGGCTGTGAAAAATAATGTCTGAGGCTATCAATTTTAGCTATTAATATCATGAGTGTGGGGTTGATATATTGGCATAAGGAATTAAGTTTGGCCATTTAATTATTTTCTATCGGGCTTATGTGATATTGCCATTAATGTATTATTCTAAAGTGAAGAGCCAAATAAATAACCGATTCCATAGTTTATGGCCAGATTAATAATTGCAGTGCTATGGTTAATATTGCGATTATTATCGAAGCTGACCCAAAAGATTATTAATTGCAGGTTGCTTTAAACACTGAATATTTGTAGAGCCGCCTACTTCCCTTGCACATCTGCTGGAAATTAGAAAGGCCATCTATGAGTGCGATGCTTCTTTGTTGCTTGGGCCACTGTGTGAAGGAATTCAGCTTGAACAGTCATCTCCCGACATGCTGAAGCTTTGTCATCTGCATCTGTGCATTTGTATTTCATTACAGGAGTATCGTACCTGAACTAGAATACTTTGCTTTTGTCTCTGACATAGCAAAGTATTGATTTGATTGCATTGAGGTGGATTTGTGTAGGCTGCACAACGCACATGCTATGAGATACGACACCACTCTAAGGTGCCTCATCAATTCCAACCAGCAGAATACCAATCACCTTCAGGACCCCCACAAGCTGCTAGGACATCATCACCAGGTCAACTACTATACCAGGCGGGGCAGGCCCTTGCTCCGGACCTCTTTCCATTAAAGGTTCATCCCGGCCGGCCCTTACTGAAGCTAGCCATAATGTTGCTGGGTCTACTGCTCCTAAAGGCTGCTGGGTCAACTGCTTGCTTCTGGATCCCAATGATCTATACGTGCTGTAGTTAGCTTCCAGTGCTTATTCGCAGCATTCTGAATCATTGTAGATGAGGCTGGGCTCTGTATGTATCCAATATCTTGCCTAACAGTTTCCAAATATACAGTCTATACATATGATTATGCAAGGCCTCTATAATTTTATTGTTTGATATTTTCAAATACATTGGCTATTGCTTGATCATTTATTTATAAGAGTCAGACTCTTGCAATCAAACTGATCTGGGTTGAGATTCAAAAACAAGACCTCTATAGGAGCAGGACAAATATTGTCTGTAATCCGTATGTGACAATGATATGTAATGTGCCCTATTTGTAGGCTGTCGATTCCCAAAGGGAAACATACATTACTACTTATCATGCTACATTAATTGCCATATTAAATAACTAGGTTGCTCATACGCCCAACCTTAATCTCCTTCCGATTTCCTAGTCCTGGATGGGAGACTTGCTTGTATAGGGCGCAATGATACCATCTCTAATGCAGCCCAGATTACCGGAACCTCAGTCCATTCACCCTTGGGGCCTATAGCCCAGATTTCAGGATCCTCAGATCTTTCACCCTTGGGGCTCATCTATCATGAGTTGGTTTTACTCTGCCTCTTCCTAACAACATCAATCACACCACTCCTCAGGAAAAAGGAATTAGAACTGGTTAAGAGATTGGGACTGTAAATATGTCAATATCTTGTTGTACTATGAATGTATATGAAATTAAGTATTACTGTCATACATATTGCAGTCTATATTAATATTACTATTAAATTCTGCATAAGAACATTATCAGGCTTTATATATTAAGCATAAGTATTAAGCATATCCCCATGCATACCACCAAGAACAAGGATGTTACTTCCTGTAACTTAATAACAGTTCTAATCTGATTTGATCCATGGCGATGTCACTGGATGCTTTTGATTCCTTTCCTCTATATCTCTCAATGTGAGGGAGAGGTCACACCTCTTCATCAAGTATGCCCTTTGGCAAGAGACACACCCTTTCACCATTAGCACCCTTTGAAAGAGTGCAACTTTCATTATTTCTGCCCTTTAAAAGGAAAACAACATTTCACAATCAGATCTGCACTTCTGGTTCCCAAATTATTCCCCCTTCGAATGAGTTCTCTTCTCCTTTTTATACCTCATATTTGGGGGTCACAAATTATCATTTCATGCCTTTTAACCATCCATTAACTCAATTATATTTAGTTATATTCTTTTATATTTTTATTTTATTTTATTTTAATTCTTTTGTATTTTAATTTTATTATTATTATTTATTATTAAATTCTATTATCAGAGTGAGGACATTACATGATAACCTATATTCAGTCAGTTAATATCTTATTGATCATCTGAAGCATATTGATGATCCATGTGTATGAAGTCTGGAAATTTGGTACTGCATATTTACATTTGTGCATTTCAGATTAGAAATCCTTAGAGGGATATTTCAGTCTTTGCACACTTTGTTCCCCTTGCCCTGTTTGTCCATCATAAATGTTAAAATTAGAACCAGAAACATAAGACACAGAAATCTGAAACTTGGCAAATCTCACAAGAACAAGATACACAGAATTTTATCCTAGGAAAACCCTCCACCTGAGGGTGAAAAACCCAGCCACACCAAAAATCAACCATTATTGAAGGAACAAAATTTGAATACAATGCTCTCAAGCAAAATTGTTAACGCTTAACAATCAATGGTAGAAGCTGATAATTTATTAGAACTGAAAGCTTCTACAAAATATACAGAATAGCAGAAGAAGAAGATACAAAACTCTCAGCTTAAGTGATCACATATAATAGACTCTCTCTTGTGAACTTCATACACCAACACAAACGGCAACACGCCTTTTTAAAGGCAAGGCTTGAAACATCTCTAAGATGGAGGAAGACAAAGGGCCAACACTTCCTACATGCAAAACCCAAAGCAGCACTTACATTGAATGTCGTTACATATTTTGCCACCAACAGGTGCCGAATATACCATCACATTGAATGTCGTTACATACTCCTCCACCAACAGGAAAGCAACAACAAGGAGATTTCACATCATCGCAGCTATAATGAAATCTCCTGCAGCTATTAACATTAACACTCCCTCTTAGCAAAGGAGATATCATTTACAGATATTCAAGTCATGGAGTCTCTCAACATGACAAACACAATGGCTACACTTTATCACGGATTCTCTCAATGTGATAGCATGATGGATTCACTCAACATGATGTTCACCATGGCTACTCCCATGTGTGAAATAAACACAACCTCTCATCATGGAGTCACTCAACGTGATGTTGTCATGGAGTCTCTCAACATGGCATCCACCATGGCTACTCCAAGAGGGTGGAACGAGGGCTTTCACCTCAAACTTCTCTCGCAGAGAAAAATGCATTAACAAGGGCTTGCACCTCAAATTTCTCCATCGCAGAGAAAAATGCATTACAAGGGCTTGTACCTCAAATTTCTCCACCACAGAGAAAAATGCATTAACCAAATCTTCATGATGACGTGGTTCCCTCTGAACCTGATATCAACCTTCTGACCTCCTTGTCCAAGGTTGCCTCTAATGAAATGACAGGCTCCTTCTAAAGCTGGATGCCAGACTCCCTCTGAAGCTGAAATGCCAAGCTCCCTCTGAAGCTGAGACCATCCTGAGATTAGAACAAAAAAAACTACTCGCAGTCTGCTCCCTCTCACTGGGAGAGCCCCCTTGTCTCAATTTTAATATCTCCAGAGTTGAAGCGATCAAGAGGTATGGAGTATACCCCAATTCCAAATCTCCCATCAGTAGAGTGACCACCACTTCCAGCAGTATGAAACGTAATGAAAGCTCGGATGATGCTCTAATACCATGTTAAAATTAGAACCAGACAGGTGAATGTCCCTTTTTTTCCTTTTCGTTCCCTTCAATGTACAGATTTCTTCCTATGAAAGCACTCAAAAAAACATTGTTTGAATAACACCAAACAATAAACAAGCAACCCTGCCAGAATCCTGAGGCCTCCTATGAGGGAGATGGCCTCAGACTTGCTCTGATACCATGTTAAAATTAGAACCAGAAACATAAGACATAGAAATCTGAAACTTAGCAAATCTCACAAGAACAAGATACACAGAATTTTATCCTAGGAAAACCCTCCACCTAAGGGTGAAAACCCAGCCACACCAAAAATCAACCTTTATTGAAGGAACAAAATTTGAATACAATGCTCTCAAGCAAGATTGTTAACACTTAACAATCAATGGTAGAAGCTGATAATATATCAGAACTGAAAGATTCTACAAAATATACAGAATAGCAGAAGACAAAGATACAAAACTCTCAGCTTAAGTGATCACATATAATAGACTCTCTCTTGTAAACTTCATACACCAACACAAACAGCAACACACCTTTTTAAAGGCAAGGCTTGAAACATCTCTAAGATGGAGGAAGATGAAGGGCCAACACTTCATACGTGCAAAACCCAAAGCGGCAGTTACATTGAATGTTGTTACATATTCTGCCACCAACAGGAGCCGAATACACCATCACATTGAATGTCGTTACATTGAATTCTGTTACATTGAATGTTGTTACATACTCCACCACCGACAGGAAAGCAACAGCAAGGAGATTTTACATCATCGCAGGTATAGTGAAATCTCCTGCAGCTATTAACATTAACAATAAACATCCAATCTACGAAACACTAAATGGGCATTCCCTTGTCAAAAGCTGCCTAAGTGTTCTCTTTTACATTCCTCATGTCTCCCAACACTAAATGGGCATTCCCTTGTCAAAAGCTGCCTAGGTGTTCTCTTCTACATTTCTCATGTCTCCCTCATGTGGCTGAGCTGCCAAAACTGCTAAGAGTTGCCAAATTTCTTTATGTGTTGGGGAAGTTTCAAGTGTTCATTGATGGTTAGTATTAACCTCTCAACACCGAACACACAGTTTTGAATCAAGTCAAAATCCCCAACATGAGTCTTGATGGAGTGTTCAATGGTACTTTGGGGCAATTCAAAAACCAATACCTGCTCCCTACACACCGTTCCAAACCATGGTGAAAATGTCGACAAGGCTCAACAAGAGTTTGAATTTTCAACGAAGGAAAGAAAGGGAAAAATATGGTGAAAAAAGAAAGGTGTTTGTCAACAAGTTGTGCATAGTTTGAAACTTTCAAAGAAACGCCAACAAGGGAAAGAAGTGAATGTATTGGAAATTCTCAATGTTCCCAAACCTTGAAAACCTTCAATAGGGTCAAGACATTAAATGTTCTACCAAAAATGAGGTGAAATCAGCTAAGTGAAGAAGGTCGACAAGTTCACATTTAGAATGCCGACAAGTTCCTGATATTCTCAATTCCCTACCTTCCCATTGTCCAGCCCCAATCTCCTTCTCTGAGAGCACCTTGATACCTTACCCGTCACCTATGTTCTAGTTCATGTTTCCCTCCCAAAAATGATTCCTGCAAGCTCCCTTCTCCTCAACTTGCCATGTCCATGGTTGCTTCTAAAACCCAACTCTCAACTTTCTTTGTCTCTTTGTTCCTGAAAGCCCAAAACTATAAGAGGAACTTGGACTTTGGCACTCTTTAGAAATTATTAGTGCATGGCATAGAATAATGCAATAAATAAGAAATTAACATGTTAATGTTAATTTATTAAATGTTAGTTTTTAGTTAGTTATTGATTCCTATGTTGAAGATAAATGATTGATTTGTGTGTTTGAGCCTCATGCTCTTTGTTTTTTCAATTTCAACATGGTATTAGAGCAGGGTTTTAGGACCTCTCTATTTGCCTTCCATTCACTTGTATTTCCTTCTCCAAAGGGATGCATACAATGACCATGCAGTGCAGACCACACGCAATAACCATTGTTGTTCGTTCACCATTATTGCATTTTTGTCATTAGAGGCACAATGCAAACCGTGTACAAATTTGTCAGCATTCATCATCCTTCTGCATTCGTTTCTGTCCTCTCTTTCCATCTTGTTCACTCTTTCCATTGTTTACACTCTATTTTGTTCATTTCATTCACACACACACGTGTATGTGTATGTGTATGTGTATGTGTATGTCAGACAATTACAAAAAACATACAGGATAAATGCATTACCATACATAAAGTGCATAACCATAGTATATGTCATGATGTCTTATGATGTCTTTTTCACGTCTTAGGCATGCTCTTTTTTGTCATATTAATATACTGACATCATGTCATATATTGACATGCTGCATACCATGGCATTCTGGAAACGACTTTCTCACTATGTGACATGATGTCTTATGATGTCTTCATCAGGTCCTAGGCTATAATTAGTTCATGCTGATAGAAGCACCAAATTGTAGGTTTTTAATCACTAGTTATTTGTAGATGAAGGAAAAGAATCTAAAGATTATTTTCTTCCATGATGAGTCTAATAGTCCTTAGATTATAACAAAGAAGATAATTTTGGAGGGTCTGTTTAGATTCAAACTCAGCTAAATTTCAGGATTATAACATTTCTGTGTTTCACAGTGAAACCAAATCTTGCAAAAGTGACTAGGGCTTTGCAATTCTCCAGTGGTGCAATAATTTTGGCCTATGCAAATGGCTCAAGCATCACCATTAGAGCTCTTCATCAGCAATCATGTGATCCAATAACAAATTTTGAATAATCAAATCAGATTGAAGAAGAAAAATTAGAATTTAATGTGTGAAAAAGGACATTTTGGAGGAAAACATTGATCAAAGTTAAACAACATAATTCAGAATTCAAAGCAAGGTGCATGATTTGATCTTCACTTCAATCTGCTATCTATCTGAGCTACCAATTTTTGGTCCCAGGAATGAAGTAAATGCAAAACATTTGATTTATCTTCAGCCCTTCCATACTGTCAAATTTCAATTCCCGTTGCCATTTTTTATGAAGTCCCACAACCAGTTGAGCCCCTCCGTCAGTACAACTACAAACCCTAGGATGCTCTTGAAAAAAAGCACACATATCCCCACATGATTTGTCTAGACACTAGTGCATAGCATAGGAAATCCACACATAGCACTAGTGGCCTACAATATTTTATCATTCAAGGGCCATTTTCAACCACTGTTCTCTAGCTGATAAGATCTAACTGATGGAGAAGTCTGAGTTGGGAAGGTCTGCATAATTCATATACTAGTAATTAGGGTCGGTGCCTCAGATCTGAGTTGGTGCTGAGTTATGAAGTTAGGTGATTGGTGTGGCTAAATACCAATGTTGCAATCATTTTTGAATGGGATCAGATGGTAGAGGACATATTTGGTCCAACCACTTTGGAACCTGTATGCAAAGCCATTCACAAAATGGTTGCAAATCATTCGGGACAAATACCTTGACTCAAGTGATCCATATCAATTTGTTGAAAGGTCAATAGCTAGAAGCATGTACTCAACAGTCCAAGTCAAATGGCCATGGTCCCACAGAGCAAGCTATATATAAAGTGTTGCAGAAAGGTAAGGTTAAGGTGGTTAAAAAGTTTTTAACCTTTCAATTATGAAGTTTTATTTGTTTCAAGATTGTATGGATTTATTATGCTGCTCTTTGATGGATATTCAGACTGTAAAGGAGAAATTATGTTCTCATTAAGCACCATTATGTTATTGGTACATTGTTCTGATTTAAAATGGTGATTTAACTTAGTCTCACTAAAACTACAATGTCTTTCTCATTTATAATAAATTTAAAATTTAAAATTATTTTGGAAAGTTCTTTATCAAGGGAAAAACAGGTTTTGAGGGGACCCAAAACCCCTTACAACAGGTTTTGAAGGGACTTGAAACCCTCGAATTTTACAAGGATCTAGAACCCACAGAACAACGCTGCCAAATGATACAACATAGAAAATCAGCAGCCCAACCTCAACCTAATCACCATAGATAAAACATTGAAGAGTCTGCTGAAAAGTAAAGTAGGCCAAAGCCCTAATCAGACAATACCAAAAGATGACTAAACAAGAATGTCCAACGGTTTTATCAAGGCTCCCTTAACCTTTAACAAATACCAAGGGTTTTTCCAAGCACCCATAACCTGAACCTTAGCAAACAAGGATCCCAATTCCATTACAGCCAAATCAAAGAAGAGAAGCATTACAAAATAATCTAGAACTAGAGGGTTTTAAAGGCTCCCCAAATCTTCAGGCTGGGTTTCGAAATGGCTCCCAAAACCATCAGGTTGAAACCAGCAAAGATAATTCATCTGAAAGTCAGCACCCTTCCAACATCGCTCCTCTCCACCTCAATAGGAACTGAAAAGACACAGACCACCATCTGAAAAAGCCAAGCTCCATTCAACCACACAAAATCCATCGGCAAAGGAACAAGACCACACTGATAAGCAAGATTAATGGGTTTTAGAAGGACTCCCAAAACCTTAAACAGGAGAAGAGGTAAAAACCATTCAAGCTCCAAACAAGTAGGCACCACCAAAGTCTCCACCTCCATAGGAGACAAGTGACAGGGACCCAACAACCTAGAGATGATAGCATTCAGATGACCAACCTCAACAAGTAGGGTAACAGAGACCCTCAAAAAATTCCATCCAAATTCATCCAGCCAACCACTCTTCCCCTCAATAGAAGAGTTGTTCACCTCTATAGAATAGGCTAAGAATAAAAGAAAGATGAAAGCCATAGCCACACCATTGATCCTTTTGAGAAAAATAGGAACACTGAAGCACCCAGTCCACACCCCTTCCAAAAAGAAGCAGGAACAACAACCCTCAAGAGTATACCCAAAAACACAAACAAATAGGGCCAAGCAAACCCCCACCACAAAAAACAACGGCCTCTAAAAGCAAAGATCTTGAGTAAGAACCTCCTGCAACACCAAAGCCCTTTCCTTGAGCAGAGGATCCCCAACCAAAACGCATTCTAAGGGAAGAGAATAGCCCACAAGCTAAAGGGAAAGCCAGAAGACAAAAACACCAGCTAGAACTTCAAAGACATTTGCCTCTCCAACTCCACCCGGATCCCAAACTCCCCCAACGCACACGCACAAGAACAGTGCACAACCACAGTCGGGAGATTAACATTGGTCCAAAAACCCATCCCGAACCACATCCAACAAGGCAAATAGAGCAGAGAGGAATCCAAGAAAACCCGCATTATCATCGCAGCTCCATCTCAACACTCTTGAAAAGCCACAAGCCAAACCGAAACACACAGAGACAGCACCCAAACATAGCGTATGGGCAAGCTGCAAAGAGCAAACACCTCCCACGAACCATAGAACTGAGGGGGTACAAGCCACTCCCACCTCAATCTCCAATCCGCCATCTTCCTCCTCATCTGCCTCCTCTGCATCTTCTTCCCCTGCAGAAACCCTAACCTCTGAACCACGCCCACTCCCGCTCCTACTTATTTTGGAAAGTTGATGAAGAGGAAAATATTTAATGTGCAATTTGATGCAAAAGATATCGGCATTTGAATGTTTGTGAATAGAGGAGAAATAAGGATTTTGGAGCCATAATGGTGTAAAAGATTTTACATTTGTACATTGTAGTTGGATCCACAATCAGTAGAAAATGGCATTGAAAGGAAAATTTTCACGAAAGGGAGCAAATACGAGAGAAGCCAATTGTCATTATTGCAACACTAGAATAAAGTCCCAATGTCAGAGCTAAAGTTGATTATAGAAATTATTAATGCACGAAATAGAAATATGTAATAAATAATAAATTATGTTAATGTTAGTTTATTAAATGTCAAATTTTAGTTAGTTATTAGTTATGTGTTGGTTGTTGGGTAGTTAGAAGAAAGGCTTTATAAAGCCATTGTAATGTAATAATTTGATTTTGAAGATGAATGATTGATTTGTGTGTTTGAGCCTCATGCTATATGTTTTTTCAATTCCAATAACACCATGTCCCCAATGCAAAGTCCTTGCCAAACCCCAAAACCCTAACTCCTGCCTTGTTCCCCCCCCCCCCCCCCCCCAACAAACCACCAAGGAGCTCAAACCTCTTGGGGAACCTCAAAATTTGGCAACAAATCCCTAGTGCCAAGTCCTCCTTGCTCTTCAGTCCTTGTGGTCACCTAACCCTTAGCTACCCAAGCCCCCTTCAAACCCCAAGCCTCCACACAAACCTCGCACCTCTAAACCTACTCCCCATTTCCAAGACCCAATCCCTGACCTATTCCCTCTCCAGTCACAATCCTTCTCTAGACCCAATCCTCGTGAACTCTCCCACACTAGCTCTTTTCATAATCCCCATTTTTTCTCGTCACCTAAACCCCAATCTTCTTCCTTGCAAGTCTTTACAAGTTGCCTAAAAATTCATGCCAAGGCTCAGATTTCTATTTCACCTACTCTCCTGCCTTTCATAAATGCCATTAATGTCTAGAACTATTGCAGATTGAAGGAAGACAACTCCCCATGCCCCTACAAGTACAAAGAATGTGATTGGGAAAGATTTAGGGTACAAAAATAAAAATAAAAATCATATAATGGAGGTATGTGCATTCTCTTAGAAAGTACCAATTAGAGGACCTTAAACTTGAATGTGGTTTTCTATGCTCTCCCATGGGGATTAAGTACCCATGGAAACTTCATTTTTTAGGAGATGGAAAAAACAAGAAACAAGGAAGCTTGGCAAAGGAAAAAATTGGCTCAACATAACCTATAGGTTTTCAATCTCTAGCTCTGGGAATAGAAATTTGATATTGTTAAAATTTGGGTTCATCCCAAATTTCTCATAGACATTTGTAACCTTTGAAGAGTGAGTAACTAAAGGAGACCTTAATTGAGTGTTTCCTTCTGCATGGTATGCATTTTTGGATGTGTGTCGATTAGTTGATCAGCCAGAAGATTGTAAACTCTTCACAAAGCTTTTGTGGAGTACCTTTTTCAAAAGAATAAAGAAAAGATATGGCTATGTTTAAACTTTAAAGATTACCAAATAGACCCATTTAATATTCTGCAAAAATTCATTGTCTTTATAAATGTATGTGTAGAGCCTAGCTCGCTTGTACATTCTAGAAAACAGTCTTCATTAAGTTGTGTTGATGTGTTTTTTGTACACATGCGAACACAGAATAAAATACCAAGGTATCTTATCCTCTCTTGAACAAAGTTTCCCGACTGCTGAAGATCTCGCCGAAGGATCAGTTGGAGTAACTCCAAGGTTCTTGTATGTAGGATCTCTACTCGTGGATAAGCTCTTTGCAGTACGATGTGATTTTGCTGGAATCACAAGGGAACTTACATTTGACGACCTAAACGTCTGATTTGCTTTGAATATTACTGGAACGCAAGATTTCACTGGCCTAGATTTTGAAAAAGGAAAAAAGGATAAGGGCGAAGGAAGGATCTAATTCTAACACTAAGAATGTAGGAGCAATGAATGGCCTTTGATGAAATTCTAACTAAGTCTTGCTTTGACATCCCAGGACCATCTCCACAAGATTAGTGCGATCTTCTAAGGAAAGCTTTATGATTTTCAGATCATTGCTACAGACATGGACACCATCAGGCTGATGCATATCAATGAAGAAGCGACAATTGAAGTTAAGATTAAGCTGAATGATTTCAGTTGACTACACAAGGCAAGTGTGCAATCAACAAACTGCTAGTAGTATGGATATATGAATTTCACCATCGATCATACACATTTCTTTCACTCATCTAATAACATGAAATCAAATTTGAGAAGTATAGAGACCATGCAAATTGTTGAATCGACCCATAGAATTCACCATTTCTTCAATGAAGTTTACAAATCTCTTACAACAATATCTTGGCAACAATCTTTGCCTTCTCTTTCTATTCTACTCTAACTATTTCCTACTCTCTGACTATTCACTATTAGCTATTCTAACCTCTATGAACTAACTATTAACTCATAACTCACTATTAACCCTTACAAATGAGGAGTCGGGGCTTTATATAGAGAACCCTTTACAAACAGACGGCTCTGATTGATTTAGAATCAAAGGCTAGGATTACAAGATAGAAACCCTAATTAGGGTTTGTTACAACAAACTTCCTCTAGCCAATGAGAAAATTGCATTCCAGGAGTGAGGACCAATAGGAAGCAAGGGTAGGTGCCTCGAAGTTTGTGTCATCTCCGATAAATTAGGTACATTGAATCTGGACACGCTGAGGTGGACCAGTCTGACTGGAGGAGTGATGACTGGGATGCCACCTTGTTTGACACTTGTAACTTGGTTGATGTTCAATTTGATGAGGTTGAGAAGCTAACCTTAATTAACTCTTCTGAAACTATCTGCTTCTTCAACGGACCCTTGCTTTGACCTCCTTTGTCTTTGATGTGTTGGATGGATGGTGTACCTTTCCTTGAAATGCTGGCATCGCCTTTCTTTGTCATCTTATGGCTCCTTAGTGTGGCGAAGTCAAGGTTTTGGAGGTAGCTGGCAACCCCTTGAACACATTGAGTCTTCCAATGCCTCAAAGCGCCTTGAGTCTTCCCTTTTGCCTATGGAATGTCCTTGACGATGATGGACTAGAAGAGGTCGTCCTTGACGATGCTGGACTGGTTTTCTCCATCTACAAAATAAACCAAAAGGTGATTAAGTACATATGACATATTCATTTCAACAAAGCCTTTTCACCTTAAATCATCAACAAGAAGACTTTAAAATAAAGTTCATTCAAAATCCTTCCCAGGGACGAGCCCTATAAGAATTTCGCCCTTGACCCTTTGGAAGGGTCAGGAGCAAAATTTGCTATTTTGCCCAATTTAGACCTCTTTTCATCATAATCTCACAACTAACCCTTTGTCTAGCTCAAACAAGGTAAAAAAGTAGGAATTTCAAAGGATTTCGCCTTGGACCCTTTGGAAGGGTCAGGAGCGAAATTTGCATTTTAGGACAAATTCCATCATGTCTCTACTCCAAAATGCCTTCCAAGGCAAGCATACACTATCCTTCTCCTCACCAAAGGCTAGGAATCCACAACTTGACCTTCATCATGGGCAAACTAGGTGATTATGAGAATTTCACTCTGGACCCTTTGGAAGGGTCAGGAGCGAAATTCCTTCTTTAGGTCAAAACTCACCTTTGTTTCATTGACAATCTCTTTTAAGGCAAATCCACCCTGATCACTGACTTGGCTCAACATTATCTTGGAGGAAAACATGATATTTTGTGAATTTCGCTCTGGACCCTTTGGAAGGGTCAGGAGCGAAATTCACCTTTTAGGCTTAATTTTCCATCTCCTTCACTTAAACTTATCTAGACTCCCTCATTTTGAATCCATTTCTCAACTTGGCAACATTTGTTTGATCCTCACAAGGCCTAAAAAGGAAAATTCGCTCAAAAACCTAGCCAGGGACAGGACCTATCCAGAATTTCGCTTTGGACCCTTTGGAAGGATCAGGAGCGAAATTCATGTTTTAGCTCAATACTTGCATTTGTGGTGATCAAAAATCATTCAAAGGCAATCCAAAGGGCTTCTCTCACCTAGATCGAGGCCTGACTTAGCACAAAATTTGAAGGATAAGATGGATTTTAGGGTTTTCGCTTTGGACCCTTTGGAAGGTTCAGGTTCGAAAATCTTGTCTTAGGCTTCTTCCTCCATCTTTTCAACTTGAATCAACATCAAAAGGCAAGAAAATACTCCTCACTCATCCAAGCTATAAAAACCCAAGTTTGACTTGATTTTGCCAGGAAAATAGGTGATTATATAATTTTCGCTCTGGACCTTTTGGAAGGGTCAGGAGCGAAAATCTTGGTTTTGCTCAACTCCTTCAAATTCATGGATCACTAGCAACTTGAAGTCACTCCTAAGGACCCCTCCCATCTCAATTTACTTTAGTCTGCAATTGCCTTGGCATAAAATTGGGAAAAAAGGTGGTTTTAGTGAAAAAATTTGCCCTGGACCCTTTGGAAGGGTCAGGAGCGAATTTCCATTTCTAGGACAAAATCTCTACCTTTCATCACTTTCAAACGTTCCCAAAGGCAACAACATGTCCATTCTTCCTTTCAACATGCCTTGGATATCAAAATTTGGTCAAACAAAGAAGGAAATGAGTTCTAGGTAGATTTTCGCTCTGGACCCTTTGGAAGGGTCAGGAGCGAAAATCATGTTCTAGGCTTGATTGTTCATTTTTCCACCTTCAATCTTCTCTGGGAGGCAAAAATAGATCATTCTCCACCTAAGGAACAAGGTTTGAAGCCCAAACAAGGGAGCAAATGAGGTTTATAATGAATTTCGCTCTGGACCCTTTGGAAAGGGTCAGGAGCGAAATTCACCTTCTAGGCTAAAATCTTCATCTTTAAAAGCGTCCAACTCCCTCTCAAGGCAAGAACATGCCAATTCACCCTCCAACATGCCAACGCCTAGCCAAAACAAGGAAGAAAATAAGAGCTACAAGGATTTTCACTTTGTACCCTTCGGAAGGGTCAGGAGCGAAAATCTTGTTTTGAGCTTGATTCTTGATTTTTCCAACTCCAATCTTCTTTGGGAGGCAAACATAAACCATTCCTCTTGCATCTCCACCAAGATCCTGACTTTGGCTAAGGGAAAAAATGAGTGTTTTCAAGAATTTCGCTCTGGACCCTTCGGAAGGGTCAAGAGCAAAATTCACCTTTTAGGCTAGAATCCTTCATCTTTTCCACCTTTACTCACTCCCTAAGGCTAGAACATTCAAAAACACCTCCAAACATGCCTTAGAAACTAGGAAATTGGTTTGGACAAAGAAGAAATCAAGGTCTTCAAGGATTTTTGCTCTGGACCCTTTGGAAGGGTCAGGAGCGAAAACCTCACTCTTGGCTAGCTTTCATCATCCCAAGGTCTAAAAACTCTTCTTCAAGGCAAACATGTGTCCAAGGCCCCCAAACCATGTCTTAGAAGTTACAAATTTGGTCATGCTAAAGAGCAAAATAGAGGAAATATGAATTTCGCTCTAGACCCTTTGGAAGGGTCAGGAGCGAAATTCTCATTTTAGGCTCATTTCTTGATTCCCTTCTCCTTTCCTTGGCTTGGACATAACTTGCTAGGCCTCCTTTGATCTCTATCAAGCTCACCTTGGCATCCATTTGGAGACTTTGTGAAGAAAATAAGGTTTTATATGAATTTCACTCTGGACCCTTTGGAAGGGTCAGGAGCGAAATTCACCTTAGGCTATGATCCTAACTTCATTTTTTCGCGTTTCTTCATTCAAACAAGTGCTTTTACCTTCATTCAAGGCTAGGAATGGGTTAGCTCATAGTTTGGATCAAGGTGGAGTGTCTTGTAGAGGAATTCGCTCTGGACCCTTTGGAAGGGTCAGGAGCGAAATTCCTATTCTAGGCTCAATTCACCTTCAAACTGACTTGACTTTGTCTTAGACTTGATCCTAGATCCATTTCCTTCCTTATCCTTGCAAATTTGCTCAACCACTCTTTGACTTAGGCGAGACCTTGAGTCCTTGGTGAATTTTCGCTCTGGACCCTTTGGAAGGCTCAAGAGCGAAAATTGAAATTCACTCTGGACCCTTTGGAAGGGTCAGGAGCGAAATTCTACATTTTGGTCTCTCCGTCAGGATTCATGTATGGAATATAACATTTAAGTATACTTATACTTTAAGTTATATTCCATATATACTGTCAGGATGTTTGAGAGTGGTTTCGGACCTCCAGGAGTTATGATGCAAAATCTAGTTTTTGGAGGATTCTTCAGTTTTCCAGACTTGTCAAATTTCAGGATCAAGAAGACATTCCAGACTTAGCCAAATTTCAGGGCATTTGAAGATCAGGATGACATTCCAGACTTCATCACTCACCAACTTGACCTAGCTCAGACCTTCAAGGATGATACTCACTCACCAAGCAAGACACAAATAGCAACAAGAGCAAAACCAGGCCCTAAGGAAGACTCTCAAAGAAACCCTAATTCTGGGGCCCCGTGGACTCACCCTGGCTCAAGCAAAGCCTGCCATCCTAGTGATCCCTCTGGCAACACTCAGCATGCAAAGGCCAAGAAAGCAAACCCCAGAAAGCAAAAAAGTAGGGGTCCCCACTTGCAATGGGGCGATGTCTGAATACGTCACAACAAGTTGTCACCATTGGTTGCAATTGCTGCATGTTTGCAAATGAATTCAATAACTCTAATGCCCAAATGGATAGACAACAATCTATCACTGGCTTCATTTCCCCATTATCTCACATCACACTAGACAAATCAATCTTAGAACATCATTTAATTTGTGTTCTAGGTAGTTTTAGTCATGTTACATTTAAATGCATTAAACAAAACTAGGGGCTATTTTGAAAGGCATTTTGAACAACTAGTGTGTCATTCTATCTGCTTAATTGGGTGCTAAACCCTGAATCCCTCAAACCGTCATACAAGCACTTAGTGACAACCGAAATAGAGGTGCACTACACAATGGCTATGGTTTGTGTCAAGGTAGGTGTTTAGTCATTGTAGTGATATCTATTGCAGCACCTTAGGAAAGTCCCCTTTCGTCTACCAGTGCCAAAAGAGGAGGTCCTACCTGCCTCAATAATTTGTCCTAAAGTGCCCTACTTGATCATAACGTTGCAGGTTTTTGCCCTAAGTTAAGAAGAGACCTACCTTAAGGGATTTGAAACCAACCTCAACGCTCCCGTGGTTGCTACCATAAAACCACCACTCTAGTTCTAGAAAACAAAAATAAAATCATTTTAGGCCATGCCAAATGGAACAATGGCCATCTTTTTTATTTCCTGAGTTTTGATGCCATTGACATTGTAATTCATTAATTTTGCAATCAAAAACACTTACGAATACTTATAAAACATCTTTCCTTTAGTTCAAATCTGCTTTTGTACTCAGTTGTTTGATACATGCTTTTGTATGTGATCAAGGTAGCTTGTAATTGATAAGTTGATTTGGGAAAAATGCATAGAAAAAACCTTTAATTCGTCAAAATTTCTCTATATTTCATGGTTTTTTCAATCTGCCAAGTCAAGGTGCCAAGTCTGGGTGCTGAGTCCGAGTCTGAGTTCAAAATCAGCAAGCCACACCTGTTCCATGATCAAATCCAATAGCTATGATCAAGACTATTTTGTAGCTCCGGGCTTATATATTTTCCAAACTCATATTCTACATTTTAATCTTCTTGTAACAGTTATTTATTTCTTTATTTTATTTAGTTCAGGACAGGGAATGGGGAGGGCTAGTTGGTGGAGGGAGAGTAATGCTTTGGTCGCATGGCTTCTTTTTTATTATCTTGTACAGACTGTCCCTATGCACAGAAAGTGAGTTCTACCATTTTCTATTTAAAAGAAATAGAAAGAAGCTGCTGACACTGACATCAACCCAACTGGCTAAATGAAAAAAAAATTGTATAGTGAAATGATGATAAATATATTAAAAGGAAGGCATCCAAGGCAACATCACTTTAACCAATTTGTGTAGAAGTTATTTCTACTCCGCGATAATTATAAATCCAGTCCAATAAACTTCTTTGTGATTAACATCATATGATTTTTAGTTTTATATACAGTTGTAGACTAGTGTTTATAATCAGAATGATGAAGAACAAATGTTCTCAGTCATGTGCATTTTACACAGTTCCAGTATCATTAAGTCTATTCCATAAAGCACAACAAATTTCAGAGTATGTCTGTGCGATTACTCTGACAAGAGAAATTAATCTATGTAATACAATTAACACGATAGAAGCGAGAACAAGTATTATTTATACAGCAATTATCACAAAATATGCATGCATTGTCTCTTTTCAGTAGCCTACTCATAAACCAGAACATCATGGCAAACATTACGTAATGTTAGTCCTCATAGTTTGAGAATCTGTAACCAGGTGCAATCTTGAAGAATTTATAAAGGAAATGTAAGAAAACAAATGGTGTCAATTAAAACCTCAATCGCATACATATACAAAAGATAATTTTATAATATGGTAATGTATTTGTTAGCACACAAAAGTAAATACCTGTATGTAAAAGGAGACATTAGCTAAGAATAACCACAATGACAAAATGCAGAACAACAAAAAGACATTCTTTTGCAAAAGGTGATGAATTCCTAGATTGTCTTAAGAGACATGAAATACACATATCCAGAGCTTCAGTACCTCTGGTATTAGCTCCACTTTCTTTCCAGCTGCCATTTCAAAGGCACAGACCTTCATAATAGCAGTGACAGCATAACCCTGTGGTAAATTGACAAAGATGAATCAAAATGCATTAACCACTACCTTTAAAATTTGGAAATCACGAGAAACACTTTCCCACAGCAATGCATATTGACTAAAAAAATGTTAACAGAAAACAATGCAAAAAAGATATCATTTAAATAGTTCTCTACTAGAGACATCTTTTATTAATCTCAGAGCATAAATCTTATTGAAGGAGAAGATCAAATAACTACATGGTGATCAAAAAGATTTATAATCAGACTAGCATATAGCAGGGATGATACTATCAAAAGCTCCAAATTCAAATATCCAGAGTTTCCCCTTCAAACTCTGTCTGCCAGCTCACAATCTTAGAAAGCAGATGGTCCCAATTGCACAAATGTGTACCAAAATCAATAAAACATGCACTGCATCAGGTGATACTTATGTATGGAAAGAGAGCTAGAATCATTTATTTTGCCTATTTTGCAATGTTTATTACAAAAAGATACGAATATTTTGAAATTTTATTGCTTACTAACAAGTAGTAACCTGCGAAGTGGTGAGAAGAAAATTAGGAAAAACAAACGTTCTTAAGAGATGTAGTTTTTCTAGGGTTATGGCTGTGGCCAAGTGGCCACCTGGCTAACTGAGGCTCCTCACATCCCTCACATTTTCCCACTGCTTACTGATGGCAACTTCATCTGTCTGCCAAGCTTTGGTGAGATCTTTTGAGTGTTTTTTTTGGTCTGCTATCTGCAGTTAAAGGGATAACTGCTCAGCAATTGACGCACCCTTTCTTTGCAGCTTTTCTCAAATTATCTCTTTCCAGTCTAATGGCTCTCCATTCCTAAAAGATGCTGTCAGGGTGGATGCAAATAACTCCAACAGATGCTAGGTTAAAACCCACATCGAATATAAACACCCCTGCGCTGCATATTTCCACAATCTAAGTCATGACAATGAACATCTTCGGATGGTTAAACATAAGGATGATACCCCCTCTATTGGCACTCCCACAGAAGAAAGCAACTGATCTGATTATCATGTATCATTAGCTGGTTCTGGTGGGCAAATTTATGGGTGCTAGGCCATCTTTCAATTCATTGGAAAACTAGGTAAACAACGAATAGAAACCAAAGATTAAAGGTGACATCAACATTTATTTGTCTGGGAAGGGCTTTTTCTGGCAATATTCTCTAACAATAAGGATTACAATTTGATATTTTTCCATGCTTTGTGCTTTTCTGGCACCTAGAGATTCTAATTGAACCAATGGACACCTGCTTTTGATCCAATAAAATAAACACTATCTCGAATGCCAGTCTGGGTAAGACTCTCCTTCATTCCTATGTTTTGTATGGAATGTAGAAGTGCTAAAAGCAAGCAATACGAAATGCAATTGGAACACAGGCACAGGCTCCACCCAAAGAAAAGAATTTTTCAGTTTCTTGTATTTATGTCTAAGTGGATATTCTTAATACACTCCCTGACTCCATTAATCTGAAATTTCAGGGTTTTGTCTACCGTCAGAATATTGACTACGAAAATATATCTTTCAAATTCAAATTTTATCATGACCATACGCATTTTAAAAGAAACTACACTAAAAGCTTAAATAAAATGCAGGTCAATCAAAATTCTAATACGAAAAAATTATAGGTACAAAGAAAATATGGATGCTTCTCACAAAGATCTCGTCTTCCAACCCACTTTCTACCTTGTTCCTAGTTGTGGCTCTAGACAATTTAGGTGCTTCTATAGACGACTGAAGAGGTGATAGCACCTGAAGAAATGCCATTGCTAGAAGACGAGACATATCTGCCAAAGACACTGCTGATGTTGAACATTAAGCACGTGTCATAAATGTCGGTACAGTGGCAGAGGAGGATAATTCCTTTGCCTCTCCCATAGTTGAAAAACTCGGACTCGGCAATAACTTGGCAAGCTCAAAAAATTTTTAAAATGGGACTCGGCAAAAACTCAGAAAAATTGGCAATAACTCAGCAATTTTATCAAACATTTAAATATATAAATTTTTTGAAATATCCTTCAAGAACACACATTACTAAATTAGTAGAGCATATTACTTATTTCTATCATATATAAATCAAAATTAGAGTTTAATGCATATCATAGACCAAAAAACGACTTCAAACTCTAATGAGTTACAATGCCACTTCCACTAGCCATGTCATTTCTAGAAATTGCTTCACCTAGAAAGATTTTTGGCAAGTTGTACAATAATTATGTCTAAGTTATAGCACGCTCAAGAGTTATATCACAATTCATTGTCACTCCCACATTGTAATCAAGTTTCTTATCTAACAAGAGATCTCGATAACTGGTGGGGATTTGGGAGTGGAGACACAAATGGGTTCAAGGGGCAGTTCTTTTCATGGAGGTCTAGGGGCAACACTGTAATAGGCTGCCCTATTTGCTATAATTTCCCTTGTCAAACTTGCTGTAGTATTTCATCAAACAGTTGGCAAAACCACTGTAATGGACTGCCCTTCTTGCTACAATTTCTTCAAATCAGTCTATGAGGAATTTTGACAAACAGTTGTCATGCATTTGGCCTGTGAGCTATGTTATCCCTTATCAGATTTGCTGATGGTATTACGTCAAAAAGTTGGCAGACTATCATTAAAGGACTGATTTTTCTTTCTTGTGTGTATCTATGGTTAAGTTGGTACCTGGTGCATTTATTTTAATAGCCTTGCAAACATTCATTCATTCCAATTTCATACATAGATGAAATCAACAAGAACTTACAACAAATGCCAAGACATGGAAACCAACTAACTGGAAATATCTCTACTACAAACTAAAATTTTCACAATTCGCTTACAGTGATCATCTTGGGCTAAACAATACATTTCCAGCTAATGAAATGACGAACTAATCTTAAGGCACATCAAAGAACTTGTTATTTCAGTGGCATTGGACCACAACTTAGTTGCTGGCTGAAGCTCCTGTTGCTAACTGCATTCCACACCTAACTCCTTTACTGTCTAGTTTCCATGGATTGTGTCAGTACAGTCTGCGACTATTCTTCCATTACAGGTCCAAGCCAAATCGCTGTTCACAGATTGAGCAACTAACATATAGCAACCCCTCAACTGCACCCTTGTTAATTAATTCCAACCTCACAGCCCGAGCCCATAGGTATCGCGCGACTATAAATAACAGTTGCGGACTGCACACTGAATAGTGGCAGATGTTAGTTGGCTGGGATTACCTGGGAGTATCGTGTTGAAACTACACTCAAGAAAAATAAACCCTTCTGCAAAACTTTCGATTCAGTGGGTCTTTCTTTTGGCGCTGAACTACTGTGACCACCTCGAACAGTTCGGCATACATTCCACTAAGTATTTGCAGCCTTGATTAATAATGGAAATGCTACTATTCATTCAATACCAACTTGTTTTTGTGATTTCCCAGACCTGGTCTTTCATAGGCGTCGAAAATGTTGCAAAAGAGCAATTTCTCCAAAAACTCAACTCCAAGAATTTCCAATTTCCAAGATGCCATTAATGCTCAACAAGCTTCCTTATATAGCTCCATTTGGGCACAAAACCCAACACACCAAGAATGTGGGATTCAGAGAAACGGGACTCGCCCAGACTCGACGAGTCCGAGTACGAGTCAGGCCTGGCGAGTCCCAGGGGCTCGGACTCGGACGAGTCCGAGTCCGGCAAATAAAATCGCCAGACTCGCCGAGTTGGCGAGTTTGGGCCCTTGGCCGGCGTCAAGCCAAAACAAAAACACAAAAAAAAAATATATTGCAAAGTTTTTTGAAGTCCGTTTTTTAATGTTAATTATCTTGTATCCCTTACTCGGCGAGTTTGGCCCAAACTCGCCAAACTCGGCGAGTCTTGAGCACCAGACTTGGCCGGCGTCAAGCCAAAACAAAAACACAAAAAAAAAATATATTGCAAAGTTTTTTGAAGTCCGTTTTTTAATGTTAATTATCTTCTATCCCTAAAAGTGACTTTCATTTCATTCACTTGCAAAAAAAGGAGTAAAGTGAGTTGGGAAGAAAAACAAGGGTGCATAGAAGAAAAACCAGCAAGGAGGAAGCTCAAGTTTTCTTCAATTTGTCACATTGGAGCTGCATTGTGTTTCGATTTGGTGAATCAAAAGTTGGATAGGAAGACTTTGCAGCTCGTTTCAAGCTTGTTGTAAGAGATACGGTTGTTTTTTTGAAGATTAGTTTGTTTCTTGTATGCAAAAATTCCATTTTGTATCCATTTATTTTGAAAGTTTTACATCATCTTTCAAAATCTTTTTTATGTGTGTATGTAGCATGTAGTGTAGTTGTAGTGTTGTACTATGTAGGGTTTGTAAATTTCTTTTTTTTTAAAGGAGGGTTTGACAAACCCTACTTTAGTTTTTTTGAATGTATGTAATATGTATTAATTTTATTTTGTATTTGTAATGTTTCATTGCAGCAAACTTCACTTTATTATTTCAATTTGCCTCAACTTCAAGTTTCACAAAACTATCCTAAAATGTCTACTTCAGCTTCTAGACCCCCCATTAGAAAGGACCCTGCTTGGAAATATCATGAGGATTTTCAAGGGCAAGGAAAGGGGCAAACAAAATGTATGTTTTGCAAAACAATATTCCATGGAGGTATATATAGGCTGAAATACCATATTGCTAGTGTGCGTGGACATGATGCCGAACCATGCCTAAAAGCAGTCCCTGAGGCCATACGTGATAGTTATATAATGGTTGAGGAGATTGAAAGGAAAAAGAAACAAAAGGAGGATCGAGCGGCCATTGGGAGAGAGACAGTTTTAGGAAGAGGGACACAGTTAGGTTGTGTTGGAGGCCCTTCTTCCTTACCTCCATATCATCCCACTCAATTTGGTACTACTGGAGCTTCCATTTCTGCTTCTGCTTCTATAAGTGGCAGTGCCACCGCCACTACTCATGCTCCTACCACTAGTAGTTGTAGTGGGAATGTTACCATTGGACCTAGGATTCGTAAATCGAGGTTGGATTCCTTCTTTGTGCCTCGCACTACTCCTGGGTCCCAACCGTCGCTTGAGGGCATGGGTTGGAACAAGGAGGTCCATGATGCTGCTAAAATGGCAGTTGGCAGGTTTTGGAGCTACAGCTGTATTCCATTCTTTGTAGCCAGGTGAACGTTTTACTAACTTTTATGTTTGATAACTTTGATTGTTTTAATTTTTATACTTAACTTATCTCATTGAATTTTTATACTTATCTCATTGAGTTTCTTTGTGACAGGCCTCCTTATTGGCAACAAATGGTTGATGCCATTACCATATGCGCGGCGGGGTTCAAAGCCCCTAGTGAGAGTAATTTGAGGGGACCCATTTTGTCTCAAATGGTGGATGACGTGAAAAAGGATATAGATGAACAACGCCAGATATGGAGCACTAAAGGTTGCACCATCATGACTGATGGTTGGACAGATAGGAGAAATAGAATTCTCCTTAATTTTCTTGTTTCTTCCGCAGGTGATTAATTAATTTTAGTTTCATATAGTCTTTAATTTTTTATTTTTTATCTAATGGTTGATTGAATGGTCATTGACCTAGCTTTATTTTTTTATTTTAGGGGGCACCATTTTCATCAAGTCCATTGATGCCTCCGCCCATTGCAAGAATGCCACCTACCTATGTGAGCAGATAGAGGAGGTGATTGAAGATATGGGTGAGGAGAACGTGGTACAGGTGGTGACCGACAATGCAGCAAATTATGTTGCTGCGGGTAAACTTTTGATTACAAACTAATTTTGTTTGCAAATTAATTACTATCTTGTAGTTTGTACCTCCATTAATTACAATTTACAATGCAACAAATTATGTTGCTGCAGGTAGACTATTGATGGAGAGGCACCCATCTATAGTTTGGACTCCATGTGCTGCTCATTGCATTGACCTCATGTTGGTGGATATTGGAAAAATCCCATGGGTCAAGAGATGTGTAGAAAGGGCAAGAAATATCTGCAAATTTGTATGTAATCATTCATGGGTGTTGGCTCTTATGAGACAATACACAGAGCAGAAGGAGTTAGCTTGTCTAGGAATCACAAGATTTGCCACAAACTTCCTCACATTGCAGTCCATGCTTAGGTCTAAGTCTGCCTTGAGACGTATGATTGTTGGTGAGGAGTGGTCTTCCTCATCCTATGCTACCACCCCTGCAAGGATAGATATGGCAGACTGCATTTTTGATGAGCAAGGCTTTTGGGTCCCTTGTGATGAGATAGTGAAGGTAATTTTTTTATAAATTCTACAATTTAACTTTCATGTTTTATAACTTATTGTATGTATTCTCTTATTTGCTCATTTTTCTAAATTACACAATATTTTCAATTTTGCAGTTTGTTAAGCCCTTGGTGGTTTTGTTGCAAGTTGCGGATGGAGATAAGCCCGCAATGGGCTATATATATGAGGGCATGGATAGGGCGAAGGAGGCCATCAGATTCGTCTATCGAGCAAATGAGAGCAAGTATGGTCCCATTTGGGAGATCATTGATAGGAGATGGCATCATCAGCTTCATAGGCCCATCCATGCGGCAGCCTATTATCTGAATCCGGCATTCCGTTTTATCCCTTCTTTCAAGGTTGATGTGGAGGTCCTTAATGGGCTATATGCAATCATGGAGAAGATGGGACCTGCTGGTACTTCTCAGATAGACCTTTTTCGAGAGCTACAAATGTTCTCAGATGCACAAAGGGAGACCTTCTCTCGTCCTGTCGCCAAAGATGGTAGGACAACTATGATGCCAGGTAAAAATAAATTGTTAGGCTTAATTTTAGTTTTATTCAATACTATATTGTAACTCGTTAAATGAGTTCATGAGTGAGACTGATTTTATTTATTTTTCTCATTTCAAACTCAGATCATTGGTGGAACTTTTTTGGCCCAGAGACACCAAATATTTAGAAGTTGGCCATTCACATCTTGAGCCAACCATGCAGCGCATCAAGTTGTGAGCGCAATTGGAGTATGTTTCAGCACATACACTCCAAGAGGCGCAATAGATTATCTGTGGAGAAGATGAATGATCTCGTCTTTGTTCACTACAACCTCCGCCTGAGAATGAGAAAGAATGCATTAGTTGACATGTCTCCTATCATTCTAGATGAGGTTGATCTTGAAGCAGAGTGGGCCAATGAGAATCAAACAGCTCCTGGGACTCCTACAGCCATATTTAGTGATGATGACATTGATTGGATTGACCAGGTAGATATAGAGGTTGAGGCTGTAGCCATGGTAGAGGAGGAGCAGAGAGCACGAGCAAAGACAGGAAATACTCAGACTCAGAGTGACACAACTGTTCCTGATGTTGGCGAGCATGACACAGCTGTTCCTGATGTTGGTGAGCATGGCATGGTGTCACGGGGAGCGACTATGGCTATTGAATCATCCACGACCTACTTTAAACGCCTTCGAAGGGGGCCAGGGCGAGAGGGTGCATGGCCCTCTGAGCCATAGGCTTGTACACTTGTAGTTGTATTTAGTATTTACTATTTACCTTTGGTATTTGTATGAAACATTTGATGATGATCATATGATGACATGGATTTTTTATTCCATGAGTTTTGTAATATTGTATACATTTGACAATATTTATATATCTATGTTTGTTATTTTCTTCAGCTACAATTTGCGTTTATGCTTATGTGATTGATGTATACTTGTGTATGTAATCAAATGAGCCAAGTTTGATGATGTTTTTGTGTCTTTAAGGTGTATTCAATAAAGGGTGTCTGAAACAAGTTTTAAATCTTTAAAAATCTCTAAATTTCTTGAGTTTTTCACTTTCCCGAGTCCAACCGAGTCTAGAGCCGAGTCTGACGCCGAGTCCCGAGTCCAAGTCCGAGTCGGCCTTGCCGAGTCCGAGCCGAGTCCGAGTCCCGTTTCTTTGGACTGGGATTAAAGAAAGTTGTAATAAAATATTAATATCCCTTATGTCTTCCAAAATGAAAGGGGACTTTTAATTTTTCCCTTTAAACATTAGTCTCAGCATTAAATAAATCACTAAAGTTAAATATTTAAATTTAACTTTCCAAACTTTAAATTTAATCGCCCAAATAATTAATGGCTCATTAAATTGGGAAAACTGATGAAGAATTAAATGCACCAAAAATACTGACATCCAAAAATGCTTCAAATTTTCAGGTCACTGAGCCACAGCTGACTTACTATAAATAGTAAGTGTCTGGAAACCCTGCCAAAACTCCTTTGATTTGCCTCAAATTGAAAACACCAACACTAAATCCCTCACAGATCCCTATAAAGTCCTGGTTAGCCCTCAAGATCAAGGCAAAACGGGCTAACAACACATCATCTAATGTCAGACTAAAATGGGGACATTACAAACACCTGCAATGGGTTCAAGGGGCCTTTGAAACCTGTTGATGTGTTTTTTATGCACATGCGAACACAGAATAAAATACCTAAAGGGTACCTTATCCTCTCTTGAATAAAGTCTCCGAATGCTGAAGATAACGCGAAAAGGATCAATCGGGATGACTTCAAGGTTCTTTGTATGTAGGATCTCTACGTGTGGATAAGCCACCAGTGGTATGATGTGATTTGCTGGAATCACAAGGGGACTTACACTTGATGACTAAACGTCTGATTTGCTTTGAAGGTTGCTGGAACATAGGATTTTACTGGCTTAGACTTTGAAAAAAAAGGAAAAAGGATGAAGGCGAGGAAAGGATCTAATTCTGATACTAAGGAATGTAAGAGCAATGAATGATCTTTGATGAAATTCTAACTAAGTCTTGTTTTGACATCCCAGGACCATCTCCACAAGGTTAGTGCGATCTTCGAAGGAAAGCTTTATGATGTTCAGATCATCACTATAGGCATAGACACCATCAGGCTGATGCATATCAATGAAGAAGCGACAATTGAAGTTGAGCTTAAACTAAATGATTCCAGTTGACTACGCAAGGCAAGTCTGCAGTCAACAAATTGCTAGTAGTATGGATATACGAATTTCACCATCAATCAAACACATTTCTTCCACTCATCTAATAACATGAAATCAAAAACTGAGAAGTATAGAGACCATGCAAATTGTTGAATCGACCCATAAATTTCACCATTTCTTCAATGAAGTTTTACAAGTCTTTTACAACATCATCTTGGCAACAATCTTTGCCTTCTCTCTATATTCTACTTTAATTGCTATTCTATCAACTAACTATTCACTATGACTATTCACTATTTCTAACTATTTACCTTCTAACTACTGACTAACTATTTTCTATTAGCCTTTACAAATGAAGAGTCGGGGTTTATATAGTGCCCTTAATACAATTCAATGGCTAAGATCAATTTGAGATCAATGGCCAAGATTCCACAATGAAAACCCTAATTAGGGTTTGTTACAACAAACTCAATTCTGACCAATGAAATAATTGTATTAATTGGACACGTCTTCTCTGGAATATTCGACCAATGGATAGCTGGGGTAGGTACATCGAAGTTTGTGCCACCTTTAATGAGTCAGGTACATTGAATCTGGACATGTTGAGGTGGACCAACCCGACTGGAGGAGTGATGACTAGGATGCCACCTTTAATGATACTTGCAACTTGGTAGATATCCAATTCGATGATGCTGAGAAGCTAGCTTTAATTAATTCATCTGAAACTATCTGCTTCTTCAACTAACCCTTGCTCTAACTTATTTTGTCTTTGATGTGCAGGATGACGATGTACCTCGCCTTGGAATGCAGGATTGGAAGAGGTTATTCCTGATGATGCTTGACCAAAGAAGGTCGTCCTTGTTGATGCTAGATGGGAGGAGGTCGTCTTTGTCCTGACTTGATCGTCTCTGTTGAGAATTTGCTAAGTAATTGATCTTCCGACTCCGGGGTCGCCATTCGATGCCTACACAAAAAGATTAAAGTCAGTCTTTGAGCATCAAACCTTAAAGCATGAAATTTAAGACCTTTCAAGGGTATAACTTAAGATATTAATTTGAAAAAGACATGATAAATCAAGAATTATATATTTTCAAATTAATTATGAATGGAAATTGGATTTTCAAGACTTAGACTTTACAAAATTGCTATGAAATCACAATAAGTCTTGAATAAGAGCTCCAAACAATTTGATTCTTCATACCTTCCCTTGGATGCTTAACTATAAAACCTTGGAAAATGAAGAAAGAAGATCGGACTTTGCTGGATGAGGATTGAATTGCTTGGCCTTCTTGGATGAATTATGTCTTGATTATCCTCCAAAAGAGCTTCACTTTCCACTAGCCTCCAAACACTTAGCAAATTCTGGAAATTATCCTCCAACTTATCAAGAAATTCGCCTCCAACTCAGCTAGGATTCACTCTTCAAATTACTCCTCAATTTCGCACTTAGAAGGATGAATGAATGATTTGAAACTTGAAGCAATACTCCCCCATTATATAGAGCGCTCACCCTAATTCTTGTTGAGGCCAACCTAGCAAATTAGCAATAAAATAAAACAAAATCCTTTTCAAAGGATGGCCGACTTGCTTAAAAAGACAAAATGATAAGTTTGTGCGCTCACCTTGATTTCTTAAATTTTAAAATTAATTACAAGGCTTCCAAGGGGAATTTTTTATTTATTTTAAGGCTTAAAAATTAATTAATTCAATTGCAAATGCCTTAATTCATGCGAACTTGCTTTATCCTCCCAAATATCTTGAATTTGGCAAATTTAGCGCAAAATAGGGAATATCAAGGATTGATCAATGCTCAATGAAGCTTCCCAATGATTTCGCCCTGGACCCTTTGGAAGGGTCAGGGGCAATTTTTCAATTTTAGACTTGAACACCTCATTCCCTTCACTCCAAAATCTCCCGGAGGGCAAGCTTATGCTTGTTTTGGCCTAATCAAGGTCTTGCATTTCAATTTTTTATCATTTCTCATGAGCAATTAGGTGAAAATGTAAATTTCGCCCTGGACCCTCAGCAAGGGTCAGGAGCGACTTTTGGTTTTAGGACAATTCCTTCATCCTTTCCAACTTCGAATCACTTCCAAGGCATAGAACATCATGCCTTACTCCCCTTTGAGTCTTGAGAACCAAAATATCATCTCGAAATGCAAGGAAAATAGGAAGATTTGTAAATTTCGCCCTGGACCTCCTGAGAGGGTCAGGAGCGATTTTCCCAATAGGCATCAAAATTTACATCCTTAGCAATCCAATTCCACTTCAAGGCAATTCAAACATCATTTTAAACCCATGCCTAGGCTCAAGCTTCGTTCAAACTTTGGAGGAAAACATTGGTTTTAGAATTTTCGCCCTGGACCCTCAGCAAGGGTCAGGAGCGATTTTCCTTTTTTGGGCTTGGTTACTTCTTTGTTGGCCATCCAAATTGTCTTCACAGGATAAAACATACCTTTTCACCTTCACCCCAACCATAAAAATCATTTTGGCCTTGCAAGCAAAATGTGTTTTTGAGAATTTCGCCTTGGACCTCCTGAGAGGGTCAGGAGCAAATTTTGCAATTTTGACCAAAATGTTTCACTTTTCACCTTGAAATCTCTTTGCCAAGTAAGATCTCACCCTGTACTATGCTATGAATAGGATTTTATGTCCAAGAAAGGTGAAATAATGTGTTTATAAAGAATTTCGCCCTGGACCCTTAGCAAGGGTCAGCAGCGAAATTGCCTTTCCTGGGCAAAACTCCTTCATCTTTTGATCTTCAAACGAGTTTGGGGGCTTCATCATGCTCATTTCACCATTCATCATGCCTTTGATACCTCAATTCGACCAAACAAGGCCAGAGATGACTCCAATAGAAATTTTCGCCCTGGACCCTCAACAAGGGTCAGGAGCGAATTTCTCAATTCATGCTTGTTCCATCATCACTTCAAGTTGATTTCTCCTCTCCAAGGAAGAAAACACTATTCCTCTCTCATCCATACCCAAGCTTGACTTGATTTTGCCAGGAAAACAGGTGATTGAAGGAATTTCGCCTTGGACCTTCAGCAAGGGTCAGGAGCGAAATTTAGGTTTTCAACAACGTCCTTCATCTTTTCAAGTTGAAACTTTCTCAGGTGGGTAAAGGGAGTTGCTCATTTTCTATTCATGTTCAAAACTTGATCTTTTTCACTGCAAAATAAGGAAAATTCAAAATTTCGCCCTGGGCCCTCAGCAAGGGTCAGGGGCGAATTTACCTTTGTTGCCCAAAATTCATCAATTTTCATGTTTTCAAACCTTCAAATGCATCAAGTGACGTCCAATCTTCATTCCGAGAGGCCCTGCACATAAAAAGTTAGCCAAAGTCAGTGAAAAATAAGCTCAAATAAAATTTTCGCCCTGGACCCTTAGCAAAGGTCAGGAGCGAATTCTTCATTTCTGGCTAAACTGCTCAAATTTTAAGTTTCAAACCACTTCACAAGGCAAAGTCAGGTCATTCTCAAGGCCAGGAACAAGGTTTCAAGCTCAAACAAGGTGGCAAATGAAGTTTATGATGAATTTTGCTTTGGACCCTCTGGAAGGGTCAAGAGCGAAATTCCTAATCTTGGCCAAAATCCTAACTTCATTCTCACATTTTTCCATCCAAACAAGTGTTTTGCCCTCAAAGATGCCTGGGAATGAGTTGGTTCTAAGTTTGGGTCAAACTAGAATGTCTTATGGAGATTTTCGCTTTGGACCCTCTAGAAGGGTCAGGAGCGAAATTCACTTTGGACCCTCTGGAAGGGTCAAGAGCGAAATTTGACTTTTTGAACTCTCCATCAAGATCATTTTATGGAATATAACATTTAAGTATAAGAAAATGTATACTTTAAGTTATATTCCATATATACTTTCAAGATGTTTGAGAGTGGTTTCAGACCTCCAGGAGTTATATTGCAAACTTTGTCAAATTTCAGGATCAGGACATTCCAGACTTAGCCAAATTTCAGGATCAGGACATTCCAGACTTAGCCAAATTTCAAGATCAGGACATTCCAGACTTAGCCAAATTTCAGGATCAGGACATTCCAGACTTCATCACTCACCAACTTGACCTAACTCAAGCAGAACCTGCTATCCAGGTGATCCCTCTGGCGACACTCGAAAGCTAAAGGCTAACAAACAAAACCCTAAAAGACCTAAAAAACAAACCCTAGAAAGCAAAAAGTAGGGGTCCCCATTTGCAATGGGGCGATGTGTGAAATGGTCACAACAAAACCATAGAAGCTGTAATTGCCAATCCCCATGTTGCCGCATGCCCTAAGTTGACAATCGCATTTAAAATGAAGTAAAAAATCACATTTTTTAACTACACACAAGAAACAAACAACTTATCAACCAAAGACTTACATTTTTTTTCATTGACTCGTGAATTTCAGAAGGTAAAATTGCCATTAGTTTTACAAAAACTCGTCGGACACTTTTTGGGTGAGTAACTTGCTTGGCAATTTGCCTCATGAGTACTTGGCAAGCTTTGCAACTATGCACATATAACAGCATAAAAATTCACATGCAACATGTATCACCATACAAGTTCAATCATAATGTATAAAGAAGATATTCCACATGTAACACCATATAAATTACACGCAACGTGTATCACCCTACAAATTTACTATAATAATGTATAAATAAGATATTCCATGGTAATTACTAATTACACATCAAGGATATTGCACAGTCATTTCTTTCTATTACATAGTATGCATTCAATATTCCAGAATAACCAATCGTCAATATATGAAACATTTATTATGAAAAGTAATGACAGAGAATGATTATCAGGATATTCAATATTCGTTATCAACAAAGGAGCAAAAGAATACTTAAATAAGAGATTACAAAAGATCTATACAATAAGGATAAGATCAACAACTAAAAAAAGCATAATACAACTAAGAGAATAAGGAATATACGTAAGTCTATCCTCACAATTTAATTGACCATTATAACTAAATATTACAGTATTATTTTAATTTTTAATACCCTTCATTAATGGTCAGTCTATCAACTACAACAAACCAAACCCAAAAATTGAAAATGATCTATTGGCCAAAAAGCGAAGAAGGCTGACTTCGTCTACTCAAAATAATCCGTGACATGAGCCTTTGGTGGAGATCCTCCAATGTTGGATTGCTAATCAGCCAACCTCCTTCCACAAAACCTCTTCATGTCACCAAGTTTGCCACAATAATGACGTGATAGACTGTAGATTCTTGGAAATATCTTCATTTTGTCTTTAACCTTTCTTTTGGCATCACCTTTCCTTTCTCCTTGGCACTTGGTGAATCATTGTTGCTACCTAACTGTTGTTTCCATCTATCTTGTTGTGAGAGTTTGTTGCATATGTCATTGAACTTTAGATCAACATTGATAGACGTGATGTTGGGTGTTTCTATGAAATGCTCGTAAGACCATGGTAATCTTTTCAGCATTACGACTCTCGTGTGTTATTCTTACATCATGCAACCAATAGCAACTAATTGATCACAATGTCTTTGACTTTCATCAAATGATTAAGAACATGTTCTTCAAGAAGAATGTCTTGCATTTATCTAACATCTCGTACAAATCTTGTATGTGTTTCCAAATCTTCGTAGAAGACTTGCCTAAAGGTATCTCTAGAAGCATTTCATCTATGACAGATAACTTAATGAGCATAACTGCTTCATGATTACGCTCATCATACTTGCCCTAGTCTTTACTTGTAACTGCTGGTCGAGTGTCAATACCAAGGACAATCCGATCAAGGCACCTATACTCAAAGATAGTGAACATCCTTTGTTTCTAGGTATTTTAATTTCTATCAATGTTTTGGCTGCCTTCCAACATGATGTTGATCAATGAAGCCATCCCTCTTGTACTCCAAAAAAAGGGAAAATGAGAAACCCAAAAAGAAGACATCAAAAATTATTAGGAAAAAATTTACCAAAACCCCAACGACAACATAAAATTCTCAATTTTATCAAAAAATTGGAAAAAAACTGCAATAAAAATTACCGGAAAATTGCAAAAAAAAATCAAAACAACCACATTTTTTTTAAAAAAAAGTCAAAATATGATTGAAAAACACCACATTTTTCTAGAAAAATCGGTCAAATCCTAGTCATCCAACAGACCCTAGGACCAAAAGACTCCTTAAATAATAGATGACAAAAGATCTATCCGATAAGGATAAGATCAACAACTAAGAAAATAAGGATATACCTACAATGTGTACCAAACCTTTTTCGTCAGCCCTCTCCTATCATTAGCCAAAAAAGAAAAGGAAGGAAAAAGAATGCTGAAATCTAATTTATCTAGATTAGCCTCTTTGGTTTATCGAAGCAAAAATAAAATATAGTAGACAATAATGGTTAAACCTAGAAGCTTGTTTGGTGAGAAAATCTCTAAAGCTCTGGCTATCTTTCTTATGTAGACCCTAAATTTTCTAGCTAGCTTTCTTCTAATGACCCATATTTTCAAAGGAGAACCATGCATGATTCAATCAAGTTGATTGTGAGACAAAGCTTGTAGTGGCATGTAAGGCAGCAGAAAAGTGTGCCCGTGCAACTAGTGAGAAATATTTTTTTCCGAGATAATCTTACTACTAACTCTTCTATGAATAGAATGGTTGCAGCTGCTTCTTTTAAGTACACATATTATCACAATTTTCAAGCATCTTATATTTAAAGCTGGGAGGAGCAACTCCTCTTAACCTTAGTTTGAGCTCTTTTATGTTCTTTTGTTGATGCCATTTACATGGATTTCTACATCCATAGAAATCTATTTTTTGAGTACAATAAAATAATTATAGGCATATCAAAGCAACTTATCTTTCATGATATTTAAAATATAGCATTTTTTACTTACTTCTTTATGTATAAATGTGTATAGTAGATCCAATATATTAGTTTAGCGATGTCCCCTTTTGAGGAGTAGTCAGAGATGACCCATTTAGCCTATTTAATTCCCACTGGCTAATTTTGGGATATCAGGGAATAAATTAAATTAATTAAAGTTGTCCAATAAAGTTAATTTTACAGGTAACTTTAATAAAATTGATTTTATAAAGTGATGTAAGTGATTATAAAAAGGAAATATTAAATCTCACTTTATAGAGGTACTTTAATGAAATATTTTACACGGGAATTTGAAAAAGCCCTTCAAGAATGTTCTAAGGAAAATATAAAAAGGAGAATTGGGAGATCATTTGCATATGCTTGTTTATTTTTCTCTATTGCAGAATTTGGAGCTTCTTGTCGAGCAAAACCCTAGGATGAAAACCCTTAGGGAAATGAGTTTCAATGATGAAATATCTTCCCTGGCTGATTGCAGGTGGAATTATTCTGATTTCATGCTTGGAGTCAACAAATTACTAAGGAGGATTGCTCAAGTTGATTTAACGCCTTGCAGGAGGATTGAAATGCCATTGCCAGTCATTGTTTTCAGTTCCGCATTGGACATTAATATTGGACGATTGTGAGATCACAGTGGGATGCCATGGTCTGAGATTACATGTGTGGAGCTGGGCAATGAATTATATATAGCAGTTTGAAATGGTTTGTATTTACATTGCTGGCCATCATCTTCATGGGGTGCTGGGTGTGAGTGTGTGTGCCAATCAAGTGGCTCTTTTGCAGCCATCCTTCATACTTGTTGGTGTTTGAAGCTTCAGCATAGTCTATTTTCTGTGAGCCACCATTGCAAAGCTTGTTGGAAAGCTATTTCGATAGTCTCCCAGTCTAGCTGGGTTGTGGGTGCATGCCAAAACTAATGCTTGTCCTTGATGGTTTGTGGGACTCATTGGGAAGGATATAATATTGCTGGTGTAATCTGAAGATTGTGTCTTGTATCAGATGTAAAGGCTATTCTCTATTACAAAGGTCAGAAACCATTTACTTTTACCTCTGTTATTGCGATCAGAGAACTGAAAGACTCATTATTTCAGAGTTATGTATGTGAACAACCATCAATGAATGCAATGTATTAAGCTTATGAAAGATTGTATGTTTCTTAGATACAAATCATTTGTAAACCATTAAGGCATCTGTTCATCTGGTCTGAAAATATTTCATAAGAACAGCAGCAATCTGTTTCTTAAGATTACCCAAACCCTTAAACATTGGAATATGAAATAAAATTGGCAAAGAACCAGCAAGGGTCTTTACTGTTGATATTAATTAGGGAAAGGGCGGATTCAAATTGCCGTAGGAATCTGCCTGGCCCCTCTTCCCCTTAACGTGGCCCTATTCCCCACGCTTTAACAACAAACACTCAGCGCACTATCCAATAGGGCCGACCCTATTAAAAGACAGATAAATGAAATAATTAAAAGTTAATTATTTAAAAGGGCCGGCCTAGTTGAGGAGTTCACTCCATATAAATAAGAGGTCAAGATTCATTTGTAAATAACCAATCTGATCTGCTTCTTCATGCGAAAACTTACATGCCTAAAGCGAACTCCAAGAAGTAATAAGTGATCTGCCCTTAAAGCAATCTGCATGGTTAAAGTGGTGCGAAATACATGATAGTGAAGGTGGTGCGAAAGACATGACAGCTACAGCAACCTACCTCTGCCATTAGAAGGAGATGTGAAATCCATCACAAGGAATCAGCGAACTTCTTAAAGTCTGCAACTTATGTTAAGACAATCTCAGCATTCATCAAGTAAATATTGAAGGCAGCCACCGTGATCTACCATACCAACCTACAAAAGCACATGAGAAAAGTGTTGTATTGTTTGCATAACTATAATCCATAATCAGATCTGAGGATCTTTTCAGGCTGGGTTTTTCCTCCTAGGAGGTTTTCCCAGGGTAATTGTGTTTTGTCTCTATTTCTTTATTTTTCTTGCTATGTTAAATCTGAAACTATAAATCTCTAAATATAAATGAATCTAACTAGTAAGTAAATTCTGATTTTCTGAGTCTTAGTTAATCTGAAAGTGCTAAAATTAACATGGTATCAGAGCTATAGGCTAGATCAACTTTCAGATTCAGAATTCAGTACTCCTTTATTTCCAGATTGTTGTCTCTTTTCAAGTTAGGTCAATGGGGCTGAAAGTTGAAGATAGGCTTGATGGGAATCTAAACTTTACTACCTGGAAAGTTTGAATCAAGTTGGCTCTAGAGGAAGAAGATCTTCTCCAATTCATAGAAGCTAAAGAGCTAACTGAACCTATGGATGCAGTCGAGCTAAAACAATTCAAAAAGGATGCTGTCAAGGCCACAAAGATTCTCATCGATTCAGTCAAAGACCACCTAGTCACCTCTATTGCCTCATTTACCACTGCAAGGGAAATGTTCAGCCATTTACAAGGTACATATGAAATTAACAATCTCAGTAGGGCAATTACTTTAAAACAACAACTACTTAATATCAAAATGGCAAAAGAAGATTCTATTATTTCCTACTTTATGAGAATTTCAGAACTAAAGAATCAGCTAGGTTTAATTGGCCATAACATGGAAGATAAAGACCTTGTCATGATTGCCCTAAATGGTCTACCTCACTCATGGGAGTCATATATCCAAACCATAAGTGGTAGGACTGAGTTACCCACACTTGATCGCCTTAAAAATGACTGTATCCAAGAAGAGTCTCGCCTCATCACAAGAGGACAAACCAAAAGTCCCCATATAGATGATCATCACATGCTTGCAGCACAATGCAAGAAAGGGGGAAATTGGAAGAAATCTTATCCTAAAAGAAATAGGGAATTCAGACCATTTAATTCTCAGCACCCTTGGAAGACACCAAGAGATATCTCGCGTGTCTGTTGCTTTAGATGTGACAAATTTGGTCACTATGCTAAAGAATGTCAACATAACCCTAACCAAAGTGAAGCCAACCTAAATGAAGTATCAGAACAAAATGATAATTTTTTATTCATCTCCGCTCTATCTAGCAATGTTCCTTCAGATAGCAATACTTGGTTGATTGACAGTGATGCCTCCAGACACATCACAGGCTTCTGTGATCACCTTTCAGACTTAGTAGAAAAGGACACCAGCCTTCATGTAGTAATTGGTGATGACGCCCGTTATTCGGTAACAGGTTCTGACTCTACCTCTCTAAATTTAGTTTCTAGTATTTCCTTGCACCTCAGTGATATCTTGTTTGTTCCTGGAATTAAAAGAAACCTAATTTCCATTTCTATTCTAGAAGATAAAGGTTATCAAATTGCATTTTTTGATGGAAAAGTTCTTGCATGGCCTAAGAAATCTAGTTTTAAATCTGCTCGCATAATTGGTCATAGATATGATAGTCTTTATAAACTCTCTACTAACCCTATTCAAGCACTCATTAATGAGGTTCCTGAATCTTGTGAGTTATGGCATAGAAGGCTTGGACACTTGCATTATCAAGCTCTTCCATCCCTTGAAAAGTTAGTCAAAGGTATGCCTAAACTCAGTCAAATCCATGATAACACTTGTAAAGGTTGTGCTTTAGGTAAAAATGTCAAAAGTCCATTTCATAAAAGTGAAAATAGAGCTAAAGACGAACTAGAACTTGTTCACTCTGATTTATGTGGTCCTATGTCTATAGCTTCTCTTAGTGGATTTCTTTATTATATGATCTTCATAGATGATTTCTCTAGGAAAACTTGGATCTACTTCTTGAAATCTAAAGAATCCGATGAAGTCCTAAGTAAATTCAAAGAGTTCAAAACATTAACTGAAAACTCCTCTGGTAAAAGAATTAAATGTTTAAGATCTGACAATGGAGGTGAGTACACCTCCGGTAGCTTTTATGATTTTTGTGTTGAGTCAGGAATTAAGAGGGAGTTTTGTGTTCCATACAATCCTCAACAAAATGGTGTTGCCGAAAGAAAGAATAGGACTATTGTGGAGGCTGCAAAGGCTATGATTCACGATCAAGACTTGCAGACCTCCCTATGGGCAGAGGCCTCCAGAACAGTTGTATATATCCAAAATAGATGCCCTCACCGTGTTCTAAAGAACATGACCCTTGAAGAAGCCTTCACAGGATCCAAACCAGACATCAGTCACCTCAGAATCTTTGGAAGTCTTGTTTATGTTCATGTTCCCAAAGAAAAACGAACCAAACTGGAACCCTCCGAAAAGAAAGGCATTCTAGTCGGTTACAGTGAATCCTCCAAAGCATTCAGAATATACATTCTAGGTCAAAGGTATGTTGAGGTAAGTAGGGATGTTACATTTGAAGAAGATATTGCTTTTAAGAAATCAAAAGGTTCTTGTGTTATTGATGAAACTAATGACAATCAAAATATAAATGTTGATTCTAACCCTGAGATTCAGAGGGAGCAAGTAGATCCTCCACCTCAAGATGATCACGATGATCCTCCAAAGCCCATGAATCCCACTGATATTCCTAGTGACATTGTTGTTACCAAAAAGAGGCCGCTTTGGGTAAGGAACACCATTCAAGAAGCTGAAAGATTTGCTGCTCTAAGTGGCACCTTTCGTCAATCTAAGAGACCTCAGGTATTCTCCGACTATGTTGATTTGATTTGCAATCTCATTGAATCTGAACCTTGCAATGTTGAAGAAGCCTTGATTCATCATGCCTGGAAACTTGCTATGGATGAAGAATATCAGTCAATCATCAAGAATGATGTGTGGGACATTGTGCCCAGACCCAAAGGTAAATCTGTTGTTTCCTCTAAATGGTTATTTAAAATTAAACATAATGATGATGGTAGTATTGAAAAATATAAGGCTAGATTTGTAGCTCGTGGTTTTTCTCTAAAGGAAGGCAGAGACTATGAAGAAAAATTTGCTCCTATTGCTAGATATACCTCTATTAGAACTATAATAGCTATTGCTGCTGCTAGGGGTTGGAAACTACATCAGATGGATGTTAAGACTGCCTTCCTCAATGGTGTCATTGAGGAAGAAGTCTATATTGAGCAACCTGAGGGTTATGAGATTCAGGATAGATTAACTCATGTGTGCAAGTTAAAGAAAGCCCTGTATGGTCTTAAACAAGCTCCTCGTGCTTGGTATGAAAGAATTGATAAATACTTGCTAAGTCTAGGCTTTTGTAAAAATGATGCTGACTCTAACATATACTTTAAGGTAGCTTTGGAATGAAATATAATAATTTAATGGTTTTCTAAATTTGCCAAGTTTTGGCCCACTTTTTGCACCAAATCAAAATTGTCTTGCTGAGTTTTTGCCAAGTCCAAGTCTCAAAACTATGGATCAAACCTAACTTTTTAAACATGTGCTTCAGTTTCACCACAAATCTTATTCATCTCTTCATAAACGTGTTTTCTTGTTGAACTGAAACCTTTAAATTTCCTCCAATCTCGCCATCACATTTAAAGCTGTATTAATAGTTACTTAAAGCAGAGCTTATGCAAATCATATAGCCAATGTTGCACTAAATAACAAGCATTCCTTATTTGAGGCTAACTGTACTCTAACATATCTGAAAGCCTGATTTTACACATGCTAACCTAGATAAACCAGACAGCATTATATTGTCCCTTGCAAAAACCACTGTTGCATTTATTACTGAAAGCAAACCAACCATGGGGTATGATTTTTTTATAGCAGTCACTGCCCAAGCACATACTTCTAAATGACTGGAAATCCCTTAAATAAAAGCACATCCAAGGCTATAATGGAATGTTTTAGCAGCCATAAATCATATTTGAATCAGCTTATGACATCATTTATTCCATCTTTCGTTCTGTTACAAACTGTTTATCTCCAAAGCAGTGGAAGTTAGACAATGTCAAGTTTCCATAAACTATTGAAACTAGATCTTAGTTTGGGTCAAGCCGCAAAAGTGTTTTAAGTATGGGATATTAACTAGCAATTTCCCTCCCTTAGCATGATAATGGAGTTCTTTTAAGTTTCTGTCACGAAAATCAAGATATAAGATGAAAAACATGCAATTGTCCAATTCACTACAATTTATTTGTAGTTCAAGTGTATAAGTTAACACATTCAAACAATCATTTAGAAATTCAAGAAAAACAATAGCAACTGTATATGTGAGTTGATTTTGATATATGAAATGTTCAACAAAACTGTGTGTGATTCAAATGCCTACACTATTTCATGAAAGATTACCATCCATATGTTGGGCTTATCTTCCAAAGTTAACGTCCATTTCACACAGTTTATGTTTAATGGATAATTTTAAGCCCTACATATTTTCTATTTATGACTGCCACAAATTCAACTGGGGATTAGCAGGCTGTTAGCTTCAATCGACTGTCATAAGTTCCAGCCACCAAAACTGCAGAAGTACAAAGCCATAATAACTTTTTTTTTACTTCCTTTAATGCAGTTCTTTTTTTTTATTTCTTCACTAAAAACTAACACTGAGATCTACATTTGATCCTCAATGCACAACCAAGAAACAAATTTTGAATACATACAATCTATTATTTCTGTTAGTCAAGTATAACATGTCAGCTGATACATATAACATTCATTACTATAACTTAATGCTGAGACAACAATCACCATACCTAAATAGGTTGCCATTAAAGAAGCAATTAACAGAAATACGTTCCTATTAACTTAGCAAAATAACAGTAGTACTCTTGGTACACAATTTGCAGTTAAAATATCAGTTTTTATCGTAATAACTAATTACAATCACATAAACATGAGGCCTAAAACACATACAAACAAGCATGAAAGGTGTCAATCTAGTACTAGACTAGACCTTGAAGACCACAATCACAACTATGGATACAACAACAATTGTTTATGTAAATGAAGTAATTCTAGAAAGATGAAAAACCAACATATTTCATAGATCCTCTCAATTATCTTAATAAATGAGAAAAGTCTTAGGTTAATCACACCTTGACAACATTATCTCCTGAATGGGCCTCAGCTACATCACATAGTTTTCCTATGATATATGAGGCCGGGTATTTTCCATCAGCTGTTCCATACTCTCCTAAAACCCAGCAAATGACCTGCAGGAATAGTAAATAAATAGAGCATAAAACAACAAGTTCTAAAAAGATTTGGCAAGATAAACAACTTTCATCAAGAATATGTCAGTAATTGCTATTTATTAAAGATCAACATGAATAGCTATTTAGAATAATTTGAGAAGCAGCTAAAAAGCTTTAAAATTTGGGAGCCATACTTGTAAAAAAATAGAAGGAAGTTTTGGTTCGTCAAGTATCTGCAAATATGAATCTACCTGCAAAAAAAAAGAGATAACAATTTTATTACACTTAAGTAGGAACAATAACTACCAGATGGAAATAACAAACTCCCCAAATATACAACAAAGCTTCAGACTTACATGTGACAACACTTTGTGTAATCAACCAAAGTTTGTTAACAAAGCTCCCATATTAAAAGTAGAATAAGAATCAGACACAAAATTCAAAGTAAAAAGGATATAAAATATACTCCCTTATATCACAATAGCACACCCTAAAACTTTTTCTAAGAGCCCAATATCATACCCTTGAAAAGAAACAATGAAGCAATCACACCCTTAATATGACCCTATGGTTAATTGCTTCATGGGTTGAGTAGAATTAATTCTACAACCAATCCCAGAGTTGGAATCAGCCTGTCACCTCCTCCAATAGGCTGGCTTAAAATGAACTTTGATGGAGCAACAAAAGATTATCCAAGTCCATCTGGAGCAAGCTGTATAATAAGAGACAAGAAAGGAAAATTCTTGGGGCAGCTTTGCAGAAATTGAAGCAAAGTGTCAACAACTAGGTGGAAACACAAGCATTTGTTCTTGATCTTCACATGTAAAAACTTTGGTGTGTGGGAAACTATAGTTCTTATTCTAGCCCTCTACTATTTTAAGGGCTAGCAAGCTTATCCTTAGAATAGTAGGGTTGATTAATTAGCCTGCTAGCCCTTGGCAGCAGGGTGGGGGATTATATTGCCACTTATTCTAGCAGGTTTATCCTTAGAATAGTAGGGCACAAATGTGCAGGTGTAGAGCAACTCTGTTGATTATCATAATTCCATCCATAACAAGGGCTCCCCAAATTTGAAAATAAATAATATTCTACACAAAGCTTGACTGATCCTCAACTCTTTCTTTAAAAAATAACAAGGAAGCATTGATCATCGTAGACATAAATTCATATGGGCCATAAGCAAGGTTACCAGGAGACGAGGGTACTTGGAGACTCTGGAGACTAGTACCGGTACTGGTATGACTAATTTTCAAAAATAGGAGACAGCGGTACTTGGAGACGCCAATTTTTTTTAAAAATAATATTTAATAATTTCCAAAACATATCATGACAGAGAACTTTGAAAACACAAACAGTGGTAAAGTTTAACATTAACTTTAAAATTGAACAAAAATTAAAGTTAAAATTGCTTATATTGCTGATACCATAGTCGGTCTAAATCAGTGTTCCACGGGGACGCGTCCCCCCCCCCCTTTTTGGGCGTGTCACCCGTCAGAAACGTCTCGGGGACGGGGACGCGACATCCCTGCCGTCCCACCACCACCACCAAAGCGTCGCCGGGACGCGAAGACGTCTCCGCATCTCCCAGGGAGACGTGGAGACGTCTCCTGGGAGACGTCTGAGCATCTCCTTGGGAGACGTCTGGGCGTCTCCCCGTCTCTCGAGAGATGCCCAGACGTCTCTCAAGGGACAGGGAAATGGCCAGGCGTCTCCCGCGTTCTCACATCAAAGCTAACCAAAAAAAGCAGTTTTTAAAAAACATGTGACTTTTGGGGGGGTTAAGGGGTAACCCTAATTGGACGTGGGCCAATAGAAAAATAACACCTGACGCCTTTAGAAAATCATAAAAGTATTTTTGGCGCTGCCCCTTGACCCTGTAAGGGACGATGCCCCTTGACCCCAACTTGGGGGCATTGCCCCAAACCCCCGTTGAAAAATATAGGGGGAAACCGCGTCGATAGAAGTAGGGAAAATTTAGCCTCCGAGTCTGATTAGGCTCCATATAACAACACAATTAGCATTGAAGAAAACTTGGTATTTAGATTTAGTATTTCAAATTTCCTATAGTCTCATTTGAAATGTAATTATTCTTATACTATAATACTGTCATACACCTTTTCAAAACTAGTTTTTCAAGTACCATATGTATATGTATAACTATATCAGCACCACCACCCCGCCGCCGTCCCCCCGCCGTCCCCAAACTTAGGCCCTTGGTCCCCCCGTCCCGTCCCCGCGTCCCCCCATCCCCAACGCTCGTGGAACACTGGTCTAAATTGTTTAGTGAAAGTAAGGTTAAATAGATGTTGAGCACACTCAATATTGTCAATCAAATAGTAAAGGCAATTTCTCTTTAGACTATTACAATGATAAGAAATCAGTCCTCTAAAAAAGTCCACACTGTCAATAGATCCAATCACTACAACTTTGCAAGAATTTTTGTCTTCCTATAAAACAGTTTCCTTATTAGTCATTTCCCTGCGACTTTGCTTTGCTGCAAGCTTATCTTATTTGTTTTCTTTATTTTTTTTGCCTTTTTACTGCATTTTGCCCTAAGTTTTCTAGGAGGAGACGTCAATTTTTGGTCGGGAGACTTCGGAGATGGCAGCCAAAAGCACCTTATGCATTAAGAAGTTTCCGGAGAAGCATCCGGTACCGGAGACACGTCTCCAGTACGGGTCTCCAGGGGTAGGAGACAGGTCTTCTAGTAACTATGGCCATAAGTAATTTGTACACTAAAAATAATGAGAGAATAATACCAATGGCTCAAGAAGCATGTGAGCAGGCTGGAAGCATAAGAAAATGATGCACCAGTCCATTGACCAGGTTGACATTTATGTTTGAAAGACATCCTAGCTTTATTATATTAAATTTAGGGAAATTGGTATGCATTACATCTTTCCCTAGCTTTTTGTCTGAAGGATAGAATGGACTCTCTACTATAGATTCCAGTGTAAGATTAGTGACTATGAAGCATCGAACCTCATTTCTGGGCAGTATTTTAGATTTGCAACTAGGGAAGGTGTTCAAAACAAAACCTAGTATTGTGATCCATGTTATTTGAACAGTAGTAGAGGTAGAATTTTTGTTAACAAACCACAAGTACCATGTCAAGTCTAACATAGCTTCAATGTTTATTGTCAATCTACTGAATTTGAAGGAGAAAGAGACTGTCAAAGCAGTAGGGAAAGCCATTATCAAATCAGCCTGGTTGGGTGGGTTTGAGGCTTGAGCAGACTCTAGTAGAGGTGGCATTTGGCCATCACTTCATCTGCCCAAATGCTGCCCTATATATTAAAAATGGAGCGGTTGTCAGGTTATGGGTTCCTTTTATTTCGGTTTCCTATGACAGTGTTGAGAAGGAAAGCCACAAGCAGGCAAAACTGGCGGTCATGATTTTAAGAATGTGACAGGGGTGACTCCAATAATTGTTGTTGATTGGAGCTTTGCCCTAACTGAAGAAGGCAACATTAGCAAGATATGGATAAATAAATTTATAGTAATTTAGTTATGGTTTAACAGGTGCTAGTGGTGAAGCTGACCATTTTGTCTACTTTGACCTTAGCAAGTTTGTAATATCCAGATCCTTTATTTATTGAGGTTTTTGCTTCTCATGCATATGCTAGTTTTGAGGCTGCGAAGGGAGTGGTTCCAAATACTACATTTAATCTACCAAAAGAAAACATACCCTTAAGCTCTTCCTTATAGAAGAAATACAAATTAATCAATTGTAAGTAGGAAAGGCGATCTGAAAAATTAATTGCTCCAATAATCGATGTAATCTTTATTCAATCAAAGTCGTTTAAATAGGCGATTACAAGCGGTGGTGTTTCTAAAAAGAAACAACTGCTTCTAAAAATAGAAGCTAAAAATAGAAAACTAAATAAAGCAATAATTACACTAATGACCATTAAAATACTAATTAAATAATAACTAAATATTCTAGTGCCCTCCCTTAATGGTCATTCTATCAACGAACTACCCTACAGAAGACACTGCAGGTCTTTTGATCACAAACCCAAAGAACACTTTGCTGCGGCGGAGACCCTCCTAGGATCTGCAAAGTGTGAATGATCAAAAATACCAATATCCATCCAACCTAATGTTGGGTAACCAACCCAGAACCTGAAACCAAGATTTTGAGGAAAAATCGGCAAACCCTCCAAAACAGAAGATACAAACCATCCTTTTTGTGGAAAAAATGGTAAAACCCCTGAAACAATTTTTGAGGAAAAAATCGAACAAAACCCTGAAACATCGCATGGCAAGACCCAAAACATCACGTGGTAAGACACCAAACATCACGTGGTAAAACATCAGACATCACACGGGAAAACACCAAACAACATCACGTGGTAAAATTCCAAACGTCCTGCGGCAAACACTAGACATCGCGTGGTAAAACAACACTTCCTGATTTTTGAGGAAAAAATCAAGCAAAACCCTCCCATGATTTAGTTGTGGAGAAAAATTAGAAAACCCATAGACAATTCTTCAGGAAAAATTTGAGAAAACCCTAAAAGTTGAATTTACAAATCATCGTTTTTGCAAAAAAACAGTTAAACCCAGAAAAATATTTTGTGGAAAAAACTATTAAAACCTAGCAAATAATTTTTTATGGATAAAAATTATAAAACCCAAAGATAATTTTTTAAGAACAAAAAATTATTAAAAACCCAACAATAATTTTATTTTATTTTTTGCGGGGGGGAGAAAAATTCATAAAAAACCCGAAATGCCGAAATGTCTGAAAAACCCTAGCCATTTTTGAGAAAATCCGTAGAACCCAAAAATCTGCAGAAAAATTAAGAAAACCCACAAAAATTGACCCCTTAGCGGAAACGAGGCACGGGCCACATTCACGAACACCCACGAACAAGCCTGACACGACCCAAAATTACAAAGGTCAAAAACCCGAGCTGGTCGAAAATCGCGGGTTTTGAAATTCGCGAAACAAATAGACCAATAGAAAATCGGAAAACTGTCACCATAAACGAAAATCGCGCTGAAAAAAATAGTAACCACCACGCAAAGATAGGCCACGGAAGCCAGAGCAACAGGGGTCGAAAAAATGGTAGAAAAACCACGAAAATTGCAGCCAAATATCTACAATTCGTGCCCAGAAAGTCGTGCCCAGAATCATGACTCTCGGACCGAGAAAATTGCAAAAAACGTCGACGCAACCCAAATCAGTAAATCCGCAGTGCAAAACAAAATGTCGGGAATAAATAAAGGAACTCGTCATGGGTCTAGAAGGCGTAAAAATCATTGTTTTTTATCGCCGACCCTGCAAAAACACCCACAAACCTGTCTAGAATAAACTGCACGCAAAAATCAAAAAGAAAATCGTGAATCAGTCAAGCACAAACCCTAGCCAGAACCTGCAAAAACAAATTATTCTTGACCAGCAAAAACGAAACCCTCGCCAAAAAAAACCTTCAATTTTTTTCATAAAAAAAATAGAACTAAAAAAAATTCCGGAAATTATTTCCAGGTAGGGAGGCTCGCCAAACTCTAAAATATCCCATCGACCCGCTCTGATACCATGAAAAATTAATTGCTCCAATAATCTTTATTCAATCAAAGCCGTTTAAATAGGCGATCACAAGCGGTGGTGTTTCTAAAAAGAAACTAACTGCTTTTGAAAATAGAAAACTAAATAAAGCAATAATTACACTAATGACCATTAAAATACCAATTAAATAATAATTAAATATTCTAATACGATCATTAGCAAATAAAATTAGTGAACTTCCCAAATTATACACAAAAGCTTCAAAGTTGCATGTGACGACACTTTTTTTACAATCAACGGAATTTTGTGAAAGACAAACCTCCTAAATTATAAGTGGAATAAGAATCCCACACAAAATCCAAAGGAAAAAAAAAGATGTTTAGTATAATGCAGTGTTCCACGGGGACGCGTCCCCCCCCTTTTTGGGCGAGTCCCCCCGTCAGAGACGTCTCGGGGATGGGGGGACGGGGACGCGACGTCCCTCATCGTCTCGCCACCGCCACCCAAACGCCGCCGGGACGTGGAGACGTCCCCGCGTCTCTGCGTCTCCCAGGGAGACGTGGAGACGTCTGGGCATCTCCCGCGTTCCCACGCAAAAAAAGACACTTTTTTAAGTTTTTTTAAAACATGTGCCTTTTGGGGGGGGTTAAGGGGTAACCCTAATTGGACGTGGGCCCCACCCTACCCCCCAAAACAACACAAAAGCATGTTTATTTTGGATTTCACTCTCATTTTGGAAAACTGATTTTTTTTTCCAGCAACTTGAAGAGGAGGAAATACTTGAAGAAGATTGATTGAAGGGGTGAGAAAAGTGATTGCAAGCGTGATAGGAGCTAGAAGAAGCAAGAAGAAGACGAAGAAGAAGATTCTTCTACATTTTGGAGAGATTTTTCAAGCACAAGGTAGGGTTTTTCAACTTCTTCTTGTTTTTTTTTTGTTTTACTTTCTGATTTTCATTGTTCTATGTCATTTTTGGTTTTTTTTTCCCTATTCATCTCAAGACTCAAAATGAGATTTGATGTTGAATCTTGAGGGCAAAATGATTCATCATTTTGCCCTCAAGATTCAACATTAAATCTCATTTTGAGATGAATAGGAAAAAAATTTAAAAATATATTGTTAAACAAGGCTGATTTTATTTTTATTTTTATTTTGTGAAATGCAGTGTCAATTTCACAATGAGCTCCCAAGGCATGAGTGAAGATGACATGGAAATCCATTCTCATAGTGAGAATGATTCAGAATATGAACCTGAAAATGAGGGGTGTGACCATGGGGCTGATCCTGGAGCCCAATCTAGTTCTATGGCAAGTGCACCAGCTAGTATAGGTTGCCCTTCAGAGTTGTTGGCACCATATGCTAGGGGTCATTTTGATCCTAAGTCTCCTCTAAAACAGTTTGCTTCACGAATATCAGTACAAGGCACTGCATCACATTCAAGTGGGGGAACAAGGAAGTGGAAGTGCAATATTTGTGACAGAGAATGGTTCGGTAGCATTAGCAGGGTGAATACACACTTTCTGTTTTGGAGAGGAAAAGGCGTGAAACATTGTAAGTTTTTGGAGGAACCCAAAAATATACAGTACAGAATTGAGTTTAACAGGCTTTGGGGGGTTCCAAATGACACAAATATTTCAATGCCTACTACTTTGTCTGCTAGGGCATCACTTCACGACAACCAGAATGTGCCAGTGCCACATACTTCTCATGCTTCGCAGGCGGGAGGAATGATGTTTGGATCTCCATCTACTTCCACTTCTACTGCTGCCAGGGCTGGGAAACGTAGGTTGCATACACCACAGAGCAACTCCATTGCTGATATGTTTAATGTGCAGCTGAGAGATGAGATAGATGAATCCATTGGCAATTTCTTCTTTGCCAATGGCATTCCATTTCATGTTACATGGTCTCCTTATTATAGGAAGATGATGGATATGGTGGCCAAGGGAGGACCATCTTATGTGCCACCAGGGGAGACGAAAATGAGGACCTCGATCTTGGATAAAAGCTATTCCAAGATCAATATTTTGATGGAGAAGATGAAGGCATGTTGGGTGGCATCAGGGTGCGGCATAGTTATGGATGGGTGGACGAACATTAGCCATCGTCCACTCATCAACGTCATGGTCACATGTGCAGAGGGCCCATACTTCCTTAGAGCAGTTGATTGTACAGGGCATCGTAAAGATGTTGATTTCCAGTTTCAGGTCCTCAGGGAGCCTATTGAGGAGGTTGGGCCACAAAATGTGGTCCAAGTAGTGACAGATGCAACCTATGTGTGTAGAGCAGCAGGGAGACTCGTTGAGGCAGCCTATAGACACATTTGGTGGACCCCATGTTGTGTGCATGCCATGAACAATGCACTCAAGGACATGGGGAAGATTGACTGGATTAGAGGAGTGGTCACCGATGCGAGAGATGTGCAGATGTTTATCTACAACCACCACACTTCACATGCACTCTTCAGGACCTTCGTGAAGAAGGAGTTCTTGAAACCAGTTGAGACTAGATATGCATCCTATTTCATTCTCTTGGAGAGAATGATTGAGTTGCAAGAGGCATTGCAACTCATGGTTATGACTAATGAGTGGAATAGGTGGGCTGAGGCCAAGACAGAGCAGGGGAGAAGGGTGAAGGAGATAGTGAAGAGTGATGTGTTTTGGACTGATGCGAAATACATTGTCTCCATCATTTCTCCAGTATTCTAGGTGATCAGATATGGGGATGGGGATGCACCTAACCTTGGAGAGGTGTATGAGTGCATTGACTCTATGCTTGACCAGATGAGTGCTGCTGTGCGAGTGAAGGACCCCTCTCTAGCATTCTACAATGAGCAAATCCGGCCTATCATTCAGAGTAGATGGGACAAGTTGAACACTCCTTTGCATATGGCTGCCTTTGCCTTGAATCCTAAGTGGTACAAGGCTAGACCGGGTAGAATGACACCGATTGAGGACGATGAGGTGAAGGCGGGTTTCTTTAGGTGCATAGAGAAGATGTTTGATTCCAAAGATGCCGGCACAATGCGCACTGAGTGGGGAAGATTTGCCACTCTTAGAGGTTATTCAGATGCGGCAAAGATGGATATAGACACTATGGCACAGGAGGACCCACTTTTGTGGTGGACTTGTCATGGCCCGAAATCTTTGACCACCACTCTAGCCATCCGTCTGCTATCCCAGGTTTCCAGTTCTTCAGCGGCTGAGAGGAACTGGTCTACATATAGCTTCATCCACTCTCTTAAGAGGAACAGACTTACCTCTAAGAGAGCAAAGAAGCTTGTGGCTGTACACAGTGCTTTGCATCTCATAGACCGCAAGACACTCGTGTACAAGGAGAGTCTAGCGGCACGATGGGATGTAGAGCCAGAGGAGCCTTCACAAATTGATGAGGATGATCCTACCACTTCAAATACAGGGCTAGTTGGTGTGAGCTTGAGGGACCTTGATCTTCAAGAGTCCAACAGTTCCAGTGAGGAGGAGTTCGCAGATGATTAGAGGCCTCCATTAGCTACATTTTGAGTTTTGTCATTTTGTCTTTGACTCTAGTCTCTTTTGTAATGCTATTGCTACACGTATTTGTATTTGGCTACTCATTGTAATGATGAATTATGTAATCATCTTTATTATTATAGACTTTGCAATGGCATCAGAGATTCGTATTTTCGTTTTCCTTTTTCAATATTCATATTATAGAAATGAGAAATCTCCAATTTGACAATTTCATTTGTCAAATTTTATTTAGCATTTAGTAATTAGTATTACTAATCTAAGTAATCTTGGTATTTCCTATAGTTTCATTTGAAATCTAATTCTTATACTGTTATACTGTTATACATCTTTTCAAAACTAGTTTTTCAAGTACTATATGTATATATATGAGCACCACCACCCCGTCGCCGTCCCCTCGCCGTCCCCAAATTTTGGCCCTTGGTCCCCCCAATCCCGGAAATGCGTCCCCCTCGTCCCCCCATCCCCAACGCCCGTGGAACACTGGTATAATGCCTTATAGCATAATAGCATACCCTTAAGCATTTCCTTATGTGTTTCCAAAAATTTTGTCTAGGTCTCTCCTCCAAACACTTGATCATGACAGTGTCTTGTGAAAGTCAATCTATCTTAGCGGAAAAGAAATCCTAAAAGTGCAAAATTTTCCAAGTTTTTTACCCTTTGTCAGCAATTTTGAGTCTTTCCAAACCTTAATTGCCTTTCAATAGTTCGCTACCTTTCCAAAATTGTGACAAGTTCATTTTACCGACAAATTTGCAAGTTTGTGAACTCTCTGAAAATCCAACAAGCTTTTCCTATCAGTATTTTTGTTAGTTCTCTAACTTCAAGTTTTCCCAATAAATGGTTTTTTTCTTGCTCTGTTTCTAAGTTTCTAAATTTTCAAAATTTAAACTTCTCAAATTGACAACAAAGTCAATCATCAGAGATTTTCACCACTACTTCAAGTGAATATTGGTAATAAAGATTTCAGGAAAGTCAATGGTGCTTTCAGCTCAATACCCAAGGTTTTCATACCTAAGAATAGGTGAATCTAAATTCTCTCCCTACCAGCTGCCACATTATGTGAGTGACTACCTATTGATGTGTGTTTTATGCACATGCAAACACAGAATAAAATACCAAGGTATCTTATCCTCTCTTGAACAAAGTCTCTCATATGCTATGCTTCGCGATCAAATGAGAACTCCAAGGTTACGAAATGTTAGGCCTTGACGTGTGGATAAGTTCAATGGTTTGATGTGATAATGCTGGAATCACAAGGGGACTTACGTTGTACATGAATGCACAATCTTATCATGGATCAAGATAGGTATGCCGATAACTTAGGATTTGGCAATGAAGCTCCGGACTTCATTCTTACTAAAAAATGGGCAAAAGGAATAAGGTTCAAGAAATCTATTCTAAGCCTAGGAATGTAGGAAATGATGAACAGATCTAGTGGAATCAAACTAGGCGAGGTCTCACAAACAAGTATTGACACAAGCTTAGTGCAATCGTCTAAGGTATACTTAAAGATTTTCAGTCTATCACCATCAAACGTTGACACCATCCAAGTTGATGCTTGTCAACGGACGCGTAATAGTTGAAGTTAAGCTTACTCAAATTTCTAGTTGACCACACAAGGCGCACTTACCAGCAGCAAGAGGCTAGTGGTATGGATTAAGAATTCCACACAAATATATTCAACAAATATTTCACTCAATCTAACATACATGAAAATAAATTCTAATCTAACTTCGAGGAATTGAGAACCATGAATGCAAATACAACACTTGAAGAGCAAAATCACCAACAATTGAACAATGATTATGATTCAAATAGCTGCAGCATATACCAACAATTCTACAAAAAATTTCTTACAAATGAGAGACAATGAGGTTTATATAGAGCCTCAAAAGAAATGAATGGCTCAGATTGATTTGAGATCAACGGTCAAGATTACAAGATAAAACCCTAATTAGGGTTTGTACAACCACCATTACATTGGCCAATAAGAAATGAGGGTAGGTAAGATAAATAATATTTGACGTAGCGCCATGTGTCACCTATTCCCTCCTTGAATGAATGTTGACTTGGTACCCTTTGATTGAACGGATGGTGACTAGGATGCCACCTCAGCTTGCCTTGCACACTTAATCAATTTGCCTTGTACATTCTTCATCTTCACAATGTTTGGAATCCCTTATGATACTTTGCATTCCATCCTTATGTTAAGGAATTCCATGAACTATTCCCTCCTAATGTTTGGAAATTTTCCCAATCTTGGAATCGTGAAATATTTCCTTAACGCACTTTGATATTGGAATTCCTTGGTGTAGTTCTGGATTTCTTGAACTTGCTTTCCTTCATTTGTTCACCATCAAAGTGAAGTCTTCTTCATGATTGATCTAGTCCTCATCTTCACCTTCTGGAATCTCTATTCGGAAATCCCCATCCAATCTTTGAAGTATTGATCTTCCTCATCCGCATTGTGTGCATCCTCCTTCACCTCAAGCCCTGATCATCATGCTTCCTTTCCTCGTAACAGTCTTGCAAAACAAACAAGCATTGAATCAAACACCCATGTGATAAACTTGATTTCAACCTTGGTGGGAAATCCATCCGCATATGGACTGATCATTCCTCACTTGGTGGAAATTTGATGCCTATCTAGACAACTTCCTTCCTTTGTAATTCCGCCTTGTAGTGGAAATCCAACCCTCATCCAAACTCATTGTCCTTGAAAATCTTGTATTGACTGGATCACCATTCCATGGAGTGGAAATCCGGACACCATCAGGACTTTGTTCCTGACATTTGTCCCAACATGTGATAGGTAGCCTTAGAAAATTGTAACACCAACTTTGGAAAATATGAAGGTCCAGATTGAAATCTGAAAAATTCTCCTCAAGAAAACCTGATTTTCAGACTTAGGATAAGTCTGATCACAATTGCTAAGTCTGAAGACACCCATGTAAACTCAGAAAATCAAGTACCTGGAGCCCAAAAATGAATGTCCAAGTCTGAAAATATCACTTGGAGATCTGAAAACACCAAAGTTGTAATAAAAGTCTGATTTTCTGAGGACTGAGTCTGAATACGCCCTCCAATGTCTGAAAATACTCAGAAAATGGTGTATTGAAGTCTGATTTTCTGATTCTTAAGTTTGAATATAACCTCTAAAAGTCTGAAAATGGCTCCAAAAAGTCTGAAGAGACTCTGAAAATGACGAATATCAATGGCTGGAAGTGGTCACAGCAATGTCACATGCTTGCATTTGAATTATTTTGATCTTCAAAACTCAAAAATGGCCACATTTGGGCACAACTATGTGGCTGGAAATGAAGTTTCAGTCTGAAAACAACCTGGTATACTCAGAAAAAAATATCAAAATTAGTGCCAATAAGTATACCACAACTCTGAAAAATGCTTGGAAAAGGGTGTGGAAAAGTTTTATTTTTAATTCTTAAAATCTGAAGATACCCTTCCAAGGTCCAACAATGGCTGCCCAATGTCTAAAGACAACCTGCAACTTCAATAAATCAATCATTTAAACTTGTTGCAGTCATAGGAAACACCTGTATTTGATGAATTTCACCTTCCCAAAGTGAAGTTTGTCAAATTTGGGCACAAACAAAGGGCTGGTAAAAAAATATCTAAGTCTGAAGACAAATCTAAAAGTGAAGTTTCAGACTTAGATCAGCAATGGAAGCTCCACCATATGCCCAAAAAACTCATAAGAAATGACGCCCAAGTAAAATTTTCCAACTTGGCAAGTGGTTGGAAATGAAAATCAGTCTGAAGACAACCTGCAACTATGGAGTTTCAGACTATAACAACAATGGCAGCCCTTGAAAATGCACTGCAAACTCCTCCAAACAGACCTTAACCAAAACCGCCTTAGTGTGGATGAGCTGGGCAATGAAGAATAATTTTGAAAATGTGTTCCCAGCCAACAATGGAGGTCAAATCACTCCCAGCAATGGCGCCCAGCAAGGTTTGAAAATAATGGCAGCCCCTTAACACTCGAAAATATCACCAAAATTCATCAAGATATGGAGGAATCAGCCTCCCAAATAAAATCGCCCAACTTCAGCCATGGTGCCACCTCCCAAATCTGAAAATTACTCTCAAAAACTTGCTCCAATGGCTGCCAAGAAATATCGCCCAGCTGGGAATAGGCAGAAAATGAACAAAACTAACATTCAGCTTCAAATGTGTCAAGTAGACACTTCACCAAAATCGCCCAGATGGAGAAAATCACCCAAATCAGCAACTTAGCGAATCACACTCAACAAATATAATGATATTTTAATGTTGGTCACCTCTCTTTAAACATCTTTTCACCTTGAGTTTTCATCACACAAGCAATGTGGGATAAAACAATTGCACTTTTACACTTGTGTTGGAAAAATCAACTTGCCTGGGAAATAATATTTTTTAATATTTAAAAACATTGCAAGTCATTAAATAATTGTTTTTAATTTTTAAATAATCGTCAACACTTATAAAAACAATTAAATTTGGGGTCAATTTATTTAAAATATTCCAAAATTTATATCAAAATTAACCCTTGGGGGAAAATCGCCCCATGTTGGGATAAAAATCCCAATAAAAACTCATTAAAATGCTCTTGGGGGAAATTCACCCCATGTTGGGATAAAAATCCCAACAAAATTTCATCAAACTTGCTCATAAAATAGGCCAAGGGAAAATCGACTTGGGCATGGATAAAGAATCCACACAAAAATTCACTTCATTTGCAAAAAAACACCCTTTGGTGGAATTTCGACTTCAGTCTGGATAAAAATCCGGACTCAAAATTCATTATATTGCTCTCAATGGAAGATTGACTTGGGTATGGACTGAGAGTCTGCACAAAAATCCACATTAACTTGTCACAAATACCTGGTGGAAAATCGACCCAAGCGTGGAATCTTCCTCATCTTCATCTGCTTTCTTGTCCACACTCTAGTCTGCACTCCCAGTGGAAAAACGAAGGCAATCAGGACAAAATCCTAAAACTTAGTCAAATTTAATGCTTCCAGTGGGAAAACGACCCAAGCATGGATAAACAGTGATGGAAAATCATAGCCAATATGGATTTTAGGGGAAACCCATGTGTAGTGTGGATTTTGAGTGGGGGAAAAGCATGGGTAGTCAGGAATATGAGGGGAAAAGCACCTCTAGCATGGAATTTTGACCTTTTAACCCTTAGAATATGGATTTCCCTTAGGAATTTGACATTTTAACCACTCAAAATCACTAGAAAACTCTGAAACTTGATAAAACTCAATTGGACTTAGGCAAATTTTCCAAAAAATGAGCGAAATACTAGGAAATTATCGGGCTAAAGTGCGAAATCAACTTGACTAATACCTAGGAGCGAGAAAAAAACTCCAAAAGGTCTGAAAATACCTTGGCACTTTAAAATCACCGATATGCGTGTTTAAAACACGTTAATGCTCAAGAAGGTCAACACTTAGCAAGAATAAATCAAAACCCTAAGGCAACCCCTAGACTTAGGCTAACATTTTGACATTTTAAACACATGATCCTATTCAAAATTCAAAAACCCTCTCATTGGCAAAGGCAAACACTAGGAAACTAGGCAAAACTTCTACTCTAAAAAGTGAAAAGTGGGGGTCCCCATTTGCAATGGGGCGATGTGTGAAGATGTCACAACACTACCTCAATCTTATTGAGGTATGTAGGTAAATGGCTGCAGTGAGCAAGAAATGTAAGGATAGAAAGAAGACAAGAAACCCCTCTCCTATTAGTCTAAGCTACTACACTTGCAAATCTTATTTGGATGCACAGAATATAGAGAGGTTGGTATTAAAAATAAGCCTACATTTTTATGCAACCAAAATGTCTTTTGATAGTAAAAATTACGTCAACAATAATTTTTAATTGGGACCAACATATGATCATGTCCCTCAGGCAGGAATGTACTAGTAAATATGAAGTCAAAGACTCAAAATGATAGATTGCAAGAGAATGACAATTGATTGAGTTGAAGAATTTAATCTGCAATGGGACACCAAGGGTATAGAGGATGATGGCTCTAGCTTAGTGGATCCAATTTTCACTTCTTCCATCCAAATGCAACCTCTCCCACCGAAAGAGGTAGCCGAAATCACCAAAAGAACAGTTTTTGTGTTCCAAAGGCAAAAGGTGGATAAGATCCAAAGCCACGGAAAAATAATACCTTCATGCCTTCTCCAAAAGATAACACATCAAGGAAACAGAAGCAGGTGGGTTCCTCATCAAACCCTCCTATCACAGTTATGTACTCCACTCAATCAAAATCTGCTGCAGCTAGAGGTAGAGATGATGAAAACCTGTGAAATAATTTGAAAGGTTCATGTGAGGGAGGGAATCAAAAGCCTAGAAGGAAATTAGAAGTGAAACGACCACCCCCTCAAAAAGATGAAGATAGATCTTTGGACCCTGTGAATGGGCAGCCACAAGTGACCTTTATTTCCTCCTCTCCTCCATCATCCCCACCTCATTTATTTCCACCTCATACCTCTTCTCCTCATACACCCACTCCTTCACCTTCTCCTCCTCCATCACCACCACCAATCAACACCAAAGTTAATTCAGTTCCAAAGATTATTCTACCCACTTTGACACATAAGCAGTGTCATCCTCATCGTCTTGGCTCAACGAAGAAGTGGCAAAGAAAAGAAAGTGAACTCAAATGGTAGATCCCAATTTTGATGTAGTGGCAAAACTACTATGAGCCACTCCTCAACCTACAAAGTTTCACACAATTTCTAGTTTGATAGTTGATTCATCTTTTAGCCACCAATAGGTGGAGGTTGCTGACAATAATGTCACTAGAATAGATTTGGGCCCATCTAAACATAAAGGTGATATTCATAATGCCCAAGTATCAGTTGCTAGTTGCTACACTTGTGAAGAGAGTAGAAAAGGAGAAGGAAGCAAGATAACTAGAGTAGCAGCTAAATGCTTCAAGTTCATATATCATCTATTATAGATACCTTTGCTCAGCCACTAGATTCCTTTCCTTCAACTTCATCCAACACACCTTCTAAAGGTATATTAAAGATCTTCCTTAAATAAGCAATTAAGGAAGCTCTTTCCATAACGGAAACGATCGAGAACTGAAGACAAAATAGAAAGATTCTAAATACTAACTGAATTATTGAATAGAAAGTTACTAAAATTAACTAAATGACTTAAATGACCATTATATCTAAATATTACAATATTACTTTAATGCCCTTCCTTAATGGTCATTCTACTAACTAACTACCATGCAAAAGACTCGTCATAATCTGCTGGTCTTTTGGCCATGAATGCACAGAAGGCTGATTCTTTCTCTTCTGAACACTAGGCAACATGAGCCTACTGCTGAGACCCTCCCTAACTGCTTCATACAAAACTTGTCTCAAAACTCTCCTCAAAATTGTCTCGTCCATTCTGCTGAGAGGGCTCACCTTTGCCTTTGTCCTTGGTAGTTAACACCTATTCCACACAAGTTGTCTCACTACTACTCCCAAACTGCTTCTTCCACCCATCCTGCTGCAAGAGCTTGTTGCACAACTCATCAAACTTCAGGTGAACATTAACGGATATAATGTTGAGAGTTTTGATGAAGTGCTCATGGGATCGTGGTAAGCTTTTCAGCATGATAACCACCATATCCTCTTCTTCCATCTTGTGACCAACGGTCTCCAATTGATCACAAATGTCTTTAATCTTCATTAAAAAGACATCTTGTTGTCCATCATAGCTGAGAACAACATGTTTTTAAGGAAGAAAGCTCTGCCTTTATTTGATGTCTCATGCAAATCCTTCAAGTGAGTCCAAATTTGTGAAGCAATTTTGCCACACAGCACTTCTGGAAGCATCTCATCAGTGACTAATAACTTAGGCAACATAACCACTTCATAGCTACACCATCAAACTTGTCTTGGTCTTTGCCTGCCACTGTGGGACTTTCAGAATTCCCCATAACAATTTGATCTAGGCATCGGTACTAAAAAATGGTGAGCATCCTCTATTTCCAAGTATTGTAGTTCTTGTCGTTGAACCTCTGAGTGCCTTCCAATATGATGTTGGGTAATGAACCCATCCCTCTCGCTATCCAAAGACACGAAAAACAAGATAAAATGCAACTTCTTAAAAAACTTAAACTTTTTGTTGATAAAAAATCAACAAAAGACTAAAACCCATGATTTGTTTTAAAACATCATGCGAAAATTATTTATACGCACGATTTTGTCCAAAAATTGTCAAAAAGAGTTGTTGCAAAACAACACCATGATTTTGTGGAAATATCCTCAAACCCTAGATGCAACGCTGTAAGGAGAAATCACACACCATTTTGTAAAAAAATTGTCAAAAATCGTCATTTTGTATCACAAAATAGTAAAAAAGCTACAATTTTGTCAAAAAAAAATCAAAAACAACCTCGATCATAGGAATAGAGATCCCTTTTATGAAATCTGCGAAAGCCATGTTTTTTGTTCAAAAAATCGTCCAAAAACATGAAATAAACAGGTTACAGGTTTGAGACCATGATTTCTATGAAAAAAACCATCAAAAACCTTCATGTTAGCAAAGAAAAAGTGGATCACAAACCCTAGATGCCTCAAAAAAATACAAACTAGGCGTACATAACATATACCAAAAAACATTGTAAAACCCTAGTCGAGCAAATGTAGCGAAAAAAGACCCACATTATTTTAAGAAATCATGCAAAAAAACACCTGAAAAAACTTTGTTGCGGCTGAGATAAACCCTTGCCGTGGCCCAAAAAACAAAAAAAATCACCCATGATTTTTGAAAAATCGTTGAAAAAACGCTACTCACTATTTTTTTTTAAACATGATTTTAAAAAGGTAGCACACACTGCACCAAAAAATCTCCACAAACCCACGATTTCCGAAAAAATTGTTCAAAAAATCAATGATAAGGGTCACGCAATTTCAAAACACAAAACCCTGCAAAAAATCTAAAAAACAAGGTGACACGATGTTGCACAAAAAGAAATCACCGATGTGATTTTTAGTCAAAGAAAACCCATGATTCCTTGATCAGAGGCGACCTTCAGCAAAAACACCTTCGCTTTTGAGCAGATAACCCCCACACATTTTTTATTTTTTAAATTGTTCAAAAAACATAAAAAAAAATTCCCAAAAACTTAAGGCAATGAATCCACAGATTTTATCTTATATAAAATCAGCCAAAAAACCCCTCGATTTTTGTTTTAAGGGAGATGAAAGCTCCTTAAATAAGCAATTACAGAAGATCTTTCCATAATGGAAACAATCGAGTACTAAAGACAAAATAGAGAGATTCTAAATACTAACTTACTGAATAGAAGGTTAGTAAAAACTAACTAAATGACTTAAATAACCATTATAGCTAAATATTACAATATTACTATAATATGGAAGGGCTACCAAACTCTGGGTTGAAAAATTGAATCTCAATAGTCTTCTTTATATTGAAGAAGCCATGAGGTTATATGTGCACGTTTAAAATAAGAAAAAGATGATTGAAGTTGAATTACAAGTTTCAAAAAAGAAGGATGCATTTCAACTAATAATTAGGGATGTAAAAGAAATGACAAAAATAGATGTAAACATTTTAATTGCAGAACAAGTATTCAATAATAGCGATGAAAATAATACTTTGAAATGGTTCAAGGACATTGATTGGAAACTCATGGTTTTAAAGCAATCCTTAGCTTAAGTCAAGAGATTGGCCAAGTTATATGACTCTATTTTGATTGATATTCAAGTCAATCGTTTGGCTTTAGATGTTGCTTTCTTGAAAAAGATGATACCAACTTGTTAGATGTTGTTGTAAAGAAAAATTTAAAAGACATGATTTCAAATGAACTATGTAAGAAAAATATAATTGGCAGTAACACAATGGAAAAACTAAGTAATATGTCACCAGCCTTGATCACTTTCTGAAAAGAGGTTTCCAATTACCATAGAAGAATCAAACAAATTAACGAGGTCTTGTTGACATGGAAGATTTGTCTTAGTAGCATGTCAGTCCAAAATAAAAAACAATAGCTCCTACCATCACAAATTTTGGATATTATAAAGCTAGGATTGTTGCTACACAATCAGAAGTTCCAGCAGGTGGCTCGGTTAGCAGTCCAAGCCAACGAAAGGATAAAGATGTCTCTCAATGACATTTTATAGTACTTTATCTTTACATTTGTAAAGTGACTTTGGATAAGTTAGTTTGTAATAAATAAAAAGTTAATATTATAAGAAAAAGAATAAAGTATATTTTTTATTTTTCTTTCTCAAAGACTTATGCATAAAGGAGGAGTTACATACGTAATGTTATAGAAAGAAAATCGAGTGTAAAGAATCCTTTATCTTTGAGGGTAAAGAACCCTTTTCCAGTGTAAAGAACCCTTTTCCATTTTTCTTCCATTGAGGAGTATTTTTCACAGGCATTATACAGAAATCCTCTGAGGAGACTTTTTGCTCTCACATTTTGGAATGATAAGAATACAGATAAACTTCAGGTCATTGATTCTAAAATGCTGTGCATTTTTCTCATGTTAAATTGCAGCAACATATTAGGAATTTCTTTATAGTCCTATTGATTCTACTTCTCTCTTTGCATGTTGGAATTTGAACAGACATGTTTAGATCTTGGGCTTAATCTTCTATTTAGATATTCTTTTTCTTATGTTTAAGCAGTACCTAATATAAAATATTTTAATATATATTTTAAGTATTTTCTTATTCTAAATGCATCGAGTGCAAAACATTGTGCTCATACTTGAATAGTTGGAGTTTTTCTTTCCTTCTAGTTTTAGTCCATGTACCTTTCCTTCTTTCCCGTTATAAGCATACTCCCAGACCCAAACACGGCATAAGAGGGAACTGCCTCTCTCAAACATGGAGGAAGATTGTTAATCCAATAACAATCTAACTCTTGCAAACATTGCCACTGTCCAATGGGCAAATCATGCACTTTTGGAGCAAATGCAGTGGCACAAATCTATTTACCAACAATAGGTAAGGATTTACAACCACAAAAACTATGTCTACCCACATAAAAGTAGACTATTTATTTGGGAGTTAAATACAGAACAACATATCATTTCAGATGCATTTATCATGAGATTTGGTGTTACCATTTTCTAGCTATTTTGTGATTTCCCGATCTGCATTCTTCTCTTGATTTAATGACAATTCTCAACATTATTTCTGAAATTGACTTCAAGACAGGTATCATTATGTTCTCATAGATATTGGAGGCAGTCAATGACAAGTCCAAAAGTGCTCCAAACACGACTGCTGCACTGAGACTGTCACAATGTCCAAAAGTGCTCCAAACACCAATATGAGTTTATGTATGTACATGTATATGTGTGTATATGTATTTATATGTTTGTGTGTGCGCACATGTGTGTGTATAGTTACAAAACTATAATTAAAGAGGTTGTGGAGAAACAAAAATGAAGGACACTTGATAAAAGTGTGATCCACACTCAAATGTGTTTCACCAAGTAAGTCGGGCCCATTACCCAGCAGATGTGGTGAGGGTGTGATCTAACATTAAATTGAGGCGCATTCATAAGAAGCTTCACCACCATATAAAAGAAAAAGTGGCCTAAGTTTAATCCCCTTCACCAACACAAAGACCATAATCCTATCCAAAATCTGTTAAGCCAATAAAATGTATCTTATGAGAATATTAATAATTTTTATTACATGACTATTATAATATTATTGCCTTTGCCAAAGGTCACCTTGCTGATGGGATTTAGCTATTATAAGGTGATTAAGGCTATTGCTAAATGGAACCCACCTCAGAAGAGAAGAGTCGTGATAAAATTTGATGGTGGTGGTGCTTTGTAGAGGATAGGAACAACAACCAACAGTACAGTTGTCATGCCCCTGAATTAGCAGTCATAATCAGCAAACCAACCCAGGTCATGAAATTGTCTTACAACCTAAGACATCACAATTTTATGGGATCGAATCCTATCGCTCAATCGTACTAACCCATATCGGTTTTGCTTAACAATCAAGGGAGTAACGAATCTGTTGATTAGTGAATCGGTTTAATAAGTCTTCTCAGATTAGTGAATCGGTTGATTACTGAATCAGTTTAATAAAGACTGAACGTGGATTATGAAAGGGCAGCAGTTAACCACAGAAAGGTGTCTTTTCACAAATGACACATAACCTTGGGAAAGAACACGACCTCTCAGCATCGGAGGAAGGATATAAGATCGTCCAAGGGAAGACATTGAAAGCTTCTGATTCATGATAGTCATTAATTATTTCTCTCAGCAGTCTGACTTATTACTACAGTTGGTATGAATTCCTGTGCATACCATAAAGTGCTGTTTCTATATACATTATTGCTGCATATTTCATGATTTATGATGTAATGCTTTATAATTGCTTTTTCATATATAGATCAGTAAATAGGAATCTGGTTAATTATATTCTAGAGTTGGTTTATTATATGTCAAATATATTCCTGCATATGTTCTCAATGTCTACCAGTATATTTGTGTATATTCTGAATATTTCCAGCCATGATAGAGGATTATAAGTAGGGGAAGGGTGTTGGGGTTGCCTTCTAGGTATGCCAGCTCATGGTATAAGACCGGGGAGTACCATGAGGCCAAAGGGGTACATAGGGTACTGCATTTGGGCCTATGAAGGATAGACTTTCAGGGCACCCTATTGTGATGGCCCTCATGCTCTCCATCATGGTGAATGGATGCATTAATCATGAGACTGAGGATAGAGGTGACAAGATTAAGGGGAACGGTTATAGGATACCTCACTAGGTATTCCACCTCGCATGGATGGCATGGGCCACATGAGGGCCAAGGGGAAGATAAGGTCCACCCTTGGGCCTAGGGTAGAGGGTCTCTAGGGCACCCAATCTAGTCACCCTATTCTATGCCCTTCTATGATTGAACTCTCTAAAGCATAATTTAATCTTGTAAGGATTATGCTTTATATATGTATGATTGGTGTTTCCCAATTAATAGATCTATTCAATAAATTATGATTATATATATTTTCCAACTTACTTGCAGTGTTTCAATCAAAGTGACAAGTATCTCTAACCCCTATCCCACTTCAATTAAGGCAAAATTTGGGTATTCATAATTTGGCGACATTACAAGTGGTATCTCGCATTAAGAAAGTGTTGAGACAACATGTTATCCCCTATGCAGAGTTGCCATCACTTGATGACGAAGGCAAATTGATCTTGGAACCAGAGACTATCCTTAATGTACAAGAAAAAAAGACTAAGAAACAAAACTATTGAGGAGTACCTTGTCAAGTGAAAGGGCCTACCTACCGAAGATGCAACTTGGGAGGACGCTGAGATATTTGAAATTTTGATCATCCAAATCTAAAGTTGCTTGAGGACAAGCAAATTTGGGAAGGAAGGACTGCCATGCCCCCGAATTAGCAGTCATTATCAACGAACCAACCCAGGCCATGAAATTGTCTTACAAAGTAAGACATCACAATTTCATGGGATCGAATCCTATGGCTCAATCCTCCTAACCCATATCAGGTTTGCTTAACAATCAAGGGTGTAACGAATCTGTTGATTAGTGAATTGGTTTAATAAAGACTGAAAGTGGATTATGAAAGAGCAGCAGTTAGCCACAGAAAGGTGTCTTTTCACAAATGACACATAACCTTGGGAAAGAACACGACATCTCAGCATCGGAGGAAGGATATAAGAAATCATTCCATCACCCAAGGGAAGACATCGAAGGCTTCTCACTTATGATAATCATTAATTATTTCTCTCAGCAGTCTGACTTATCACTACAGTTGGTATGAATTCCTGTGCATACCATAAACTGCTGTTTCTGTATACATTATTGCAGCATATTACATGATTTATAATGTAATGCTTTATGATTGCTTATTCATATATAAATCAGTAAATAGGAATCTAGTTAAATATATTCCTGCATATGTTCTCAATGTCTACCAGTGTATTTGCGTATATTCTGATTATTTCCAGCCATGATAGAGGAAGAGAGGATAACAAGTAGGAGAATGGTATTGGGGTTACCTCCTAGGCACACCACCTCATGGTATAAGGCTGGGGAGTCCCATGAGGCTAAAGGGATACACAGGGTATTACCTTTGGGCCTATTAACAATAGACATTCAGTGCACCCTATTGTGATGGCCCTCATGCTCTCTATCATGATGAATGGATGCATTAATCATGAGACTTAGGATAGAGCTGACATGATTAAGGAGAACGGTTATAGGATACCTCACTAGGTATTCCGCCTCATATGGATGCCACGGGCCACATGAGGCCAAGGGGGATATAAGGTACGCCCTTAGGCCTAGGGTAGAGAGTCTCTAGGGCACCCAATCTAGTCACCCTATTCTATGCACTTCTATGATTGAACTCTCTCAAGCATAATTTAATCTTGTAATTAGGAGTAGGACTATGCTTTATATATGTATGATTGGTGTTTCCGGATTAATAGATCTACTCAATGAACTATGATTATGTATATTTTCTAACTTACTTGCAGCACTTCAATTAAAGTAACAGGTATCTCTAACCCCTATCCGACTTCAATTAGGGTAAAATTTGGGTATTTATAATTGGGGGAAATTACAACAGTACAAGTGAAAACCCAGATGCAGGGCCTCCTTTCGGAAGAATCCCGTAATTGGTAAGAACTCAAAAGGAAAGAACTCGCACTGGTCATGGGAACTATCCTACCAGTGGACGTCCTAATCGAAAAGTAAATGGTATAATCAAAATATAGTGGTGTTGGAAATGTCATTTTTGAAAAGACCCTTCAACCACATATGGCTCGCAAATAAGTGGCCAATCTTCTAGCTAACGAAGGGGTGAAATTAGATGTCAATCAAGGTAATTGTTTAAAAACATTAGCAAAAGCTCCCCCTGAATGCTTTGTTGTTTTCCACAGTTAACAATGACTATAGGCAATCAATCAAAGGTATATAATACTTAATTAATCAAAGGTAGATCACTAGAAGGAACAAGTATGAATGCTGCTCACTTGCTTAATATGGAAAAGAATTGGAGAGGAAATTTGGTTTCATGCAATCTAAATTGGGAGTATTAATGGATGACAAGGAGGTTCAAGTCCTGGTGTGGAAAGCTTCATTTCGAATGCTTTTTTAATATCCGTATTTGCAAAGTTTCTTATTTGAATTAATCTAATGTCTCCTGATTTGGAAACCTCCATCACCAAGTTAGAATGGTAAAGCAAGAAGCTTATCTGTGGATGAGGTTGGTGGTTCCAGTTTGAACCAATATCTGCAGGAATGGTAAGCATTTGCTGCCCTTTGTTTCTTTTTTATAAGATTTAGTGTGACAATCTATTATTTGCATGATATCTCTTCTTGCCATTATGGTATTGAAGATGAGCAGATCAAGACTCAGCCCTACGTTTGACTTGTTTGTATCCTGTGCAGGTTAATCTTGTTTCCATGTGATTTTGAATCCATGTCATATCCAGTAAAACTGCAAATGATCCAGTTATTCACTCAAATGGGGATAACGTAGAGGAAAGGCACAGACCAAAGAAAATAGGGTTTAAAAGGAAACCACCTCAAGGGGTTTTGAAGGGTGCATGTAATTTGATTACATAAAAGCTAATTTGCTCATATGCTGTAAACAAGTATAAAAGATTAGAATTGAAATTTTATTGATGTGAATAATCAACCTGAAGCACCCAATGAGACTGAAATTAGAAAACAAATATTCAACATAAGGTACACATCACAAAGCAGAGTAAGAAAGAATGAGATTTCACTAAAGTGCATTGTTGCAGAAAGCTACATATAATCTTGGTGGCTTAGCCTTAGTATCCAATATTTACATAAATGATGTTTATGTGAAGCATAAGTTATGGCATTCATTGTTTACAATAAATAAAAAACAATGCTTAGAGGTGGACAGAGTTGACTTTGTTTAGGAATGAAGGACAAATAGGAAACAATGTTATTGTTGATTTTTTAAAGGGCGTTAAAGACTTTCTCAAAGAAAGAACATATAGTTGAACGTAAAACCATAGTAGCATTCCATTTACAAGGAATTGACATGGCATTGCAAAATTGTGAGTGGAATTGAATTACCCAGGTTTAAATCAGAATAAAATCCATCAAAAACTAATGTAAATAGAAAAGTGATATAATAATCATAAAAATAGAGAAAAAAATTATTTCAAATTAAAATAAACATGATAAATTAAAAAAATATAATGACTAAAAAAGAATGAATAGGATTTTCTTTAGATAATTATTTAACATTTGTCTCAAAGGGTTTATGTAAAAATATACAGTTGGTCATCAAATAGTTGGCAAGTGCTACTGTCATCAAGAACAGCCTACTACTTTAGAGGAAACCCAATATTTTATACCTAACCCTCATTAGGATAGAATTTAAAGATGTTTAAATTTTAACTCAATGATTAATATATTCAAAGTTGAACGTGAAAAGTTAGAATGCCTAGCCTTAACCCTAAAAACTAAAAACTTCAGAACTTCTCATGCTTTTGTTTTCTTCTCCTGAGTGTGAAACTGAGGCAATAAAAGGAAGGTATATAGAAGAAAAGGAAAGAGAAAAAAAATCAAAATCACTTTTTGAAAAACAAGGAAAAACTCAGGAAATGGCATGGCATATGAGATGGGTAGTAATTACTTTGGGGTCAATCATCAGTTTTTTGGAGTTCAACGCTACTATGGTATATACATTAACAAACTGAGAAAGATCTTGAGACCAATAAAATTTATTATTTTCCAGCCCACGAAAATTAATCTGAGTCTGTTAAACAGTTCCTAGTTTGAAAATATAGAGAACACTTCAGGATTTTAAGTTTTTAAATAAACCGTACCATATTCATGTGGATGTTTCCCCAATGTGACTTCTAAAACTACCCTAATAGCTGCTAAGCATGTCATGTCCGCAATATTATCCATAAGCGATGAAGTACTAAAAGCAATATTTTAGAGATTAAATTATATAATGAAAGGAGTGGTTGAGAAATTATAACTAAATTTACTCTCATTGTATAGGGTGCTGTAGCTAAGGATGTGAAGGTAGGCGCTTATAGAGAGTATTCAAATGCTGTGTTGTTTGTTTGTACCCACCATATCAAATTCCAGATCTATTAGTAACTAATAGTACATTTACTTTATATGCAAGTATAAAGATAACAACATTCCCATGTACAAAGTTTCTATGTGATATAATACAGGTACATTGGAGCTTTATACTATTTTATTAATAAGAAGATTGCAGTGGATTTAAACACAAACATACAGCAGAGGATCTCAGTTGACTATCGGCATCTTCATCATCCTCCCCGGATCCTTCAGCAATGATTCGCATCAAATTATGTGCCACTTTAATGTTTACCAGATCTCCCGCATGCTCAAAAACTTTGTTCATAGTCTGCTCATACATCCAAGACAGGGAATTGGTATTTTAGAAGATATTTCATCCACCCATAAGAATAGAGTAACACTTGAGGATATTGAACATAATTTGGGAAGGCAAAATTATAATACCTGAATGAACCAATGGTTGCTTGGAGCAAAGCGCTCAGCTAATTCTATACATCGAGATGCTATTTCTGTCTTATAGTGTGTGTCATTGATGCTTATCATATAGCTGATCATGCGATCTACAATGACTTCGACATTGCTGGATTTTGTCATCTTATAAAGTAAATCCAATGTCTTCCGCTTTAGTGTATCATCAGGATCCTGCAAATGACATACATATTTAATACATTAACATTCATTAATATTTCCTGGGAATGGTAACTTTATACTAGTGACATTCATAAATGTAATCATAGAATGATAACTTTATGCCATTAAAATAACATAAGAATGGTTATCTTATGCCATTATCATCTATTCTGTGGTCATAATTTGAGCTTTGCAATGAATTTCCCATGTTACAAGTAATTAAGTATTAATCATGGCAGATCATTTCACGCATATAATTGCTAGAACAAGGGCTTAAGATGAGACAATATCAAAATTTACAAAGTCATTGATATCAGACAGTGGCAATGGATAGCATTTTCATACAGCCTAACAGAGGCAAATCATACAATCCCAACTTTACTCATATACTTACCTGAACCGAGTCATTTTACAGTACAAAATAACTTGTTTCATAACAAGGAGTGCAACTTTAGAAAAGCATCTTAACCATTAGTTGATGACAAAATAAAAATAAATGCCACACTATAAATAACTCATTTCAATCATAATAGGACCTCAGACAGGAACAATGACATCTATAAAATCTGATTCTAAAGTTAAGATGTACGAGGCCTCAAATGGTAATGATAACCTATCATGCATATCCACCTTGTTTTAGCAAGATCTCTAGTCCTCATATATATCATGACAAGCTTTCAGGCAACTCATGAATCATATTACACAAAATAAATAATAACCCTTTAAGCAGATGGAGGATAGATAAGATGAGATGAAATAAAGAAAAGAATAATATTAAAAAGTGCATTGATGGGACTACCATAGCAAGCAGAAGTGCTGAAAGGAAATCTAACAACCAAGAGACTATCTAGATTCTAAACCTAAAGAATATAAGATCCTAACTAGAGTGATGGAACATTATAAATGTAAACTCTAGAAGGCACATCAAAACAATCAAAGAAAAGGGATGGGAATGTACAAGAAGATGAGCTCTAATTTGTACCAGAATCCAGAGAGCTGAAGAAAGGTTGGTATCCAGATCAATCACAATAAATGGCCCAAGAAAGGATGCGATGTGTCCATTTGAGAATGCTCTAGGCTAATAGTGGAAGACCATCTTGAGCCTCTGTACAATCAATAATATCTAGCTCAGATAACACTGTAAGCAGCACACCTGAAAATAAAGTGTCTACATCTCCATTTCTTGGAAAGAACATTAGGTCCTATTGCCTTGTGAAATATGGTTGTTTCTCTATCTCAATAGCTGCCATATTTCCAGGAGAAATTTTAATAAATCTTACTTTAAAATCTGATCTCCATTATTTCCCCTCCCTATCAGAACTGGGCTTACGGCAACGATCTCACATCATCAACAAAAATACAAAGATATATCTATCATCTATGTATTGCCTTTACAATTCAGAGTTCTTGACATTCACACAGAATAAATCAAATAAGAAAAGGGTTTATGCATAATCTCGAAATATCATCAACAAAAAGTTCACCCAACCAACTAGCATGGATTGGGTCTTGGTTCACCTCAAAACAACACTAATTGAAAAATGAGGTGAGACTCTTTTGAGTATCTGTACAATCAATAATACATCCCTTGAATCTTATAGTAGACAGACACTTGAAATTATCCCAATGGCTGCCACAATTCTAGGGAATTTTTTAAGAAGAAGACTTACTTGAAAACTTTCAACATGTGTCTTGCCCAGCAAAACTAGAAAAAAGGCAAGGATCTCACCTTGTCAACAAATGAACAATAACATATTCATTCATTGCTTCCAGAAAAGTTTCTCAACATTCACCCCTAACCAATGAACTCAGATAAATAAGGGTTTATGCATAATTTTGAAACTTCATCATCAAAGGAAATTGGATTTAAACTCCAAGCACCTAGCAAAGAAAATGTATTGGCTCTCCAGCAAAAAACACTGATTTACAAATACAGAAAAGAGTCTTTTAGGGTTAACCCACAAAATAAGGACAAAATTCAACTCTCAAACAGTTTCATGCAACCCTCAAAAAAATCATAATCAAAGGGAAAAGACAAATATCCTTTCGTCTGAAGGATAATGGTTATTTGTCTATCTCAATAGCTGCAAAAATTCTCATGAAATTTTAAGTTGGGCAACTATAATCAAAAAACATGACCCATTTTTTTTGGCTTCAACTTAACAAGTAAAAAACCGATTCCAGATTTGTCTCAATGAAATTTTGGAAAATTCACACGTGCAAAGTTGAATCTTGGTGACTTGACTCAATGCAATTTGTATTAAAGTGTGCGTTTTCCACTTTCATTCTTGAGCTCAAACAAGCGTGATCTGCCTCCATTCCTTGCAACTCATAATGTTCTTTGATGATTTGATATTGAAAAATGCCCCCTTAGTTCTCCTAGCAAATGGCCAAAACATCATTTAAGAAAAACAAACATATTATTCACATATAGCATATAAAATTTAAATAATCACATATATTTATATCCTTACTCCACCATTACAAAATAACTTACAAAGACTTCAAATTTACAAGTGCCCCACTCTCCTTACATCAACAATAAATGCATAACTTCAAAAAAAACTCAACACCATTTTACCATATACTGCCTTACAATATTGGCATCTTATTTCACCATGCACATTACCAAATTCAATATTAACTTACCAAAGAGTAAGTATGCATGGAATTAACAAACAATTTGATATGACTAAACTACATGATTTATCGAACATATCAAAATTGGATACCAATTCAATCTCCATTAGTTAGAAGATTTCCACGAGTCATTTACCATGTCCAAACTGCGAAAGTGTTCAAATCTCTCCCATCAACCATCATACCTACGAAATTACAACATTATCCATATTTGAACAGCAATGATGACAGATTGATTCTAGAAATTACAAGTGCCCCACTCTCCCATCAACCATCATGGCTAATGATGCACATGTATCACACTGTTACATGTGCATCATTAGCCACTATATTTATTAAGTTTCTAATAAATGGTGCTTTCCATCAATAGTACCAAAGTCAGCGTTTAGTTCAATTTCATTTGAACCACAAGTTTAAAAAATTAAAAATACTAAGAACGAAAATTTAGATTACCTTCAACAACTCCAAGTTGGAAGTCCTAAAGATGGCTTGTAACATAAAATACTCTGTCACAAACGTTTGAATGACCTCAACCTCCATGTGGAGTTCTTTGGCCCACTTGTTCTTTGTGACAATCTTTTGCAACATCAAGTTGAGATGGTGTTAAAAAAAATATGCCATATGCAAATAAAAATTAGGTATATATATATATGCAAAAATGGTGCATTTGAAGGATTGATAGAGAAGAGTGTGAATGTAAAAAGCGGAATAATGCGAACACTTGAGTGCAGAAAGAGGGCAATAGCGAATTCATAATCGATGTATCTTCCACTGTGAACAAGGATGTGATTGAATTAGCAGAAACTGGAGAAATAGGCCAATTTATGGGAGAAAAACTTTCAAGCAAAGCAATCAGCGATTGGGTGGAGGCACACTAGAAGAAAGACTGTTATAATTTCCTTCCCATGGATTTTTTGTGGCTATGTTTTGATCCAAGGAAGAAAGTGATACCATCCTTTCAGGTAGACAATAAAAATACGCCTGCCAACCTATATTTGCAGAAATGGAAATCAAATTTCAATCGTAGGGATACATCTACAATGGATGGGCCGATGTGGCTTTGCCTATACAACCTACCCTTTGAATATTGGTCCCAGGTATGTCTATCCCAAATAGGAGATAATATGGGAAATACTCTAGAGGTCGATTTGTGTGACAAGTAAAAAACCTAATATATACTCGAATAAATTTGACAGCAATTAAAGAGATTCCTACCACCATCAAATTACTCACAATTGATAGATATAGAACATCCAAAGTTTTACCATCTTAGATGCAAAGTCAAAAACATTTTGAGACCTCATGTCATCACCCGTCCTCAGATCCTAAAAAACAATGGGTTACAAAAGTCACCAACAATCATGAATAACAACCAATCCAGAATGTAACCAAAGAGCAAAACACCACAAAATCCACCAACGATTTTTCCCCTCCACAAATGGCAATTGCTTCTATAGTTGAGAAATGGGAAACCATCTAACATTGTATTGATAATGACCCAAATTCAAAAGAGGATAAAATGGCTGACATGATTGATATTGTGAACCTCAAGTGAATTAGCCAATCTGCATCTAAACTTCACATTAGTGTCAACCTAGCTAATCCAAAGCGTGGTAGGAAAACCAGTAAAAGAAAAGAGAGGAACATGCACTCAAAGGTGATCAAACTTCCATCAAAATATCTTTTGAGATACAAGAGAGGAGACCCCACCCTTGGAAAACAATGAAGATCCTTACATTGAATGTTAGGGGGCCATGTGCCCCTAATAGGCGGTGCACGACCAAGCACCAAATTAAAAACTCTTTGGTTGCTATAGCATTGATATAGGAGACAAAACTAAACTTGAAGGAAGCCCATATCTTCATAAAGAAATATAAAGGATGAGGTGGATGGTTTATTGAGGCCAACAGCACCTTTGATGGACTCAGCCATCTATGGAAACCTCGGTGCATCACTCTCTCCTCTAACCAACTCATCCAAATGGCAAATGGTTAAGGTATGCAATTTGAACTCTGACCTAAATTTGTTTCTATTCAATGTTTATGAACCCTTTAAACTGAAGATAAAAAGGGGTTTAGAATGAAATCAAAGATGAACTCCAAAACCTCGAAGGGGAGATGATCATTATAGGTGGAGACTTCAATGTGATAGTAGACCAACCAAAACTTGACAAAATATCTCAGACAAAAATTGATTTCTCTGACTTTGTTCAAGGATCTAATTAAAATGGCATCGCTCCATATAATAGCGACTTCACATGGAGCACTAGAAGATCAAGTTTCACAAATATTATAGACGGACTTGATCAATTTATGATTTCAAACAACTAGTTCAATTCTTCAACGATCTTGAAGTCCCACATTCTACCTATATTGGGATCAAATCACACTCTAATTACTCTTGACTTAACTGAGGATCGGCCCCTCCAAAACGACGATTTCACTTCAAACCAATGTGATTTAGGTGCCCACAAATCAAAGATCTAATTCAATTATGGTAGAATTAAGATTGAAAGTATGGAATATAGAACCATTCAAAAATATTCTCAAGGAAAAGGAGAGGATAGAAGAAGAATTAAGATGCTTGAATGAAGAAGTGATTGCAAATGGAATATTTCAAAAAGATTATATCAAGGAAAAGGAATTGATGCATGAACATAGTGAAATTTTGGCCAAAGAGGAGATATATTAGAAGAAATGTTACAAGTACAGTTGTCGTTGCACCAAAACATCGACATGTTAATGCCCGATACAACCACTAGACTTATAGAATCCCAAGGGTGGTTAAGCCATGTCACAAACCCGAGCACTGCGTTGCACAGCACAAGGAGATCAAGGGCACAAACTTTGCAACAATCCCCCCCAGCACAAGCAAGGGGGTTTGAACCTATGACCCAGCATCTGATACCACTTGTTAGAAGTACAATTGTCGTTGCACCACAAGATTGACCTGTTAATGCCCCATACAACCACTATACTTATAGAATCCACAGGAGGCAGTTAAATCATGTCACAAACCCAAGCACTGTGTTGCACGGCACAAGGAGACCAAGGGTGCACACCTTGCAACAAGCAAAACCCAGAGAGACCCAATTGGTTGAAGGGAACATGAACACCGAATTCTTCCACAACACAACAAAACTCAAACATGCCATCAATCAAATACAGAAAATCAAAGCAGATGACAAGCAGCTTCTATCCTCCCCTTCAAACATCTAGAATGAGGCTACCAATCATTTTCATGACCAATGGGTTGTGAAAATAGCTCATATCCCATCCTTGGGAGGTACCTTGAATGCATCCTGTTAATCATCAATCAAGAAGAAAATCAAAGTCTCATTGCACCTATCACTATGAAAGAGGTGCAGGTGGTTGTCTTCCAGCTCAATCAAAACAAAGCCCCAAGGCCAAATGGCTTCCCTATCTATTTTTACCAATATTGTTGGGAACTTCTAGGGGTCAAAATTCGGAAAGTTGATGATGAATCAAGGAAATCTGGCAAAATCCTCTAGGACTTCAGTAATACCAATGTTGCACTCAACCCCAAGAAGCAAGCATGTTCTTTCGTAGACTACCAACCAGTCCCCTTGTGCTATTCACTTCATAAAGAAAAATCAAAAAGGTATCATTCTCAAATTATGTATAAGCAAAAATTAAGATCAAGTTAGTTAGAGATTCTCGGTAAAAGTCATGTAATTTTTTTGTTTTTTCTTAGAACGAATAGACTAGGTTTTCTCTTGCATCTCCTCTCCTTGCTATTGAGTCATTATGAATGGAATTCTCTATGGTGTTTCAATGCTGCAGGAGGGTTAAGGCAAGAGGATCCCTTTTCCTCCTTCCTCTTCATTATAATAGCTGAAACAACGAGCAAGAAAATTGCAATTAAAGTTGAACGATCGATGTGGAGGGGAATCTCCATTGCAAGAAACATCCCAGCCATCTCACACCAAATGTTTGCAAACGACACGCTACCCTACAAGAGTGAAACTTTAGAAGAAGCTAACGTGATAAAAATTACATTGGAGAATTACATAAGACATTCAGGCCAAATTGTCATAGGGATAAGTCAAAAATCTACTTTTTAACACCAAAAGATTTGTGCAAAGGCATATTGTTACAATACATGGATATAGCATTGAATCATTACCCCATACTTAGGAATACCACTATTTCAAGGGGCAATGAGAAATTCTCTATGGGTAGACATAGTAGCCAAAAGCAAGAATAAAGTAGAATCATGGAAAGATCGTTGGCTAACGTTGTCTAGGAGATTAATGATGATCAAGGTCGTTCTTGTTGCAATCCCAATATACCTCTTATCTTATTTGGAGCTCACCAACAAGGCTAAGAAAGACTAAACAGAAATAAACTAATGATTTCTATGGCAACCATCCAAAGAAGCCAAGTGAATTCTCCTCATTTCTTGGGACGGAGTTAAGAAAAGGAAAATCTTTAGGGTGCTTGCATTAGAGATATTCAACTTCAAAATCGAGATTTAAGAGCAAAGCTTACTTGGAAAATGTTTGAGAAGTTGGATGCATTGTGGGCCAAAATACTACAAAACAAATATCTCAATGATGGTGATCCAAAGCGAATAATAACCATAGCCAACCCACCGTGAGGATCACACCTACGGAATTTCATGATGAAATGTAGCCAAATAATCATAAAGCATTTGTCCTAGAAATTGAACAATGGTAAATCAGCATCATTTGGAATGATTCATGGAATGGCATGGAATGGTTATCACCCTCTTGGAGACATTCCTGAACTCTTGTAATGTGAGGAAATATTGATTGAGAAATATGGAGATAAAGGGACTATATCATGGCTCAAAATAGCATCAATGGGACAGCATTCTATTAGAAAGATTTTGATTGCTTACCAATGGCTTCTAAGAATGCTCCATCCTTGGAGCTCCCCAAACGGAACCTATTCTTATAAAACAAGAGCAATGAAATTACTTGCTGCGGATATAATTTCGGAAAATACTTTGTGAAGATTGGATATGAAGTGCAAATGGAAAAACATCAACAAAACCAATGGCCAGCAACTTATGTTGGGGATCTGATGTTCTCCAGAAGGCTAGCGTCTTCGCATGGACTAGACTAAACAATAGAATACTCGCTGGCAACAAATTGATTAAACTAGGTTTCTCTATGCCCTTTCATTGTCCTCTTCCCACAAAAATTATGAATTTCTTTCAATGTTGGTCAAGGTTGTACAAGGGTTCTCTTCACGCCAGTCTATAGGTAATAAGCCCCACCATGATCATATGGCATCTTTGGCAAGAACGCATTGCCAAGTTTCAAAGACACCGCATCACCAATGGAGATAGTAATAAGCAAAATAGAGGTGGGGATAAGTGAGCTCCTCAATATCAAAACTAGAACAAATAAAAATGGATTTTCATTGCATGGGATGATAAGATAAGCAAATGGTAGACTATACTAAAAATCCCCTCCCTTCCCTGTATCTCTCAAGCCACAGTGAATTGGCAAGCCAATGCCAAATGGCCTAACCCCCCAACAGAAGACTCAAACTGTATTTTGAATGGGCCCCATTGAAGAATATTGAGGCTGCTAGTGTGAGCTTCATAATTAGAAACAAACGTAAAGATCTATGTTGAGTTGCGTTTGTCTAGTTACCTAATGGATCTAACAATGACAAAAAAATTATCTCTTCTAGCTGGTCTCAATGAATGTGTCAAGGAGAAACTCATCCCAACCAACATCGAAGGAGACTCATTGACGAGAATCCATGCTATCCGTATGCAAAAATTGGGAAATCATGAAGTGCATCAAACAAATTCATGTACCTTGACCAACTGGATAAATATTCTCTCAAGAACATCTACCAAGACACTAGTAGGGCGACAGACCTATCATCTAATAAAGGGGTAGAGCAAGAAGTAGAAGATAAAATCTCACATATCAATGATGGTTTGGTCTACACGAAACCTTCTCCAATGACACAGCTCTTGCAAAGGATAGCAATCACATGTGAACTATGCAAACAAGATACGATCCTAGATTACTTCGAAACAAATGTTAAGACTTGAACTCGAGCATGACCAAAGTTGGTAGAAAAGGCAACCAACAACAGAAAAATGCAAGTTTCGGCTCAAAAATGGCAGAATGATTAAAATTCCCTAACTAATGTAATTGTGCACAAAGGAGTCTGGAAGAGCAGCTATGCAAGGTGTTCAAAATAGAATCTAAGATAGTGGAAGGTGCAATCCGAGCAATCATCGAGGGGAAAAAAATTGTCACACGTCCATGTACAAGATGCTACTCTAATGCAACTTTTCCATTACAACATCAGAACTCTTAGGATTTTGATTGGGAAGCAAATGCAACAAACTAATTTATTGTTCCAAAGTATCAAATAGAAGCTATAAATGCCAAGTCCACTCCGAGCAAATTTTTGAAGGGCTGGTTGGTGATGCTATCTGCATTGCTACAATAAGGAAGAATGAAGCTGTGAAGCAAGCAATCACACTCATGCGGGACCATCTAAGAAGGAACAATTTGGAGACTTATGCCTTCTTCATGGCACATCATTAAAACCTCTTTACTCCTGCACAAACAGAATGTCTACAAGAGATAAGCGAGTGATTACACATTCTATTCCATTGCCTAGAGTAAAATGAGGCAAAATGTATTAAAAACAATGTACTTTTTTAGACTATGATATAAAAGAAGCTGCCCCCTTGGCAGCAATTTGCCCAAATATATATGTATATATAAAGAAATAAATAGATAAATATATATAAAGAAATAAATATATATGTATATATAAAGAAATAAAGAAATATATATAGAGAGAGAGAGAAAAAAAATTAAATAAATACATGTGTATATATAAAGAAATAAATAGATAAATATATATAATATTTTCCCATTTTTCATTATATCCTAGAATCACCTACATTTAAACTAGAATAGTAAACCATAGAAACATTTTCTTAATAAATAGATATTTACCATCAATATAATGGTAACAATAAAAAATAAACATAGTAATAATGTGATTATTAAATAGTGGTGTTGTGGTTCTTGCCACCAAGGTTCAAACCCCTCTCAGATGTTATTGCTGAGTTCTCATGTCAGGGATGAGCATCCCCATTTGTGACCCCACCAATTCATTGCTTTGGATCAAAAGCATTTACCCTAAAAAATTAATAATAATAACAAATAAAAAAAACTACACAGATGAAAAAGGACTCTAATATTAATTTTATTAATATAAATTATATTGTATTATATTTTTTACTATAGTCAAACAATTGTCAAAACACTTATTTAGTCGTGTCCTAATCCAGCCTCACGATTGAAACTCCAAATACAAGTTTTAAGGGCACCAACCCTAAGAAGTCACCAAACCCCTATCTTCATGAGCACCAACTCAATTCAAAATTCTCTTTCAGAGCACCAACTCTTATAGTAACACAAAAACAGTGTACATACTCAAAACTAGAGTGTTAACTTGAATGACTTCAAACCAATTACAAACTGAAACAATTATCAATGTGCTTATTGTGAACTCAAAAACAAACTGAGGGTTATTGCATCAATCTGAACATTAAATACCACAGTATCTCTGCAACACAATACATATGCTTTAATTTGTAGTAGACATGCTGAATCAAATGATATAATCAAGATGTTTCTGTATATCTGAAACAAAACTGCATTAGAGAATATTCTGAGTCTGATATTAATCTGCACTTGAAGATATAAATCTTCACTTGATAAAAGCATGCACACTGTTAATGTGAAATCTGCAACTAACCAATGATCTTTCCACAACAATCAGTCACCACTAAAAATCCAAATCAACTGTATATCAGGAATGAACTATGAACATCAGATTATACAAAATAAAATGGCAAATATTTATACCATTCTTTGTCAATCTGCCACCAAACTCTATACTGTGTAAGTGCAACGCAGTCCTCTTATTATGATCTGTATATGATCATATCTTGGAAGATATTTTGCTGTATATGATATGTATATTTCATCTCAGATATATGATCTGTATATGATCATATCGTATGTTATTTACTTTGGCCTTATCGTATTTATGCCTATGCCTAAACTTTTCTTTTTAAAAATGATCTTCCACTTTTTTAAGAACTCACTCCTTATCACACAGCAAGCCACATATATAATCTTCTTAGATCAACGAACTAAGATAATTGGTTGTAAAATGGTTACAACTGTTTTGTTAACCAATTATAACTTCCTCACGTTAGAAACCAAACACAACATTTATTTCTTAATACAAATAAAGTTTGGTCAACAACATATAACTGTTTTGAACAGTAGTTCCTTAATATAAGGTTGAACACTCTTTACTATGTGCTGGCATTAGGGACGCAGCTAAACTGGCTCCAAAATGGGATTACAAAACTCGTGTTATTGACTTTTTCGAAAAATTTTGAAAAATCAAAGCCGCAGCTAATTCTGCTGATCACGATCAACGATCTGTAATTTTTGACAGATTTCGTGTTACAACTTTTCGTGCCGTTTTGGAGCTAGTTTAGCTGCGGCCCTGGCGTTAAAACCTATATTGAGCAAACTCCAATATTCAAATCAAAGCTAAAGAACATTCGCCAGAAATGCGACTGCTATACACTGCATTATGTTGGTAAGAATTGAATCATCTGTAAAGTTATAAGATGGTCTTGAGACGTTTCTTGATAAGAATATAGGACATCTAATTTTTGTCATGTTTGAAAACACACGACATCAAAACCGAACAATCTGATGTAGAAACCATTAGTCTGACATCTCAGCAAAACTACAGACATCAATGACAAATGCCAACATAAATATCTCTTTAATGATGCGATCATGGATTTGAATCCTACAAACACAACATGAACATATGCAAATATACACATATATGTTTAAACATTAGGATTAGTCAATTACATCATATCCATAGGTAATCAATAATGCAAGCATATTAGGGTTTGGAGGAAGAGACATGATGGGTCCACCCGAAGCCATTTCTACAAAAAGCCAAAGAGTGGATGTCTACCACAGCCCTCTTGCTTGCTTGGTGGCTTGTACCTGCTTTCCCCATTCATGTGTCATATTGCGGAAGACAGTTGCCATATTGTGGGTTTGAGGGGAGGTTGTAAGGGGTTATTTGACTCTATAAGCGCCCTCTTTGTCCTAGGTCACAATGATCCTTCTAAAACAGCCTTCTTACAAGCCTACTCGCCACCCTTCTCTTACACCTCAGGCCCTTCCTCTTGCAAGGTGGATTTCAGACAGTATGCATTACTATTTACTACCATAGAGGCATACACTTAAGCATTAATCTTTCAAAGCATCATCAACATACAAACATATATATGTAATAGATTGATAAATATATGTGAGTATTATTTATACCAAGGGGTTGAATGTATGGCTAGCTATCTTTTTGATGGATTGTGACTTTGCCTGATCTGATATCATCTGTTGCTATGCTGAAAATTCAATCTCCTGTTTGGGGATTGGGATGGTTATTGCTTGCCAATCTGTTAATCTAACTCTGATATTTCTGCAGAAGTGTTTGGGGGACGATCGATAGTGTTTGCTATTGATATCTTCTGAAAATGTATCTCACTGATTGCTGATGTATCTAAAGAGGTGTTTTCTGTATTGGCTGCTGATGGTGTGTTTTGAGTGATGCTTGATGCCTTACTTCTACACCCAATCTCTCTTCTTTATACCATTCTTCTAACGCTGAAGCATTGTGACCTTTGGTTTGACCTTTCCCTTGAAAGCTAGCATCTCCTCCTTAGATCTAAATTGCTGCCCTTACTAATTTGTTTGCCTTAATGAACGCCCTTAACCTTTTACTTGCACTTAACAATCTGTTGCAGATGAAGATTGAACAATACTTATTATCCTTTAATCACAATTTTATGAAATCTGTGTAATCTTCTTGTAAGACGATTCAGACTCAAACTTATTGGGATGTCAAACTCGGGGTCATGACAATTTTTCTTCTGAAAAACCATTGCATGCCACTTCTCTACAAAAAATCAATTAGCATGTGTATTTCTTACTGTCCTTCAAACCATATTCATACCATTCCACGTCACATGTAATCTAAGTTACCAGGTTATTTGCCTATAATAACCAGGTCCGGCCAGGGTCCTACAAATGCCCTGTGGGTTCTTCCCTGCTGGACCCAGAAGAACCCGGGAAGAATTTTGGAGGATTTTGCAGAACCCAGGAGGAATTTGGTGCCAAAGTGAAAAAAAATTGACTTTTTTAAATCATTTTTTAATGCCAAGAAAGCATATTCAACCCTCCCAACCCTAATTTGATGACTTAAAACACTAAAAAGGTAAAAGCAAGTTCATTTTTGCACAATAGAATGAAAAACATAACTTCTTTGCTCCATTGCTAAACTTCAGTTTTTGCTTGCCATTTCTCAAGGAGAACTGAAGATTGATTGTTGCTTGTTCCTAGCTGGTTCTTGTGCTACTCCTACACAGTTGCAAGTGTAGATTTGTTCTCGAAGGCATTGAAGAGGAAGATTTCAACAAAAGAGGTAGGTTTTTTGTTCTTCTTTTCTTTTTCTTTTTATTTTTCGTTGCATTTTTTTTACAAATTGAAATAACTCTCTAGTTTTGTTTTATTTTATATTTTTTCATTTTGGTTTGTCGAATGGCAAGTGCTTCTAGTGCTAGGAGTGAACCCCGTTTTAAAACAAACCTAAACTCTACCATTTGGAAATATGTCAAAATGGTAGAACAACTTCCAGGTGGAGTAGGTTTTCTTTGGATTTGTTCTCATTGCAAATAACCATACAAGAGCTCATACAGTCGAGTGAAAGCACATTTGTGATTTATCCCTCACAAAGGCATCAAATTTTGTGCAGGACAGCCAAAAGGTAAAGGGCTTCTTGCAGAGTCACAAGTTTTGGTATATATAGAAGAGCAAAGAAAAGAAGACGAAGCAATTGGGAAAGAATCTTCTAATCCTTTGGTAAACAGTAAGAGTAAGACTAAGAAAGGATCAATGGCCTCTCCATCACATGTCAATCTTGAGCATAAAGAGGGCCATCCATTCTTGTCTATACCTCAACAACAACCTATTCCGTCACATAAGAGAGAAAAGGGTCCATTGGAAACATCATTTCACAATGAGAGTAGACAGATTACCAAGCAAGATGTAGCTAGATGCATCTATGCTAATTGATTGGCATTTAATGTTGTTCACTCACCTTATTGGCAAAAAATAATAAGATCAATTAATGAGGCTCCAAAAGGGTTCAAGGGCCCAGGTTATGAATAGGTGTGCACTTCTTGTTGGAGAAAGAGGTGAAACATGTAGAGCACTCCTTGAAGCCCATCAAGAAATCATGGATTGAAACGGAGGTGTTCATTGTATCTGATGGATGGAAAGATGCAAGAAATCGCCCATTGACCAACGTTGTTGCGGTGTCCCCTAAAGAGGCAATGTTTTTGAGAGCAATGGATTGTGAAGGGCAGGTGAAGGATAGTCCACATTGCTAATATTATTTTCCAAGGCATTGAGGAAGTTGGCCCACGGAATGTTGTTCGAGTCGTAACAAACAATGCCAAAAATTGTAGGGCAACTGGGTTATTGGTTGACAAGCGGTATCAACACATTTTTTGGACACCTTGTTCGGTCCACTCACTCAACCTAATGCTGCAAAAAATAGGCAAAAAGGTTGATTGGATCAAAGATATGTATGCTGAGGCCGAAGACATCCAAATGTTTATCACTAACCACCATATGTCACAAGGCATATTTAGGCAATTCTCGAGATTGGAGCTGTTGAAGGTAAGTTAATTTTAATTTTTAAATTTAGTTAAATAATAAAAATGTTTAGTAAACCTTTTAATTTAATTTTTATTTTAATTTTTTCTTATTTTGATTTTGAAATAAGTTGCTGAGACCCATTTTGCTTCCAACACACTTGTGTTGAGATGACTTGTGAAGGTCCGTGAGGCACAAGCTAGCATGGTAATCAGCCCTAATTGGAGCATATGGAAGCAATCCAGCACTACAAGGGCAGCAAATGTTAGGAGAATGATACTAAGTGAGTCTTGATGGGATAATGTTGTGTACCTCCTTCAGTTCACTAAGCCTATATTGCGCATGATCCTTTACACTAACATGGATAGGCCTTGTTTCAATGAGGTATATGATGGAATTGACACAATTATTGAGAGGATTAAAGTTGTCATAAATGAAAGAGAGAGAGATCCAGAAGAAAAAAAATTCAAACAAATACAACAAATCATTGTAGAGAGATGGAAAAAAATGACCACTCCATTGCATCTCCTTGCCTTTGCATTGAGCCCGAAGTATTATAGTCAGCAATTTCTTCAAGCGAGTGACACAAGAGTTGCCCCTTATAGAGATCCCGAAGTTGCTCAAGGGTACAAGGCAGCCATTCGTAGACTCTTTCCCCATGACCTATGGCCCAAGGTGAGGACTGAATTCATCAGTTTTTCAAGCACAAATGACTGGTGTTGTAGCTCTTTGGGACAGGAATAAGGTTGCTGCTCATAGTTGGTGGTACTTCCATGGAGAGATATACCAGAACCTACAACCTCTTGCCATCAAAGTTTTATCACAAGTTCGTTCTTAGACTCTTAGTTATTAGAAAAATCTTCTATCTTGCTTATATTTTCAATTTTAATTTATCTCTTACCTCTCTAATTTCAAAATCTTGATAGGTTGCTAGTTCAGCTTCATCCGAGAGGAATTGAAGCACATACTCCTTCATCCACTCAATAAAGCGCAATAGACTACACTCCAAAAAGGCAGAGGACTTGATCTTTGTACATTCAAACTTGCAGCTCATCACACACAAAGAAAATGCCTACAAAGAAGGGGAGACAAAGTAGTGGGATATTGATCCAGAACATGCCGAGTTGGACGAGTCAATTGCTCGCCTTGATGCACTTGGGGCTGATGACATTGATGACCATGAGCTACCTACTAATCATGAGATTGGCTATGCTAGTACCACTGCCAATGCTACCGCCAGTGCCAGTGCCAGTGCCAGTGCTCTTGCCACTCCCAGTGGCACTGTTTGTGTTTCATCTAATCTACCACAGCATATTGATATGGAGGATGATGATGATATTTTTGATGACCCATATGATGTTTGATCAGTGATGGCTGATTGTTGTAGACCGACATTATTATTTTTGAACTAAAACGTTAATATGGCGGTGTATTTACTATTTTGCTATGTTATTTAAACTAAAACATTAATATATGATGGTGTATTTGGCTATGACATTTGACTATTAGCATAGTGGTGTATTTTGAACTTAACTACTGCTGCATATATGTATATACTTTTTATTTTTATATGTTTTTGTGCTAACGAACCCAAAACCCGAAAAAAAAAAATTGCCAAACCTGTGAACCCGAATCTCAAACCCGAACCCAAGCCCGAACCAGGACCGGCAACTTAGCATGTAATACAAATTAACCAGCCAACACTCACCACTTAGACTACCACCTTGTCATGCCCAAAAGGCAGTTCTGACAAATTAAAAAAACTAATATCCACCTTAGACTGTCACTTGTCATGTCCCAAAAAGCAGATTTGACAACCACCATCCCATAACATTTAAAAGATACAGATCTCAATCTTAACGCTAATGCATATAGCTCAGAACTTTAATATTATTTTGTCACTTAATGAAATCACAAACTCTACCCTTTTATCCTCCATTCAAGGAAGGTGTGTTCAAAAAAATAAATTTCTAAAGGATTGAATTCTTTGTTTCATTGTTGCTGAATCTTTATAAGGATTTTTTGCATATAATTTTTAAGCAGACATGCAGATGTTTTCTTTCATTTGCCACCATCCATTTTACTCATTGGAGCTTTTAAAATTAAAATATTTTGTTCTTTCTATTCTAACCTTCATGCCACCACAAAACCAATTCCTTGTTGAGTCTTTATGACTTGAGACACTCATTCACATGATCTGTCTCATCCCACTCAAGAATTCCTTTTTGAAGAAATCTTTGACAGAAAATGATGGGAAACAATGAATTCAGTATTATTTATCTGAGTTACCGGGTTCGGCTATATAGGCCCCCGTATTGCCCAAATACGGTTCGTGGTTCGTGGTCCGTATACGGTTCGTAATTCAGTTCGGTCATTCAGTTGGGCGGAATTTTTATTATGTCCTGTGCTTTGTTTTGGCCTCCTGCTGCTGACATTTCATCTGACTCAGCTGACATGCCACAGCCCTTGGTCAGAGTATCTCAGCAGCAGTCAAAGTAGCTATCGGGGTTTATTTATTTTTAAGTTTATTTATTTTATAAATTGAAATTCAATGATATATTATATATTATATTATATTGTATAATATATAATATAATTATATTGTATAATATATAATATAATATAATATAATATAATGTCAAAAAAATAGGGAGCAATGAGCGGCAGTTAGAGTGCGAAAGGCAGAGGGCAGAATGCGAAGCGCAGAAGGAAGACTTTGACGGACGCTTGGTGGAAGGCAACCTCCAGCAGCAGACAAATGACCATGAACAGGGAATAGCAGATGGGAAAGGCAAGGAACAACCAGCGGACAGGCAGACATCCGGTAATAATGATAAAATCATAGAAGGAAAGGATAATATCCCAAATCAGAGTCCTGCAGAAGAAAGCAGTACGCCAAGGCTGGTAGAAATTAATTTAACAGAAGAATCTATTGATGACAATTACCTGTGGGAAGATCTCGCAGTTATTGCTAGAATCATTGGTCCGAAGAAATCCAGGCAAAGCATTAACCCTTGGATAAGGGAGAATTGGGGTAATCAAGGGGTTTTTTTTGTGGCCATCTTCACAGAGAAAGGAATAAGGGACCAAATTTTAAACTCAAAGAATTGGTTTTTTGATAATTCACCACTTTACATCCAGCCTTGGACACCCAACTTTAACCCAACCAGACTTGCAGTTTATGAAGCTCCGGTATGGATCAGACTTTTTAATCTCCCAATCGAGTATTGGGGGGACCAGTGCCTAGAGAAATTAGGGCGAACGCTCGGTACCCTGCTGGAAATTGATGAAGAAATTATTGAAAGCGATTCATACATTTACGCCAGGATGAAAATAGCAACGGTCGAACAAATCCCTTCCCACATAAATATTAGAACAGCCAATGGAATTTGGAAGCAAGGCATTGAAATTGAAAAAGAGCTTTCGGTTTGCCAAAGATGTGGAAGCAAAACTCATCAAACCAAAAGGTGCAAAAATTTTGTGCGCTGGGCATATAACACTAAGCAAAGGGCAGAAGATAAAGAAAAAGCAGTGTGGGTAAGGAAAATGAATAAGCAAAAACAGAAACCTATTGCGGCAAACAAACCACTGCCTGATACAAGTAAGCATCTTGAACCCAACTCTCAACCCTATCAGATAGAATCGGAAACCAACAATGTAGAAGGGGTGGCTATTCCAAGCCAGGGGATGTCTCCTATAACAGGATCTCAGGCAATAAACATTATCGAGGAATGCACAAGCGATGCTGATATGAGTAATTCAGACAGAGAAGGTGATGATGATGTCTTGGATAACCTAGACCCCAGATGCATTAGCCAATCAGCGAATACTCTTCTGGGCAGAGCAAAAGGAGTTAAAGGCAGAAAGCAACAAACAGATAAGAGAGGAGAAAGCTTCAGAAAAAGGTATTGTAAGCGTTTTGGAATATACGAAGAATTCCAAGGGAGGTAGCCCCTCCCTTGGACAGAAATGAGAATCACATCATGGAATGTTAGGGGCTTAACAGCCCCTGTCAAAAGACGCTTGGTCAAAAGGTCTTTGGCCAAGTTAGAGTCTGAATTGATCTTACTTCAAGAAACCAAGTTGAATGGGCATAAGGTGGCGGAATTCATCAGATACTACAATAAGTGGGAGGGACTGTTTCAAGACGCCAGAGGATCTGCTGGAGGCCTGGGAATCTTTTGGAACTCAGAGGTCTTCGAGGTGATCCCACTGGAGTCCAACGAATTTTGGATGGCTTGCAACATTGTGTACAAACCAGGAGGTTTCGGTTTTCCCCTGTTCAATATCTAGGGGCCGATCAAAGCAGATGAAAAGCTAAGAGTTTGGACAGAGATACATGAGCAATTGCTATCATTAGAGAGGAACAAGGCAATTCTGGCTGGGGACTTCAATGCAATTTTAGATATTGACGACAAGGAAGGAGGGTTGAGGAAGAGCACAAGAGTAATGGAAGATTTCAGGGAGTTCATTTCGAAATGTCAAGTGGTGGATGTTATTCCGAAGAATGGTAAGTTCACCTGGACCAACAGAAGACTTAACTTCTCAAGAATCTCAAAAAGATTGGATCGTTTTTTTGTGGGGGAATGGTGGATTAATGGTAGCTCCTCAATTGACACTAGAATCATCCCGCAAGCTGGGTCGGATCACCTCCCAATCACTCTGTCTGTTAATCATGAGGCTCCTAAGAACAGAAACTATTTCAAGTTTCAAAGCATGTGGTGGAGGGACCCTAAATTCATCGAACGACTTAAAACATGGTGGCTGGAAAGCGACATCTTTTCAGGCTCCCCCAGCTTTTGTTTTATAAAGAGAATTCAATATATCAAAAACAATATTGAGTACAAGAACAAGTCCTCATTCAAGAATATATTTTCTGAGAAACTTCGAATAGAAGAAGAATTAGAAGAAATCAACAAACGAGTTATGCTAGTAGGGATGGTTGGGGATGATTATCTGAAAGAAAAGCTCCTTAAGGAGCAGTATGCAGAACTATTAAATAGAGAAGAGGTCTACTGGCGAGACAAGTCAAGAGCATTATGGATAGCTGAGGGAGACCGTAATACAAAGTTCTTTCATGCAACCTCAAAAGGTAGAAGGAATAAGAATAAAATTACTGCAATCTTGGATGATGGAGGGATTTTGAGAAGTACTGAGGCTGAATTAGAACAAGCGGCGCTTGAACATTTTGTTAAATTACTGGGGAATGATTGTCAGAAGGTGACGCATCAAATGATAGGCTCTCAGAGCTCGTGCAGAAGATGGTAACTATGGAGGAAGCTAAAATGCTCTGCGAACCATATTCCATAGAAGAAATTATAAGGGCCACTTTTGAGCTCCACCCCACAAGGCTCCGGGTTTGGACGGTATGACAGCTGAGTTCTATCAGAAGTGTTGGGGCTTTTTGGGCCACGACGTATGGTTGGTTGTAGAAGAATTCAAGAAAAAAGGAAAGTTTGTAAGAGAAATGAATAATACTGTCATTGCTTTGATTCCCAAAAAACAAGAATGTACTTCAATGCATGATCTAAGACCTATATCGTTATGCAACACCATATACAAAATCATCTCAAAAGCAATGGCCAACAGATTGAAGAAGCTTCTACCCCACCTCGTCTCAAAAAATCAGAATGGGTTTACACCAGGAAGAGAACTAGCAGACAGCATTATTTTAGTGTCAGAAGTCATGCATTCTATTCATAAAGAAAAATCAAAAGGCATGGTTATCAAGCTCGATGTGGCAAAGGCTTATGATAAGGTGGTATGGCAATTCTTGGTTAAAGTTCTGAGCTGCTATGGTTTTCCAAAGCAGTGGATTGACTGTGTCAGTTTCTGCATCTCCACGGTTAGTTTCTCCTTGCTTGTAAATGGTGCGGTCTGTGGCTTTTTCAAAGCTACCAATGGTTTAAGGCAAGGGGACCCGTTATCCCCGACCCTCTTTATACTCATGGCAGAAGTTCTTAGCAATCTAATTAAAACCAAGCAGTCCACCAGGCAGTGGAATGGTGTATGTGCTCATAGGTCATTAGAGCCCATAACACATTCACAGTTTGCTGATGACACTATCTTATTTGGCGAAGCAACAATGAAAGAAGCCAAAGGAATTAAAGAGGTACTGGATGAATATACGAAGCTGTCAGGCCAGGTAATGAATGTGGACAAATCACAGATTTTTTTTTTAACACTGGAAGATTATTACAGAATCACATTTCGCATTTGCTTGGATTTTAAACTACTGTTCCTCCCATCAAATATCTTGGGATCATAATTAATATGGGATGTAGACAAACGCATATTTGGGAGGATGTACTTAATTCTTGCAAGACCAAATCGGAGCAATGGAAGAACAAATGGCTTACTCAAGCTGGACGACTACTAATGATAAAGTCTGTGCTATCAGCTGTTCCAATCTACAGTATGCAATGTTTCCAAGTGCCCAATTCGGTTGGAGCAAAATTAGATGGACTATTAAAAAAGTTTGTGTGGAACGGGGCCAAGGAGCATAAGAGGATACCTTTGATAAACTGGGATACAATGTGTATGCAGAAAGAGGATGGGGGAGCAAGGCTGAGGAAAATGAGTCTACAAAACCTGGCATTAGGAGCGAAATTGTCTTGGAAAATGTACAAGAATCCCAATAAATTATGGTGCAGGATCTTTCAAAAGAAGTACTTGGACTCTGGCGATCCTGATCGTATCTTCACAATTGCAGACACAGACAGGGGTTCTCCCACATGGAATTTCCTATGGAACAACAGGGACATAATAACGAGTCATATTTCTTGGAAGATTGGCAACGGAAGTAAAGCCAAATTCTGGCGGGACTCATGGGACGGGGAGCCGCCGTTAGCAGAGTGTTTCGAAGATCAAGATTGGGTTAACACCGTCGAAACTGCAATAGGCACGCAAGTTGCGAGTTATTTTGAGAATATTGAGTCCCATGGTATGAGGACCTGGAGAAAGATAACTATTGGCAATACGCAGATGTGTAGAAAATTAGAAGAACTTCTTAACAACAGATCAATATTAGCGTCAGAGGAAGAAGACAGAGTATTCTGGTGTGCAGCAAAGTCAAGGGAATACAGTGTGAAGCTGGGCTATGAAGTCCAAAGGCATAAAGCGCTGAATTCGAACTAGCCCAGCAAGTTGTGTTGGAACAAATGGGTGTTGCCCAAGGCAAGGGCATTCTTATGGATCGCACTAAATGGAAGAATACTCACTGGAGAAAGGCTGAAAACTATAGGCATACAAGGACCAAGTTGGTGCATTTTATGCAACAGTGGGGAAGAAACAGTGGATCATCTACTCTTCAATTGTAGGTTCGCCCGCAGCTGCTGGGATTGGTTCCTAGGAATGGTTAGCCTTTATACAGCTAGAAGCATGACTCTGAAAGAATTTCTTGTCGCATGGCCACAATCCAGTCAATCAAAATGGGGAATCCTATGGTTGATTGGCCCAGCAATGATTGTTTGGGTTATCTGGAAAAAGAGAAACAAACGGATATTCAAAGAATCGGCCAAAACAATGGAAATAGTCATAGATGATCTTAAGGCGGGCATAGAAGAAGTCATTTGTGGTAGGTCACGAAATGTCAGAAACTTCAAATTCAATGATTGGGATATGGAAATGGAAAGGAATTGGTCCTTCAAAAATGCTTTATTCCATTATCCCAAAAAAAGAATTAACAGGAAAGAGGTCAGATGGGAGAAGCCTCATAACAATTGGGTAAAGCTCAATTTCGATGGGGCCTGCAGAGGCAATCCGGGACAGGCTGGCTTTGGAGCAGTTATTCAAAATAAGGATGGGAATGTGGTGTTTGGCACGTATGGCAATATTGGTCGCGCCACAAACAATGAAGCAGAAATAAGAGCTCTTGAGGCCGGGCTTTTACTCTGCAAAGAGAAAGGTTTGACCGATGTTCAGATTGAAGGAGATTCTCAGATAATCGTAAACGGGGTGACTAATGACAAGTTGCTTAATTGGAAACTAGCTAAATGGTTGCCGCACATTCGGACCTTACTTCAAGCAATTAAACCATACGAAATAACACATATACACAGGGAGGGAAATAAAGTAGCAGACCTATTAGCCAATCTAGGAATCAATTCACAAGCTGCAAAAGTGTCAGTCGATCCCAAGGCCTTGAGCTCAGAGATTATGGACCTGTGTAGGAAAGACCTATGGATAAGGAAATGCGACGGAGTGGGATGATGGCCCTCGGAACTAGGAATGCGGATGTAGGACAAATGGAGGAAGTCCTAGGCAAGTCAAAACACTCGAGAGGTGCAGTGATGGCGGCCGATCTATAGAGGATAGACAGAAATGACGGAATGACAGATTCTTGCAGATTTTGGGGCCGAGGTAAATCAGGAAGGCAGAACTTTCTAGAGTGTAGTAAAACTTTATATATTGGCCTCTGCAAATGTGGAATACATGGTTTGTAAGGCGCAGGGAAGGTTTTCTCATACTGAGTTGTGTAATAATTGGACTGAGATATATCCATGGCCTATTTTGGCAACATTGGATGCATGAATTGTGAAGAAACATTGGATATGCAGCTTCGTAGCTTGTTTGTCACAGAGGTTTATGTCTATGATGCTATTAAAGGGCTCGTGGGGATCCCACTGAACTTTGATCGCCACTAGTGTGATAGTACGATTTACGAAGCTGTCCTTATGCCCTTGGTCGACATTATTGAGTGTAGGAAAAGAGCAGTGGAGGTTCCGAGTGGCTTTGTCAAGCCAGTCAACGGCAACAATATTGCAGATACCATCTTAAGTCTGTCGGAGGATGAATGGATTAGCATACTCAAAACTTATTTCCAGCCAAGCTACTTTCTGCCATTGGATTTTGAAGAAGAAGAAGAGGGGAGTGAGGATGATGGGAGCCAAGATTCAGATGCCAGTGGGACAAGTCGGGCAGTGATGCTATTAAAGGGCTCATGGGGATCACATTGAACTTTGATCGCTACTGGTGTGATAGTACGATTTACAAAGCTGTCCTTATGCCCTTGGTCGACATTATTGAGTGCAGGAAAAGAGCAGTGGAGGTTCTAAGTGGCTTTGTCAAGCCAGTCAACGGCAACAATATTGCAGATACCATCTTAAGTCTGTCGGAGGATGAATGGATTAGCATACTCAAAACTTATTTCCAGTCAAGCTACTTTCTGCCATCGGATTCTAAAGAAGAAGAGGGGAGTGAGGATGATGGGAGCCAAGATTCAGATGCTAGTGGGACAAGTCGTGTTGAGAGGGAAGAGCTGAAGGAAATGATGTGAACATTTGGGGGAAAACGCATGGGAAGTGTTTAGGTGCACAGTGCAGAACGGCAACATGGCTCCCTTCCGCAGAGTAACTAACTTAGAAACGTGGTGGTTCTTGGTTGAAGCCACGGCCAATGTACTCAGCATCAGGGAATATGCGGGGGTCATCATGCAAACCCTCAATGGGGAGCAGTAATAACCATATGTGTCCCTGCATTTGTAAATAACCATATGTATTCGATGCAGATAGCAGAGTTAGGATATAGCAAGAATAGTAGTATTCGCTGCAGATTGCAGTATTAGGATAGGGTAGGAATAGTAATCACTACGGAAGCAGTTTTTGTGTATGATCCTTCTTTAAGCAATACAAGGGTGCTATCCCCACAATGATAGCTCTTAACTATAAAAATATATATATATGTGTGTGTGTGTGTGTGTGTGTGTGTTTTAATTGTTTTTGTACTAAACGAACCCAAACCACTTTTCAAAATTTTGTCGTACTGGTGTCCGAACCCGAACAGGCAACTTAGTTATTTATAGCATGCCCCCATAAAAACCCACAAACCACTTGATGCACCAAAGTTCCAAACAATGTTTACCATACAGCTGCCTAACTGGTGAGGAAACACAAGTATACAAATTGCATACTATGAAATTCAAATTTGTGCTTCTCCATTTATCCTCTCCAACTCAATTATGAGTATTCGATGAGTATCCATCTCTCAAACATGGAATACTGCGTTTTGTAAGTCAAGAAGATTTATGGTTAGTTATGATCTATCCATGGTCTACCAAGACATTCACCATTTCTCTGGTAATCAATTCTCCCATCGAACTATTAAAGTAATATTTAGTTATTTAATGGTCATTAAGGAATATTTAGATATATTAGATAGTGTCTATTTCTATCGATTGTTTCGTTTAGAAACATCGAATGTAATTGTCTTTATATGTAACCTTCATTTCATTAATTGAGCATCCAAATACAATTTCATGGTATCAAAGCGAGATTAGTTCTAAAAAAAAATTCTTTAAAAAAAAATTTCGAAAAAATCTTTCAAAGGTTTTTTGATTTTGTTGAATTAAAAGAAAAAAAGTTTTTTCTTGCTGAAAAAATTGAGGGCCTCTTACCAATGCATAAGTGTTTTCTACACTATAAAAATGTGGATTTTGTTTTAGTTAAAAGATTGTGCATGACTTTCTGCAAAAGGTTTTTTTGAGAGTCATAGGCACACATTGGAGCTCTTTTGTTTTTTATGCATCAGCTCGCACGACGTCTGGTATTTTTTGAGCAACGACTCCATTTTTGGGCTTGCGCAAAGTATTACGTCCACGTTTTTGCTCTCTATTCTCTGCAAATTGCGTCATTCATGCACACGCGATTCTCCCGTGTCATGTTGTTTCTCTCTACAAAATTCCACGGGTTTCTTTCCAACAGGTATTTTCTGCCAAATCGCATGAGAAATCATGGGTCATCTTTTTGCTCGCGCGAGACATATTTCGCAACGGGTTTTGCAAGCTTTTTCCGCAACGTAAGTGTTCTTTTTCGCAACCTAGGGTGTTCTGCACCTTTTTTTCTATTTGACAATTTCCTCTCTGCTCAAAAACCAGTGTATTTTTTAGTTCGACAATTTCTGCATAGTTTATACCCTGCTGCGACCTAGGGTTTCAAAATCATGTTGTGGATTTGGGAGTTACTTTATCTAAAACTGGGTACTTTGCATCAACACCTAGAGTTTCATCTTGACTCTTAAATCTGCACACTATTTTGACTGATTTTTTTATAACATCAAGGTTTTTTGCTTCTCAGGATCTATGCTTTGGAATTTGTGCCTCAAGATTCATGTTTGACAATGCCTTGGTACACATGCTAGCAAGGTGTCAATTTTTGACCTGTTTAAAAAGTTTGCAGTCACATGTGTTTTTTTTCGTGCATCGGGAAGCATGTAGGACGGAGTCCCTGACAAATATTATGCTCGAACGCAATTACAAGTTCAACTACTGTAATTACAACACGTGGAAACAGCACATGCTTACAATATTTGAGTATTGGTGCCTTGACCAAATAATTATGGGTCAAACTACTCATCCCTCCGCAGTAGGAAAAGACCAAGACAAGTTCGATGAGCACAATTGGGAAGCAGTGATGCTCATCCAATTATCAGTCACAAATGATCAGCTGCCTCAAGTGTCGTCTAGCAAGACGAGTGCATATATCTGGACTCATTTGAAGGTTCTCCATGAAACCTCAAATAAAAGTCGAGCATTCTTTCTAAAGAACATGTTTTCTATGATGATGGATGATAAGATGTCTCTGCAAGAGCATCTTACGAAGATCAAGGATATATGTGATCAACTAGAAGCCATTAGTTGCAAAATGGAGGAAGAATACATGGTGGTGATCACACTCAAGAGTTTACCTAAATCCTACAAGCATTTTATTGAGATGCTCAATATCACTTCCACTAGTGTTGGTCTAGAGTTTCCTGATCTCTGCAACAAACTTCTATAGCAGGATCAATGGAAGTTGCACTAGCACATCCTCCACTAACCAAGCATTCACTACTAAAGCCTCAAACAAGGGTAAAGGCAAGTCCTTCCAGTAGAAATGACAAGGCAAACCTCATAATAACCCCAAGAAGAATATTTAGTACAACTACTGTCATAAGTATAGTCATATGAAGAAAGATTACAAGAAACGATCAACACCTAATAAATCAAAGTAGGGAGGGTCTCAGCAGAAGACCCATGTTGCAGAGCACACTGAGCAGAAGGAGTCTGCCTTTTATGCCTTTATGGCCAAAAGATCAGCCGACCATGTTAAATCATTTGCTTGGTACATCGATTCTAGAGCTTGTCAACATTTCACTCATCAACGGGACTGGTTCACAAAATAATGCAATTTAGAGATTATATGATCTTTGGAGGAGGAGAAGAGTATGCTGTTGTTGGCAAGGGCATTGTTCAGATTACATCTGGAGGGAGAAATAAGATATTTCTCCAAGTATACTATGTTCCAAGCATGGAACTAAACCTTCTCTCTGTCAAACAGCTTGTAATGTCCCCATCTAAACTTGATAGAATTTAATGATAAATAATAATACAATTAAAAATAGAAATATATATATATAACCGAATAAAAGAATAGAATAAAATCGTAATAACAATAATAAACAAGATTAAATATATAATTTATATTTATTAAATATTAATATTAATTTCATATTTATCAAATATAAATTATTAAATATCAGTGGCTATCTGCATTAAGAATTGGATAGCAATGAAAGGGAGTAGTAGAGGTAAACACATATGGAACCTAAACGAGACATATTGCCAGCCATGTAAGCATTAGCTAAAGAATCTGGGTCTACAGTAGCAACCCCATCTTAGCAGAGAATCCGTGAGGGCATCCACCATCACACAATGTCCTGGACACATCAGCATACATGGTGTGGCTAAGATTAGAGAAGCGGTGGATACTTTTGAGCATCGATAATAACAGAGATTGAGGAATAAGGATTCAACGATCATCATTACCTATCGTGGTCACTAAGTTACTGAGATGATGGCCGCCTATGTGAGTCAAACATTCGATAACAAAGATAAAGCCGCAATATCTACCTCCAATCATATGACTTTTTCGATAAACAACAGCCCCACAAGACAATCGTTGTCTCCAAAGTATAATTATCGGGACTCATACCTACACGATACCTATTCGGGTCTACCACATAGAGGAAGAATGGCAAAAGTCCGTATTCCGACAAGATGAAGGAATACGATCTGCTAGAACGTAATTTCCACACAGTTGTTAAAGATTAAGGGCAAACAGATATTCCTCAACTTGAATTGTTATAATAATGAAGTGTTAAGACACCGCTACGATAATGAAAGATATATGCTTTTAGTCAAGGCTCAATTAATAATCATTAAGTTTGATAGAACCGATGGTTATGTCGAGATAGAATTAGATTAAAAGAACCGGTTTGTATGAATGGACATATCTCCAACTAATAATACTGATCGAAGATATATAATGGATATCAAATCCGTTCATCAAGGGGGGATAGAATACACACATACCTACATAAAGAGGAGATACCAGGAGTATCGATCATCCTCTTATTTCCAGACCAATATAACTCAGTCAATACCATACAATTACTTATTTGCATCAGCACTTTATCTCAGTAGTTCGATAACTACTTATATTAGCATACTGATATCGACTATATTGTGGTGAAGATATATGATTCTACATAGACGTTATTGCACTTTATATCAGAATTAGGGTGGGGTGATATTCACCATTTTAAGATGGTCATCACTGAATGCTAGAATAGAAAGAAGTCTCACTGCTATTTCAGAATTTAGGCAAAAATCCTAGGAACCGGGCCAAGGGGACATTACAGTGGTATCAGAGCATCGTTTCTGCCAACCTGTGGAAGAGAGCACATGCAAACCTATACCAGAAGGGGAAACAAGATGATTGAGCAGTGAAGCAATGATTTAAGAGTCTTTATGGGGCAAACAGCTCAAACCACCAAAGAATTGACGAAACAAAATGAGAGAACTAATCAACTCCTTCAAGCTATACAGTCAATCAGTAACAATCAGGCTAGACCCCACCAGAGTAATGGAAGGGACACCAATTCCAACCATTCAAAAAATAATCATAACAATACTCCCAATATGAGACCAACTAGACCCCCCTTCCTACCAAATGAAGTCCAGGAGGAAGAAGGAGAAGAAGCAAACACCCAACCTGTGGATAATGTTGATGCAATCCTAGAAGCATATTCTAAACTTGATCCCGAATTAAAGGTTAATGTGTCTTTTAGAGATTACTGTGATTGCAAAATGAGGGCCATCCCTAATATGAAGAGGAAAAGAGAATTTGACAAGGACCTTAAAGATAGAATAAGCAAAATAACCCTTCCTTATTTTGATGGATCCGGAAAATTTACAGCACGTTCATGGGTCCAGAAGTTAGATACCTATCTATCACTAAGCCCCATGACGGAGGAGAATGCAATTAAATTTGCAGTGCTACACTTAACAGGAACAGCCCATGATTGGTGGCATCATGGTCTCACCACCCAAGGCCATCAACACATCAGGGCCTTTCCTTTCACACATCTTACATCAATGCATATGCTCTAATGGCAGTATTCATGTATTAGCATATAGATATAACTTATCAGGTATGGTACTTTCTATGTGGCCCTCCATGGCGATAATTTCTCTCAGTATGCAGGTGCAGTAAGTACGATTGTGCTCCAGACTGTATCATGGAATTAGCCTACATGGTTTGTTTTCGTTGAATCTTCTCTCTTAAGCTACTCCATTGATTATTTTTTCTAAGTGGCAAATAAGGTACTAACATTAAAAACAAGATAGATGGAAGTTGTCGGTTTTGAGATGTGCAGGTTGCAGGTAGTCAAGCTTTATAAGCTCAGTAGTGCCAGAGTTGGAGGGGCAGGGGGAGACTGCCTATCTTGATACAAGTTGCTCCATTATATCACAGAATATTTTCATGTATCAACAGCCTAAAAGGGCAATTGTATGTATGGTTTCAGCATCATATGTAAAGAAGAATATCCCTGAATGCTCCTCTATTGTCCGCATGGAGGGATAAGAGGATAAGTTTTCATTTTGGGGGCTAGACTGGAGGTTTTCTCTACCCAGCTCTTTCCTACCAGTGCCCCTAGTGAGCTGGGTTGTATTAGGTCTTTAAAAATTAATAAAATGATTTCGCTATGGCCGTTTACCAATCAAAAAAAAAAAGATTAAATACATAATTTATATTTATTAAATATTAATATTAATTTCATATTTATCAAATATTAAATATTAAATATCAGTGGCTATCTGCATTAAGAATTGGATAGCAATGAAAGGGAGTAATAAGGTCAACACATATGGAACCTAAACGGGACATATTGCTAGCCGTGTAAGCATTAGCGGAAGAATCTGGATCTACAGTAGCGACCCCATCTTAGCAAAGAATCTGTGAGGACATCCACCACCCCACAATGTCCTGGACACATCAGCATAGATGGCGTGGCTAAGATTAGAGAAGTGGTGGATACTTTTGAGCATCGATAATAACAGAGATTGAGGAGTAAGGATTCAACGATCATCATTACCTATCATGGTGACTAAGTTACTAAGATGGTCGCCTATGGGAGTCAAACATTCGATAACATAGATAAAGCCGCAATATCTACCTTCAATCATATGACTTTTTCGATAAACAACAGTACCACAAGACAATCGTTGTCTCCAAAGTATAATTATCGGGACTCATACCTACGCGATACCTATTCAGGTCTACCACATAAAGGAAGAATGGCAAAAGTCCGTATTCCGACAAGATGAACGAATACAATCTGCTAGAACGTAGTTCCAACACAGTTATTAAAGATTAAGGGCAAACAGCGATTCCTCAACTTGAATTATTATAATAATGAAGTGTTAAGACACCGCTACGATAATGATAGATATATGCTTTTAGTCAAGGCTCAATTAATAATCATTAAGTTTGATAGAACCGATGGTTATGATGAGATAGAATTAGATTAAAAGAACCGGTTTGTATGAATGGACATATCTCCACCTAATATTACTGATCGAAGATATATAACGGATAACAAATCCGTTCATCAAGGGGGGATAGAATACACACATACCTACATAAAGAGGAGATACCAGGAGTAGCGATCATCCTCTTATTTCCAGATCAATATAAATTTCATTTTTTTAAATAAAAGCATATAGCAATCATATTGGCTACGTGTTCATAGTTGTCACTACTTGAAGCTACAATTACAGGAATTAATAACTCAGTCAATACCATACAATTACTTATTTGCATCAGCACTTTATCTCAGTAGTTCGATAACTACTTATTTTAGCATACTGATATCGACTATATTGTGGTGAAGATATACGATTCTACATAGACGTTATTGCACTTTATATCAGAATTAGGGTGGAGTGACATTCACCATTTTAAGATGGTCATCACTGAATGCTAGAATAGAAAGAAGTCTCACTGCTATTTTAGAATTTAGGCAAAAATCCTAGGACTGGTGTCCCCATCTAAACTTGATAGAATTTAATGATAAATAATAATACAATTAAAAATAGAAATAGATATATAACCGAATAAAAGAACAGAAAAAAATCGCAATAACAATAATAAACAAGATTAAATATATAATTTATATTTATTAAATATTAATATTAATTTCATATTTATCAAATATAAATTATTAAATATCAGTGGCTATCTGCGTTAAGAATTGGACAGCAATGAAAGGGAGTAGTAAAGGTAAACACATATGGAACCTAAACGGGACATATGGGCACTTGAATGTTCACTATCTCTGTCAGTTGGCTCGAAGGATCTAGTTGTTGGGTTACTTGAGATTCAGTCACATAGTCATGCTGTTTGTGGAGCTTGCCAAGCCGACAAGCAGCATCAGACTCCTTTCTTAGATGGCGACGCTTGGAGAGCTTCCAAGGTCTTACAGCTAGTCCATGCAAATATTTGTCTATGGACTGATGAACACTACATCAGTCACTGGCACCAAGAACTTTTTGTTATTTGTTGATGACTTCAATAGAAAAATGTGGATGTTTTTTCTTAAAAACAAGTCAAATGTGTTTCCTTAATTTCAAAAGTTTAAGAACTTAGTTGAAAAAGAGTATGGGTGTCCCATCAAAACTCTTAGGTCAGACAATGGGGGGGAATTTTGTTCTACTAATTTCTCCAACTTCAGTGCACACCATGGCATTAAACATCAGCTTACCACACCCTACACCCCTTAGCAGAACAATTTTATTAGAGCGAAGGAACCGCACAATCACCAAAATCGTCCTTTCTATGTCGCAGTGTACCTTTTGAACCGGTCTCCCACACAAGATGTTAAGAAGATGACCCCAAAGGAAGCTTGGTCTGGGAGGAAGCCCAAAATCAGCCACTTCAAATTTTTTGGCTCTACTACTTATGATTGGATTCTAGATGCAAAGAGATCAAAACTGGATTCAAAGAGCCAAAAATTGATGTTCACAAGTTACAGTGACAACCATAAGGCTTATCGGGTGATTGATGTAGACACTGATCAACTCATATTCAGTCGAGATGTTGTGTTTGATGAAGGAGGACCTTTTCAGCCCACTTCCCCTGTTTTGAGCCTGAAGATCAGCCTCTAAAGGATAAGGATTTGGATGTTCGACTTCCCTTAGCTCAACCTAAAGGGAGGGATTCTGATGATTTTGAACCAGAGAATGTTGAATCTCCTTGGTAGGATCTTGTCCCACCAAATTTTCCTCTGAAAAACCTGGATCAGCATCTCGATGAGTTTCTTCCAAAAGCTCCTACTCATCCCAATCCTTTGGCATTAGATACATGTGGTTCTCCTTGTCAACCTAAATGGTGGGAAAAGACCATTGGTGTTGTACATAATGATGAACTTGTTGAGGGGAGATCTTCTAAAAGGAAGAGCAAAAAGAACACAGTGAATTTTGCTATCATGGCAAATCTTTAGAGTATTTATGAGCCTTAGACGTATTCTAAAGCAAAAAGAATACCCATATGGGAAAAGGCTACAAAAGCTAAGTATCATAGACTTCAGAAGAACAACACTTGGTAACTATCAGATCTTCCTCCCCAGAAAAAATCTGTTGGCTACAAATGGGTCTACAAAGTGAAGTACAAAGCTGATGGAACTCTAGATAACTACAAAGCTCGGTTAGTAGCTAAGGGCTTCTTTGCAAATAGAGGGCATTGACTATGAGGAAACCTTTGCAGCTACAGCAAAGATGAGCACCATCCGATTGGTTCTACCTATTGCAGCATACTTTGGTTAGAAAGTCTATCAAATGGACGTCAAGAATGCCTTCCTTAATGGTGAATTGGAGGAGGAAGTCTATATGACACAACCTCAAGGTTTCAAGGTTGTTGAGAAAGAACACCAAGTATGCAAACTCGTGAAAGCACTCCATGGCCTCAAACAAGCTCCTTGGGCATGGTGCATAAAAACTGATCAATATTCGGATGGATAAGGCTTTCAAAAGAGTCCTTCGAATCCCAACTTGTATGTCACGAATACTGGTAGTGAGATCATTCTTCTTGTCATCTATGTCGATGACCTGATCATTACTAGTAGTGCAACACATTTGATTGAGCAGATCAAACAAAATTTGTGCCAGTCTTTTGATCATTACTAGTAGTGCAGCACTTTTGCATCATTGTCAGTGTAGAGGTTTGGCAGACTAGTGGAGGTATCTTTATCTCTCAATCGAAGAATGCCAAGAGTTTGTTCGATAAATTCAAGATGGATGATTGCAAACCTTCATCTATACCTATAAAGAAAGGGCTAAAACTATCAGCCAAATTAGATTCACCTCTAATGAATGAATTAGCTTTCAAGGAACTAGTTGGCAATCTCATCTACTTCACTACCACTAGACCTGATCTCAGTCATAGTTTAATGACTCGTCAAACTCGCCACAGACTCACGAGTCTGTTGGCAAGCCAAGTCAACTCACCACGAACTCACGAGCCGAGTTTAGGAGTGTCTTCAACGTAGACTCGAGAGTCCGTGATAAGGACTCGAGCAAAGTCAGACATCGAGGCTCCTGAGTCCGTGGCACAAACTCTCGCCACAAGTAAACCCGCCCAACCAACATTTTAAAGTGTTTATTTTTTTATTTTTTTACTCATTTGGCATTTGTATCTGCTCAAAACAGGTCTATAGGGTTTGAAGGAGAGGAAACAAGATAAAAACAGCAAAAGAGATTTAGGTAAGGATTTTTCTTCTCTTTTTTTTTTCATTTCCACATCTTGAATATCAAAAAAATCTTGAAAAACAAGGGGATATGCTGCCAAAAATAAATTATTTCCCTTCCTAACTTATTTCCTTATATTTTTTTCTTGTTTTTGAATACTATTTTTTTCAAATGATTCATTATCATTTTTTATTTTTTTAAACAGCAATGGCAAGTTCAACTCCAAAGGCAACCTCAAAGCCAAGATGACAAAAGGACAAAGCATGGAAGTATGGGATACCGGGAAACAAAAAAGAAAAGGTCACTTGCATTGAATGTGGCAAATGGATGACTGGTGGAATCAATAGATTCAAATACCACCTTGCACAAATACATGGACAAAATGTGGAGATATGTAACAAAACAACTTTGGAGATTACTAGAGAGATGAAGACCCTTCTTGCCAATTATGATATGCAAAACGAAGAAAGGCAAAAAACGAAAGAAGCCATAGCAACTGCAATGAATCCCACACTATCTACTTCGGGTCCCCTTAGTTGCACTCGCAAAAGCCCAAGTTTACGTCAACCACTTTCATCTTTTGGTGACAATGAGGGTGAGGCTAGTGAGACTCCTCTTAGATCAAACCCTAATTACTTTGTTCCACGCAATGTTCCAAGAGAACAACCTTCACTTGAACGTACAGGATGGAATAGAGAGAAACATGAGCAAGCAAGAATAGCAGTAGCAAACTTTTGGTATTACAACAATTTAACTTTCAATGCGGCGAACAACGCGTATTGGGAAGGTTTGGTTAATGCATTTACAGTTGCAAGTAAGGGGTATAAGGCCCCAACAGGTAGAGACTTCAATAAGCCATTGCTAGAGCAAGCCATCAAAAATACACAAGTCGTTGATGATCAAAAAAAAATTTGGAGAAAAGGATGCAGCATTTTATCGAATGGATGGACAAATGGACGGAATAGGACTCTCCTCAACTTCTTGGTGGCTTCAAATGGTGCAATGGTATTCCTAAGGTCTATTAATGCCTCAAATGAAATAAAAAATGTAGAAACTTTGTGTAATCTATTGGATGGGGTGATCCAAGAAGTTGGAGTTGAGAATGTTGTCCAAATTATCACACACAATGCAGCTACATATGTAGCTACAGGTAGAATGCTTATGGAGAGGCATCCTACAATTACATGGAGTCCTTGCTCTTCACATTGCTTGGACTTGTTGTTAGAGGACATTGGGAAGATTGGATGGGTGAAAAGGGTGATTGAAGATGCAAAAAATGTCACCAAATTCACCTACAACCATACTTGGGTCCTTGGTTTGATGAGAAAACACACAAATGGCAAGGACCTTGTGCGACCTGGAGTGACATGATTTGCTAGCCACTTCCTCACTATGTAAAGCATTCTTGGTGCCATTCCTCATCTTAAGCAAATGTTTGTGTTTGATGCTTGGTTGGAGTCTGCATACTTCGAAAGCGCTAAAGCGGAGAATATTGTAAGCATTGTTTTTTATGAAGGGTTCACCAAAAGTGGAGAGGAGTTGATTGGGGTAAGTAACAAACACAAACGTAAACTTTACAAGATAATCTATTTGCTGATTTTTTTAGGGGTTAATTTTGTACTAATTTAAAATTTGTTTTCATTTTTTTAGGTGACAGAACCTTTGGACAGGGTCCTTGTATGGTGAATGGAGAGGGCATACCAATGGGTTTCATTTATGAGGCCATGGATAGGGCCAAAGACACCATTTCACATTACTATGGCAGAAATACAAGAATATGTGAAATCCTTTGGCGCATCATTGACCGTAGGTGGACAAACCAACTCCACCAACCGATACATGAATTCGCCTACTTCTTCAACCCAAAATTCTACTTCTCTGATTTATTTAAGGCTGATGAGGAGATCATGGCAAGTGTTGTTGCATGCATTGATAAGATGGCACCTGATCCTAAGTTGAGAGACAAGGTTCTTGATGAGTTGGAGGTGAGATTTGACATTTGCTATATCTTTATTTATGAATTTGGAAATGTTTATTGTTTAGATCGACTATCTATATATGAGTTTGGAAATGTTCATCATTCAAGATCTACAATGGTGCAGAGGGGAGACTCTTCTCTTCACAACAAGCAATTGATAAGGAGAGGAAAACAACAACCCGGTAAAAAATTTAGTTCCATACTACAAGAAAAAAACTAGAAACTTGATTGTTACATTTTTTTCTCAATTCTAATATTTCTAAATGTTTTTTTGTAGATTTATGGTGTGAGAATTATGGTGCTGGCATGCCTAATCTTCAAAAGATAGCCATCTGAGTTTTGTCCCAACCATGCAATGCTTCTAAGTGTGAACGGAATTGGAGTTTATTTGAGAGCATTCACACAAAGAAGAGAAATAGGTGTTGGTTGAAAATTTTGTACACCTGGGGGATGTGCAAAATTATAGTTTCAGCCACAGTGTGTAAGTATGATACTCTCCTAATTTAGGGAAGGCTCCACCTATCTACAAACTAAACTAATCTAATATGGATGGGACAACAATCTTTCTTCTTCTTTCAAGAAAACCTATACTCTTTTCTCTTCACAGAAAAGTAATAGCAATTGGAAATAAATAACAGCAAATACAGAAATGAGACTTTTTTATAGGATTTGGAACATAAAGGGAAGCAAAGTTTCCATGAAAGCACAAAGACCTCCGTCACTTCCCCGGGACAAGAAAACAAAAAGAAAGCTCAAAGTCTTCAACTATCTATTCTCCTATCAACCTTCTCAAAATGATAATAATGTATAACACACAACAGCTCAAAATCTGTTTATATGATGCACTTCACCTTACATGCACAGGTCTTAAAAATAGAAGTAGCACAAAGTCTCCAAGCTATCTTCCCACTTGAGCTTTCCACACTAGCTTCAAAAATGATAAGCAGCTCAAAGTCTGCAAGACCAAATCTGAAAACCAAACATATAACTCTAAATACAATTAGCAGCTCAAAGTCTGCAAGATTGAATTTAAATCCTTCTTGAACAATAGAACAAAAATCACAATCAACTCCAGAAAATGTCATCACATAACAACTTGAATTGGCACAAAATCTCAACACAACTTGCCTCTTTTATTGAAAGCAATCAGATTTACATCTAAGCTCAAAGTCTTAGAGTGCACATACAAACTGGCAGAATTTTGTTGCATTGCCAAAAGATATCAATTACAATAGATCCCCTCAAGTATTTATAGGAGAGGAGCTTTGAGAAAAAAGGTGGGAGGATCCTAACTAACTTGAAAAATTCTCTCAACCACCATGACTTATTCCAACTACAGTCCTAATCTAACTCAACTTGTAGTTGCCTTGCATGTAATTACATTTTACAAAAGTACAAGTGAAAGTGACAATTGCAATTACAAAACTTGTTTTTACATGTAACTTGTCAAAACAAAATTACAAACGCGTAATTGAAACTATTCTATGCGTCCAAAGACACGTCTCTAACTACATTATCCTTTGTTTTGAAAATCTTCATGATGCTTCAGGATGCTAGAGCTTGAAGTATTCAAGATTGGTGAAGACATCTCAAACCGGAACGGGAATTTGCATTCTTAATGATCTTTGTGTCCTTGGTCAACGACGGAGGGAAGTTCTTTGCAAGGCTGAAGTAAGAAGCCTATCTCTGTCTTAAAAGCATTCATATTACTTATCCATCTCCTTTTGTGGCTCCATCATGTTGTTGTTCTTTCTTTGTATCATCCTCCAATCTTGAAATTTGCTTGCAAAATAAGGCCCATGCCTTAATCCATTGATTTGATAGGTCGTGTGTGCAAACAAGACTGACATGGAAAGGGATAAATTGATGCAAAAATGAGCTCACAAGTGAATTTCGGGTTTTGAAGACTGCATTACATGTGTGGAAAAATGAGCTCACAAGTGAATTTCGGGTTTTGAAGACTGCATTACATGTGTGGAAAAACAAGAGCATTGACTTGCAATTGTGGAGGACGAACATGCAACTTCATGTGTAATGGTAAAACACAAGTTTGCACTTGTATTTGGACCTTTTAAGACTTATTTTCAAGTGTTTTTTAAGTGCATTTTGGACCAATTTCGGGTTTTGGAAGGCTGACTGCAAGTGAAGATACAACTGCAGTCGAGTTTTAAAATTCGGGTTGCAAGTGAACTTGTAATGGGAAAAATGATACCAACCGGTAATGGCAAACTTTATGTGACCATGGATAGATATGGAGAGGGACATTCTCACCTTGGCAACTTGGAAAATGGGAAAAACTCTCAACATTGTAATTTTTGTAAAAAGAAGGTTAACTCTTTTTACCAAAGCTACTTGTAATCGGGTTTTGAAATCCCGAATACAAGTAAAAATGAAAAGGGGGAAAATCTTGCACATTCACAAATTGCTTTGCAAATAACTTATCAATTTGGGAAGATCACTTAGAAACCCGAATTCTGAGCAAGAGCAAATGCCCTAGATCAAAGCAAATGGACTTGAAAGAAACCGAAATGCTCTTTAAATAGGTAAGGAAGTCACCGCATTATGATTGCAACCAGCAAACCAAATCGGTTTTGCCTTCAAACCCTTCCAACAGAAACGTCTTAAAAGGAGAGGTATGCTTGACTTCAAACACTCATTAATGGAGGATGTGTTTGCAATGTGGCAAGAAGGCGATTCTCATACTCCAAAACGTAGCAATAACCAACAAAGACGTCTTCCAAAAATGTCTCTTAAAACGCCTACAAAAATGCAAAACGGGTTTGCCCAATCCATTTTTGGTGAAAAACGTGGCAATAAACATTGATTTCCAACGATTTTGCATGAATATAGGACGGATTTAGTGGAGAAATGCCGCAAGAAATGGATTTGGGAGAACAAATGTGCAGGTCGGGTTCTTCCTTTCCAACTCCAAGTAAAATGTGCCCTCCAAAAAATGCATTCGGGTTTCTAAAACCCTTTTACAAGTTTTAAATTACATCATTTTTTCCTTCATTTGGGCAAATTCGGGTTTTAAAGGAAGAAGAACACAAAAAGAAAGAGCAAAAAGAAATAACAAAACAACTTGTAATAGGGAAATTAAATCCCCATTACAAGTTTTAAAAAACATAAAGGAACATAAAGACTTGTAAAAGGGGAAATAAAATCCCCTTTACAAGTTTAAAATGACTTAAAGGACATAAAACATGTAATAGGGAAATAAAATCCCTATTACATCTAAAAATCACTTTAGTAGGAACTTTTAAAAAAAATTACAAGTTCTTTTAAAACATAATTTTAAATTCACTTGTAATTTGTCCAAAAAGTTCCTACAATGACTTAAAAGACATAAAAAGCAAGGGGAAAATAAAAAGTAAATTACAAGTGACAAGTTTTAAATAAAGTGCACTTGTAATTGTTTTAAAATTTCCCTACAACACTAAAACAAGAGAAAATTAAAACTTACAATCAAAGGAAAATTTCCCACCTGCACTCAGGAAGAAAAAACCCGAAATTGAAGAAAAAACATAGCAAACGAACTCGAAACGCAATGAAATTTGAAATGTGAATAGTGGATGGACCGAAGATCAGTCCAGGTCAACAAAAACAAAAATTTTGCCTCGGGAAGCATGCCTTAATAGAGTAAAATCTCAACCTACAGTGACTGCTCTAAAACCCGAATTTGCACAAAAAGCTAGGAAAAAGAAGACCAAAACTCACCAAAATTTGGACAATGATAGCAAAGACAACCCCCAATGATTTGACACTAACAAATGTGTGTTTTGTACCTCATAAAACGTGCCTTGGAGACAAAAATGACACATTTTAAGCAAAAATTTGTAGGGGTTGTCACATTTTTGAAAATTCAAAAATGAGGACAACAATAGGTTGACCCAGAAGCACCTCAATGATGGTGACAATGTCCTCCTTACTGAAGATGATCTTGCAGAAATCGAGAGAGGAACAGCACATGAAGCAGAAGCAACAAGCTTGGATGAAATGGAGGAAGACAAAGATGAGGACTTTGATTTTGAAGAAGAATCATCTCACCATTTAGATATCTCAACACCTACTACTACTAGCTCAAGGCCTAAAAAGTTGAGCTATATTAGGAGAGCAAAGAGGAAGACGCAGTCTTCTCTTTAGTTTGTTGTTTTTCACATTTGGACATATCATTCTATGTAATTTTGTAAACATTTATAAACTTATGCTGCTGTTATCTATTTTAAAGTTTGAATCTGAGTATGAATGATGAAATTTCAAATATTGAGTGTTTTGAGATCATATGACATGTGTAATGTTTCAATTATGGCTCTTATGTTCTATAAATGCATTAATTTCTTTTTCTTTTTTTGTAAAATTACAGTTTTTTTTTTTGTTGAGTCCTTTCCCAAGATTTTGCCGAGTCCAAGTCCAATTTTTGGGCTGTCGAGTTTGCAACGAGTCCTAGTCCTAGTCCTCAAACTTTGATCTCAATTATGTTGTGAGCTACATACCTCGCTTCATGACAGCCCCTAAGGCAGAACATTGGATTGTAGCGAAGCCTGTACTAAGATATGTGAAGGGTACACCTGCCTTTGGCATTCCATATAGCAAAAGAAAAGATCCTTAGTTGATTGGTTTCACAAACTCAGATTGAGCAGGTTCTGTTGATGGCAGGAAGTCTACTTCTATTATAATATTTAATTATATTTTAGTTAGTTATCTTTAGTTCTTTATCAATGGCCATTTACTTTTGATTCATTTAGTTTGGTGGAGATATTCTTCTTCTAGTCATCTATGGTGATGATCTGATCATTACTGGTACTACAACACATTTGATCGACCAAGTCAAACAGAATGTGTGCCAAACTTTCGATATGATAGATTTGGGACTTCTCCATTATTGTCTTGTTGTAGAGGTTTGGCAGATTGATAGCCACATATTCATTTCTCAATCAAAGTATGCCAAGAGCCTATTGGATAAATTCTCAACCAGGACCTACTCCCTTGTCTTGTAATAATCAAGGGGTTCTGAAAATAGCCAAAAATCTAGTCTTCCATGAGTGGACCAAGCATGTGGAGCTTCATTGTCATTTCATCCACAAGCATGTTGAAGATGGATTGGTGATATTGCAATACATTCCAATAGAAGATCAAGCTACATATATCCTCACCAAGTCTTTGAGCCCGGCAAAGTTTGTCAAATTTAGGGGGCAACTTGGTGCAGTAGATAGAATGACCATTAAGAGAGGGTATTAGAATAGTTAATTATATTGTAGTCAGTTATCTATAGTTTTTTATTAATGGCCATTTAGTTTTTTTAGTTTAACTATTGCTTATTTTATTAGAAGGCGTAGTTAGCTTTTTAGTTTTTAGCTTTTTAGCTTGTTTAAGCTTTTTAACTTTTTAGCTTCATGTTGAAGCTTCAGTTGAATGGTTTGTTCTTTTTAGAACACCATACTGTAATTCTCTTTATATACGTTGTATATTCGTGAATAAAGCATTCAATTATTTTTCAACTTTTGGGTATGTCTTCAGTCTGGGTACGAGTGTCGTCACATGGACCAATAAGAAGCAACAGGCAGTAGCTCTTTCCTCAACAAAAGTAGAATGTTGGGGAACTATCGAAGCAACATGTGAGGCAATTTGGCTTGAAAGGATGCTTTCTGACATGCAAATGTCTCAAGCAGGTCCTTCACCTTGTACTGTGACAATCAAGGGGTGCTGAAACTTGCCAAGAATCCAATCTTCCATGAACGCACCAAACATGTTGATTTTCACTATCATTTCATCCAACAGCTTGTAGAAGATGGATATGTTCAATTCTAGTATGTTCCAACTGAGGACCAGACTCCAGACATCCTCACCAAGTCGCTAAGCCCAAAAAAGTTTGTAAAATTTAGGGGGCAACTTGGTGTAGTTGATAGGATGACCATTAAGGGAGGGTATTAAAGTAATATTTAGTTATTTAATGGTCATTTAGAAATATTTAGATATATTAGATAGTTTCTATTTCTATCGACTGTTTCGTTTAGAAACATCGAATGTAATTGTCTTTATATGTCATGTCCCCTCCTTGGCCATTATATATATAGCTTAAACCAATATGATAATTATCAATAATAAAATTATTTGAAAACTATTATTTTCTAATTAATATTCATTGATATTTATTATTAATGTGATGAACCTTATAGTATATTTTTATCTTATAATATTACATCTTAATGTTTTATATCATAAACATAATTTATATATATTAAATTTAATTCATAAACAATCTAATTCTCACGATCCTCTATATAAGGGTCGCAGCCCTACATAAGTGAGGAAGGACAGTGATTAAAAAATATGAAGAGGTGCATATTCATTATGAATTGTTTACTATACTAATTCCATAGTGGCCAGCGAACACTTAAAGAAGAGATTAATTAATATTAAGACACAATAAAAAAATGATACAATTTGTTGGAAAATAAACTATGGCAGCCTCCGTTAAGACAAGAGATTCAACTTGGTGAAGACCATATAGAAGGTGCGATCATTACCAAGTGCTGCAACTATCCCAATAAAATAATAATAAAACACATGATCATCCAAGAGGTGTGAGAATAGTAAAACAATATCAATTCAAATGTTAAATAATAAAAGACAGATTTGTTAGTAAATATTACCTTCGTAAAGAAAGGATGTGCCCCCTCGGTGGTATCTATCCAAAGGTATATGACATTCAGAAAATATATATGTTAAAAGAAAAAGGGAATGGGGAAGGGGAAGAAAAACGGATAATATCTGAAAACCATTGATCAGATCAGATCAGAATTGTTATCAAGTTACAGGCAGTAACATTTGTGTTCTTGGTGGTATGCATGGGGATGTGCTTAATATGTGTGCTTAGTATATGAAGCCTGATAAAGTTGTTATGCAGAATCTAGTAATAATATTGTTATAAACTGCAATATGTATGACAGTCATACTTAATTTCATATATATTTATAATACATGAGAAGTTAGTGTACTTATAGTCTAAATCATGTTATTACTATCAGTATTTAAGAAGATGGGGATGAGATGTTCCAAAGAGGGGCAGTCTAAATCCAAGCAATAGGTTAAGTCCCAAGATAGGGTGGGGATCAGCGACCTATAAGCCTTGAGGGTATAGACCCAAGATAGGTAAGGGCTTGGATTTGTAAACTTTAAGGGAACCTATTGTAGTTGGTGTCTAAGCACTTTGGTAACATATGTAAACCCTTCTCCCTTAAAACAAAAGTAGTAACAGGGTTTAATATCTATATTAATCATCTAACGAGGAAAATAGATAAGCACTTGTTAATAACTAATTGAAGAATATCAATCAATTTTAATATGTTGAAATAGATCAGGTAGGGACATTACATTATATGTAACCTTCGTTTCATTAATTGAGCATCCAATTACCATTTCACAAACCACAACATCACAAAGTAGGGATTGAAATTCATAGGCAAGAGATCTTTTTCTTTAATTATAACTTTCAAAACTTGTAAAATGGTTATGCTTCCCAGGCCTCCATTCAAGCTACCTCCATCTCATCATTTATGCCGTTTGTCAAGAGGGAGAAGACCACATAGAACTGTAGATTGCTCTCAAACCCTACACTACACAATAGTTGGCCTCCAGTCATGGTTCATCTCTATAGTTTATGAACAAAGACTGCTTATGTTCCACCAGTATTGCAATGAGACCAGTCCAACTGTAGTTTGAACTCTCCAATCAAATTATAGCCAACAATCAGTTATCTTCAAGGAAATCCTGTTCAAAACACTTTTAAAATGAAAATTCCTGCTTTGAATCAGGCCTCTCCATGACTCATGTCCAGACTGAGCAGGAATATAAAACATGAAGGTTAAAGAAATTTAAAAATTGGAGTCTCACTTTCTTGCTGACAATCTCAACTTCCATTCACCAATCATTGTAAAGTTTAATTAGTGAGAAGGCAACGGTAGAACCATGTAAGGTCAAGGTCACTTTGATCTTTTATAAGTAGCTCTTCGAATGCAGTGTACGGGAAAAATTTTGAAGAAGTTTATCTCTTTGTAGTTTCATTTTCTCAAGCATACTACAGATGCATTCAATCAATATTACTCATTTGTTGAAGTTATTCTCTCCAAGTGATTTTGTTTGATTCTTAGGTGCATGGATGAATAACATGTGTTGTACTATTTCATTCATCTATAAGTAAATATGTGGTCACTTTCAATTTATGCACATCTACCATGCTATAGGTATAATTGTGAGATTTATTTTCATTCAAATTAAATTCCTATAATTCAGTATGTTCATCTATAATTTTGTATAATAATCTGAGGAGTTCTAGTTTACAATATTACTTTCAAGAACAACATTGCAGATGCCAAAAGACCTACAAAAGATTTTCAAAGACATAAAATCTGATCAGACATACAACAGACCTCTAAGCAATCGATCACTGCCAATTGATGCTCCTCTGCAAAGTCAGGGTTGATCTTGATGACTCTACCAAGAGCGTCAATGCCCATATACTTCAAATTATGGTTGTCACTCTATGCATAGACAAATAAAAAACAGTGTTGTTAAAAGATATGCCATTAAAATCCTTAAAAAAACATACACCTATTTTACTTGAAACCAGTAACTGTTTGATAACAGACAATTCCAAATGTCAAAATATAATATATATTCAGAGGTAGAAACACTCTAAACCTTTAAGAACCTGGATGTTATTTCAGCAGCTGCTTCCAATAACTTTGAATTTGGATAAATAGATGCCACTGTGCATATACATTCATATCCAATAGCATTCCCAATGTTGCCTGTCGGATCACATTTCCTAAAGACATCACCTAGCACAGTATACATGTTCTCACTTGCTTGCTTGTCCCCAGCGCCAAGCAAGGCCAAGATTTTCAACAGCTTGATCTGCAATAGTAAAGGGCAAATTGGCAAATACAGAAATGAGTATTTCAAATGTACACTGAATATAGGCCATTAATGGCAGAATTTCAAGAATGCAATTTAAGGGTATGGCAAAGATGCTATCAAATAACATTTTTTACCATGTATGCCTGATAGTACAGTTGAATAACAAGAAAACAGATGAATGTCAAGATGAGGAAACCAAACAACATTTTGACTCATCAATTCTTAAATTGCCAGTAAGGGTTAGGGTTTCAGTTCACCAATTTCTTTTTTCCCTTGTTTAAATATAGCCAGTTTTGGCTATACAGTGTATATATAACCATAATTTGCATACAACAGACAAAGTTTAATTCAAAATTGAGAACATGGCTGATATAATTAACAATTCAGTGTCAACACAATATCATACATATCATACAAGGAGGAGATTTTAACACTATCCTCCATCAAACAGATAAACGTGGAGGGATAAGAACTCTCAGACAACCTCAAAAAAGATTTCATCAATTGGATAAATGACAATAATCTTCTGGAAATCAAAACAGAGGAAGGGATTCACACTTGGAATAACAGGAGGCTTGGATTTTGTAACATTGCAGAAACACTAGACAGATTCTTCTTCAAAGGAGACTTAACATCCTTCCCATCTGAAATGAAGGTAACAGTTCAACCATGGTCAGGATCTGACCATTATCCAGTTCTGTTAGAAGTCATGGGGGAGCTAAAGACCATAGGAAGCCCCTTCAAGTTTGAAATGATGTGGTTGAAACATGAGGAATTTTTCCTTAACATTCAAAATTGGTGGGGAGAAGGATCATTTTTTGGATCCAAGATGTACTGTCTAGCATCGAAACTTAGAATGCTCAAGCACAAATTGCTAGATTGGAACAAGGAGAAATTCAAAAACATCTTTGAGGAGAAGATAACAATTGAAAAGGAACTGGACATCATTAATAAAGAGGTAATGATGAACGGTATGGTCCAAGAAACATATTTGGAAGAGAAGAGGCTATTATGTGAATATGAGGATATTCTTGCTAAGGAAGAGATATTATGGAAACAAAAGTCCAGAGAAACATGGTTAGAGGATGGTGAAAAAATACCAAATTCTTTCACAACAATGTCAAAATGAGAAGAGCAATGAACAGAATCACACAGATCTCCTGTGACAATGGAATGGTTATTAAGGATCACAAGCAAATTGCAGAGGATGCAGTACAGTACTTCAGCAACAATCGTCAAAAAATTGCGATTATACCCGATTAACCGGGAATCGCCCAGGTTGCCGATTTTTTGAAAAAATCGTGTATTTTTGGTCAACGACTTTCAACGATTTCTTCAGCGTTTAATCACGATTAAACAGTTTGATTAATCAGCTATTAAAATCGCGCCAAAAAAAGCCCTAAAATCGATGCTAAAACCCCAAAAAAACCGCAAAGGGAGAAAAAACCCTGCAAACTGCCTATATAGCAGCTCACGCGACATATTATTTCCACACCAGCTCAGGAAATGACCAAAAATCGCATGACGAAAATCACGAGACAAAAATCGTGTGACGAGTTCCTGCAGGCTGTAAATTTGGCCATAGTTCGGCGAATACGGGGTATATAATTTATTACGCCAAGAGGCATCTACAATCACAGCCACCTGTTGACGTCATCCGTATAAATAAAAACTGCAGAGTAAATCACGATTTGAACTTTTAATCGCCAGCGTTCACCCTATTTCGTTCAGCTTAATATTAAAAATTAATTTCATTCTTTCCATCAATGCAGCTTTGAGGGTGGGAGATTTGTGGAATTGAAATAACTATATTTGAAGCTTCATGCGGAATGAGACACATATCCTCTTCGCTTTTTGCTCCAACACAATTATTTTAAAGGAATACTACTGTTTCTATTAAAATAATATTACGAATTTTATGGTGTTCAACGTCATTTGATAAACTTAAAGGAGATTTAAAGTGGAGATGTTTTATGCTTTAAAAATTTAATTATTAAATTTATTTGAACTTTTTTATAATAAATAAAATAATATTTTTAAATATATTAAACTTTATTTTTTATAATTAAATTAATTTTTTTTAAATATTCAATTTCATTGTCATCATATAAATATTATGTTTATTTCGTGGAATTTTCAAAACATATATTCATTTGTTTAAGTGAGAGCAATTACATTTGATTCATATTTTTCTAATACTATTAATACTAATATTTAACAGTATTGGTATTAGTATTACTGTTAACTGTTAAGTTAGTATTAGTACATTATTGTTAAGTATTAGTATTAGTAAAATATGAATACAGTTAAGCATTAGTATTACTGTATTAGTCTCTCAGATAGCATCAAACATAAAATTTCTTCAGTAGCTATTTTAAGGTTAACAAGAAGGTAAAACGTGCACAACCTTATAGTCTTACTCCTTACCAGAAAAGATGAAGTAATCAGTGATATGAATATAAACAAACAAAATCTACAATTCATATGTTGAAGTGTCTATTTTATTTGCCTACAATATCTCTATGCTATGGAAATACCCTTAAATATTAAAAAAAAGTAATTTTTTATTAATTTTCTACATTTTTTTACGTTTTTTGTAAATCCGATTTTTTCCTAATTTTTTCCCGATTTTTTCAAAAAATCTTATACTTTTGTTTTGCCGATTAATTCCCCAAACGATTAATGCTTATTTGTTCTAAACAACTGGGAAACCTCGGACCTTTCAAACAACAGCGAACTAATGAAGTATATACCCAGATTAATAACAAAAGAAGATAACCAAATGCTTAATGCCAAATTCACCAAAGAGGTTAAATCTGCACTATAACAATTTCAAACTGATAAGGCCCCCGGGCCAGATGGATTTCCTACTGACTTCTATCAGAAATGCTGGCACATTATTGATGATGAGGTAACAGATGCCCTTGAATCAGCTCACAATGCAAGTAGATTTCTGAAGGAAATAAACAACACATTCCTAGCTCTACTGCCCAAAAAGGAAAACCCTTCGAAATGGGATGAGTTCAGACCCATCTCTTTATGTAATATGATATACAAATTATTAACAAAGGTAATGCCCAACAGGCTAAAAAAACTATTGCCATCAATAATCTCAGAGGAACAAACAGGGTTTGTTCCTACTAGATGGATTCTAGATGGGATAGTTATAGTACAAGAAGCCATCCACTCCATACAAGCTCAAGGACAACCGAGTATGTTGATTAAACTGGACATTAAAAAGGCATATGACAAAGTCAATTGGTTCTTCCTGTGTAGTTGTCTGAGAGCCTTTGGCTTTAATAGACAATGGGTTAATTGGATACATTACTGCATCTCAAGTCCCAAATTCTCAGTCCTAATAAATGGGAAACCAGAAGGTTTCTTTGAGATAACTAGAGGTTTAAGGCAAGGTCAGAAGCCTTAGGAAGGAGCCTTGACGTGGCCCGTAGGATGGGGAGGTTGGCAAGAATCCAAATTACTTGTGGGGTGGATCCATGCCACTCACCAGCAGTTTGTGGATGACACAATGTTATTAGGAAAAGGGAAGGTGAAAGAGGCTAAAGAAATAAAAAAGATTCTAGATCAATATGGACAAGCGTCAGGAGAGATAGTGAATGCTGAGAAATCAGAGATATTTTTCTTCAACATGACAACACAGGAGGAGGTACAAATTGCAAATATGCTGGGATACAAGATTGGTCATCTCCCTTGCACCTACTTAGGTATGCCCATTGATAAAGGCACCAGGACCAGTAAATTATCGGATCCTCTGAGTGAGAAATTACAGAAAAGGTTGTCGTCATGGAAAGGGTTATGGCTGTCTGGTGCAGGAAGATTGACTCTAATAAGATCAGTTCTTGCAGCGATGCCTATATACCTCCTATCATGCATTCCACTCTCGGTGGGGGCTCACAAGAAATTGACACAAACAATAAGAAATTTCTACTGGCAAGGTGCAGAGAAGAAGAAAATGACATTGATATCATGGGACAAAATATGCAGAGATAAACTCGATAGAGGCACCGGAATAAGGAACCTTCTTTGGCAAAATAAGGCTCTAGGAGCAAAGTTAGTATGGAGAATTTACACTTTCTTGGAGGCCGAATGGGCTAGAATACTCAGAAACAAATATCTAGCAAACAACAGTAGGGAAGCAATATTCAAAGAATCTGACCCTCCAAAAGGTTCTAGAATTTGGAATTTCTTGAAAGAATGTAGAAAGCTTGTCATCAAGCACCTAGCTTGGGACATTTATGATGGTAGATCTGCCTTATTTTAGGAAGACTCTTGGGGTGGGCAGCCTCCAATAGAGAAATTTATGGACACCAATGGAGTTAAAGAACAATTAACGTCACTTTGGGGAAAATATGTCAAGTATTATGCAATAATGGACTTGAGTTCAGCTGTAGGGTGGAAATGGAAAACCATGAGTGCCCTTATGGAGGACAACAAATTTCAGGAGTTACAACAAATTCTAAAGTGTAGGATGATTGTTTTCAGGCCAGAGGCAGACAAATTGATCTGGTCAAAGTCCAAAGATGGTCAATACAATTGTAGAGATGGTTTTAAAACAATTTACAATGAGGCAAAGGTAATCAAAGACAACATTCCAATTAAACTGCGTTGGGATAAATAGTGCCTCCCAAAAGCAGGAGTCTTTGCATGGGCAGCCATACAAGAAAGGGTCCTCACAGCAGAACAGTTCAAAAAAAGGGGATTTGAATGTCCCTCAACGTGTTTTTTATGTGAGGATGAAGAAACAAATGCTCATTTATTCATGACTTGCAACTACACCCAAAGATGCTGGAAATGGTTGATGGGACAACTGGGCTGGTCTGGAGCTCTTCTCCCCAACTTGATAGAGTGGTTCAGAGGATGGCCGATCATGAAAAAGAGTAGCTTATTCCATAACCTCTGGATCAGCAACCCAACTATAGTCATATGGGAGATTTGGAAAGAGAGAAATCAGAGAATATTCAAGGATTCTAAGATGCGGGTGGAGAACCTTATAGCCAAAATAGAGGCCTCAATCACGGAAATCTCCAACAACAAGATTTTAACTATTCCACAACATGACAAGGTGTTCACAAATTGGGACAACCATATTAGAAAACACTGGAGTGGCATTAAAATCCTCCCCTTCGTTGAAAAAGAAGGCTCTGATAAAACAGCTCTGGGGATGGCATGCAAATGGTCCCCCCGAAGAGCGGTTGGTATAAACTAAACTTCGATGGGGCATCTAGAGGGAATCCAGGAAAGGCAGGTGCAGGATGCATAATACATATGGATAATGGTAGATGGATTGGTTCGAAATCAATACACTTGGATCAATGTACTAATAATATTGCAGAACTATTTGGTCTAATAGAAGGATTAAACCTATGCAAGCAATTGAAAATAACCAAATTAGAGATAGAAGGAAACTCAGCTATCATTATCAATGCTCTTAGGACTAGGCATATGCCAAGTTGGGAGCTTAAATGCCTACTGGATAGGGCTCTTTCACTATTAAAAAACTTCAGCAATTATACTGTGAATAATACAAATGCAAAAGCATATGGATTTCAAAGAATCGATGTTGTTCAATTAATCGAGGAGACAAAGCTCCTTTAAATAGAGTTACAAATACGATGTTTCTAAAAGAAACAATCGTTAACTAGAGGCGAAATTAGAAACAACTTAAATGACCATTAATAACACAAAGGGAAAGATATTATTCTAATACCCTCCCTTAATGGTCATTGTTCTAACTACCAAGAGAAATAATAGAGAAGGTTGCCCCCTTCTTCTCAGAACACGATGCAACAGAAGACACGAGCCTGCCACCGACTCTGCCACCGACTCTGCCACTTGAGATGAGCCCGCCACCGACCCTCCCAAAAACTGCAGAACTTTTGGAGATACCCAAAACAATACCAATCGTCCAACCTGATGTTGGAGAACTGTCTCTCGCTATAACCAGAGACACACAAAGAACAGTTGTCACGATTTTGAGAAAAAAATCGACAAACCCTCCAAACTATTGCAGATAAGCAAGATGCTCGAAAATAGACTGCAAACAAGAGACTAGTGCAGATGTTCGCACAACAACTCCAGGTGCGACTAAAAACAAATTGCAGCTAAGTACAATTTTTGAGGAAAAAATCATAAACCCTCCCATGATTTTTTTTAGGGACAAAAAGTATTTAAAAACCCAGAGACAATTTATGAGGATAAAATTATTAAAACCCACAGATTTTTTTAAGGGAAAAAAATATTAAAACCCATCAGAATTTCTTTTAGGTAAAAAAATATTAAAAACCGAAACAAACATCGATGCCCATAAGCCATCTTCATGCTTTTCGAGGCACGAAAAATGAGGTACTGAGAAGATGTTGAATGCACGAAACACGGGGTACGAATTTCAATACATTGAGACAAGTACAGGTGCAAATTTTAAGGCAAATTCGCTGGCACATAATTTGAGGCATGGAAAACAAGGCACCCAAAAAAATATGAGACGAACCCAAAAAAGCTCTCGAAAAACCCACCAAGAATCTGAAATCAAAATGTAGATCCGACAACTCAAAATTTGAGGCATGGAAAACGATGCAACCAAAAAAAATTGACGACAACCCAATTGAGGTCTCGAAAAACACACCAAGAATCTACAACCATAATAAAATTTCAACTTGAACTAAAGAGTCAAAACCCTAGTCAAAAATTGCAAAAACCCTAGGCAGCCATGAATGAACTAGATCAAGCAAAAACACGTGGAGAATAGACACGAGTCAAGGGCAAAGACACGTGACGCGATTTGCAGCAAAAAACCCAAGAACTAGAAGCAAACCACTTTGAAAAACTTCCGAAAATTTTTCTAAAAAATTCTTTTCAAAATTTTTTAGAATAGCTAAAATTATCAAAAATTATCTCTGCTCTGATACCATAATACTGATGCAAAAACATATGGATTTCAAAGAATCGATGTTGTTCAATTAATCGAGGAGACAAAGCTCCTTTAAATAGAGTTACAAAGATGATGTTTCTAAAAGAAACAATCGTTAACTAGGGGCGAAATTAGAAACAACTTAAATGACCATTAATAACACAGAGAAAGATATTATTCTAATAAATCCTATCTACAGGGAGGCCACCAAATTGGCTGATAAACTAGCCAATGATGGTGCAGACGGAGTCAACAAGACTCTGACAAACCATCCCATGGATTCTGCCTTAGATGGACATCCTTGATCCAGAGTCCTTCGGTATACTGATATTTACATATATATAGACAGAGATCACATGGATATATATATAATTATATATGGAGATGTGGGCATAGATATACGCGTCTGTCACATTGCCATCTAAACACATATATATGTATATGTATGTATGTATATATATGGATGACATATATATATATATATAAATACTAACATATATACATATATATGCATACAGATACATAAACATATATATACTGTCGGATGATCTGGCGTATATATTTACATACTTACATTTATTTTGTATAATAATATGTATGTATGTATGTATATATATACCGCATATGTGTATATATATATATTTTATATTACATATTTTTTTTCAGTTTTTTTTACTTTATTATTATATAGATTTCCTTCGTTCTACATTATACCTAGAATTTTGAGCATTCAGGCCACGTGTTGCGATGGCTGCCCACTTTCCTTGCATTCAATTCTGAAGTAAGGGTTACCGAGATATCACTCGTGTGTAGGATTGCACATCCTCGGGCACATACGCATCCTTGATTACCCACACACTCCATTGACTCGCATTTTCATCATTACCGTCATCCGCATTAATGAAGATTGTCAAGCCGAGAATAAGAGTGGATGCTAGAACGGCATTTAGGTTATAACAACCAAGCATTAAACTTAGTTGATGACCCAAGCTGTCTATACCCACAAATGGCAGGCCCAGAATGTAGAATATACTTTCTTTTTTCACAGGGCTAGACAGGAGGTTTTCTCTGCCCAACTCTTTCCTACCTGTGCCCCTAGTGAGTCGGGTTGTACTAGGATTAAAATATTAATAAAATTTTTGGCTACGGCCCATTATCGAGCAAAAAACAAAAAAAAATATCATACATGTTAAAGATAAATCAAAATGGTTTATATCATAGTAGCATTAGTTGGAATCAAGATTTGACTTGCAAACCAAAGGTATAAATGGAATTTAATTATTCAAGATTCAAGAGGGAAAAGATTTTGGGTACTAAAAAATGCTGAAATTTTCATACTATAGGAGAAAAAATGCTATTATTGTTATTTCAAGCCAAATAAAGGCATGAAACTGCTGTTTTACATCTGGCACAGCACAAAATAATTTTTACTTTTTACTTTCTAAAACTAAAGCAAGGACCTAAGATCAGCAGCCCCCAGCAGGTAAAGCAACAATGAACGTTATGGCATGTATCATTTTCCAAAATTTTATTATTTAACCCAAGTTCTAAATCCTTCAAAAAATGCATTTATAGGGTTGGTTAGGCTGTTTTTTTTTGGATTTTTTAAATGTGCTTCCTCTTTGGAAACCTACAGGTTCTACTCAGGTCAAATGGCCAGGCCAGAGCCAAAGCCATGCTAGGTGTAATGTCCCATTTAATTTAATCATCTTATGTGAGATTGTGAGCCCTATTCTTATTTTTCCAAAATGGATAAAAAATAGTTCACTAAAGAATTATAAAAAAAAGCCTATATGGGCATGGATTTCTAGACAGAGGTGTCATAACCCCTGGGACACATTCTCCAACCACTCATTAATGAGGAGTTGTAAGTTGGTATTCATGATAAAGTGGTGGTTATTCATGGCATGTTTTAGTTGCAACCTTTGAAAGGAAAAATCAGGCATTGGAATTTCTGGCCTGCTGGTGATATAGATTGAGTTGCTTAGACACCTTTGAGACAACTATCATTTTTCTTCTAATTTATGTCATAACTTGAGCCTTGTGTTCAACTATCAATTCAAAGACAAACCCTTGGATTTAGAGATCAGAAGACAAAACCCCTTTAATCTCCTAAGGACAATCTCATTCAAAAGTTGCATTTGTGTTGAAAGCTTTTGTTTGATTTTCTAGCAAGTATTTGTATTTGGCAGCACCATATTGTAATAGGAAATCTACTTCTTATTTATGTGTTGTCTATTTGATGATATTTCAACATATTTTCATCTATTTATTCAATTCAATCTATTGCTGCACATTTTCGGCATTATTGTTTATTGTATATGTGTGTGGGTACTGTATATATATATACTGTTTGCTTTTACCTCACCCTCACAAGATCCCAGTGATCAAGGAGAGCTAAATAATGATATTTACTCATCATATGCTGTCAGCTCGCTCTCACGAGACCTTGGCAATCAAAAATTAGTAAATATTTTATATTACAATTTTTTAAAGCCATTACAATGGTGGCAGCACTAACTTCCAACCACCTACTTCACACTTAACCCTATGATCCAAGACACCATCCAGTTTGTCACATTGCACTTGGTGAGCATTGCCTGTGATTGGTGGCACAGTGATCTAGTCACACAAGGTCATCAACTTGTGCAAACTTTTGATGACTTCAGCCAAAGGTTGCTAGATAGATTTAAGCAAAAAGATGAGGAAGAAAACTTTAGAGAGCTTGCCAGAATCAAGCAATAGACCTCAATAGATGTAAATGTAGTAGAATTCTAGCAAGTTGCAATTATGGTCCCTAACATGTAGAAAAGAGGATCATTTTGCTCTTTTAGTTACCTAGGCATTTAATATTTGTCATGTTAGTTAGTCATACTACATAACACATTGCCTTCATAAGCAAGGCGTCTCATTGTATAATTCATATTCAATCAATCTTTTCATGGATCCATATCATGCAAGCTATCCTTGCCATTCTCTCTTGTGGAAGTTGTTTTGGTCTTGCATGGATTTTGGGGGTGTTAACAAGTCACCAATAAACTCCTACATGGCATCAAAGCTCCAGTGTTGTAGATTCCTTCGCAAATCTAAGGTTGTCATATGGCTTGAAGAATTTGTTGGGTTCATGTTATGGTTTCAAAGACCTCATGATTGAATCTAGGGCATCAGCATCAAAGAAAGTCAGGTTTGCCTTTCGTTTCACCAGATTTCATTATGTTTTATCAAATCTGCAAGGATTTCAATTAGGGTTTGAAGTTGCCAAATACAAGAGGTAGCTGAATTTTCAAGCCACTTTAGGCCAATTCTAACCCTGTCATTATATTCGACAGGCCCGAAAACCTACAAATCAATTGTCAAATTGTTGAAAAATGGAGACTTTGTCCCGAGGGCATTAGAGATTTTTTGAACTACCTATCAAAATCTATACATGTTCATACCTAGCCATACTGTATGAACTATACTGATCATCAAGAAAAAGCGCCCCCCCTCCACAAAGAATATTAATTTGTTTTTGGCATATTCAGTTTGTATATCTTGCATCATCAAGGAGCAACCACTATACACAAACTGCATCAACCAATAATACCTTTTCATCAATTCATTGGATGGTCAATGCACTTGATACAACTTATTTAATTGGAAGTAGGAAGTGCTTTTTAAAATCATTTTAACAAAAAAAATATTGGTTTGGTCACCGAGTGACTAAGGGTTTAGACCCTAGTCACATCAGGACCACCTGCCAGGAATAGGCACTAAGTGCACAATGGCATGGCCCTCACCAGCCACCATCACCTACAACTGCAACTTCCAACTTGTCACACTGCAGGCGACGCATTTTATTTTTGCTCCAACACCTAAGTCAGTTTGGTGAATTATAAGGCAATACGGTTTGGTTGAAAGTCCATCAAATGGACATTAAGAGTGCTTTCCTCAATGGCAACTTGGAGGAAGAAGTGCGCATGACTCAACCTCAAGGTTTTCAAGTTGCAGGAAAGGAGTATCAAGTATGCAAACTAACAAAAGCTTTTTATGGCTTGAAGAAAGCACCCAATGCATGGTACATAAAGATTGAAATAAGTCCTTTGGATCTGAACTTATGTGTCAAAAGTGTTGGCAATGATATCATTCGACTGGTCATTAACGTAGATGATACCATCATTACAAGTAGTGAGGCATATTTGATTGAACAAATCAAATGTAATTTGAGTACATCATTTGACATGACAAACTTAGGCCTCCTACATTATTGCCTAGGTGTAGAGTTTTGGCAAACAAGTGGAGGTATTTTTATTTCTCAATTTAAATATGCCAAGAGTTTGCTCAACAAGTTCAAAATGGCAGATTGTATAATATCGTCTACCCCTATGGAGAAAGGGCGGAAGTTTCTAGCCAAATCAGCCTCAAAGGTAATCAACGAGTCAACATTCAGGTAACTAGCATGCAGCCTTATCTATCTTACCGCCACTAGACCTAATTTGAGTTATGTTGTGTCTTACATTTCCAAATTCATGACAACAGCTAAGGCAGAACATTGGGTTGTAGCAAAGTGGGTTCTGAGATATGTGAAAGGGACACTTGACTTTGCCATTTTGTACAATAGAAGCACAAATCCTCCACTGGTTGGGTTCACGTATTCAAATTGTGTAGGTTTTGTTGATGATAGAAAATCCACTTCTAGATATGTTTTCAATATTGGCATGGGTGCAATCACATGTGCCAGTAAGAAGTTGCGGGCAGTAGCTCTTTCCTTGACATAAGCAAAATATTAGGGAACAGTCAAAGCAGCATGTGAGGGAATATGGCTTCAACGGAAGCTTTCAGTCATGCACATGTCTCATGCAGAGTCTTCACACTTGTTTTTTAGCAATCAAGGAATGCTAAAACTTGTCAAGAATCCAATCTTACACAAGCATGCATGAGGAGCTTCATTGTCATTTCATACGACAACTTGTAGAAGATGAAACAATGATGTTGTAGTATTGCCCAACTAAGGACCAAACTGCAGACATTCTTAACAAGTCCTTGAGGCCTAACAATTATAAATTAAGATAAACTTGGTGTCATTAGTAGATTGACCATTAAGGGAAGGTATTAAAGTAATATTAGTTTATTAGTTTATAATGGTCAATTAAGCCATTAAGATAGTTTTTAGAAATGTTCTTTTATTCTTTTTATATAGGTTATTGTACTCTACTTTCTTAGTTGTTGATCCTATCCTTATCAAATAGATCTTTGTATCCCTTATTTAAGAAGACTTTCGCTCCCTATTAAATATCAAACATCTTGGCAATCATTCTCTGTGTTATCACTTTCCATAATAATTAATAAATTGCTGATTTTATAATTTTTATTGTTTCTAAGTTTCTAACTTATAAATTCACTAATTATTTTCATTCTTTGCATATATATTTGCTACATTACCTCACCTATTGTGCAAGTCATAAGATATGCTGATACAAACTCTCCTAGCCTTGGAGAAATTTATGAGACCTTTGACAACATGCTTGGATGGATGAAGCAAGCAATTCATAGTAGGGATCCTAATTTGGATTTTATGAGGAGCACATAAGGCTCGTTGTGATAAAATAGTGGGCCATTATAAACACCCGATTTCATATGACTCCCTACGCTCTAAATCCCAAATTGTATGCAGCAAGACATGGGAGAGTGCCTCCACCTAATGATGAAGAGGTGAAAGAAGGCTTCATAAAGGCCCTTGGGAAAATGTATATTGAGGAGGAATCTAGCAAACATAGAGCACAATGGCTAGCCTTTATGAGTCTTTGTGACCCAACATTCAATAGACCAGAGGCGGGGATGGATATATTAAAATAATATTGTAATATTGATATAATGCTCATCTTAGTCATTTAGTTAGTATTTAGAAACTTTCGTTTATGTCTTACATGTTTAGTAAGTTTTAAGAACTTTCCTTTCTGTCTTTCGTGTTTCTATTCTAAATCGTTTCCGTTATGAAAAGATCGTCTCGTAATTTACTATATAAGGAATAATTATCTCCTTAATTAATTAGAACATTCAATTATCATTTCGTGGTATTAGAGCAAAGGGAAAAAATTTCCAGAAATTTCTTTGAATTGTTTTTTAATAAAAAAACGTGGTTTGCTATTGGAAATCGGGAAGGGTTTTCTAATTTTTTTTCAGAAAAAAACATGGAAGGGTTTTGTTTTATATGATTTTTTCCATAAAAATCAGGAAGAGTTCTCTGATTTTTTTCCACAAAAAATCATGGAAGGGTTTTGTATGATTTTTTCCATAAAAATCAAGGAGGGTTTTGCATGATTTTTTCCTAAAAATCGTGGCCATTGATTATTCCTCTACTTAATTAATTAGAACATTCAATTATCATTTCAAGATAGAGCTACATTAGATCAAACCAACCCCATTGGATGGTAGGCATGGCATGGCAAGGATGCACCAAAGTTGAGGATGCTTGCTACTTGTCTCTTTTCCCAAATTGCTAATTACTCTGCTACAAAGAGCAGTTGGTCTACATACAGCTTCATCAAGTCAATCAAGAGGAATAGGCTTATGACGATCAGAGAAGCTAGTGGTTGTGCATAGTGCCTTGCGGCATCAAAATTGACAAACTATAAGTATTTGCACCACCCCCTACTACCGCCATGTTGTTGTCTCCAAACTTAGGCCCTTGGTCCCCCCATCCTTGAAACCCATCCCCCTGTCACGAAACTTCGTGGAACTATGTTAAACAGCCATTGCCCACACTCTATGACTACACAAAGGATTACAAAACACTTCAAGAATTGGTTTTCTAAAAGATGACTCTCTATAGAGTCAATAAGTTATTTGCTATGGCAATTGCAATTAATGTTGATTGCATAAATAGCTAACTAAGCTAATAAGATATGATTAAATATGGCACACTTAGTCCACCAATTAACACCTACATAGAGTTCTTTCCATTTACTAGTAGTAGGCCTGAAATGATTTCCGTCCTAATGGATCCCTATGTTTGGTTCAAAATGAGCATGGGCTGCAACAGGCTTACATTTTTCACATTCTCTCTTTTAAATTTTATTCCTTTGACCAGTTTCATATGAAACTACAAAGTTATTCACATCTTTTAGCCTCTTTCAGGATGTTTTACTTCTTCTGTTGTAATATTTACTAAGACCATGCTACCAGCATTAGGTGAAGAACAAAATTCATCTCTGTCCTTATTCTTGGGTTTAGAGATAGATACATGGCAACGTAATTCTTGTCATCTACCTCTAGGATTCTTTTTGGATTCTTTACAAAAACTCTCATCATTTGCATATTCAACGAATATTTCTTCTCTCCAACTCAATTCTGTCACAGATGTTCCATGCAACTTAGACCACCTGGATAAAGAATAATGTAGCTGGGGAACAATACTCACCTTAGCTATGTGTCTAGAACATGTTGCTGCCAACCAATCAAATATACGAACTGAGGGTGTGATAGTATGAACTATAATTTCACTGCCCTGTTTGTGGCTAACAGAAGAGCAGTGTATATGCAGTAAATTTCTAAGATACCAACAAACTAGATATGGCCACTATGTATCCAGATGCAGGCATGCCAATATAATCATACTTGTTACGACATGAAGCAAAAATGGACCCATTTAAAAGATAAGCATAAAATTTAAAGTTAATATATGATAAAAAAATTGACATAAAAAGCTACTTACTTGAATGAACGGTGCTGGAGTACGATGATAGTCATAACCCTTTGGCAATTTATGCTCGGCTACTTGTTTCAAGATATTAACAAAACTAGTAGCCAGATCCTTGTATGAATTTGCATCAGCAGTAATGAGATCATAAAGGGCACAAAGGGATGCCCCCATTACACCTGGGTCGTTGTCACACAATCTCTGTCGACCACAAATGAGGGAAAGATAAGAATCAAGCAAATATTTTAAAAAATTGTTTATCAAAAAAGCAACCATAAATAGATAGAATGCAAACATTCTGTGAACCAAATTCAGATTTCTCAGACTCACAAAAAGAAACACATCCAAACATGTACAGTTTCTTGACATTTAGAAATTTTTCATGAATCCAGACAAGAATAATAGGTAACCTGGATATTTCTAATACAAGTGAAGTACACAAGTCAATGCAGTCATCAGAATATACCATAACTGAAAAAGGCAGCAGTGATGTCTATCATCAGCTTTAATCTAACACATCTATGCCTCAAAACTCTAGCTGACAAAGGATATACGTTAAACTTTCAAATTCAAAAGGTTTACAAATATAGAATTTAGCGTACTTGTATATTTGGACTCAATTATCAACAGGATTGCAAGGAAGATTAATGTGAACATGAACCAAAGTTATAACTGGATTGGATACAAATTTGCAAATCAATTCTTTATTCCTCCCCATCCCTGGTTGCTTGCAAATCTGACATGTTCCTACTTCAAACCATATGGATCGCCGTATTTAGTCTGGCATATTTCAATTCCATGGAATTTTAAGTAGCCACACAGGCATGCAGAAACTAAAATCTGAAAACTGCATCAAAATACAGAGGCTTGAATCTAGTAAAGGTAATAGTACTACTTGCAAACAATGAACAATGAGATGAAAGACTTGGGTCAAGACAATAGTGATACGAACTCTAGCCAGTGTTAACAGTAACTAGTAACTCTATTAGAGTTGAGAAACATATTTTGTAGTAACTTGATTTATAATGTAAAGGCTAAAGCAAATCAAAAATGCCAGCTAATTGATGGAATTGAGCAGTATTGGGTTGCTCACTGATACAAAAGTTGAAGACCCAAGGAAGAGACAGGAAAGGAGTAAAGGGAATGACAACAGTCGATACAGAAAGAGAAGTTGACAAAGCTGAAAGCCCTGAGGTTAGTCTGGCATTTTGGACGTAGAAGTGAACTTTCCAATAAGGATAAATAGCTTGAAAACTGATATGAACTGTTGATGTGAGGTTACTTAGGTGGTTCCACTGTCACTTCCGCTTACTGGAGTCATAATTCCTTGACCTTAGCTTAGAATTCAAACTTCATATGTGTGTTGGAAGGCTTAGGTAATGAAATAGTTTTAATGCCCTCAAAAGGTGGCTCTGCCATATTTTATAAACATCCAACAAAAATTTCAGAGGCAGATTCCAATCCAAAAATGCAAAAGAAGTTCAAAAAATTCTAAGATTTTAATTTTATGAAAAAACAAATCAAAATTCTGAATGCCACATGAAAGACCTGAAGTGCAGCTGAAGTAATTCACCCACCCTTGAGAAACCATTAACTCCACTGCTTCCAGATTTTTCAGTAGTTGAAAAAAATTTCATGAATTTAGTTCTTGATAAACCATTTGCCCTAATGGAGCAATTGTTCTGCCTTAACCACTCAAAGAATGGACTCTGTTAGTGCTTAATTTCTTTCATCATTGTGTCAAGTATTTGATCATTAATCACCAGTGTTGTATGGTCATGATTCAGCTTTGTGCAATGCAGCTTCTCACAACTATCTGATTATTCAAAAGCAATGAAAGTTTGGTTAAACCGGTTCTACATCAAACACTAATGCAACCCAAGGTAAAATGACAAGTTGAATTCAAATGCATTTTTGACTATTTGTTTGATGATGGTATATGGCCCATATTACAGAGTTATGAGTTTCTTGTTTGTACACTTGAGCTGCTCCTTTTGAAGATGCAACCATATTTTGCTGCACACTTGAAACTGATGAGGGCCACAATGTTGATTGTGGTACTGCTTGTTTTTTTACTGATCCTCTGTGTAAGTTAATGATCTATTGTTGAATGTGTTGAACATGCTTGGCAAACTCAGTTTCCTTATTCAGTTCCTTTTGGGCATGAGGTAATGCTCTTTGAACACAACTGGCAGTTTGACACTGACAGGGGTCAACAGTTGAAACCGTGAAAAATAGTAAATGAAGAGTTTTACTTGAGAAGCAAAGAGTTATCCCTTATGCGAGTAACATGTGTCCTCCTTTGTAAGTCAAAATGAACTATTAAATGAGCACAAATGGCTTGGAAACCAAAATGAACTCTTAGAATGAAGTCACCTTGGTGATGCCACTTGCTGAGGTCATAAATTCTTCAGTATAAGCCTAGTTATATAATATGTTAGTTCCATTTTCTTTGCATGTTGTTCATTTCTATTTGCAACTTCATAAATGAGCACAAATGGCTAGAAAACTAAAATGAACTCTTAGAATGAAGTCCTCTTGGTGATGCCACTTGCTGAGGTCATAAATTCTTCACTATAAGCCTAGTTGTATAATATGTTAATCTTCACGTTGGTGATGCCACTCACTGAGGTCATAAATTCTTCACTATAAGCCTAGTTGTTAAATGATTTACCATAACTGAATTCCTACAACATCAAAATCCAACAACCAAGCCCTTCTTGTTATATGATGTGCTTTCTATTTATAAATTACTGTATGCTCTATCACACTGCAAATAAATACCATACATGGTTTCAGTTGCTGCTATGCACAAGTAGAACAATATATAAATTAAGAAGTAAACGAAGTTTTAAAGGATCTCATTATAGAGCTGCAAGTTGCATAAAGACTTACCATTACTGGCTTCCCACAACATCAAGTTCCAACAACCAAGTCCCTGTCTTGTTATATCTATACTTTCTATTTGAAAATTAGAATATGCTCTATCACACTCAACCTTTATCTTCCCCCTTTAAGACTTTTTTTTTGAATTAGATACTACTCCGTTTTCATTATACAACTATTTTCCAGATAGCTCACAAATATGGTACCTAAACGCAGCAATGTAATGTCCCCTCTTTTAAACCTCAAATAACCCCCAGCAATGATTTGACGTGGCTGCATGGTAGATCCTATAATAGTTGATGTTCACAATATGAATTCATTAGCAAAGATCATGAGGTTGAGGCGAATTGAGAGAGGAGCTTTGACATTTACATCTGCAGAGGTTAAGTTCAATGTTCAGGAGGCAAATCAAATGGTTGAGGAGTGCATGATGGCTGCAAATGTTTCAGTAGCTGTGAAAACATTACGACATTATCCCCTGTGCTCATTTTTGAGGAATCATCCAATGCCAACACCAGAAATGCTTGAACCTGTATTGCATAAAACAGCATCTTTTGGGATTAAAATGGATGTTTCATCTTCGAAGGAATTAGTAGATTCACTCAATCTTGCTGTGGGTGATGATCATTATTTTAACAAGCTGGTTCCAGAACCTTACAACAAGATATGCGACACAGGCAGTTTACTTCTGCAGTGGAGATCTTACTTATATATATATATAAACAGAACACTATAGTGGGCCATTTCTGAAATAGACAAGTGTATGGAGTTTCAACTGATATATATATATATATATATATATATTGTTTTAAGGCACAAATCAGTAATGTTCCAAAAGGGAACACTATAGTGGGCCATTTCTGAAATAGATAAGTGTATGGAGTTTCAACAGATGACGGACAAGCCATTTGGGCATTTATATATATATATAGGTCAATAGATTATAGCACAATAAACTGATCGACTTGTAGATCGCCTATAAATACCTTGCAAATATGCTGAGCTAAAAGACCCTGTCCCTAACTCAACAATGACGAAACCAAGGAACCCCTCCCTAGGTTGTCAAAGGTAGGAAAAAACCCCATCCCTCCAAACCCTAGCTCACCCGGTGAGCTCAGACCCCATCCAGTTTGCAAATACTACCTAGAATTCAAAACTGATAACTTGGCAAATTTGCTAGACTATTGCTGATTCATATTTCTTGATGGATTGGTCAGTCAGTCTTTGAATAATCCTTGAATGCTTTATGAATGATTTTTGAATGAATTTCTGTAATTATTTATGGCTGAATGACTAGTTGTGTTTTTAATATGAAGCTCTGAATTCATATGCCGAATTGCTTGTAAGTTGATCTCTTAGATTGCTGCTCTGAAATAATAATCTGAATTGATATCTGAACTGATTGTTAATTGATGTTATTAATTGATTATTGATTGATTTCTAAATCGATGATCTGAATTGATGTTTTAATAATTGATATTTGAATAATTTGATGCTAGAGTGGTTGATGTTTAAATAGTTGCTGTTTGGACTTTGAATGATAAATGTTTGTATGATTGATTGATTGCTTGCTTGCTGGTTTGTTTGCTTGATTCCTTTATTCCCAATTGATGGTTGATGGATGATCGAATGATTTTCTTTGATGGATTCATGAGGGATGATTGAATGAATGCTGATTTGATGCATTGGTGAGTGATGATTGGATGAATGCTGATTTGATGATTGATAAGTGATGATTGAATCCTTGGAATGATCTCTCCTTTATATTTTATTGGTGAATAATAGGTGCTGCCTTTTAAGAATAATAAATTATTTTCCAAATTATCTCTTGGATCCATTGATTCCTTCCATGTTCTTCTCAAATGAAATGTTCTCCCTATTATATCTTCCAAGGTGAGTGTAATGTCCTCTAATTAGTTATGCCTTTAAATTAACCCAGATTTACCCAAATCTAAAATAAGTAAATTAAGTTTATGGGACTACCTCTGTATACTGTTCTGCAACAAAAAATCAGAGAACGTATATGAAATGATACTTGTAAAACTGAAACACATGCTAAAGAAGTAGATTGAGTGATGTAAATCTTAATGTATTAATTACCATTAGTATTAGATTTATTAGATAAAATCAGATTGTTATATTTGTTAAATGAAATCAGATTATGGGTTAGTTGCTTTTCTTAATTATCCAATTCCTTATTACACTAAGGTAGGCTAGTTGGATAGGGTGTCCAAGAATTCCTCCCTCCTAGGCCCAAGAGCAGATACCATATCCCTCCTGGTTCCATATGGCAGGTGTTAAGCATCCATCATGGAGTGGCGTACCCAGCAAGGTATTCTATCGCCGTTCCCCCTCATCAAAACCACCACCTCTCTTAAGCCCAAGAGCAGATGCTTCACCCCTCTTGGCTCCAAGTGGCAGGTGTTAGGCATCCACTATGGAGTGGCATACTTAAGAGAGAGTCCCTCATTTACCATGAACCATTTGTGAACCATTTGTGATATTGTTATTCAATTCATCTCATTATGACATTTAATTATACCTGATATAGCTATCACATTATATTATATTAGTGCCTTATGTTAGATTGTCATTCTTGCTTTCTGTTAGTACTACTTTGTATCAGTATTAATCATTTATTATTACAATCAATACATTATTCCTTATATTATTAGCATTGTATGAATTTACAGTATTACAATAATTTGTGCAGACTGAATTTGATTGCCTTATGTATCCTTAGATTCATGTCCGATATGGATATATATTATGTCTAACAGTATTGTAATTTTTATGCTGTTTGAATGATTGCATGTTATTTGCCCTTTTAACTTTATATCTAATTAATGTCATCAATCTGATTAAGATTATCCACAAAGATTTATATTTAGAAATGTACATATAGAATTTTAATATCTATATAAAATACTGACTGTTATATTTAATACTGATTCAGAAAACGTACCTGTCCTGTTCTTACTTTCCCTTTTTATCTTTCTGGCAGTCTGGATGATCTTCCTCTATCTTTTATATATGAAATTAAGTATGAATATTCAGCACATCCCCATGCATACCACCAAGAACAAGGATGCTACTGCCTGTAACTTAATAACAGTTCTGATCTGATTCAATCCATGGTGATGTTGTTGGATGCTTTGATTCCTTTCCTTTATATCTCTCAATGTGAGGGAGAGGTCACACCTCTTCATCAAGCATGCCCTTTGGCAAGAGGCACACCCTTTCATCATTAGCACCTTTTGAAAGAGTGCAACTCTTCATTATTTCTGCCCTTTGAAAGGACATAACCTTTCATAATCAGGTCTGCACTTCTTATTTAAATCAGATGTGCACTTCTCATTTTCCAAATTCTCCCTCTCAAATAAGGTTCTCTTCTCCCTTTTATATCTTATTGTTGAGGGAGTCCCAACTTTTCCTTCCATGTCTTTTGACCATTCATTAACATAACTAAATTTTAATTAATTATATTTAATTATATTCTTTTAGTTTTAACCTAATTTTTAATATTTAAATTTTATTATTGCTATTTATTATTAAATTCTATTTCAAAGTGGGGACATTACAGTGAGAGAGTCACAACTCTTCAGTGATGTCTCTTGCAAGTATCACAACCTTTTAGATTTAATCACTGCTTTGAACCTCTTAATTATTTTTTATTATATTGTTAGACTTGGTGGTCAGCACCTCCTTGGGGACTCATGACATGGCTTAACCGCCTCGCTTAACCGCGTCCCATGGATCGGGTTAAATCTGGTGTTTGTATCGAACATTGATGGTTCAAGCTTTTGACGCAATGGCAAGCGATTTCAACAATTGGTATCAGAGCCTTGGATCACGGGTTCGAGTCTCCCTTTAGTGGGTGCTGAAGGCTCAATCGGCGCTGAGAGGAAGATTGTTGACTTGGTGGTCAGCACCTCCTTGGGGATTCATGACATGGCTTAACCGCCTCCCCTAGATCGGGTTAAATCTAGCGTTTGTATCAGGCGTTGATAGTTCGAGCTTTTGACGCAACGGCAAATGATTTCAACATATAAGCTTATGGAAATTGCTGCCCATGATCTTCTTTAATTAATAATAATTGACCCTTAATAGAATAGCTGTTTTAATTCCCTTGCCTAAGTCTAAGGGCTGCAATCTGACTCTGATAAAAGGCTGCGTTCAGATAGTCATAATGGCTGCTGTCTATCTTGGCGGGGGCATGACACCCACTGATACAGAAGCAAGAATTATCCCAATGAGATCTAATGGTTTTAGTGCATCTCTTCCCACGTATGGTTTAAAAGTGTTGTATCTGTTCTAATAATCGCCATACATTTCTGAGGGATTGGATCTCAGCCTATTACTGCCATCCCATAAGCCTTCACAGCCTCAGATAAGGCCTTCATATGAAATCAAGGAAGGGATATTTACATTATTAAATGAACTTATAATTAAAGTTTATTTGCAAAAATATCAAGGGGCATGTGAAGATATATACCTATTGGAGGGAAAAGGTACTTAAGAAAGACTAAGCAAGGAGAAGGAGCATCATTGAGAAAAATACTTTATATATCTGATTTCTACTCCTTGCAGAGCATGGAACATCGGATCAATTAACATGTTGTTCGAATCCCTCTAGGTCTGGAATTGGAGGATGGAAACCAAGAATTCCTTAGTGATTTCACACTGAGATCAGCATTGTGTAAATTTGATTAATTATCAGAAATATCAATCGAAAAAGTATAGTTTCCTGCAATCATCATTCTATCAAAATTAAAAATTAAACTTAATTAGATATAACAAAATATTGCCTCTGGGATATTAAAAATTTAAACAGGATATTACACACAACAAGACAACTGAATTTGAACAAAACGATCTTATTTGTATTCTAGTTGAAAAACTAAATGACCATAAATGCCATCTTTGGGCAAGTGCTCATATTAGACTTTCAAAAGGTGGGGTTTACAATGAAAGCTTAAAAAATGTTGGAATGTAAAGTGACTCGATAAATTTACTGAGTACTGAGTATAAGGGACCAAAAAATTTGTTAAATCATTCGATTGATCATGGAGAAGGAAAGTTGGAGAAAGAATAATATAGCTTAACGGCCTCCAAACCTTAAAAGTATGATGTCTTTGGAAAACGTATTTTGTGCTAGTGGTCTATTTAAAGTTTTAAACTAAAACTTGGCCATGTGAAATGTATGCATTGTTGTTTGTAACTAGGATAATGTATGGGTTCGGATTGCCTTAAGGCAACATCCGAACCCACTTAGGACTGGGCCCTATCCTAAAGGGTAACGTGCCCCAAGGTTAAGCCCAGCCCTATCCTAAAACCCCACGCCACAATAACAAACATTGGCGCCAAAATGAAAGAGGCCGACTTGCAAAATAAAAGTTAAAGATGCATATAAATAAAAGACACTTTGCAAATCAATTTCACTCATCTTCATTCAGCGAATTAGCTCTGCCTGAAAAGTGCGAACTTACTCTTGGAGGTTGCGAACTTGACCAGACTTATGCGAACTAGTTCTAGAGGACAAAGACAATTTTGATGCAGAGATTAGAAGTGTAGATCTGTCATTCAAGAAGGATTCAGATTTGTCAAGGAAGCTAAGTATTGTACCTGTGCTATCAAGAGAATATATAATCTGACCTGAGGGTCTTTAATGCTGGGTTTTTCCTCCTTGGAGGTTTTCCCAGGGTATTTGTGTTTGTCTCTTGTTTACTTCTTTCATTTCTGATTTTACTGAATTATGACTTACTAAAATGCTACAAATCTGATTACAATCTAGGGCATAATTAAAGGATATAAATCTGATTAACAATCCTAGGGTATAAAATTACATGGTATCAGAGCCAAGGTGTCACTAACTTCTGATTTTAGTAAATCATTTGTTGCATATAGCTGCTGTTTGTTTTCAGATTAAAATGTTAGATTTGAAGGCTGAAGATAGACTTGAGGGAGACATTGATTTTGCTGCTTGGAAGGTCCGTATTCTATTGATCCTTGAAGAGAATGATCTGCTGAAATTTGTAGAAGAAGAAAGGTTGTCTCCTCCAGAAGATGCTGAAGAGCTGAAACAATTCAAGAAAGATTCCCTCAAGGCTAGGAGGATCATAATTGAGTCCGTCAAGAATCATCTTGTCACTGTCATATCAAAGTTTGTGTCTGCCAGGGAAATGATCAAACACTTGCAAGGGATGTATGAAGTCAACAACCTCAGCAGGGCACTTGCTCTAAGACAGCAGCTTCTTCACATGAAAATGAAAGAAGAAGACTCAATCATAGCCTACTTCATGAAGATCAATGAACTAAAGGACAAGCTAAGCACTCTTGATTGCCAAATCTCGGATAAAGATCTTGTTATGATTGCATTAAATGGTCTACCTGATGAATGGGAACCATTCATTCGTAGAATTGGTGGAAGAGCTGATCGTCCCAACTTTGAGCGTCTTCAATCTGATTGCATCGAAGAGGAATCTCGAATTGAGGTAAGAGGAAAACTCAAGAACTCTCACAAAGATAATCATGTTCTCTTAGCTAAATCTAGGAAAGGTGGACATTGGAAGAAAGAAAAGAGAAGCAAAGATTTTAGATCCTCCTCCTATGATCCAAGGAAGAAGTCAAGAGATTCCTCTCACATTCATTGCTTCAGATGTGATAAGTATGGTCACTATGCCAGAGATTGTCAAAATGATCCAAAGGAAAGGGAAGTCAACTTAAATGAAGTTGCCGAACAAAGTGATGATTATCTTCTTATCTCTGCTCTATCCAGCAATGTTCCTACGGACAGCAATACATGGATACTTGACAGTGGTGCCTCTAGACACATCTCAGGTTTTCGTGAGCATCTCTCAAATCTGATTGAAAAGGACACCAACCTTCATGTAGTAATCGGTGATGATGCTCGATACTCGGTAAAAGGTTCTGGTACTACCTCTCTAAAACTAGATACTGGTATTTCCTTACAACTCTGTGATATTCTCTTTGTACCTGGTATTAAAAGAAATCTTATTTCCATTTCTGCCTTAGAAGATAAGGGTTTGCAAATAGCATTTTCTGGTACTCGCTTGGCCTAAGAAATCTAATTTCAAATCTGCTCGTATTATTGGAAATAGATGTGATAGTTTATATAAGCTTGCAGCTAATCCAATTCAAGCTCTCATTCATGAGACCCCTGAATCATGCGAGCTATGGCATAGAAGACTGGGACATCTATACTTTCAAGCTCTTCCCACTCTCAGTAAAATGGTTAAAGGTATGCCTAAACTCAGTTTATCTCATGATGATGCTTGTAAAGGTTGTGCAATGGGTAAGAATGTAAAGAATCCTTTTCATAAAAGCGATAGTAGAGCTAAAGAAAGATTAGAACTTATTCATTCAGATTTATGTGGTCCTATGTCTGTAGCATCTCCTAGCGGTTTCCTATATTATGTTATCTTCATAGATGATTTCTCTAAGAAAACATGGATCTATTTTCTTAAATCTAAAGAGTCTGAAGAAGTCCTAAATAGATTTAAAGAATTCAAAGCCTTAGTTGAAAATACTACAGGAAATCGAATTAAATGTTTGAGGTCTAACAATGGAGGTGAATACACCTCGGGTAGTTTCTATGACTTTTGTGTTAAAGAAGGAATTAAGAGGGAGTTCTGCGTTCCCTACAATCCTCAGCAAAATGGAATTGCTGAAAGAAAGAACAGGACCATTGTTGAAGCTGCAAGAGCCATGATCCATGATCAAGACCTGCAACCTTTTCTATGGGCGGAAGCATCCAAAACAGCAGTTTATATTCAGAATAGATGTCCTCATCGCGCCCTAAAGGATGTGACTCCTGAAGAAGCCTTTACAAGAATCAAACCTGACATCAGTCACCTAAGGATATTCGGGAGCCCGGTGTATGTTCATGTGCCTAAAGAAAAACGAACCAAGTTGGATCCATCTGGAAAGAAAGGCATCTTAGTGGGATACGGCGAATCTTCCAAAGCCTTCAGGATCTACATTCCATGTCCAAGGTATGTTGAGGTAAGTAGAGATGTAACTTTTGAAGAAGATATTGCTTTCAAAAGATCTAAAGGTTCATTATCCAACAATAATGATATGGTGATTGAAAATCAAGATTCAATAGTTGATGCTAACCCTGAGATACAAGAGGAGTCTACTGACCTTCCAGATCAGGAAGTTTAGAATGACCCATCAGAGCCTATGCACTCTACCGATATACCTCAAGATATTGTGGTCTGCAAGAAGAGACCACTTTGGGTTAGAAACACAATTCAAGATGCTGAAGGATTTGCTGCTCCCAAAGGAACCTTTAGAGATAGCAAGAGATTCCAAAATCACGCCAACTACATTTCTGTGATGTGCAATATCATTGAGTCTAAACCTCACAATGTCGAAGAAGCTATGTCCCATCATACTTGGAAATTAGCCATGGATGAAGAGTATGGGTCTATCATCAAGAATGATGTCTAGGACATTGTACCCAGACCCAAAGGTAAGTCTGTTGTTTTCTCTAAATGGTTGTTTAAAATTAAACATAATGCTAATGGTAGTATTGAAAAATATAAAGCTAGGTTTGTAGCTCATGGTTTCTTTCAAAAGGAAGGAATAGATTATGAAGAAACTTTTGCCCTTGTTGCTAGATATACCTCTATTAGATCTATAATAGCTATTGTTGCAGCCAAAGGTTGGGAGCTGCATCAAATGGACGTTAAGACAGCCTTCCTCAATGGTGTCATTGAGAAGGAAGTCTATATTGAGCAACCAGAAGGTTATGTAATCCATAAAAGAGATTCTCATGTTTGCAGGTTGAAGAAAGCCTTATGTGGGCTCAAACAGGCTCCTCGTGCTTGGTATGAAAGAATTGATAAGTACTTACTAAGCTTAGGATTTTGCAAGAATGATGTTGATGCTAACATTTACTTGAAAGTTTATAATGATGAGATGCTTATTTTAGTTTTGTATGTGGATGATTTATTTCTCACTGGTGAAAGTAAATTAATCATAAAATGTAAGAAGGAATTAGCCTCAGAATTTGAAATGAAGGATTTAGGTCTAATGCATTACTTCCTAGGGTTAGAAGTATGGCAAAGATCCAATGAAATTTTTCTAAGTCAAGGAAAATATACTATTGATATTTTGAAAAGATTTAGAATGATAGATTGTAAACCTATGCATACTCCTATGGAATCTAACTTAAAGAAGTTAAGTGTTTCTGCAGCTAACTCTGATTTTGCAAATCCATCTGAGTACAAGCAGTTGATTGGTTCCCTGATGTACCTAGTCAATACTAGGCCAGATATCTGTTATGCTGTGAATGCTCTCAGCCAGTTCATGAGCTTACCTAAACTTGTTCACCTAGTTGTTGCCAAGCACATTCTAAGATACTTGTGTGGCACGATTGGTTATGGGCTGAAGTATTCACTTAATACCTCAATCCTCTTGGAAGGCTACTCAAATTCAGATTGGGCAGGAAGTGTCAAGGACAGGAAAAGTACTTCAGGTATCTGCTTCAACTTGGGCTCTGCAGTGATCTCTTGGGCATGTAGAAAGCAATCTTCGGTAGCATTAAGCATTGCAGAAGCTGAGTACATTGCCGCATTTGTTGCATCCAAAGAAGCAGTGTGGCTTCGCAAGCTCCTTGTTGGATTATTTGGTCAAGCTAGTGGTCCTACCACCATTCATTGTGATAATCAAAGCTATATAAAGATGTCAGTAAATCCCGTATTCCATGATCGGTCCAAACATGTGGAAACACACTATCATTTTATTCGGGACATGGTGCAAAGAGGCGTCATTCATCTAAAGTACATTAGCACAGATGAACAGATTGCGGACATCCTTACCAAACCTTTATCCAGAGTGAAGTTCGAATACTTCAAAGACAGACTTGGTGTTGTGGAAAACAAAACCCTGATTGAGAGGGAGCTTCAATCTCAGTAACTCTATCTGCAGCAGTTTGAATCATTTTTTGCTTGTGTGCAAGAATGAATTATGTCCAATCTATGCTTGTATGCTAGATGGATAATTGTAATTATGTAAAGACCCACTTGTATATTACACTTTCTATGCTTGTGTGCTAGAACCATCCTATGCTTGTGTGCTAGGTGGAAGATGTAATTCTATGCTTGTGTGCTAGATCCATTCTATGCTTGTGTGCTAGATGGAACTCTAAAGGTTCAGATTATGTATTCTCTTCTTCCCTGGTTAAGAGGGAGTGTTGTTTGTAACTAGGATAATGTATGGGTTCGGATTGCCTTAAGGCAACATCCGAACCCACTTAGGACTGGGCCCTATCCTAAAGGGTAACATGCCCCAAGGTTAAGCCCAGCCCTATCCTAAAACCCCACACCACAATAACAAACATTGGCGCCAAAATGAAAGAGGCCAACTTGCAAAATAAAAGTTAAAGATGCATATAAATAAAAGACACTTTGCAAATCAATTTCACTCATCTTCATTCAGCGAATTAGCTCTGCCTGAAAAGTGCGAACTTACTCTTGGAGGGTGCGAACTTGACCAGACTTATGCGAACTAGTTCTAGAGGACAAAGACAATTTTGGTGCAGAGATTAGAAGTGCAGATCTGTCATTCAAGAAGGATTCAGATTTGTCAAGGAAGCTAAGTATTGTACTTGTGCTATCAAGAGAATATATAATCTGACCTGAGGGTCTTTAATGCTGGGTTTTTCCTCCTTGGAGGTTTTCCCAGGGTATTTGTGTTTGTCTCTTGTTTACTTCCTTCATTTCTGATTTTACTGAATTATGACTTACTAAAATGCTACAAATCTGATTACAATCTAGGGCATAATTAAAGGATATAAATCTGATTAACAATCCTAGGGTATAAAATTACATGCATTTCTCTCATAAAATTTTTATTCCAGAGAACTGACACCCGTACCTTATCATGAAAGTATCATCATTTCCTTTATTAAAATACTGGTGAAATATAATATAAGTGCGATAAAATTTTGTTTTAAGGACCTTCAATTTGTTCCACTAGCTGCTAGAGTTCTCAGTTGCTGCTAGGCTTGAAACCACCCTGGAGAAAGTGAAATCTGGATTGATCTCTCCTGGCTTGTGAAGATGGTTGATGACCATGCTTATGACAATGTTAATGCAACTTTAAAGAGTTGTGCCAAAGACTAATATGCTTTGTAGAGGTTTTTCTCCAGTGTTCCACAGGCGTTGGGGACGGGGGGACGCGTTTCCAGGACGGGGGGACCAAGGGCCTAAGTTTGGGGACGGCGGCGGGGGGGTGGTGGGGTGGTGGTGCTGATATAGTTATACATATACATATAGTACTTGAAAAACTAGTTTTGAAAATATGTATGACAGTATTACAGTGTAAGAATTACATTTCAAATGAGACTATAGGAAATTTGAAATACTAAATCTAAATACCAATATTTCTAAGTTGTGTTGTTATATGGAGCCTAATCAGACTCGAAGGTTAGATTTTCCCTACTTCTATTGGCGCGGTTTCCCCCTATATTTTTCAACGAGGGTTTGGGGGCAGCGCCCCTTGCGCATTCCCTGTCGCGATACAGGGCGGGGTCGGGGGGCAGCGCCCCGCGAGGCCAAAAATACTTTTATTATTTTCTAAAGGCGTCGGGTGTTATTTTTCTATCGGCCCACGTCCAATTAGAGTTACCCCTTAACCCTCAAAAAACTTAAAAAGTCACTTTTTAAAAAAAATTTAATTTTAAACATTGCATATACGAGGGGCGACAGGAGACGTCTGGGCGTCTCCTCGTCCTTGGAGAGACGTCTGCACGTTTCTCGAAGGATGGGGAGACGCCCAAACGTCTCCCAAGGAGACGTGGAGTCGTCTCCATGTCTCTCTGGGAGACACCCAGACGTCTCCCAAGGAGACGTCTCCACGTCTCCCTGGGAGACGCGGGGACGTCTCCGCGTCCCAGCGGCGCTTGGGTGGCGGTGGCGGGACGGCGGGGGACGTCACGTCCCCGTCCCCCCATCCCCGAGACGTTTCTGATGGGGGGACGCGCCCAAAAAGGGGGGGGGGGGGACGCGCCCCCGTGGAATGCTGTTTTTCTCTTTGTTTTTCTCTCCTCTAAATCTCTGTATATTGTTTTAGTTTTGGTTTTCTCTTTGTACTGTTGACATGATCCAAATTTTTAAATTAATATGAGGTTGCTTTCTTGGGCCTGTTGCTCTAGGTACTCTTCCAAATTTTGGCTCCTTCTGGGAGCCCTAGATCTGTGTACAGATGTTTTATTCTCTATGATGGATTAACCTTTGGGCATATATATTCAAATCAAATCTTATTCTAATCAAAAAACAAGTAAGAATCCAATTGCACAAGCTCTTCAAAGGGTGCACAAACTGTGTGAACTGAGTAGCGCCAGTTTCTGAAAGGAGGATCTTTATATGCTGCTTACCTAATGCCTTACTTTCCTTATTTTCCTTTAAAAATAATTTATGCATTTGTAAGTTCTTTTCAAAACATTAGCAATTTCTGATAAAAGAAATGCTTAAAGACTAGAAAAAATGTTCAGCAAAGTTTAAGAGAAACAATAAATACATGTTTTTCGCAATGCCTGTGTGAATTTCTTGTCAAAATTTTCAACAGCTATAGTCCAAAGTTGTCATTGCAATGCTTATGCATACACCCATTGGAAATAAGACATTTTTTGCCCGTTTTATTCTGTAACAACAGCTAACAAAAACTAATACCCAACAAAACTCTAATTGGTGATTCCATTATTTTAGTCAGAATGTGGGAAGCAGACCTGCTGCCTTAACAAATTTATTATATATTTCCTTTTATCTATTTGTATCAGTAGAATGCCCCCATCTGTAGATTAGCAGACATTAAAAAAAATTATCAGTCTACCATTCAAAGTTAAGAACTACTCTCAAGAACTAAACTGCTTTGCCACTAAGCTACCTATCCATTTTCACTATAGGAAATTTTGGTTCTCTTAAGGGTGAATTGCAATTTCCAACAGCCCACATCAAGCAGCACTAAGTTTGAAGCCATCGACTGAAATAAGCTCAAGTAGTAGTTCAATGGGGTTCTCATACAGTTGTAGTTCAAACCCTCTAAAGATATGTAACTCTTTAAACTTTAATGTGTAATATTATCAATATAATGCCTCCAATTCTGGATCTGGCAATGAATCTACATGGATAAATTCACTTCAAAGAGAGAGAGACAGAGACAGAGACAGAGAGAGTATATTGATGTCTACAAATGACCAAACTAGGTCAATGGGAATTGAAAGTACAACCAGATACAACTGAGAAACAATTTTGACGCGTTTACACTTGACAAACAAATTTCCAAACATAATTACTAATTTGACTTTAACAGAGACAGGAAAAAGGAAAACAAATTGAAAACAGTCATGTTAAAAAGCTGAAATGGAACAAACCAGAGGCCCTGGGGTATGTCTGGACCCCTAGCAACCCAATGAGAGATCTAGCTTTGAAAGGAGGGTTTCAAATGATCGGTTCAATATGTGAAGTACACCTCAGCTTGTTTGGGGAGAAATAGATCGATTAGGCAAGTCCATGTGCAATAAAGCAGACTTGGGACAGCCAAGGAAGAACCCCCGTGTACCTTTGCTAAATCTGTCATAATTCATCCAGACAGGTTCTGCAACTGCCCAAATTGTACATATACGACAGCCAAGGAAGCAGAGCCATCCAGAATGGAAGAAAGATCAGTTCATACCCAAACCATTGCGATACACTATTTCTAGTAGAATTGTGACTTTTTCAAATCATTTTTCAAGCATAAATATATGTGCATGAGTCACGGCAAGGCATCTAGAGTTTATTGGGGGTTGTAACAGAGTATAGGATAGGTGTAATTCTCAGTTGCAATAGTGTTGCATTTCAGGGCAAGTATGGAAGTCATTGTAAGTTATTATCGATCCATGGTTTATCTTGGCTTATATTCTTGCAATGTCGTAGAATGAATAGGAGGCACAGCCCCATGAGTTTCCATCTCAAGTGGATTTCACGCAAGTATTTCTGTTCACCTTGATGCGTGAGATGCAATAATCTTTTTCCACGTGGTTATTCATTTCTTTCCTACTGATTTCATTTCCAACACCTTTACAATCATTCTAACACTATGTCGAAACCACGCAAAATACTTAAGAACGGCAGTATTTCAATTTCGAAATCTGTCATGTGTAATTCATTCAGACCTGTTTTGATGAATTAAACATTGATATAACCAAGGCAATTACGGATCAGTGTATCTTGGTGGATCAGTGTAATTACGAAACTTGGTCCCATCAAGGTCGTGATGGGGACGATAGAGCAGAGGCTTCAAACCCAGGATAGAACTACTATTAGCTAATGAGCCGCACTACCACTCAAGTACTTCACAATTTTGATGATGGAAATTTCAGGTTATCTCAAAAGTGTGGATTGCAGTTTCCAACAGGAATTAAAGATAGATTAGTAGGGGCGAAATATCTCACCTTGCGAAACCTGGGAATAAGATGTGACACGGAAGACGGAGACTTTTGTTGAAACCTGTGCAATGCCATGACAGCCTTCTTCCTTACCAACTCCTTGGGATGCCCCAACAGCTCCACCACCTGCGGCAGCACCGCTGGAATTGTTTCCTCGTTAATCAGTCTGCACACTGCATTAAGTGCAGCGCAAGCAACCAGATAATTATCCGATTTCAAATCCTTCTGTATAGTATTCACAATCAGAATTATAAGATCGTGGTCCTCATTCAAAAACAGCGTAACCGCAAGATATCCTGTCCTCTTTAGCAACAAGGAATCATCATGTGTCATCTTGACGGCATGAATATAGCCAAAGCCGGCATCATGCCCAAGCATTTCAACATACACCAGACGAATAATGTACTCCTTCATTTTCCTCTTAGGCACATCGGGTTCATTTATCCTTTTCTTTAGGGTCTCAATCTCGCGCAAAACAATTCGCTCTTCCTCTGCTTTAGATCGGGCCTCTCCGATGGCTTTCACCAGGTCCAGAAACTCCTTAGTCTGCCCCCATCCGCCCTGGGAGCCCATAGCGAGCTCCCGTCCTATTGTCTTTAACTGCTCCAGCTTGAATACTAACCCTAAAAACTCTAATTTTCCCTTCCAGCTTGAATAATGCTCTAAAATCAACCAAAACTGAATCCAGATCTGCACTGATTCATCTAAACTGTGACATGATTTCTTTCCAGTTCAAAAAATTGCCCAAAAATCCTCTCAGAATAGCCCTCTAATACTGGAAATCATATTTTACAATTATTTACAAACCCTGAATTGATCCTCTCTCAATTTACCTTGCAGAAACCCTATATGATGCCAATTTGCAGGCTTCTATTTTTTTCGATTCCAGTGTTGTGCTTGAAAATTATATTTATAAATCGATCTGATCTGGTTTGCTCTCGTTCTGCTGTGTACGGGTGTTTTGTAATTTGAATGAGTGACGCCTGTCAAGGTAAACTGGCTTCTTAAATATGTTGGATTCGAAGGGCGTCTCTAAATTAATAATTTATGGATTCAGGCAGGATCCCTTTGTATTGAAGAATGAGTTCTGCTTGAATGTGCTTGGCAGTTAAGGTATCTATGTAGATTTAAAGTCACGGTCACATTACCAAGGGGCTAGAAATTCCCTCTGGTCATGTTGGAAAGTCAAGGGATTAAAATAAAAAGATCTGCTTGGGAACATCATGAAAGGATAGTGAGATGAAAGGTGGGAAAAGATAAATGTTATAATATTTTTAATCTTATTATAGAGATATATTTAGGATAGTAAATTTGTAAATTGTTGTTTTTGTATTATTTAATTTGATGATGAATTCTTTTGGGTTTTTAACTATATTTTCATTATATAAATTTTGTTAAGGAAGTTGTTAAAGTATCCATCTAATTGATCTATATGTCATTATCAAGCATCACATTCAAAAATAAAGTGTTTTATCTCATTCAACTATTCTAGCTACACAAAAGACATAAACTATCTCCTCTCATTCTTCTTTTGGCCTCTTCCATTTGCTTGCTTCATATCAAAGATGATGTGAATTAGTAATTAGTTGATCAATGAAAATTTGTGCTCTTCAAGAGATGTTTGTCTATATATAAGCCTTGTGTTGATAATCTTATGTGGGGTTAAATTTGTCACGTTAATATTTTTTCTTTCACCTTGAAACATTTTCCCTCATAGGCTTGTTGAATACGTATGTAAGAAAAAGACTTTATTCCTTTGCTATTGCTAAGACACGCATTCAGTTGAATGTTCTATTTGTTCGTCTACTTTAAGTTTTATTTTATCTGGGACTTTTTTTTCTCATTGGAAACATATTTGATGACAACCTTAGGCCATCTATTACTTCCATTTACTCATTTTTTTTTTCAAATATCCTAGGAGATGCATCATAGAAATGGCTGCAATAAAGTAATTATTTATTTCAACTAGAAGAATCTCATAGGAGATCAAAGTTTTAAGCTTGAATTTACTTGTGATTTTCATTTCCTTCAATTTTAAGTCTAAGAGTTGTTAGCTCACAATTCACACTCATAACTACCAAAATTACTAATAGCCCAAATAATATGAATAGTTTTTCAATTCCATAATTGTGTCTCTTTGCTTTTGTAAAGCATAAAATGCTCACCAACATCCCAAAGTTCTCTTATTTATACAATTGTTCCAATTTTGTTGGTAAAGTCAATCCCAAGGTATTTGTACTATATTTTTTATTAAAGGTAAAACAAGCTTTGAAGGGACCTAAAACCTTATACAAATAGATTTTAGCTAGGATCCAAAACCCATGAAAAGAATGTTGCTAAAAGATAGAACACATGCAAATAGTAGCCAACCAACAACAAGACAAGCAAGTTTTGAAGGGCATCTAAAACTCTAAGCAAAACACAAGCTTGTGAAGGCACCTAACACCCTGAATAAAAAATTGAAGGAGCAAAAAGATGGAAACTAAACCATCTTTGAAACCTTTCAACCACTATGAGCCCCCTTAACTAGGGAAAGAGAAGAAAGAGAAGTTAGGTTATGCTTCGAAAAACCTCTCTTCCTATGTTGCACAACCACCCAAGAAATATCATCCTTAGAATGTCAAGAGGACAAAGAGGTAGGAGGATAATCTACCAATGGCTCTGAAGGTCAAGACATTAGAGATAGATCAACAAAAGGCTCACGCATAGTAGTCAACAATAACAAATTAGAAGTGTGTAACAAACCATTAGTCGAAGGTGGGTAGGCAACCAATGGGCCCAAACCAACTTATGATGAATCAACAACACCAAACAACAGTGAATTAACAGCATGAAGAGATGACAAACAAGCAACCAACTAGCCCTAACAATCCTATTGCTCAATGGGACCATTAGGAATCAAAGAAGTGGTGACAACATTTCCCCAAAATCATCCTCAAAATTATAAAACTCTCCCACAATAAGATGCTGACAAAGAGCATTTTTCCACCATGTAGCATCACTACGACAAGATTTTTCACAATTTTTAACCAAGTGACCAATAGCAAAACATCTCCTATACCGAAAAGGAAGAACCTCATAATCAAGAATCTGAGACCATGGTCTATCCCTAACCATCAAGATGACCTCTCCAAGAATATTTTTTGAGGTATCAATAGCCATGAGGATGCAGAAAAAAATAGGATAATCATAGATTAGAGATGAAGCATCAACCATAAAAAACCTCCCAATAGCATTTCTAATAGATTCAAAGCAAGACTTAGCCCAAACTTGGAGAAGCACATTAAGAATATTAACCCAAGTAGGAAAAATAATAACAGATTCTAAAAGAGGGCTGAAGGAAAGGAACCAAGGCCTAAAAGAAAGCGAGTGCTTATCCCACAACCAAACACCACCTTCCAACACCTGAGCCCTATCATCCTCAAATTGAAAAGCAGCCACAAAAAACCCTAGCTTAAGGATAAAGTTCAATCCTATCCTCAATAATGGGCCTCCAATACACTAAAACCCATTTGGTCAAATCTAGAAGGGAAGGCCATAAACCATTGAGCCTACAAATAAGAGCAACACAAGAGAAGTAATCTTCTTTCACAAATACATCTTGCCCATAAACAACAATAGGTTCAAAGGAAGAACAATGCAAGGGTTTACCCCTATGAGAGGGATGAGCAAGAGCAGATGAAGGGATTTTACCACCAGAAGACCTAGCCACCTTAGCATAAGACATAGATGTTAGGAAAGAAGCAAAAGCATCCCCACACAATGAGCCAGAACCTAAAGGTGGGAAATTAGATGCAATGGGGACACCACTGTTCGTAGTCAACAAACCAACGAGTAGAATAATAGTCATCGACAATGAACTAGCGGCAAGTGATGGACCAACAACAGATGGTGAACCAACAACAAATAACGAGGCAATAGAAGGTGACCCAGCAACAACAAATAGTGAACTAGCAACAAAACGCATAAGGGTTTCAGTTGAGAGCGAGAAAGCCATTTTAAAAAAAACCTATTTTGTCATCCACTATCTATGGATTGTATTTGTACTATGTTACTTCTTATAGAATACTTCCTTTAAAATAAAATTTTGGAGAATATCGTAATCATAGCCTTACTAGTATTTTAACTTTCATATGCACCTCATTACAAAAGTGTTCAAGGGCAATAATGTTCCCTTAAAACTCTTGAGTAAACCCAACAAACAAAATGAGATTACCAATGTACAAAAAAAAACTTCTCTAAATATAAAATTATCTCCTCCTTGAAATGTATCCATTCTTAAAATTTGTCAATATATAAGCTAAGAAGTATAGGAGATAAATGTCATCCTCAACTCCAATGTTGCACCTATTTTTTTTTGGAAAGGCCTGCTTGAGTATTGATTTTGACTCAAACTTCTTCGTAGATAAAATTAACAACTACTCAATACTATTGTGGGATACTAAGATCTTTCATTCTACACCCTAACTTATTCCTAGTAACTATGTTGAAAGATTTCTTCAAGTTAACAAAACAACAATAATCTTCCTCTTTTTTTTTCTAATTTTTTTCATATTGAACATCAACATTCTTTTTTTTTAATCGATAACCAGGTTTATATATTGCTTGAAAAAGGGAAGATTTACATCCAAAATGCAAACAAACTTCCTACCATTACAAGGGGTCTCGCCCCTACAAAACCAAAGAACCCAAAAAAAAGACACCAGATCTACAAAACCAGCCGTACATACATAAACGTCGTCAAAAAACCGCCCCGCCATAGAGACCCATCTATCGAAATCATCCCAAAGCCTCTTCCCTAGAAAAGTTTGGATTGCCCCTGCCAGGCCCTACATCCTGCACCTCACCTCCTCCACCTAGCAGTGTTCCCGACCGGCCATCACGTAGCGACTCGCGCTCCCCCGCCTTCACTTGCGTCCGTGGAATCTAATGGTGGGTCATAGGCCTCCCATCCATGCCCAGCGGAGCTTCAGACCGAATTGGGGTCTTCTTCCCGCATATCTTCCATCGCTTAGTCGGCCCTAAACCTCGCACATATTGCACAACATCCCTCCAACCCTTTTGTGCATTCTCAAGCTGGATTTCAACAGGTCGAGAAGCCGACCATATAACAAAAGGTTGCAGCTCCCCCGCTTCTACTCCAATCCTCTACCATGGATCATCCATCATCTTCAGCCCTTTCCCAACAACAGCCTGAGCCACCACATCATTCAAACCTCCCGCCCACTTTGGACGCAGCACCAAATCTGCCACCCGCAACACCTCCTCCGTCGACTTTCCCACCAACAAAGCCAGGGCGACAAACAACGACGAGATGTCGAGGTTGGTTTGAGGCCAGTAGTCAGACTCCAGAAATTCCTCCCCGACCATCAACCACACTGCCATCCAAAACTCCTCCCCATCCACCCTGAAGACATTCATCAGCCTGTTACTCGAGATCAACCCACGAAATGCTGGCATTTGACCATCCGTTGTCAAGGAAAAATTTGCCTCCATTCTGTCTCGCCTCTTCACTAAAACCTTCACACACAGCCAAAGCCAGAAACCAACGACCATGAAATGCCAGGGAAACAAAGACCAAGGCCTTTCAAAAAAAAAGCACCACCATCACATGGCATGAATGCACCACACGTATCGCCTCAAACAACGCCTCATCAACAAGACAACTCACCGATGGCCTCCATCATCACTCCAAAGCCGCCAAGGCCACTTGCAACTAAATCATATATCACAATCTACGAGGGCCATAATTTTCCACAGGTCCAGTGTCAATCAACCACGTCAAGAATGACTCGGGTTCACTTCCCTTAATAAAAGCAATTCAACCAAAATCCTAAGAACTAACTGTTCGAAAGTCCTCAAATATTTTGAAATTGTTTTCCAAAGAATCATTCGCCCCCACATTTGAAAGCTTATTAGCCTCCACATTAGCTTCTCTGAGAACATGAGTCACCTTACAGTCTTCAAAGCCACCCAAAAGAAGTTTCATTCTTTGAACATGTTTGTCTAAATGTCACGCCTCCATACGACCTCTAGCTATCTTGTTCACCACAATCTGAGAGTCGCCTTCCAAATGTAGTTTTTTCACTCCCAATTTTATAGCCATAAGAATAGCTTCTAAAGCTGCTTGGCACTCTGCATCATTGTTCGATCCATCCATCAATCTTTTAGCACCTAGGGCTAGAATGTTGCCACAATCATCCTGGACAACTACTCCAGCACTAGAGACCCCTAGATTTCCCCTTGAGGCACCATCAAAATTGACCTTGATCCAACCCTTTTCTGGCGGGGCCCACACCTGTCTTACTTCACCCATCCTTTGAGGATTTGCCCTCAAAAGCTCATTAGCAGGCCTAAATTTGATCAAAGGCCAGTTCACCAAAACTCCAGCATCAAACGGGGTGAAAGGAGTCTTTGCTAAGTTCACCTGAGAAGCAGCATTAGTGACTAGTTCTCAGATCGCCTTCTTCAATCTAATCAGAAAGCGATCCCTATTTTCTACTTTTCCGTCAAACACTCTACGGTTCCTTTCTTTCCAAAGTTCCCATAAAACAGTAGAAGGTAAAATCTTCCATATGACAACAAATATTGACGACTTACCCAAAACAGACCAAGACTCCAACCAATCGTTCAAGTTCCCTACCATTGGACCCTTCCAATTCAGTCTTTGCAACCCAAAACACCATGCTTCCTGAGCAAATTTGCAGTTAAACAAAAGGTGGTCCACATCTTCCTCCTCTTTTTCACAGAGCACACAGCGGAATGGGCCTGCAAACCCTATTTTTTTGAGACAGTCTCTTGACAAAATCCGCCTATTGCCAGCTAGCCAAGAGAAGGCTCCTTCCTGCCTTCGGTAAACAAATGTTGTTCCAGCATAGTTTGGCTTCCCATTCCTTCACCCTGCCCTCAGCCTCCAAAAGAGTAAACCCCAACTTAACAGAGTAATTGCCACTTTTGGCACCACTCCAAACTATCTCATCCTCATCTCTAGAGCCCAAGACCTCTCTACTGTTCAGGATATTCCTCAGCAGTCGTTCATCCATCTCCCCCAAATTTAACTCACTGGGATCCTTCCAGTTCCAACGCTGACCCAAAACTTGCATATCTGGCAATAGGAAATCGCTCACCTTTGAACCCTAGAGCTGAGTCGTCTTAATCTTTATCTGCTGGGGGGACTGGGAATCCAACGATGGTCGCCCATCCCAAGAGTCCTGCCAGAAGCATGCCTTTTTCCCATCTCCAATCTGCCAAGAAATATGATTCGTAGTCAGGCTCTTGCAACTCACCAGAAAATTCCACAGAGTGGATCCTCTCGGGGGGTCTTCTGTCGTTAGGATCCTTTCCATTTCCTCACTATCCAAATACTTAGCTTGTAAAATACGAACCCACCTTTGCTCCGGCTTACTGTACATCTACCACACTAACTTGGCCCCCATAGCCTCGTTAATAAGTCTCCAATCGCGAAGCCATGCACCTCCTCCTCCTTTGGGTTTGCACACTTTGTCCCAAGCCATGAGCAGGATTTTGTCCTGCTCCTGATTTCCATTCCATAAAAATTTCCTCATCTTTTGTTGCATACTCTTAATGACCAAACCAGGGAGTTTAAAACATGCCATAGGGAAAATAGGCATAGCCGATACAACAGTCTTCAGCATCAGAAGACGACCAGCCAAAGAGATCCACTTGGTCTTCCAACCCTCCATCTTTGCTTTACACCCATCAAGTAATCCTTTCCAAATTTCTGCCTTGCCAGCTCCAACAAAAAATGGCATACCAAGGAATTTCCCTGGAAGCTGACCAATCTTAATCCCAAACAATCTGGTGATTGCTCTTTGTGACCCAACTTCAGTGTGGAAGAAGAAGATTTCTGATTTATCCCAATTAATTTCCTGTCCAGTAGCCCAACTATAACTATCCAATACTTTCTTTATAACCATTGCTTCATGCATTGAGGCCACCCCAAAAAGACAAGTATCATCATCAAACTGTGAATGAGTTGTGGAATCCACCCCTCGTGTAATCTCAATGCCTTTCCACATCCCTTGAGAATGCTTCTAAGCAATCGATCGGCCAAGAACTTCTGCCATTAAAATAAAGAGAAAGGGGGATATTGGATCCCCTTGTCGAATGCCCTGTGAGGTGGGAAAGAAGCCTTGAGAGCTACCATTGACTAAAACCAAGGCTGAGAATTGCATAATCATACTGGAGATCCACTTAATCCAAGCCTTACAAAACCCAAACCTTACTAACACAGCCACCAAGAAGGACCTATCAACTCTATCGTAGGCTTTCTGAATATCTAACTTAAGGATCATTCTTCTCTGCCTACTCTTCATGGCTGTGTGAATCGCCTCATGGGCCACAATAACCCCATCCACAATGTTCCTCCCTGGGGTAAAACCGCTCTGTTCACAAGAAATCAATTTATCTAGGATCAATTTGAGCCTGTTAGCAACAACTTTTATTATGATTTTATAAATAGTGTTACACAACGAAATCAGACGAAATTCCTCAAACCCAACCGGCTTGGCTTTCTTGGGAATAAGCGCCACCAGAGTGCAGTTGAATTCCTTCAAAATAAATCCCCTTGACCTTGACTCTTCGACCACTTCTAACAGCTCTCCACCAATCACATCCCAAAAGAACTGCTAAAAGAAAGCCTGAAACTCGTCTGGGCCTGGTGCTTTCTCCCCACCTAGACCAAAAATAGCAACTTTCACTTCCTTCAACGAGACTGGTTCCTTAAGCATCTTGTTGTCATCCTTAGTTACTATGGGAGGAATTAACTCTTAAAACTCAGTCTGCAAGCACGCCTGACCAGCCCCGTCCTTCCTCCAAAGATTACCACAAAAATCCACCGCCTACTGATTAATGCATTCTAGATTCTTCGTAGAAGTGTCATCCATAAGTCTCAGGGAGAGGATCCTATTGAGGCATCTCCTTGCCTTCACCAAACTATGAAAAAAATTTGTATTTCTGTCACCTGCTTTAAGTCAATTCTCTCACGATTTTTGCTTCTAGTAAATCTCCTCCCTCTGCAAAACTTCCCCATACCTACTAAGCAGATCTTTCTTCGTGAGGAAATCCACTTCATCCATCCCTTCGGCCAAAACTTTCGCATTCAAAGCCCCCAGATCCCCTTCAATCCTTTTCTTTTCATTGAATATATTACCGAACACATCCCTATTCCAAGATTTCAGTTTATGTTTCACATAACTAAGCTTCTTGAAGAACTTAAAGGCCAAGAAGCCTTCCACCACCGGAGCCTCCTTCCACCAACCCACCACTTGATCTCTAAATCTCGGCTCCCTTAAGCACATTTTTTCCACCTTGAAAGGACACCGAAGCGGAATTCCATCTTTTTGCACAACCAAAGAGACTGGGAAATGGTCCGAACCTGAAATTGCTAAAACTTCTGCCTCAAAGACCAAGGGGGCCAAATTCCAATCCCCTACAAGGAAGAACCTATCTAGTTTGTCAGCTATGTTGGAAAAGCCCCATCGTCTATTTGTCGAAGTAAAGTTCCCTCCTTTATCAACCACTTCAAATAGGGCATTTGAATCCACAAATGTCTGAAAGTCTGATTGCGTCTTGCCCATCCTACTCACCCCTCCACGCTTTTCCAAGAAAGAAAGAATGGCGTTGAAATCCCCAGCAACAATAGCTAAGGCCGACCTCACCTCCTCTAAAAGCTTGGAGATATCCTCCCATAATTGACACTTCTCCACAACCAATGTGGGTCCATAGACGTTGATGAGGAAACAAGAAAAATTCATGATCTTCGAAAACACCTTAACCATCTGCCAATATTTAGAGCAAGAAACAACCTCTACCTGAACTACCAATGGATTCCACAAAATGCCTAGTCCTCCTGAGGCCCCTTCCGAGTCCACAAAGAAACCAGACCACCTCTGCCTAACACCAAAAACTCTAGCTGCATCTTCTCTTCCCAATTTTGTTTCCTGGATACAAATTATTTCTGGCAAACCTGATCAAATCCTCTTTTGATTAGGCGTCTCTTATCAGGAGCATTGTAGCCCCTGACGTTCCAAGTTAGGAACTTCATTGCTGCCCAGGAGAGAACAAGTCTCTCCCGGATCGAAGCAACCTTGTCTGACCCTTCACGTTGCCTGCTTCCTCAAGCAGCTTCTGCCTATTTTTCCTTCCTCTCAAATTCCCTTTGGATTTAGAGGGATTTGTTTTGGTTTGTTCGATGGTTCTAATCTCTTTCTTACCTAACTCACCAGACAACCCCAAGGAATCATCACTTAACCCATCCTCCTCATCTAACTCCAGCTCTGCTGGAAGGCCATTATCTACCTTACCCGGGGACATGTGAATGTCTTTAAAGCAAGTACCTTTATCCTCTGCACTCCTAGCTAAAGCATCTGAAATCTGGTTCACCAAAGGCTTGTCACTCAAACCCTTCTACAGGTTCTCCAGCCCAGTCTCAGAAGTAGAGAAAAACCTGTGCTGAGATGGAATCCCCCTACCTACTGCAAAGTCATGACTCAAAAACACAAGATCAGCTTTTGTTGTCATTCCTTCTATTTGGAAGCAAGCGTCCCCACACTCTTCACTACTAGCTTGGCACACCTGCACCCCATGAGCACATCCTGCTAGATTTTGATGGCGGTCCTCAAAAATCTCTCCCAGTTTGCCATTTGCGACCGCATCAACCTCACTTCCAGAGGGACCAGAGACCTTTAGCAATGTTTCCTGAGCAGGGGAAGAATCCAATGGTACTGCCAACCCCTCTAAAACTTCAGAGCTATGATGAAGTTTCCCAACCAATGAAAAGGCCTGATTTGAACATTGTATGGGATCTGTGTGGTCGGATGGTTGTTTAGTCACCTCCAACCCTGCTATCAACTGCTCCTCCAAAGCGTGGTCTGCCCTTCCCTTCCCCTTCTGGCCTCCCCGACAATCACAGTCCTCGTGTCCCCAATCTTTGCAGAGTTTACACTTAACCATTATTTCTTCAACTTCAATCTCTTGTCTCCAAAGACCCTCTGGCGATCTAAGCTCAACGATCTTTGGAAGTCGTGGGTGTGGTTTCCACATGACACAGATTTTGGCATACATGCATGAGTTCAACTTGTCAATCGCTTCATCCAACTTAATGAATCTCCCTAGCTTATCACCAATGCTCTTAACAACTTCCTCCTTCCAATATTCATGCGAGAGATTGTAGAGCCTGATCCAAACAAGAATTTCCTCTACGGTGGCTTTTCGAGGATCAAAGTTAGGGATCCAGTCCTTAATATAAAACCCTACTCCCATCATCAAAAATGGCCTAGAATTCATCACCACAATCTTCTCCTCAGCTGTCCCAGTGATGATAAGGAAAAACCCATTTGTTAGGGTTTTAATCTCAAAGTGACTCCCCCATTCTTCATTGACCCAAGTCCTAATTTTTGGAAAATCCATCCAATTCCCTCCCCATTTCAAGAAGAAATCTATGGCTCGCAAGACTTCTATCGATTCCTTCCAAGCCTCTGAGTCAATGCAAATGCTGACTATCCTCTTTCCAGACGTTTCCGGTTTCTCACCAGTCATAAGAGAAGGTGCCAGAACCTTCCTCCTCAATCTCTCCTCCATCTGTTGCTTGCTCCATTTTGGTAAGTTCAGAAATCGCGAGTGCCCCCATTTGGTTTTGTCATGCTCAAAAGGGAATTTAGTTTCACCATAACTAGCTCCCTCCCTCCTCCTCCGTCCCGTATCCTGCCACTGCCATTGGTTTGATCGCGGTGGACACCAGGGCCACTTATTTTCCATTCTTCTTGTTCCATTCTCCCACCCTCGCGACTGAAAATCGCCTCCGCCTGTAAACTGTAGCTTCCTCCTACGCTCCATTTTTTTTTTCTGAACGTCAACATTCTTAATATAAGAATGATACATGAGATTCTTGGCTAAACAAATAGCACTCTAACTGACACATCCAATCCTTGCAGTCTTGTAATCAAAACCAATGCTAATACCAAGTATTTGTAACCATACCAGCACCTTAGAGGCATGTGTACCAGTCATATAATCTACTTAAATGGTGTAAACAGAAACTATGGTTTTCCTCTTACTCATTCAACTCACTGCTCGTCTAAACAAAGTAAATGCATAGCTAGTAGTGGACCTTCAACTATTCAAGTCACCTTCCCAGCCTACATCAATGAATCCCTCAATGTCCAATGACTTAACCACAACATCAATACCATAATAAATCAAACAATAATAAGAAGTACCTCACAAATATCTAAACACCCTCTTAAAAAAAGTCCAATGTCATTTACCTGAATTAGACATAAGCATGCTTAGAACTACAATAGCTTGGGCCATATATGGTCTAATGCAAGATATTGCATACATTAAAATCTCAAAGGAACTAGCATAGGGAACCTTAGACACATCCTCAAAATCATCATTAGAACTATAGCATCCTAAAATTGTACCCCTTTGCAATTTTGACTGCATTGGGTCCTTACCTTAGCGTTTGCGCCCCTTGGCCTGCTTGGGACCTAATTATGCTTGTGCCCCTTCCATATTGCATCACTTGGCATTCATTTGGCACTTGACCCTTGCCCCCAAATAGGGTAGGACCAAGGCATGGTTCCCTGGTCCTTAATAGGACCATGGGGCCACGCCATGGTACCCCTCATTTTTGGGGCCCTTATAACCCTTTTTCACATTTCAAATTTGAGTGGGAATTCCCTCTCCCTGTCAACTCATGTCAAAAATTAATCAGTTTTCTCAATGGGCAAGTATATAAATAGGATTTCCCCTCTCATTTGATCATCACACTAATCCACAAGAATTAAGAAGTATTGAGCACACACATGAGATCAAGCAATCAATCATTCAAGAGCAATTGAGCATTTTTAGTCTTCCTTCAAGCCTTGGAGTGGCAATAAAGTCAATATTCAAGCATTGAAGTGGAGATCTACATCCTATTTCATGAAACCCTAATTCCATGTGAAGGCAAGCAAAACATCGCAAGGAGGTATAATTGTATACACCTAAACATGGTCTGAAGATAATTAATTGAATAAGAAATTATTTAATTAATCCCCCTTCCCAATTTAATTGAATTCATTAGCAATTTGATTAAATCCCTTTCATCTACTTATTAATAAATCTAAGGATTTATTTAAAAGGTTCATTTCAATAGTCCCCATTGATTAATTAATCCAAATTAATTAATCCTTCCCCCATTTAATTCATTTCTTTCTAATCCCCTAATTAATTAAAACAAATCAATTTATGAGTTGTTGAAAGTTAATTAGCCTTTTCCTATTATTTAAACTTTTAAATTCAAATTACCCACATGCCTCCTAACTTCTAACCACCTAGCCTAACCATCCCTCTAACCTTACCCATTTCACCTAACCTTGGGTTTAACTAACCCTATCCTATCTTGCACATCCTAACCTCCTTATCCTAACCTCCTATGGTGTGGATATTCTCCCCTTGATACACATGGCACTTTTGCCACATGTTTCCTCTCTTGGACACTTGCCCTCTCATGAGTAAGGCTTCTTGACACTTGTCACCACAAAGATGACAGGTTTCCCTTCTTCCAACCTCTTCTCAAACCTCCTCCAATTTCACCCTTGATATCTTCAGACTCAATCTTGACTATTGATTCCTACCACCTCACCCCTAGCCTTGGAAATCCTATATATATCCCCCATTTTGGAGCACAAAGGATCCCATCTCATATCAATTTAGGCATTGTTACTATAGGCATATCCATTCTAGAATATCATTTGAGCATTGTTATTATAGGCAATTGCATCTTAGATCTAGTTTAATTTGATCATTTTCTAGCATAATTGTTGAATCATGTAGCTTAATCAATCTCTTTTTTATCTTAATTGCATCATCATCATAGCTAAATCATGAATATCATTAGATTAATTAGACTCTTGGATCAATCTAGCATAATCAATCTCATCTAGCTTGCATATCATTATCATTTCAAATCCTTTGTCTAGGTGTAGTCAAGTCACTGGGATTGCTTATCCAGATCTGAGAGCAAATCCATACTCGCATCTCTTAGGAGGCGATAGGTCACTTTATCATGGTTTATCTTTCATTTTCTTTTAATTTTCTAACCATGCTTGTAATGATCTATTGAGTGTTTGTGTTGCAATTGCAGGTACCTTACTTCACACGCACGACATTTTGGTGCCCACTGTGGGGCCGAAAATCTCATTTTTGGCCTCTTAGCATCATCAAATTTTCAGTCTCGCAAGGTTATGGCTAGGTCTGATTCAGAATTTCGTACGAGTTCCCTTTCTATCTCGTATGAGCTTCTTTGTGCCCTCGTATGAGTATGTGAGAATTATTGTACGAGAAGGTGAGAATCATTGTACGAATTTTTGCTTCTATGTTTTCAAAACAGAGTACATTTTAGGGTTTTCATGCTTCAATTTGATTATTACTAATGCTAATCCTAGTCTTTTTGTGAGTTTTTCAACAACCTAACTGGTTTTTTGTAAGACGATTGTCAAAGATTACGCTTGTCAAAGCGTCATTTCAGCAAAACAACATGACTACTAACGTATCTGTTTTGCAAGTTGCCTAAGAGAACTCAACCAAACTTTGTGTCTTCTTTAAGCTTTCTAGGCACTTATTTAGCTAATGGTAAATGAACATCTTGTTTTCTATGTTTGAGAAGTTGTCTAAAAGTTAGGAGAGTACGCTCTTGTCCATTTGGACAATCAGAAATCCCGACCCTTGAAGCGCTTCTATTGTTTGAGATTTGATTACCTTTAGTGGGCCTGTCACAGTGGGAAAAAGTAATCACCCTGTGAGAATGACCCAAGTGAGTACAGCTAGATCTAATATTTTTTACTCACTCTAAAAAATAGGCCTCTCGGGATTAAAGTCTCAGAGGATGGGATTATTTGAGTTTTCTCTTTTGAGATCTCTCATATCGTACATTTAGTAGGGCCTCACGGTCTCAATCACACTTGCGAGACTACTTCTTGTTTTGGTACCTTGTTGGGCTATAGGCCTCAATCGCGCTTGCGCGACTACAAGGGGCAATTTCAAACAGAAACCCTTACTACGAACCCTAAGATAGAAGCTACCTGATTCACCTCCGAAAAGGGGATAATCTTTGTGCAAGAGAGATAATAACTCTCCCAAGACACTTGCCATATCGTGCCCCCATTAGCGTTTGGAGTCGGATAATATGGCGTTGAGAATCCATTGCGTGAGACTCAGTGGTCGTATTTTGATTAGCTATTGGGTGTGTACCTAAGTTTGCAAGCAAAGGTTTTCTCTCTCAGCCAACTTCCTTAGGATTTAGCATGTTGTGCTTGAGGTCACTTATCATATCATGTGTTTGTTGTGTCCTCATCCCTAAAGTAGAAAATCAAACATCTAAAACTAGAAAATAGAAGCAAAACATAAAACTTCATTGATCAAAAATATGTCCAAGCAAAATTTTTGTCTCTGTTTTGTCCTCAGTTGTACGAGTTTTCTAGTTTATCATACAAAAAATCTAGTTTATCGTCTGGTTCGGTGAGAATTATCGTATGAGTTAGCTTAGCAGAGGATTTTGTGTTATCTTTTGTCGTCTGGTTCTGTGAGAAAGCTTGTATGAGTTTATTCCTTTGTCATGCGATATTTCTAGTTTATCGTATGGGCCTGTCTAAATTGTCGTCCAGGGCTGTCTAAACTGTCGTACGAATTTTTGTCTCTATCAGTCTAGAGCTCTCTTCTTGCATGTCTTTTTCAAATCTATCATATTTACTTGGTCAATTTACAGTGAGCATAAACACTTGATATATGTCATTCTATGCTTAGATTGTCTTCTTGGTTTGCTTGGTCAAGTTATCATCTGTCAAATCGAATTCTAGAAATAGACACCTCAAGATTTTCAAGTATTTGCCTTCAACTAGTTCAAGATCTAAACATCTCAAAGTGCATTATCACCTTCTTTGATAAACTGATCACACAAAACATAGTTTCTCATCAGGATCTATCATCCTCTATCACGAAACTACAACGTTTGGTCAAGATAACCTTGTCCCACATCATAGGATATATCGTTCCTATTGGACTTGGTTTTATCAAAACCATCATCATTGCACTCCAAAACTGAAGATTGAAAAACTTGCAAACTTTTAAACACTTGAATTATCTTTTCATATCATATCACTCTATCACATTTACATTGACAGTTGATCACTTATTGAAACACCTCATAGACAATCAAATACTTGCACAATATCCAACACACGTGTATGCTCATTTTAACTAGAGCGTAGAGACGGAAGATAGCAAAAACAAAAATTGAAACATTTGACATAACTGAAGATTATAGAAACATGGAACTCAAAAATTAAATACAAGAAGAAGGGGAAATAATAGAACAACATCTCCGAGAAATCAAACAAGATCCTAAATTCGATAAATTTATGAAGAAAATATTGGAGGGAGAAAAAGAAAAATACTTCCTAATGTTAGCTAAATCTGGTGCTACACTCCCCCAAGATTTTGATGTGAGCAAATTAGCACAAAAGAGAAGTGACTCTTCCCATGATAACAAATGACGTGAGGATATTTTTGTTCTCAAAATTGATGACACATCAATTCCTGATAACATAAGAACTAATGAGGAAACTTCCATTCCCAAAAAGGATGACGTAAAAATTCTCAACCACGTCAAATCTAATGAAGACACAAGAAGGATTCGAGATGATACAAGAAGAGATCAAGATCATACTAGAACGCACACTAATGGTTATACAAGGACAAATCATGTTGATAATCCTATCACAGCTCTTACACAACAAATACAAACATTGTAAACACAAATTCAAGATATGCAGAGAGAAACTATTAGAAGATACTCGCTTCAAGAAATTTGTCTTTACCCATTGGACATAAATCTAAACATGATACCATTTCCTACAGGTTGTGAAACTCCTCGATATGATAAATATAATGGAAGCACTGATCCCCAAGATCATATACGAGAATTTTGTACAATGAGTATGGAGTTTGCACATGAGGATACCTACCTGATGAGATTATTTCCAAAGAGCTTAAGTGGACTAGCTATGGAATGGTTCTCCAAATTTCCACTTGAAATTAGATATTCACGGAACTAGTGGATAAGTTTGTTTCACAATACTCTTACAACATTCAACATGAGGTAACAATGCTAGATTTATTTAATACTAAACATAAGAGTGGAGAACCTTTCATGACATTTCTACAAAGATGGAGACGGTTAGCTTCACGGTATCCTCAAACGGTGCTAAAATACGAGAAAATAGATATATTCATCGATGACCTAAATGGATAAATGAGATATCATCTAAAAATGCAATGGCATCAAAATTTTAAAAAGATGATTGATAATGGTATCAGAATGGATGAAGCTATGGTAAAGAAGGGTGAGTTGATGCTATACAAAGAAGGGGTTAATCCTCCTAACAACAATGTTAAAAACAATAACAATGATAAGCCTAAATTTTGGAATAGAAATCGAAATGTCGTCAATGATGGTATAGTGGATGACAACAATGTAAAACCAAAGCAACCAGTTTTCAATTTATCCACACACTCAGCAATAGCTCAACAAAACAACAATCACCAAAAATCAACTTTCAACAATTTCTTTCGAAGGAAATTTACAAACATTGGTGAACCACTTGGGTCAGCACTAAAGACACTTCTCACAAACAAATTGATTACTTTGCCATAAGGAAGAAACTACGAACCTCAAGTGAAACCCTCCCGATGGAACGACAACCATTATTGCAATTTTCATCAGAATAAAGGACATCACACAGATAATTGTTAGAAGTTGAAACATGTCATCCAAGATTTGATTGATAATGGAGTAATAACTGTAGATTCACATACGACAAACGAATCTCATACAACTTTTAAAACTCCACTTCCAAACTATGAGAAGGGTGAATCATCAACAACACATAATGGTAAGGGTAAAACAAAGGTAAACTATGCTCATACATATGATAATGTGATAAATGTTATTGTAGTTAAAGAAAAGCAACATCAAGAACCTGCTCATGCTATCACAAGAAGCAAAGATAAAGTTGTTTTTTTGGGTCCTACAACTAACACATCATCCACTACAAAACAATATAACCTAGTGGATCAATTACAAAAAATGCCTACGCAAATATCCATCTTAGAACTTTTAAAGCTTTCACCTGCACACAAAGAAATCCTTGAACGAGCATTAGTAGATACAACAGTGTCTAAGGATATTGATATAGATCAATTCCAAACCATGGTGGGACATCTCACAACCCCTCACTACTTATCATTCGCAAAAGAAGATGACATGTCCTTGCAACATCCCCATAATTTTCCCTTGCATATCAAAGTCCTCATTCATAAGACGCGAGTTAAATGTGTCCTAATAGATGAGGGAGTTGGCTTAAACATTTTCTCATTGAGTCTTGTCCGTGCTCTAGGTTATTGAGAAGATGCAGTTGATCCCCAAAAAAATGTCACCATCAAAGCATATGATGAAGAAGAGCATTCCTCTAAAGGAATTGCGATGTTACCCATCAGAGTGGGACCTTTGCAAAAAGACACAACATGCCAAGTTCTAGACTTGGACTTATCATACAACATACTCTTGGGAAGACCCTGGATACATGGCATACAATTTGTTCCATCAACATATCATTAGTGCCTAAAATTTCCCTACAATGGGCAGGAAATCTCGATCTCGGCAAATTCAAATCCATTTCAGTATTGTAGTAATCTCAAACTAGCTCAAGAAGTCATTGTTCCTCATAATAGGGAGGCATCATCTTCAAACACACAATCCAAAGAAAAATCATTTGCCTCAATTTTGTCAAGTATAGAAAAACAAATGTAGCTAAGAGATCGAGGGAACAAAGAATATTCAATATCACAAATACCACTTTCTCCTAAGTCCTATAGAAAACCATCAAACTCTAAACAACAACAAATTGTAAAACATCTTCCAATATTTGATGGAGCATTTGTTAGTGCTAGGACCTTATCAGAGGAAACAAAAGACAAAGATGTGCTACAGTGGCTATACAAGGATGAAGAAGTCCAACAAAAGATCAACAATGTCAGAATACCCACAGAAAAATATGGAAAAGGATTTAACATTCTTCAAAAAATGGGATACACTGGAGCAGGTCCTATAGGAAAATGAAAAGAAGGTATCTTAGAACCTATCCAACCTCATAATCAGCAGGCTACCAACAAACCAGGCTTAGGGTATGGACAAATTACTCTACCAAAAGACACATCTTCTAGCCAACAAGAAGAGGAATATGAAAACAGACAATAACAACTTGCAATTGAAAGAGAAGAAGCATCTACCAAGCAACAAGCACAAGCAAACATGAAATGGAAAAAGAAGCAAGCTTCAAATCAACAGGAAAAACAGACTAAAAACACCTCGCACATAGTAGTAACTCTCGATCAAAACAAGCATGAACCTAATACTAATCAAGGATACCTCATAGCAAGGTTGACAGAACTCAATCTCAGTCCCGAAGAAGCTGAATATGAAAGAAGAAAAGATATAGCAAGAAAAGCAGAAGAAATAAATCAAACACTATATGAACAAATCTGTAGATTGCAAGCTGCAAGTGAAACAGATTCTAATGAATGGGAATGGGATTCCTATCACTCTAAAGAATCAACGGAAGAAAATTTCTTTGAAGAGGATGTAGGAGTCATTGTAGTTCACACGTATGCAGGGAAAACATCAGGAACTAAGCCACTTGAATTAGAATCACATTCGACTGACTTGGACTTAATTGAGGATGATTAGGAGCTCCTTGCGCGAGGTTATTTTGATGAGAGTACCGTCCTAGACATTGACATACATATCAAAATATTTGACATCTCTATCATGACTCTTGATACCCTCGAGACATCTTAACCTGATGACCCCTTACCTCTAATCCACCCCAAACTTATTGATTGGGAAAATGAAAGACATACTGACATTGATACCTTTCCTAATGACCATGCCATATATGTATATCTTAACACAATTGAACCCGCAACAACTTTCACTAGGAATTTTAACAACGCATCTTCTAGTCAAGTGGGTGCCAAATCTCCTAGTCGCAAAAGTAAAAATAAAGAAAACAATATCAGGTCTAATGCTGAAACTATTTCTTGGCAACATTAGATCAGGAAAAAGTAAAAAGAAAGCACACATCTAATGGTGAAAACCTTCTCGAGGCGTCGGAAGATGGGATATTTGACACTTTACCTGCACACTATCAAGAAAGGTCATCCATTTTGATCGAGCCAACAGAGGCAGTTAACATTGGCACAATAGAGCAACCAAAGATTCTACATCCAACAACTTCTTTGTCAGAACAAGAAATGCAACAATATATGGAATTATTCAAATGACGACAAATCAATTTTGCTTAGTCATATGCAGACATGACAGGATTGGATCCAGAGCTTATTATGCATCACTTAAATGTTAGTCTAGGAGCCAAACCAGTTAAACATAAATTAAGGAAGATGCATCCTCATATTGCTCTTCTAGTCAAAGCAGAACTAAAGAAATTACTGGATGTCGGATTCATCAGACCTGTCGCATATTCTCAATGGGTATCCAACATCGTTCCTATTTCCAAACCAGATAAAAGTATCAGAATATGCATAGACTTAAGAGATCTTAATAATGCATGTCAAAAGGATGACTTTCCTTTCCCTAACATTGACCTCATTGTGGATTTAACTACTGGACACTCCATGTTTTCTCTAATGGATGGTTTCTCCAGATACAATCAGATTAAAATAGTGCCTAAAGATCAAGAAAAGACAACTTTCACATGTCCATGGGGTACTTTATGATGGAACGACATGCCTTTTGGACTAAAGAACGCAAGTGCTACATATCAGAGAGCTATGACAACGATATTCCATGACATGATGCATACATTCATGGAATATTATGTGGATGACATATTGGCCAAATCATACAACAGAGAAGACCATATAGGAATACTGGAAAAGATCTTTGATAGGTTAGAACAGTATAAGCTATGACTCAATCCCAAGAAATGTGCCTTTGGTGTCACTTCCGGCAAGCTATTGAGATACATTGTCTCAGCTAGGGGTATCAAAGTAGATCCAACTAAGGTCAAAGAAATCATGGAAATGGAATCTCCCTGGAATATCAGTCAAATCAGATCACTCCAAGGAAGACTACAATCAATCAGAAGATTTGTTGCTCAACTAGCAAATAAGTGCCAACCATTTACTCATCTATTGCATAAAAATGTTAAATTCAGATGGGACCATTAATGTGAGGATGCATTCAATAAGATCAAGGCCTATCTCATGCAACCGCCCGTCCTAATGTCACCAATCTTAAGAAAGCCATTGTTACTCTATGTATCGAGCACCGAAGTATCATTAGGATTTTCGCTTGCACAACAGGATAATGAAGGAAAAGAATGAGCCATCTACTATATCAACAGAACATTAGTAGGATACGAGATCAACTATTCACCAACAAAAAAAGCATGCTTGGCGGTAGTGTTTGCTTCTAAAAAATTAAGACACTATCTACTATCGCACTCCATCAAGTTGATTGATTGCTAAAATCAATCCATTGAAGTATTTGCTCAGCAAGGCGACATTGATAGGAAGACTAGCAAAATGGATCATGATTCTAAGCGAGTTTGATATTGAAAATGTTGACAGAAAGTCTATAAAGGGGCAAGTCATTGCAGACCAACTAGCAGAGGCACCACTTCAAGATGATCGTCCCTTACAGATTGAGTTTCCCGATGTTGATATCCTAACAGTCACCACAAAAACATGGCAATTATACCATGATGGTTCATATACACAACATGGATCAGGTGCAAGAATTCTATTCATCACACCACAAGGTCATACAATTCCAAAAGCGTAAATATTAAGCTTTCCATGCACCAACAATACAACAGAATATGAAGCTTTGGTTACAGGTATCAAAATGGCTATACAATGGAACATTACGCAACTTCAGGTCTTTGGATACTCTCAGCTCGTCATTAATCAAATTAATGATGATTACCAAACAAAGGATGAAAATCTAATGCCTTATAAGAAGATGGTTGATGAGGTCAAGAAATATTTTGTAGAAATAACTTTTTAGTAGATTCCAAGGAATGACAATAAAGCAGCAAATGCCATGACAACACTTGCTTCTCTACTTCAGACATAGGAAAATCAAGAGCGTTATGAATTCCTGATGGAAGAGTTGTTTTACCCTGCTCATAATTGTCCTAATTCCCAAACTATCTATCACCTTGTTGGGCATGATTCCTCCCTCTATGGCCAAACTTATACATACTTGAAAGATAATATCCTCCCTCCTGACCTATCAAAGAATCAAAAAAGAAACTTTATCCGCCAATCCTCCCATTATACTCTTGTCGTGGATACCCTTTTTAAACGAGGTCTAGACGGTACTCTTTTAAGATGTCTCGAACAAGAAGAATCTGAGAAGGCCTTAAATGAACTCCATAACGACATTTGTGGCACTCATTCAAGTGGTCTTACCCTTTCAAAAAAACTCATATGTTTGGGCTATTATTGGCCAACTATGGAACGAGATTTTTTTAGATAGCTAAAACATGCAAACAATGTCAGATCCATGGAAATCTAATTCATGCACCATCACAAGAACTTCATGCTTCGGCAACATCTTGGCCTTTCTGCCAATGGGGTCTTGATCTAGTAGGAAAGATAAACCCCTCTTCATCCAATGGTCATAAATTCATCCTTGTAGCTACAAAATATTTCACAAAATGGATTGAGGCAATACCTCTCATCAATATCACAAGAAAACAAATTGTTGCATTTATCTTAAACTACCTCATCTATCGCTATGGAATACCCATGACCATTATCACTGATAATGGGCGACCATTCAAGAATCAGGATGTCCAAGAGCTATGTGAGAAATTCAAAATCCAACACAGATTTTCCACACCCTACTATCGACAAGGGAATGGGCAAAGAGAAGCGTCAAACAAAACTATTTTGAAAATCCTCAAAAAGACAGTGAATGATGCTGGCAGAGATTGGCATATTCAATTCAACCCTACTCTATGGGCCTACCATACCAATATCCGTACACCAACAGGTGCCACACCTTTCTCTCATGTTTATGGATCAAAAGCAATACTACCAATAGAAGTAGAGATACCTTCTCTACGTGTATCATTAAAAGGTCTTATCCCAGGTGAAGAACAACGAGTATCTAGATTGCAAGAGTTAGAATTGATCCATGAACGAAGACAAAATATCTTTGATCATTTAAAGGAATATCAGCAAAGAATGTGTCGAAGTTATAATCACAAGGTCAAACCGCGAGTCTTTCAAGTTGGGGAACTAGTACTAAAGGAAAATCCACGAAACCAATCAGATCGAGAAAAGAAAGGGAAGTTTGAACCAAACTGGTTAGGTCCGTTTGTGGTCACAACAGTATTTGGGTCAGGAGCATGTCAACTATCAACATAGGATGAAGATCAGCTTGAGGAACCCATCAATAGCATGCATCTGAAGAAGTTTTATGCCTGAAAAAGCAAAAAAATCCAAAAACAATGGAAAATCAGAAAATACAAAAGCAATGAAAAAAAAAATCAAATATGAGAAAAAGTGCAATAAAAACAAGTGGTGAAAACCTGGCAAATAGGCACTATCTGTTAGTTGGCTCTTCCATCTATTAGTTCATGCATCCTTCTGCTTGAATTCATTCCCATCAGTGTTGTTCATATCCATAATAAATTTTTGTGCATACACAGCCATCGTAGTTGATTTCTCACCATGGTTTGGATCATTGGGTATATCATAATGACTTTGTTTCTAGGCTTGGGGCAGAATCCTACACCTAGCTGGGGGCAAGATTTTTTATCATTTTAGGCTTTATTAAATAGGAAGAACAACAGTTAGGCAACGCTTGTCAAGCGAAAACTGAGACACATCCAACATCGCACACAAAATCAAATTGTCAACCATCACACTATCACATATCAGTCTAAGCATATCACACACTTTTCAATGGATGATATCTTTTGAATAATGCTTTAAACAATATTGATTCAAATTTTCTATCTTCATTTTCGCTATCATGATTTTTGAGTGACTCCAAGATGTTTGTGACTAGAGGAACAAGGAAGGAACATGATATTCTTCTTGTCTGATGTTTGTAAATTAATCGTTAATATGTGCAAATTTGTCTCGGGACATGATCATCGGAGTATCATTGAAGACATTTCCGATTTGTGTATAGAAATGGTTAATATTGCATGTTTTATGCAAGTAACACTTAGGTCATCTTGGTTCAATTATACCTCGATGCTTGTGCTAACTTGCAATATCGAAATCCAGGAAATAAGTGCTCACATCATCATGGTTTAATTATACCATTGATGTTTGCACTCACTTCCCACATTTTAAAAAGCTTAATGATGACAAAACGCAATCACCCAGTGACTGGTCCAGTGATGGCTTTTCACTTCATTTGCATTTAGCTTGCATTTCATTTTTGCATGGGATCACGCAAGCTCATCTTATTCAAGGCCAAATCTATTGCAGGAATCATCAATGTATCATCATAAGTGTATACACAATCAGAACAATGACTCATCTCTCTCCAGATATTGTCAACCCAACACAAATCTTATGTTACCCCCTCAACAGAACCAACATCAACATATCTGAACCTTCGTGCAACCTGAAGTTATTTATCCAATCAACCTTATCAATTATATCAAATGCTCTCATATGATCTATTCTATCATGTCTTATACATGATGTATCTACCCTAGAACTAGACGTTCTGATCAAGTCTTATATGGATATATCATTCCTGAAACCAGACGCTTTGATAATCTTTGTCTTATATAGGAAGTATTAATTCCTGAAACCAGACTCAGTCTCGATCTTATCAATCTTATCAATTCAATAAAGCTTTATCAATCATCACATCCAGAACCACATCATAGTGATCAAAGAACTCCCACTTTCATCAACCACAGTTGTAGAAATCAAATCAATTCTAATTGGGACATCAATTTCACAACTATCCAAACACTCCAAAGGTCAATTATCTCAATTGATCTCCCAAGGGGGCATCATCATACCACAATTTATCAATCAATGTCTGGGTAATCCTATCAAACCAATATCACATCAATATCATCATCGAAATAAGATTATTCTTTGAATCAACGCGTCATCACACCTCGCTTAAAAGAGGGGCAAAATGTATACACCTAAAAATAGTCTGAAGATAATTAATTGAATAAGAAATTATTTAATTAATCCCCCTTCCCAATTTAATTGAATTCATTAGAAATTTGATTAAATCCCTTTCATCTACTTATTATCTAAGGATTTATGTAATAGGTTCATTTCAATAGTCCCCTTTGATTAATTAATCCAAATTAATTAATCATTCCCCCATTTAATTCATTTCTTCTAATCCCCTAATTAATTAAAACAAATCAATTTATGATTTGTTGAAAGTTAATTAGCCTTTTCCTATTATTTGAATTTTTAAATTCAAATTACCCACATGCCTCCTAACTTCTAACCACCTAGCCTAACCATCCCTTTAACCTTACCCATTTCACCTAACCTTGGGTTTAACTAACCCTATCGAATCTTGCACATCCTAACCTCCTTATCCTAACCTCCTATGGTGTGGATATTCTCCCCTTGAGACACATGGCACCTTTTCCACATGTCTCCTCTCTTCGACACTTGCTCTCTCATTAGCAAGGATCCTTGACACTTGCCACCACAAATATTACAAGTGTCCCTTCCTCCAACCTCTTCTCCAACCTCCTCCAATTTCACCCTCGATATCTTCAGACTCAATCTTGACCGTTGATTCCTGCCACCTCACCCCTGGCCTTAGAAATCCTATAAATATCCCCCATTTTGGAGCACAAAGGTTCCCATCTCATATCAATTTAAGCATTGTTACTATAGGCATATCCATTATAGAATATCATTTGAGCATTGTTATTATAGGCAATTGCATCTTAGATCTAGTTTAATTAATTGTTGAATCATGTAGCTTGATCAATCCCTTTTCTAGCTTAATTGCATCATAATCATAGCTAAATCATGCATATCATAAGATTAATTAGACTCTTGGATCAATCTAGCATAATCAATCTCATCTAGCTTGCATATCATTATCATTTCAAATCCTCCGTCTAGATGTAGTCAAGTCACTGAGATTGCTTATCTAGATCTGAGAGCAAATCCATACTCGCATCTCTTAGGAGGCGATAGGTCACTTTGTCATGGTTTATATTTCATTTTCTTTTAATTTTCTAACCATGCTTGTAATGATCTATTGAGTGTTTGTGTTGCAGCTGCAGGTACCCTACTTCACACACACGACAATAATCATTCAATTTTCAGTCAATTCAGCATCTCCCTCAAAGGAGATCCTTTCCTTTCAGTCATTTCAATTACATTTATTTAAATTTCATGGTTAATTTCAAAATTGGGGTTTGACCTAAGGCAAGCCCCTATTCCCAACCTTTTCCCTTTCTTTCCGTGTGTAGGAAATAGGCACAGAGTTGTACTTCTCAGAATAAGCTTCATTCACAGAGACGAATCAACCCTTTTCGACGCGTAGAAAGTTCAGAGGACTATGTTGCCGCGTCTTGGTCCTATCTTTTTAGGATCTTTTTCGAGGGTCAGATTCGAATTGGCTTATACTACTCAATTCTAGGTGCCCAGCTTGATCCCACATCTGTAGCTCACTATTTTCTCAAATTTACCTTCATTTTTCAACACTTTCCCTTAAATCAGCATTTCAATTTATAAAAGAGAGGAGAAACATTCTAAAATAAATCAAATCCATTCAGTATTAATTCCTTATTTGATTTGTGACTGAATCTAGTGGATTCCCTTTTCGCTTTTGAATATAATGGGTTTTTAAGCAAAATTGATTTGGTGATTTCTCCCTTCTATGTTGCAAATTGCCAAATCCAATTTTCCCCATTACATTTTGGTGAACCTAACATGTCCTATGATTATTTCTTATTTTTGTTTTCATATTTGAGTGTGTATGCAATTTAAAATTCAAATTTTCATTTACAAGTTTGATTTTCTTGCAAATTTTAAAAATTTAGAGGTTAATTTCACTAAAACCCTAATTTTTAATTTCAAAATTGAGCTTGTGAATTGCGTAATTTGGGTTCATTGTTTCAGATCTAAGTGTCTTCCAATTTCAAAATTCAAATTTTCACTTGCAAGTCAAATTTCACATTTATATTTTCAAATTAAGTGGTTAATTGCAAAAACCCTAATTTTCAAAAAAATTAAAATTGAGCTTGTGGGTTGTTTAAATTTTGAAATTATCATTTTAGAGTGGCTTCAAATTCAAATTTGCAATAGTATTGTTCTTTGCCTCCTTATTCTATTACTTCTTTTTAACAATTGGCTAATACTTTAATTCAATAATTTCACAATAATATTGGTCCTAAAATCACTTTGACTGATTTGATGCAATTTAAGCAAGGTGTTAAAGAAAAAGTGACTGATTTTATTGGTAGATATAAACATTTGTATTCTCAAATTTGTTTTCATGTGCCTAATCAATATATTCAAATAATTTTCATTTCTAATTTGCAAAAAGACATTAGGGATAAACTTCTCTTTTCTGAGTTTACTTCCTTTACATAGTTGTGCGCAGTACTTCACATTATCAGCTTACCATGAGTTCATTGGAACAATCATCTTCAATGGATCCGAGTGATAAAAGTGAAAGTGTTAAACAACCTTTTGCAAAGTTCAAACCGAATAAGGGATTCATCAAATTCAATGACAACAACAACACTCAAGTAGCGGCCACAACAATAGGTGTGCCTCCTTTTTCCAAATACTTTAGAAAAGAATTCATTCCTCTTAATGAATCTTTGTATAGTATTATGTCACAATTGTTACAAAGGAATGTGTTAAAACTTCCCCCTATTAAACCAATTGAAACAACTATTCCTTTTCCAGATTCCTATGATGTCAAAGCCTTTTGCCAATGTCATCGTCAACCTGGTCATGACACTGAAAAGTGTTATTCATTAAGGAGTAAGATTCAAGATTTGATTGATAACAATACCATATATGTAACTGGTGTGAATGATAAAGGAAACAAATTAGTAGCTCCTCCTAATCAAAACCTTCAATTTTTCATGGATCCTTTACCTTCCCATTCTATTAATGTGATTGAGACTGATCGGCTTGCCTTCTCTCCTATTGATGTTGGCCTTGAGTCTAATAATGTGGTGAGCCTTGTTGATAAAAATTAAACTCCTAAGAATTTATGCATTACATTTCATCCTAGCGAGACAATTAAAGCACCCGATGGCCCACTTTACATAACTACAAAAATCAAAGGTATACCTTCTTGAGGGGTGCTTATTGATCCAACTTGCATGGTTAATGTGATAACTGAAAAATTTATTTATACTTTGCAATTGCATCAAGTGACATATGATAAAACTGATGTGATAGTTAGAGTTTTTGATGGATTCTCTTATCTTTCTATTGGTTCTATCACACTTCCTATTGATGTTGGCACAAAATTCTTAGAGGTTGTCTTTGTTATCATTCCTACATTCGATCAATTTCGTGTGAAGTTGGGACATCCTTGGCTCTCTTCCATGAAAGCGGTTGCTTCTACTATTCATAAGTGTTTGAAATTTCCTCATGATGGTAAAAACATAACTGTTAATCCTAGCATATATCAACCTATGGTGAGGCATGGAGATATTTGTCTTGATTATTTTTATTTTGAACAATTCCAACCTCTTCAATCTAGAAGTGATGCTCTCTTTAAATCATATCAAAAATGGAAAAAATGAGATGATTTTATCCTTGAGTAAACCTACAAATCCAACACTTAGCCTTCCTCTTGGTGATCATATACCTCTTCCTGAGGATAATATTATTCTTCCTCCCAAGGAAATAAATAATCTTCTTCCCAAAGAATAACCTATTTCTTCTCCTAAAGATATGTCTATCATTCCTCCTAAGGAAAGGGATATTCTTTTTCCTAAGGAAGGATCCATTCCTTCTCCTAAGGATGAGTTTATTCTTCCTCCCAAAGGTAAAAATGCTCTTCCTCTGAAGCGTCAATCTATTCCACCTAAGCATCAATCTATTCCTCCTAAGGGTAGATCTATTCCTCCTCTTCATGATGGACCTATTTTACTTCCTACACCTCTCATTCCTGCTTTATATGGTGTGGTTCTGCCTCCTACATCTTACAAAGGGAAGCAACCAACCTCTCCTATTTTTCAACCTAAAATACCTTCTCCTATGCATCCTGCCTTCAAAGAACAAAAGAAGCCTATACCTGACGAACCTAAACCTTCACAACCTTCTGCTAAAACCAAAAGAAACTATTGTGCGAGAGAACGTCGATGGAGACATCATGCGAGAGCTTGTGAACTTGCTTCCCAAACCGTTTCTTCCACTAAGACACCAACCCTTGATATAGTTCTATTTTCGCAACCTTCTCCTAACCATGATGTTCAACCTAATTCTATAAGACACAAAATGATTTTAAGACAAATGATGGTTGAAGTTCTATTCCTAGTAGAGCTCCTATTTTTATTAATCTTGATGAAGAAATTGGTGAGAATGTTGTCAATGATGAAAATGTTAATCCTAATATTTCTGATGATGAATATGAATATGTTGATGTTGATAATGATTTATCTGAGAAATTTTCAAAATCATTAATCCTATCTCCTAGTAACAGACAAAGTGATCCATCATTAGAGCATGGTCCTTGTTTGGAACTTTAATAGCTCCATCTACTATGCTCAATGTTGCTCCTCTTGTGTGTTTTCTACCTTCCCAAAACAATAATGAGCAAGATTAGGGGGTGGATGACGTACTTGATTAGCTTCATTTGAACCCTAGATTTTCTCCCTCTGTCTCTCTTGCTTGTGACCTCCTTCTATTTGTCTCTTCATTCTTCTATTTGTTGTCCCTAGTGTTGTCTACTCGAGGACGTGCAAAGTGTAGAGATCTCTTTTGGGTCTCTCCTATGTTGACTCAAAAGACACACGTGTTCCCTTCTTCCATGGTGGTTTCCTATATTTGGGTGATGAGGAAAATTCTATGCATATGTATACACATGATATATATTGGTTATAATAAAAAGCATACTGACTCTAGAGTTAAGTGAAACAACCTTGTGTTTTGTGATCATTGTCCTTTGATTTGTCCTCTCTTGGGGGCTTATTATTGTGATAGCGTGCTTGTCTTTTTGAGTGTATCCTACCATGAATAAATTGCTCTTGAAAAGGTGTACGCAATCAGTTTAACATGGGGGCATACACTCCGCTCAATGATTCTCTCTCTTGCATATCTTGATACTTAAAGTTACTTAGCAAAATTTGTCTTTTGCTTTGTAATTTTTCGTATTTTTCTTTTCATGACTCATGGTAAGAGAACCTTACTAGTTTGTAGTCATGGTTCTCTCTTTCTCTCTCATGATCTTCCCTTTTACCTTATCATTGAAGTTGTAAGATCCTAAAATCCACTAGGGGCTTGGTGTATCTTGCCTCCTCGATGACTTGGTGAATGTTTTTCAATGTGAATCCTTTGTACTTTACCAAGAGTATGATTGACTTCATACTCTCGCTAAATGGGGGTTAAATGTAGCATCCTAAAATTGCACCCCTTTGCAATTTTGACTGCATTGGGTCCTTATCTTAGTGTTTTCTCCCCTTAGCCTACTTGGGACCTGATTATTCTCGTGCCCCTTCCATATTGCTTCACTTAGCATTCATTTGGCACTTGACCCTTGCCCCAAAATAGAGTAGGACCAAGGTGTGGCACCCTAGTCCTCAATAGGACCATGGCGCCACACTATGATCCCCCTCATTTTTGGGCCCCTTTTAACCCTTTTCACATTTTAAATTTGAGCGGGAATTCCCTTTGTGTCAGCTCATGTCGCAAAATTAATGAGTTTTGTCAACGGGAAAGTATATAAAGAGGATTTCCCCTCTCATTTTATCATCACATGAATCCACAAGAATCAAGAAGTATTGAGCATGCACACCAAATCATGTAATCAAGCATTCAAGAAAAATTGAGCATTTTCAATCTTCCTTCAAGCCTTGGAGAAGCAATAAAGTCAAGATTCAAGCATTGAAGTGGAGATCTACATCCTATTTCATGAAACCCTAATTCCATGTGGAGGCAAGCAAAACTTCACAAGGAGGTATAATCATTCATTTTTTAGTCATAATTCAGCATCTTCCTCAAAAGGAGATTCTTTCCTTTTAGTCATTTCAATTACATTTATTTCAATTTCATGGTAAATTCCAAAACTAGGGTTTGACCTAAGGCAAGCCCCTATTCCCAACCTTTTTCCCTTTCTTTTTGTGTGCAGGAAACATGTACAGAGCTATACTTCTCAGAATAAGCTTCATTCACAAAGAGGGATCAACCCTTTTCGACATGCGGAAAGTTTGAAGGACCATGGTGTCACGTCCTGGTCCCAACTTTTTAGGAGCTTTTTCGAGAGTCAAATGCAACTTGGCTTATACTGCTCAATTCCAGGTGCCCAACTCGATCTCACATCTGTAGCTCACTGTTTTCTCAGTTTTACCTTCATTTTTAGCACTTTACCTTAAATCAACATTTCGATTTACAAAGGAGAGGAAAAAAAATCTAAAATCAATCAAATCCATTCAATATTCAGTCCTTATCTAATTTATTACTGAATCTAGTTGATTCCCTTCTCTCTTTTGAATGTAATGGTTTTTTAAGCAAAATTAATTTGGTGATTTCTCCCTTCTACGTTGCAAATTGCCAAAGCCAATTTTCCCCATTACAAGAACTTGGATACATGTCTAAACTCAACTTAGTACCAACCGAAAATGGATAAACTTTGCTTAGTTTCATAGAACCACTCCTACAAAAATTTTCTTTGTGCCCAAAGTTATTGCACTTGTAGAAAACAATGTTGTAATCCAAACCACATTTATTTCTCCTCATCTTAGTCCTACACCCTACAACCTTATGGCCAAACTTATTGCATGCATAGCAATAACCATGGAAAGAATGAGAGTTCATAACACTATTTTTTTAGGCACAAATGATTTCTTACTCATGTAGTTATCTCTTCTTGCCTTGGTTCTATAATTATTTGCCTTATGCCTAGACTTATTATAGGCATAACAAGGACCATGAAATGATTGAGAATACCTTGATTTAGTATCTTGTTTAGGGAAAGATTTCTCAAAGCCTTTCATCTAATTGTTGAGGTGTGTTTGACCATTCTTCAAATTTTTCTTGCCATCTTTAGTATTCTTAGAATCCTTAGCACACACTTTATTCTTCTTTATCTCAATGTGTCTTTAGAAGCATCCATCTTTAAGTTTCGACCCATTTCAAATCCAAGACCACTTTTGTCCTTTTGTGATTTTTGAGTACTAATTATCTCATCAAGAATGTTGGTGTTATTCTTGAGTTTTAGGTTTTCATGTATTTGTTCCTTTTCTCTCTCCAATTATTTTCTTAAAGAGACAACATCTTCCTCAAGATTTGAATATTTAACTGATTTTTCATGTAGCTTAATGCTTATGCAATCTTCAATTCTCTTTCCTTCCTCAACTTGAACTTTCAGATTGGAGATTGTTTTGTTAGAATCTTTGAGTTTGGTCTTAAGTTCTTCAAATTTTTCTCTTGCTATATAAATATCTTCTACTATAGATATGATCTCTCCTTCATAATCAACTTCACAATCTTCTTCATTGAAATCAAACATGTCTTTATCATCTTCTGGAGGATTAGGCTATATATTAGATCCCATGTGTTTTTCTCCAAGTTGTTAGACTTGTGTAAAGGAATGTTGCTTTGATACCAATTGTTGAACACAATAGAATATTGAGAGAGGGAGGTGAATTAGTATCTTAAAACCTTAAACCCTTTACTACATCTCAAGTCAAAACCTTTACTTTATAACTAAGCATATGTACAATATGTAAAATTGAAAGAAAGGAGCAAACCACACAATTGAACAAGATAACACCAAATTTATGTGGAAAACCTAATAAGGGAAAAACCACAATGAGAAATTTGCTTGTATTTTTTGTCAAAATCCAACCCCACAATAATATGAATATATTTACAACTTTATTTTAGGGCTACAACTGAAGGAAGCAATAACTCCCTAAATTACAACTTTGTTTTAGGGATACAACCCAAGGAAACAACAACTCTCTAATAGTACAATATTGGAACAAATGATTGACTGTAATTTGTGGCTTACTTCACTGATCAATCAACAATTATTTTTATTCTCCACTATTAACTACTTCTGGCTCACTACCTTCAACATCTGCACATTCTTAACATTTTTATAGTTGTCAATCAACAATTCGATCTTCTATATATACATATCCACCAAAATATTCAAATCCTCAAAAAATTTAGCTCCAAAATGACATATATATGAGATACAAAATATTTTCATCAATTGAACGCAAGAAATACTCTCCACAAGAGTTCAAAACATCAAATAGGTTAGTAGTAGATGAAACGTGTAAAACATTACATAAGTCAGCCACAAAACTCATGACCCGTGAAGGACAATGTGTTGTGGCTCAAAGAAAGATTCAATTGCTTCCAAACACATCTTGATTCTAACTCCCAAAGTAGCGTGAACATAAGGAACCATGGCACAAGCATGAGAACAATGTCTAGTCAGCCCAACACCCATTAGTCACCTAGAGAGACACGATTGAACTATTTGAGGTATCAGAAGAAGATGAATATCACTATGCATACACGATACATACACTTTTTACTCTTTTCAATCAATTTTTCATACATCCCTTTCAAAATTTGATCGATACATGCTAGCGCAAGTACATGATTACTTGTGTAGGTGAAAATAAGGCATACTAGACAAATTGTATCACTTGGGCACTATGAAAACTGAACTTGTGGTACACCTCACAATTTGGAAATTGAGTGGAACTTATACATACATGAACATATCCTCAAAAGTGCATGACTGTGTCAATCTGTATGGTGGAATGTGGTGCATTCCAACTTGGCTTCTAAGACCCTTTGCTCTACCTTAACACAAATTAGTACACAATAAACACTAACTTTCTTTGCAGAAGGAGGTGTGGCCTAAAAAATTGAATATTAAATTTGTATAATACAACAATCTTAACTTCTGAACTACAAGAAGGTATCTTGCCATGCGAAGGAGTGTGGACCAAATTACCATGTCTCTACCTTCATAAATAGTTTGTTAATTCCTTAGAGAATTTTCCTACACATTACCACTATGTGTGGTGTGTCAAATTGACAAGTTATCATTATAGATTACTTCATACATGTGTACTTATAGTTGCATCTTACTCAGATATTCAACTTGATTATCTTTGATAAAGATCTCGTAAAAGTAATAACTCATCAATAATACATAGTATGGATATGAAATTCCAAAGATATGGTACAAGCATGTGTAGCAAATACTTAATCCTTGTCTTCTAGATCACTGTAATGTTAAATCTTTATCTTCCACATCTCTACAAGGAAAAACTATACCATAATGATAACATGTTGATTCCATACTTGCATTAGAATCCTCCTTAGCATGTAATACCTATCATCTACACCAATCTCCCTTAGTTGTTCAGGTGCATATTTTGTTGACATCATGTGTTGATATTGTTGCCTCCATCTACAGAAAATTTATTTCCTAACTAAGGACATCGACCTACTTTCCTCTTTGCTTGCGCAAATCGAATCGCAAAAGAGACATGTGGGAGTTCTTTGCTTCCTTTCAAAGTAAAGATTCTTGCCTTGAGATAATTCCCTGCTAGTGTGCCACATGTTGACACCAAGAGAAAACGAGACTGGTCTGAAGCACAAAAACTAAGGAGCCCTACTTGTGCGTCACATGTTAGCTCTACCAAGGATCTAACAAACATTAAAAGCAACTCTAAGAACTCCCTGTCTACCCAATGCATGTCCATTGTGCATCCCACTCCAGTAAAACAATAGGGAGGCATCCCCTAGAAAATAAACTTTACGTGGCAGTCATGCAAAGAGTTTTGAATGATCCTATTTAGCAAAATTGCATGCACGTTAATAATTGGGACCAAAACAAAAGGAAAGAGAATATGATTGCCCGAGTAAAATTGAGTGTTTTATTCCATCAAATAATGAATAAGAAGTTTTGGAGATACAGATGGTGATCATGCTGGTAATCAAGGAAGATTTATGGTATAGAGCTCTCTAGCCTACAAGCAATTATCTCCATCATTATGATCCCGCCACCAAGAAAAATATTTTGTAACCGAATGAAGATGTTTTCCAGATAGAGAAGAAAATATAAAAATTCCAAGGAGATATTATATAAGAATGTTTTTGGCTTCTAATGAATAGAAGGCTTTTACATCCTTTAGTCCTAATTTGATAGCAGTCATCTTTGAGCCTCTTGCTTAGGATGGAATGAATCATGGTTTCAAGTTGTGTAAGATGAAATTTGTGTCAAAGCTTCAACATGTTTGCCCTTAATAAAATACTAGATTGTGCCTTAGTCACCTTTCTCATGTCTATTATGGTAAATGTTTTGCGCTTTCAATATAAGTGTATGATTACTTTTCTATGTGGGTTTCTTTGGCTGTCTAAATTTCAAGTGGATAATAAATGATGTAAGGGATTTTACTCTTTTATTTTCCATAGGGATAAACGTCGAATTATACCATTCATCACATAATTTATATAATGTTGAACCATTGTGGAGATTTAAAAGATTTATCTAATTTTGTTTGGCCTTTACAAGTGCTTCCTGCAATGAGAATTTGAATAATACATCTTATGTATTTGTCACTTCATGTATTTTGTTCTCATCCCAACAATAAATGGTCTATTGCATACTGTGTCCCTCTTGAAAAATAGGTAAGTCCTAGATGTCTTATCAATACAAGGATTAAAGTGTTGTAAAATCTTTGCATTCATTATAAGCCTCACATTCGTTGAATAATTGCCTTGATTTGGGTATTTTGAACTTCTCTCTCTCCTTTTCCAAACCCCAAGAAGAACAAAGAGTTGACTTCTAAAATCTCAGAGGCTGTTTCATAGGTTGCACTTGGTCCCACACTCGTGAAACTTCCCGACTGCCCTTATGCTTCAACCTCTTAACAGATCAACATACACCAATGACAATATACTACTCCATAACTGCAACATAATTTATATATGATTCGATTTGGTTTTTGTGAGGATATTAATTATTGGTATAAAATTAGTAGTGATAATATATTGTAAGTTTTATTTGATAGAACTTATATTATGATTCATATGCATATTCAAAACTAATGCAATATTAATTACAAGTAATAAGAGAAAAATGAAGATTTATATATGTCAATTGTTGTTGTTGATTAGAATGTGAACAATGAATTATATACGAGTTATTTAAGATATAAATTAAATATTAGAATTTGATATTACGATCTCAAATAATAGATGATCGAAGAAGATTGAAATTTTGATTTGTATGTGTTTTGGCACGAGATACTAAACACTACCAAGAAGCATGTCAAACTTGAATCCACTCAACAACCACCCTACAATCATGAACTTAATATTAGAGAAATCATTCAATAATCTAGCAACTTTAAAACCCTTGAAATTTCATACCAACTTTCCTTTACTATAATTTAATAGAAGCATTAGGCATTTAAGCAAGATATCTCTTTTTGTCACTTCCACTCCACTCCACTCCATGGCAAGAAGCTTGCATTTAATAATTTTATTGCAAGTCAAAGCAAGTGGGGAAGAGATTGCATTGAAGGAGACATGACACCCTTGCCACCTGCCTACAAAATTCACATGAAGGCATGGGTACCCTCACAAAAAAGTCACTAATACTGCTATTTGCATTTTCTTGGGAGTTTCCAAAAAAAAAAAAGGTTTTTCAACCAATTGATTTTATGTGTGCCTTGTGATGGAGTGGTACAATTGTTTGAAGGTTTCTAAAGCCTCTTCATAATTTGTGTACATCTTGTAATTATTGGGACTGGTGAGGCCACATTGTTGAGTGTAAGAAGCAAACAAACAGGGGGACCATTAAATGAGGAGAGCATGAAAACTGTGTGGAAGTTAAAATGATATTATTTTGAACCACTGCTCATTTTTGGGGAGAAACTAAGTGATTTTTAGTTTGTGTTTGAAAGGAGGAGGAGGGATGGAGTATTTATTTTGGAGAGATGGGGGCAACTAAGATATATGATATTCTTGACAACACAACATAAACAAAAGACTTATGCAGAGTGCTAGTTGCCAACTGCAATATTGTAGTTTAAGGAATTTGTTGCTTTTCAAGAATGTCATTTTTGAATATTCTAGCATTTATCCTCTTACTTTAAATAGTAAGTGTCCTCACATAAGTTTGAGTTTTTTGGTATTAAAAAAAGTTTGGAGAATGTGGAGCGAGATTTTTTTTTTCTCTTTGGGTTTTTCTTTGGACCATTTGAGTTCTAAGGAATCCGAGTTGAGGAAATGTGGGCATCATTATGCTCAACATTGTATTGAATATATTTAATTGGGTGGGTAGAGGAGTGATTGAACTATGTTGGGTGATTATTAAAACTTGTGGGAAAGCCTTCAACTAATTTGGGTGTCCTTTATAGCCTATGAAAGAGCTTTGAATTGTTTGGGCATAAAATCGATTTCATGACTCAAGCGAGAAATAAGACACGACATTCCCCCAAAAAAGATACCCAATTGTTGGAAAGGATAACGAGGGCAAAAAAATAGACAAATAACAAAATATACAGACGTTGGTATGTTAGCTCACTTACTATTTTTTGCTTATTTTACGGGTGCTTTGCTTCACATGGGTGCTTTGTTTATTTTAAGAAAACTAAGGAGAACTTCAAGCTTTAAAATTTGATTTTTCTAGATTTGAGCCTTTCCTCTATTTTTTTAATCCTACAAAGGGTTTTATTTGCAATTATATACTTCGCAATTTTTTCACATTTCATATTTAATGAAATAGTTTTATTCAACTTGCTCTCGAATTATTTTTTTCATTCTACAAGTTTTCTTTTTATTTTCTAGCCAGATCCTACTGTGTAGTACATGATTAGATAAAAATTTACATGGTATCAGAGCACATGAGGGCTAGGAAGGAGTACACACAATCTTTTGTAGACCTATTTAAGATTAGAGTTATTAGAAAGAATGGAATTTGCATTCTTGGGGGTGTCTCTTAATGTCTTTTGTGTAATCATGAAATAAGATAAAGTTCCATTATTGGGAGGTTTAATCATGTCTCTTGATAATTATTTTCATCCTTCTATTGTCAAGCTAACTTTAGAGAACTATTTGTCCTAGAAACAAGGGATAAAGAATCATTGTCTTGAGTAGGATCTACAACCCTATCTCCTCGGACTCATTCTTAAGCCAAGTGACTATGAACAAAGGAATACATGGTTTAACAGTAATGACATGGTCTATGGACTGTTATATCTTACTATTTATAAGAATACTCTACACCACGTAGAGAAAACTAAGTTCCCTTTAATTATTTGGACCATCATCCAACAATTGTATGAAGACATTGGATCTTCATTTGAAAATGATGTTTCCTTGGATGACCAAGCTCTTCTGGATAATACTAAGAATTCTATTTCCTCATATTGTGTGGACACATCCTTCTAGGATGATTAATTTATTTTTAACCCATTTACACTTGTGGCTTCTTCAAAGTTGCTTCATTGAAAGCTTCCAATGATTCTTTGCAGCAGGATCATTTATGTTTTTTGGATTCAATTCGTTGGGGCCAATTTCTACCAAACATATCTTATTTGTTTGTAGTGTCCCTCATTTTGGATCTAGATGACACTATTGATTGCACACATCTTCTCTTTAATGAGGATGATTCTTCTTCAATTGTTGTGAGGGAACATTTTGATCCTCTTCTTCATTTTCTACATGATCATTTCTCATAGTTTGTTATGAGTGTGGATACTTTGGCACAAAATTTTGAAGAGATCTCTTTGCCTTCAAAGGAGATACTTGAGTCTTTTGATCGTGTTGTACATCAATTTCTAAGAGATTCTAGATTGTCATCTTCAACAATGTGGCTTTGAACGCTTGATTAGATTCTGACAACTTTCAACATTGACATGGAGACCACTAAGTAGAGTTTAGAGATATCATTTGTTTTGACTTTTCATTCTACATATTCCGTTCATTAATGGGAAGATATCTTGCATGCACCTTTGGTTTTGTTTCTTCCTAAGGTGGGGAATTTTGTTTGATAATTGTGGACCATCTTCTAAATCTATTTTTGAGAATCTACGATTGACTATACATTGTGGGGGGATACATTATCTCTTCCTTTTCACTTTCTATGACACCTTCTTCAACTAGACACTACAACATAATAGCTATCATGCTTAGTTAGCATATATTTTTTAGGGGGAATTCCCATAGGGTTTTCCCTCTTTCCACTTTCTTTACCTTAGGCTTCTATCTCCTTAGTTAGACTTCGGGGGGAGGGGTGAGTTTTAGTGCACTTACTATTTTTTGCTTGTTTTATGGGTGCTTTGTTTATTTTAAGCTAAGGAGGATTTCAAGCTTTAAAATATGTTGTTTCTATATTTGTGCCTTTCCTCTATTTTTTAATCCTACAAAGGGTTTTATTTGTAATCATATGCTTTGTAATTTATGCATTTCATAGTTAATGAAATAGTATTAATATACTTGCTCTCAAAATTTTGTTTTTTGTTATCCAAGTTTTCTTCTTACTTTCCAATCGGATTCTACTGTGATGTGCAAGATTAGATAAAAATTTACATGGCAAAATAAGCTTCGCCTCATGGAAAATCAATTCTATGCAAAAAGAGCTTGGCACACTTTCTTGTGAGGCAAATACAAAAAGATTGGACTAATGCAAGGCTCTAGTCTCTACTATCTCAATATCAAAAGAAACAAGAGGAAGTTTCAAATGATTTGATTAGAATAGAAATCTATTATGGAGCTGTGTATTTTTGTATAAAAAAAGTGGATTATGTTTTCTGATGTCCATCTTTCTTGTTGTTTGGTGTGAATCTTGTAAGCTCCAATAGTATTTGCTTGAAAGTTTCTAAAGCCATTACAACAAACCCATCTTGTGCATATCTTGTGATCATTAAAATCGATAAGAAAAGAAGAGAACTAACATAAAAAGGTGGTGGTAAAAACTCTTGCTAGAGTCAAAACCAACATGAGGTTGTAGAAAATAAAATAAAATTAAAAAAAGAAGAATTAGAAGTATTGGAAAAGTTGGGGGCACAAGCTTTGTACCTGCCATATGCACTACTTATCTCTTCCATGTGATGTGGTTGTGAATAATAGTAAAGGCATTCTTGGATGGTTTGTATCTCTATTCAAGTATGCTCAAATCTATACTAGCTTTTACTTTGATTAAATATCAATAGACTTGTTGATATTTCTGCTACTAGAAGAGTGATTATTGATCAAATCATGATTAGGCTTTTGAAATAATTGTTTCTATACTTCAATTCTATTTGTTGGCATTTTTTATGATTATGTTGTGATTGTCATTGATGGACACACACTTGCTTTGAGATCACTTTTTGTATGTATGAGTTATGCTTAACCGGTAATTGTTCCAAACCGGTATCATGTTGTAGTCTTTAGACTATTGCTGTCATGCAGAAAGTGTTTACCGATCTCAAGCGGCATAGAGACTTAAGCGGAGCAGAGCAAAGTGGAGCAAAGGAACTAAAGCGACAGTTATCATATTCCCAGTCTTCATTTTGGCAAACTAGTAATTGGTGAAAGTGTGAACCGACAATCTATTTAATATTTGAACCGGTATTACTCTAAGTTCCAAACCAGCAACCGACATTTTGTATAAACCGGTATTACTCTGTGATGAGTTACCATCCATCGTTTGTTTGGCGGTGCCGACACTCTGGCGGTACTTCTGTGTCGTGTTACCAAATATGTCTAGGTACACTGAACCTAGGAACTCACACTGTAATCTTATTGGACCAACATGAAATCAGTTTCCTTCTTAAGGACATCATGTCTAGGGTTTTAGGAGTAGTTGTTAGGGTTTTTGGTGGTTGATGAGTTTGAGTGTGTGATCTTAAGACAACAAATCAAGTTTGTGTGTAGTAACCGAGTGTGGAGTTTTTCTGAAGACTGAAGTAATGCAACATGCATTAACAATGTGCTTTAATGGATCTAACCAAGCATACTGTGCTAGTATCTAGATCACTCACTTGTTGATTACTTACATCTTTGACAAGTCTGAAAACCCTTAACCGAGTAGGCTTAGAAGAGCCTTTGTAAAATCCTCTAACAAGGTGGTTCACATCTATGGATCTTAAATCCTCTTACAAGGTAGTCTTTAATCGGACTTATCTCCTAATAGAGATTGAGATTCCTAATAGGATCTGTTCTGGTAAAGAATATTGTATGACCTTAACCGGTCTGGTTACTATTCTGCAGATAGTTACTTGTGAGTTTCATCTCACTGTGGTTTTTCCCATTTGGGTTTCCACGTCAAAATCTCTTGTGTCATGGTGATTGTGCTTCTGTGGGTGAATGCATTATTTGCTATTTCGTTTGCATGTGTGCTAACCGGTTTGTCTACTAAACTGTTTTACTGGTTTACTGCTAAGCTGTTTAAGTATTTGAGTACAGTTTTTTTTGGTATACTAATTCACCCCCCGCTCTTAGTATTCATCAATTGGTATCAGAGCCAACCTTTCTATAAGTTTAACCACTTGAAAGGAGATATGAGGGAATACACTGTGAGGGAACTTACTCATCGGCTCACTCAGATTGAGTAAGCCTATGATGAACTTATGGTCAAATATAAGGCCTCTCAGGCAAAAAGGAGAGAACATGCTGAAAAATTGATGGAGCTAACTGTAAACAGTTCTTCTGATGAAGTGGACATGGAAGCCCTAATTCAAGAAGTAGAAAAGTTGAATGAATCCAATTCCAACCTAAGAAAGGAGTTGGAAGGACTGACTATCTGAATGTGTCAAGAGCTTGAGAACTGGAGGAAAGTTGAAGATTTGGTAAAAGACAAAGACTGTGAGATCTCAAAGTTGAAGCAGGAAATCAGTGCATTGACCACTCATCTCCAAGAGAGTAAAGTGGAAAAAGAAGAAATGCAAGGTGAACTAAACATGGTTATTTATGAGACTTCAACCTTGAAGGAATCCAATGCTACTATTTCCAAAGAACTCACCGAGTCAAAGGAAATACTTGCCAAATACAATAAGAGTTCGATTAGGCTTGAACAAAAGCTTGAATCTGTTCAACTGACAAAGAATAACACTGGACTTGGTTTTTCCGATTATGAGGAAGGTGAGACCTCTGGAAAAAAAGATGGAGCATAAAGAAGCAATTGACACCAAAGGATAAAGGTAAGCAAAAGTTCAAACCTGTTTGCTTTAATTGTCTCAAGGAAGGACACACTGCCAATGTATGTAGAAGTAAGGCTTACAATAATTTTCCTTATTTTCTAAATGATAAGCCAAGACCCATTAGATTCAATGGTAACTGCTATGCATGCAACGAGTTTGGGCATAGAGCATTTGAATGCAGGTCTGTCATGCACAACACCGGAAGGTATCCTCAAAGGAGTCGAGGAGTTTTTCCTGAGCCCTCTGGGAACTAGAATCCAAACCGGTTTAGTACCTATAATCATTAGTCAGGTAGCGGTGGCTATCAAGCGGCAACCAGATGGAGAGAAAACTGTTTGATCTGTCATGGTCATGGTCACACTGCTGCAACATGCAGAAGGAAGAATGAAAACATGAATAATGGACCTTAGAGAGCACTTGGAATGGTTTGCTATCATTGCAACAAACTGGGGCATACAACAAGATTCTATAGAACTAGAAAGAACATATCGGATGATATACCGGTCACTCCGGAAGGAAAGATTGATGTTGAAACTATTCAAGTAGGTATGAAGAAAACTTGGAAGAAGAAGCCAGAAGAAGTAATTCAAGAAGAACTGGTTTCTGCATCTAGTGTGGAAGCTGTTGAACTGACAAACTAAGCATCAGAAAAGCTTAGGGGGAGCAAACGGTGAAAATTTTCGAACCCCTGGTCTACACCGGTAAAAGACCTTAACCGGTATGTGATACCTGTCTTTTGGCAGAAGACCGGAAATGGTAAAAGGAAAATTAGGGTTTGTGCCCTAATAGTGGAGCATTTATTACGGTAGGTGAAGGATTTGTTTAAAAAGAATCTTCAAGTCATTTTTACTTATCAATTTTCAAGCGAAGAAATTATTAAGTGTAGAGCGAAGAAAAGCGATTTACACTACGATTCAAAGAATTTATCAAAATCCTGAAGAAGAATCTAAAGCAAACATCTGTTGGAGAAGTGTAGAACGCAAAGCGATATTTCAACAACTGAAGGAGTGTGTAGCAAAGTTCAAATTGTGAAGCCCTAAGTTTTGATCTATGAAGGTATTTTTCAAAATTCTCTGTTTATCATGGCTTCTGCATCACATGCTAGTTCTAGTGCACTTGTTGATTCTGTAGATTTCATCAAACGAAAGGCAAAATACAATGCCCTATCCCAAGTACCCACTGGAGTTATATTGGAGGAAGGTATTTCAGATTACATTGATTGTAAAATTGAAGAATTAGGGTCTCTTGTAATACATTCCCAACTGAGTTTGTTCTGCGGAAAGGATAAGAAGATTAAACCAGAATTCAACATTCTGGAAAAGAAGAAACTTCACAATGCAGTCTATTTTCTTGAAGAATTTTCGGATGATCACATTCGCATTATTCTGAGCAGAGTACATGGTGATAAGATGTACTTAGAATGGACGCATGATATCACACCAGAAGCGATTCATGCCATCACTAGTTTCTGCAACGTCGGTGAAGTGCCAGCCCTAAGAAAGATTAGCAAGACAGAAATGACTATGCTCACCGGTTCTATGAGCGATTCACGAGGAATGACTGTCAATTCAATCAAGGATGACCTTGTCAAATATGCATGTATGGTGATAGGATACCAGATGTTCCATGCCAACAAAATCAACTCTGTCTCAGCAATGACGGTAAATGCTACCTACTGGATGATCAAAGAAGATGCATCATTTGATCTATGCACCTATATGCACAGACAATTCCTGATAAACCTAAACTCTATCAAACGGGACAATTCCTTGAGGTTTAAGTTTGGACAACTACTGGTTGGGTTATTCTTCTACTTCCAAGGTTACTTTCCAACATTTGGATATATTCAGTGGTCTACTGACCAACCGGTTACAAAACAAATCAAAGAAAGCCTGCAAGCAGTTGGAACCAGCTACCCTGAAGTCCTGAACAAGTACTTTGATGAGTTCAGAAGCAAGATGAGCCTAAGGATGAGGATATCTAGTGACATTGTCAAGAAATACGAAGAGGACATCTGCTTTATCATCAAAGTGGATGAATGCATAATGGAGGTTGTTGAGCCCAGACAGGAAGAAGTGGAGCCTATGGGCTATGAGGTAATGTATGATATGCTGGACGAGTATGCCTCTACCCTTATTGCCTCACATCTTGATCTTAAGGAGAAAATAACCAACACCTATCTGGAAAGGGTCACACTGGTTGACGAACCTTCAGTGCAGAAAGGAAAAGGACCTCTAGCAAAGAAGGCAAAGGAAGTGCCATTTGTGTCGACACCGGTTACTACAACAAGTCCTAAAGTGACCAAGCGGTCACTGGCAAAGAAGAAACCGAAAGCTGCTCCCGCCAAGGTATTTGAGAGGAAACGGAAGGCAAAAAGCAACACACCAGACTCAGAGGACACTGTATCTGAAGAACTGCCTAAGAAGACTAGGCAAACGAGGAAGAAGATAAAGGCAACAAGCAATGAACTGGCAACATCTGCACTAGTAAATATCCATGTTACCTCTTATAAACCTTTGTCACATTGTCAAAGGACTATCAAAAATATTAGACGGAAATTGCTTAGTGATTTAAAAGAATATTTTGATGATTTCAATGATACTGAGAAAGAGGAAGTAGAACAGGAAGTCATTCAATACCTATGTATTAATTACCGATCACCCCCAGAAATTAGATCTGAGGTACCTGATTCTTTGTATAAATCTTTAGATAACAAATGGCGCATTGCCATCGAGAAAGAACAGGAAATAAGAGAGGAAGTGTTTGTACAATACTTTCTTGATGTATCTAATTCAGAACTTTATGAAGTTATGGAAAGATGTAAGGGCCTTTTCTTTATGAGAAGAAGGAGACTCCTGTTGCTAGAAGGAAAAGATCCTGAAGTGGTGAAAGACACCCACTCTCATACCCTGGCTACTCTGAGATTGCACAATGTATCTGAAGCTAACAAAAAGGCTAAGCAAGAACCAAAAATCAATCAACCGGATGAAGTGTATGACAGTGAAGGAGAATCGGTCACTGAACAAATGGAACCCATTGACGTTGACACCTTAGATGGTGAAAAAGTTACTCAGGTTACACCATCAAAAGGAACAGGACATGAGAAGTAGGCAGAAGAAGAAAAGAAGCAACATGAAGTAGAAAAGAAGAAACAAAAAGATGAAGAGGAAAAGAGAAAAGAGGAGGAAAAGAGGAAAGATGAAGAGGAAAAGAGAAAAGTGGAGGAAAAGAGGAAGAGGATAAGAGAAAAGAAGAGGAGAAGAAGAGAAGAGAAGAGGAAAATAAGAAACAAGAGGAAGAGAAGAAAAAGAAGGAAGAGGAAAAGAAAGAAGAGGAGAAGCAAAAAGAGGAAGAGAAGAAACAAGAAGAGGAGAAGAGGAAGAAGGAAGAGGAGAATAAGAAGGATGAAGAAGAGAAGAAGCGGAAAGATGAAGAGAAGAGACAAGAAGAAGAGAAAAGAAAGAAAGAAGAAGAGAAGCAAAGGAAGACATAAGAAGACAAGCAAAAAGCCAAGGACAAGGAAGTAGTGGCAAAGAGCACACAGGTGGAGACCCCAATGGCAACCGATAGTCAGGCTAAACCTGCTGACATTGCCAGTCCCATTGACCTCCAATCTGCAAATGAAATGGAGTTGCTCCAAAGCATCAAGCTTGCCCAAGAGCGACTGGAAGCTCTAAGGAGGAAAAAGGAGGAAGATGTGATTCAAACTGCGATGGAAACACTAACCAATTTGATACCCGGTACCAACCTCCCCAGTACCGATTACTCTCTTGCACAATTGAAGCTCCTATGCATAGTTGTAGAAGACCAAGTGCAAAGCCTGGAAGAGGTTGAAGAAGCAAATGCCAAGAAGAAACATCAAAAGGCTCTGGACACTTCCTTGGTGAAAAAGTTAACAGAACTCCGGTCTGATCTACAAAAGGCACAGAAGGACATTAGAGATGCGATGGATGAGGGCAAACTATTGCTAAGTAAGATATGTCAACCTCATCTATTATGTGATGATGTGCTTGCTCAGAAAGCCAAACTGTAATCTGATATGCAGTCATTTATAAGCACCTTCAAGACTTCGTATGATTCCTTCTCCACATATGGACAAACTGCTCACCGGTTTCATCTCCAGTCTGCAAGAATAGAGGCAGAGATAAGCAACCAGACACGTAATTTGCAAGAACTTCAACTGGTCCTACTGCCAAGACTACAAATTCTTCAGAAATGCTATCTAAATCTGGATGCCCTCACGGTTACTCAAGAGATGAGTACCATGGATGCCATGGAAGAACAGGTCTATCAGATGAAGATGGAGAATGAGGTTGCTACCTCATTGCTTGAATCATGGTCATTATCCATGAAGCAATTTACTCAGGACTTTAAATCTATTTTTGACAAGTTTCACTCTTTATTGTCATAAACACTTATTATTTTAATGCTAATGGAAACAGGGGTTATCAACTATATTTTGTCATTGTTGGCAAAGGGGGAGTAGTATTCTGGTATTTAAAATTTTGATGCATGCTATGTATACTTTCATGTTTATCTCTATAAGAGAGTAGTATACATTGTATTTTCTGCAAAAGAGATAGTGTATATGCTTAGGGGGAGTAATTATGATTATGGCATAATTTTATTGTAAAACGCTTAGATGTCAAAATTTTTCCTAAGTGTTGCCATCAATGCCAAAGGGGGAGATTGTTGGCATTTTTGATGATTATGTTGTGATTGTCATTGATGGACACACACTTGCTTTGAGATCACTTTTTGTATGTATGAGTTATGCTTAACCGGTAATTGTTCCAAACCGGTATCATGTTGTAGTCTTTAGACTATTGTTGTTATACAGAAAGTGTTTACCAATCTCAAGCGGCATAGAGACTTAAGCAGAGCAGAGCAAAGCGGAGCAAAGGAACTAAAGAGGTAGTTATCATATTCCCAGTCTTCATTTTGGCAAATCAGTAATTGGTGAAAGTGTGAACCGACAATCTGTTTAATATTTGAACCGGTATTACTCTGAGTTCCAAACCGGCAATCGACATTTTGTATAAACCGGTATTACTCTATGATGAGTTACCATCCACCGTTTGTTTGGCAGTGCCGACACTTTGGCAGTGCTTCTATGCCGTGTTACCAAATATGTCTAGGTACACTGAACCTAGGAACTCGCACTGTAATCTTATTGGATTGACATGAAATCAGGTTCCTTCTTAAGGACATCATGTCTAGGGTTTTAGGAGTAGTTGTTAGGGTTTTTGGTGGTTGATGAGTTTGAGTGTGTGATCTTAAGACAACAAATCAAGTTTGTGTGTAGTAACCGAGTGTGGAGTTTTTCTGAAGACTGAAGTAATGCAACATGCATTAACAATGTGCTTTAATGGATCTAACCAAGCATACTGTGCTAGTATCTAGATCACTCACTTGTTGATTACTTACATCTTTGACAAGTCTGAAAACCCTTAACCGAGTAGGCTTAGAAGAGCCTTTGTAAAATCCTCTAACAAGGTGGTTCACATCTATGGATCTTAAATCCTCTTACAAGGTAGTCTTTAATCAGACTTATCTCCTAATAGAGATTGAGATTCCTAATAGGATATGTTCTGGTAAAGAATATTGTATGACCTTAACCGGTCTGGTTACTATTCTGTAGATAGTTACTCGTGAGTTTCATCTCACTATGGTTTTTCCCATTTGGGTTTCCATGTCAAAATCTCTTGTGTTATGGTGATTGTGCTTCTGTGGGTGAATGCATTATTTGCTATTTGGTTTGCATGTGTACTAATCGGTTTGTTTGCTAAACTGTTTTACTGGTTTACTGCTAAGCTATTTAAGTATTTGAGTACAGTTTTTTTTGGTATACTAATTCACCCCCCCTCTTACTATTCATCACTATTATTATACATAAATATGGTTATTCTATTTAAAATGATGATTATGCTAGTAACATAGTGGCTATTTTATGATAATGAGGATTATGTTGCTAAAAGTACTAGTAATTTTGTTCACACAATGATTTTATATTTCATTGTTATTATTGATCATACCAATATATTTATGCCAAACTATTATTTATGCTAATTATATTGCTAGCTAAACCTATAATTTATGTTGATTATATTACTAGTTATGGACTATTGTACATATTTTGGTGAAATAATTTGAACTTATTTGGGCATCATATCATATGTTAAACATAATAAAATGAATCATATATTACACTATAAATAATGCAATGAATATGTACATGTAGATTGATCTATACATAAGGAAAATATTGATGAATATATACAATTAAAATGTAATTGGTAATGTATCTTATTGAAATGTCATTGATATTATGGTAAGAATAATAAATGAAGACTGCATCAACAAAGAATAATATTAGCACATAAGAAATTGCAACAACATAGAATAATAAATTTGAGAGATAAGGGGATCACCTTGTGGTGTAGTGGTCAAGTGGTTGCATTATTAATGGTGTAGCCAAGGTTCAAATCCCCACTTAGCTCAAATGGTGTTAATGTCGATTTGGGCCCACCTTGGTGGACATGCAGGAGGTTAGTGTACATGCTAAGATTGGAGGACGTGCTTGTGGTTGTGGAGTTGGAGATTGGAGAACATGTAGGAGGTGAACGATGTGTGAGGAGATGTTGAGGAGGAGGTGCTCAAGAGGAGCTTAAGGACTAACCATGTTTAACCCTTGCAAGGCCGATGTGCTCGCTAACCTTGTGCCAGACCCATGTTGGGAGTGTGCTACTTGCGGATTGAAATCATCATTGGCATGTGCTTCTCACAGATTACGTCGAACCCACATGGGTCTTTCATGCCTAGTGTTTTTATATCGAACCCACATGGGTCTTTCACTCCTATGGGCTTGGGGTCCCTGTTGAGCTTCTGTGCTCATGAATCTAGACTATTGGATTCAAGGATGAGGTCCCCCAATTTGTGGTCTCACTTGTCGATTGAACGAGGCTTAAAATCCACATAATCAATAAAAAATAAAATTAAGAGATAAGTGTATAATATACAACAAAAATATAATAGAAAAGACTACAACATAAAATAATAAATGGTTGTAGAGTAAACGACAAGAATACAACAAGATATAAAAATAAATGGTTCTAGAGCAAAAGATAAGAATAAATAGATGTTTACAAGTAATGAATCTATATGACACCAATAAGAGTAACATGGTTGATAAAGTATGGAATGGAAAAATTTAAATATATGGTATTATTATAATGTGTTGTTTGGAATAAGATTAGAAATTTGTGACCGCACATATTGAGCACTCACATTATTGTTGTTCTTTTTGTTTAAGTCAAAACTTGTAGATTTATTTAACCCTATATACATCTTGTTTATTATAAAGGAAGTTTTATTTGAAGGATAATCTTTATAGACATTTATATAAATGATTAAATTACAATATGATCCTTTTATTACCAAGAAGAATTATGATCGATTTAAAATAAAATTTAAGTGAAACCATTGATACTTAACTTGAAAGGATTGATGATAAAAATTTAGTTGTTTGTAGTTCTTCATGAAAAAATTATAGATTTTCTATTAATGTTTTTCCATCATGAAAAGTATGAGCCAAAATATTTTGAGGAAGAGAATCATTATGAACATGCAAGGAAGTACAAAGAGTTTTAGAGTAAAGTATTTCATGTGTATGTTGCACAAAAAAATTGCACATCATGTCTAAGGAAAATATTTTGAAAGTTTACTTTTGAGAAGTTGGGTTGAATGTTGAGTTATTTGAAAGTCTTAAATAACTATCTATTTGAAGTCATGAATAATTGTTTTCCAAGTGCTAAGGATTCTCCTTTTTTAAATTTTAATATCTAGATAATGATGTTGGTGCAAAAATAATGCCTAATCTACAAGTTCTAGTCTCACTTGGATAAAAATAAATAAAAACAAAAAATTCTTTCATAGAATGTTTATAGTTAAATGGCCACATTATGTTAATGATGATAATTGTGTTCATCAGTGATTGCTCAATTATTCTATTGGATAATATTGTTGATTGAGTCACTATGGAATTGTTAACTATTATTACATTGTTACTATTTCAACCAATCATGTTTATCCTTATTACTTAGTCATCTTTTGTGTTCTTATTATTAAAATAAAGAATTAATCTTCATATAATGAATTAATGGACTTAGTTTGGTTCAAATCTAGAGGCTCTTGTTGGAAGCACGATTATACTACTATTATGAATCTTCTCAAAAAATATTGTACTATAGAGTGAATGTGTTATTCATTTATTGGTAATATATTGGTTTTATTGCCAACTCCTCAATCCCCTCACTTTCACTATTTACCAATTTGCCTTGAAAATATTTATGCAACAATAAATGGTCCAAAGACTCCTCTTCTTTGTTACATAGATAAAAGGACCAACAAACCCTGACTCTTTTAATCTATCTCCTATTAAAATGCGCCCTCTCAAAGCTAGCTAAGAGAAGGAGCCAGCTTTGGGATGACATGAATTATTCTAGCACAAATCCTTCAGCCAGTCCTCCATGTCTACTACCACCTCCACTAGTTTGTAACCAACTTTTACTAAATACTTCCCAGATTTAGAGCCTCACCACACGATCTCATCTTTCCCTTATGACAACCAAATATTTTTAGAGTCAAATATATTTTGGAGGGTTGTGGTATGATCTAGATCCAAATTTAAATCCACCACCGACTTCCAACTCCACACAATTCTTCCCTCCTCCCTAGAACTCACCAAAAAGTCAGCCACCTTTCCTTGGTAATCCACTAAATTAAGCTCAGCTCATTATTTGCACCCAAAAATCTATGTCCTTCCAACAAATCCTCCCAATGAATGTGATATTGATATCATTGGAACATGTTATAATAGGACATGTACAATTTGTCAATTTGCATAATTATTCCATATTTTGATTTCCTAGGTTATATTTTTTAATACATTTAGAATTATTTTTGTTATGTTGTTATGATTGAATGTATTTTGATTAGTAGCATTATATTTTTACTATGGGCTATACCTTGCTAATCATTATCATGTTACAATAATATTGACCCTTAGACACAACTATGAATGAGTTCAACAAGCTTACTACCTAGTATTTAATAATGACATACGATTAAGCTAACATGATGTATGGTGTAAATATCGCTTATGTGTATTGGCCAAGGATAATCTAATTGGATAGTTGTATTGGATGTTATGCTGAGCTTGGGAAAACATTCTCTAGGACTAATTATGCCTTGTATAGGAAATTGTTATATAAATTACTAAATAGTATCAAATGTATCTCCCTTTTATCAACTTGTTGTAAAATGTATGATATAACTTATGATTGGCACTTTACATACTCAATAGTAATGCATTGATTTACATAAGTATTGTGATTTAATATTAATTTTAACCAATGCATATATGTCCTTGGAGTAACGTTTTGAGGAGGTATATGTGCAACTAATCTATAAAACAAAATTAGTTTTGATTTCTTTTCCATTTCACCTAAGTGTTAGATTTTGTGAGAAGCAAGAACTAAGCCAGGATCTAATGTCAATCGTAGATCACATGCACCTCCAAGCAATAGTTGATCGAAGATCAAAATAACTGAATGAAGATAAATCTCAAATGAGAGAAAAATAAAGGCAAATCAGGAGAATTATGAGAAGACTCTCAATACTCTCATTGAGCTATCACTAAACTAGTAATGCTTATTATATAGAAAAATAATAGCATATACATTCAAGAGGTGTACATTAACTCCCAGTCCTCATAAAAGTGGGAGGTTTCACCTACTTGGTAAATGCCAAAACATGTGCCATAACCTCCTTACATGAAAAAGAAAAAGGAGCTATAAAGGTGGCACATAAAGCTAAAAGAGGGTGAGAAACCCAACTACCCCATAACCCACTTAGGAAAAGACAAAATAGTGGTTATGAGAGGTTGCACGACAACCAAAAGAGGATCTTTAACTCAACTACCCATGATTAGGTGGGAGTTACATATGTAATTGAATTATCTCACCATGCGTCCTCATATTAACCACTCCTAATAACCTAAGAAAACTTAAATAATATGTGTAGGAAAATAAATACCCCCTAACATAAGGAAAAGTAAAAAACCTACACTAACACCCCCTTAAGCATAGCCTAGGTGGATGAAAAGATGGGTCCCAATAAATGAGGCCATGTTAGGTACCTATGTACATGGAGATTCCCCCCCAAGAGAAGAAGCTTCCCATAAGAGGAATAGCCCCCCTAAATAGAGAGAGAAAATGAAGTACTAAGAAGTACCTCCTGAAGTGGACACCTATCGCATCCCAAGCAGAGCTTGCAAATGAAGGAAATTTCTTTTAGTGAAGGGTTTGGTGAAGATGTTCGCAGTCTACTCTAATGTAGAACAAAACTTCAGATTAATGATTCCTTTCCGAATCATCTCCTGAATGTAGTACATATGTATCTCAATGCATTTAATCCTCTGGCTATGAACTAGATTTCTTGAGATCTATATAGCACCCTGATTATCACAAAATATGACTATAGTCATTTGTATTGGAATACCAAACTTAGTGAGAATATTCTGAAGCTAAATAGCCTTAATGGTTTCATTGATTCCCCCTCAATACTTAATCCTTTGTGGAAGAAAGAGAAATTGTAGACTACTTCTTGCTCGACCAACAAACTAGACCAGAACCAAGTGAGAAACAATACCCTAAAGTAGACTTGCGATCCTGAGAATCATTTGCCTGATATGAATTTGTATATCCCACCAAGTCAATATCCACGCCTGTTGCATACTGAATTCCATAATTGTGAGTACCTTGAATGTAGTGGAGGATCCTCTTAGCTGCTTTCCAATGCAACTCAAGGGGATCTTGCATGAATCGAGAGACCATGACCATAACATATGAAATGTCAAGTCTCCTATGAATCAAGTAGATGAGACTCCCAACAAGTTGCTTCTATAAAGTGCCATCAACCAAGGGTGAAGAGAACTTAGAGTCAAGTTTGACCCTTGACAAAAATGGAGTCAGCACAAGCTTACAATTAGCCATACAAAATATAGAGAGCATATCAAGTGCATACTTGGGTTGTCTAAGGAAGATACCTAAAGATAAGTGAGTGATCTCAATCCCTAAGAAGTAATGCAATAGACCCAAGTCTAACATCATAAATATATCATGTAGAGAAGTCTTCACTACCTTAATGGTGGATGAGTGACTCCTTGCGATTAACAAGTCATTAACATAATGAGGAAAAAATGCACAAAAGTGTCATCCTACTGTAGTATGTATATTTTTAGATCAAAATGGTATCTAGTGAAACCAACTATCAGAAGTAATGATCCCATCTTGGCATACCAAGCTCGAGGAGCCTGCTTGAGGCCATAAAGAGACTTTAGAAGTTGATACATAAGTGAGGGATCCTGAACAAATCCATGTGGCTAGTTCATGTATATTTCCTCTCGAAGTTCACCATGAAGAAAGTCACTCTTCACATCCATATGATGCACTTCCCAACAATGGGCTATAGCTATATCAAAGTCAAGTTAAATGGAATTCATCTTAGCAATTGGTGTAAAAGTCAGGGTAGTAAATCTTGGGAACTTTGGAGAATCCTTTTTTAACCAAATGAGCCTTATACTTATCGACTGACCCATGTGCTACAAATTTTATTTGATAGATTCACTTGCATCGAACAAGATTACTTCCATTAGGTAGAGGGACTAAATCCCACATGTGATTCATTTCCAAGGAATTGAACTCTTCTTGCATTACAACATCCCACTCGGGAATACCTAAAGCTTCTCGAGATAATTGTGGATCACCAAGCCAATCACTTGCTCACTCAAATATTGTCAAGCCCAAAGAGGAATTGAGGCTAGAGTGTTTGGGGAAGAATCATCAACCTTTGAATGATGACTTAGAGATGATTATGAATCCGCATCATAACTATCACCATCTGAAGTGGAGGAAGAAGACTCCACATCAAAACTAGGAGGATTAAGATCCTTTAAAGAAATAAAATCATGATGCAATGTCTCCAATGTGATGGTAGATGGAGAAGTAGTATGAGAAGAACTAGAAGAACTCTTATCAAAATGAACACTCCTCACAATGAAGAACTCATGAGTGGTTGGATGGAGAAGTTTGTACCCTTTGCCATCATCTATATATCCAACAAATATGCAAGGATTTCTCTGTGGATCCATAGCCTTAAGTTTCTCTACTGTAATGTAGGCCCATTCAAGAGAACCAAACACTTTGAAGTCCTTAATTGTGGGTTTACAACTAGTTCAAGCTTGAAAAGGAGTTACCCCCTTCACAACTTTAAGAGGAACTCATTTTTGGATGTAACATGCACATTTGATGGCCTCTACCCAATACTGAGGTGTCAAAGACTTGGAGTGAATCATACAATTATCCATCTCCTTCAAGGACCTATTCTTGCATTTTGGGATATCATTTTGTTAAGGACTATATGGAATTGTGTGTTGCATGTTTAACCTTTTGAAGCACAAATTTGTTCAAATTGATTATTAACATATTCAGCCCCATTATCTGGATGCAACATCTCAATGAACTTCTTAGATTATTTCTTTGCAAAAGCTTTGAAATCTAGAAAATTCTCAACAACCTCAGACTTTTATTCGAAAAAGTAAACCCATGTATATCTATACAAGTCATGAATAAATGTCAAGACATATCTAGCCCTATTGAAAGATGTTTGTGGAAATGGTCATGCCAAGTCATTGTATACCAACTCCAATAGCTATGTACCTCTCCTTGCTTTTCCTTTGTCATATTTATCCTCGAGATTCTTACCAAGAATGCATCCCTAGAAAACTCCATCAAAAAATAAAAATAGAAGGCAACCTTGAAACCATGTCATGTTGATTAAGTTGTTGCAAGTAATAGTAGTTCAAGTGGCCAAATTGTTAATGCAACAAATAACTCACCTTATTTGCATGAGTGAGTAAGAACATCAAAGGAGAGTTAGGAACAAAATGAGAAAGTTGATATAATCTGGAACGATGATATACTTTTCCTAGTGCAATAGTAGACCCATTATGCATTTCATTGATTGCCACACATCTAGTGTGCAATCAACTTGCTTGTCAGAACCAATGTGAGTGATCTAATAAATAGATAGGAGATTAGTTGATAGATATGGAACACAAAGGACATCCTCAAATTTTCCCTTTATCACATCAACAACCCCTCTCTCGTGCATTAGTATGGAAGGCATATAACACGACTCTAAAGAGGTGAAATCATCTTCTGAAGAATCCATGTGGTGCGAATCACTCAAGTCAGCTATCTAACAATTTTGGTTGTGAAACAATATCAACTAGGGCCTTAATCTTTCATTTCCCCTTACCTTTGTCTGTGTCCTTAGAAGATCTTTCTAATGAACTCTGTTTGACTGAATTAGGCACCTTGATATTGTTCTTTTCTAAAAGACGTGAAAGGTGATCATTTTGTTTCTTCAAACACTTATGTTCATCATGGTCAGGCCTCTTACAGTAAGAAAACTTGACCTTCTCCTTCTTAGGTTCACCTTTTGATGAAGAGGTTCAATTATCTACTTTTGAAGTAGCAAATTTATGATCTTTCTTCTTCTCTCCTTGGTTCTTCTATTTCTTATATTGCTTACTAAACCCTTTCTATTCTTTTGTGCCTTGATTTACAACTAAGGCATGCCACTTAGAGGGTTTGATTGTACCCATTTGAACCAATTTGTCTCGCTCCCTTGTGAGATCTACAACAAATTCATCTAGAGAAGGCACTTTGAATGTGGTACCTAGGGTACATTTTGTAGCATAAAATGTAGAAAGAAATATTGAATAGTTAGGATCAAGCTTAAAAATAATACTCAAGGTCAATTTCTTATCATCCTTCTTAACTCCACATTGTTCCAATTTCAATCTTACAAATTTTAGTTTTGTGAAAAAGTCTTGTATAGTGTCAAAATTGGATGGATTCAACCCTACGATTTCATTCTCCAACTGATGACCTCTTAACTTGTCCTGCTTACCAAAGAGGGTTCCAAAATGGTCCACACTCCATTTGGTGTAGTGGCAGATTCAATGTAAAAAATAAGGTTAGGGGAGACTGGCATGCATAGAGTACCAAATATTTTAGCACATTTATTAAACCATTTTATCTTTTCTACATCATCACGAGGTTCAGTTTCGAGTCCCATTGTAACTCGATGATATCCATGTCTTTTCAGATATATTATCATCTTAGATTTTCATTCAAAATAATTATATGGTGTTAAAAGAGGAACTGTAGATGCATCCATGATAGCAAAAAAAAAAATCACAAAGAATAAGGAAAAGTGCAAGAAAGAAGGCACAAGAGACACCTCGCCTTTCCACTAGTCTAAAAAATCACCCCTCCCAAATATTACAAGGTTAGGAGGCATGTGGGTAATTTGAATTTAAAAATTCAAATAATACGAAAAGACTAATTAATTTTCAACAACTCATAAATTGATTTGTTTTAATTAATTAGAGGATTAGAAGGAAATAATTTAATGGGGGCGGATTGATTAATTTGAATTAATTAATCAAAGGAGACCATTGAAATGAACCTATTAAATAAATCCTTAGATTTATTAATAAGTAGATGAAAGGGAGAATTTAATCAAATTTCTAATGAATTCAATTAAATTGGGAAGGGGGATTAATTAAATAATTGCTTATTTAATTAATTATCTTCGGACCATTTTTAGGTGTATACATTTTCCCCCTCTTTGAAGCGAGGTGTGATGACGCGTTGATTTAAAGAATAATCTAATTTTGTTGATGATATTGGTTCAATATGATGCCCCAGCTATTGATTGATAAAATGCGATACGATGATGCCCCCTCGGGAGATCAATTGAGATAATTGACCTTTGGAGTTTTTGGATCTTTGTGAAATTGATATCCCGATTAGAAATGATTTTCTTTGTGCAACTGTGGTTGATGAAAGTGCGAGTTCTACGATCACGGTGATGTTACTACTTTTCAAATTGCCATTAGTTTCATATCCAAAGTCATACTATATATTCTAGTCGGTTAGTATTACCGAATCATGCAGTCGGTACACACAGAGAAGTCGGTATGAACAGTCTAGTCAGTTACAGAAGAAAGCAATCACAAAATGCAGTATTCACCGAGTTGTTTACCGAGTAATGTTTCATGGCTACCGAGCGGTAAAGTTAACTCACCGAGTTGATATTCACCGAGTGAAATGTTTTACCAGATACATTGAACCTGGACATGCACATGAAAACGTGTTACAAGATCGAGGCACATCTAACCGTTTTTGCATTGGAAATTGCACTAGAAGATTGTGTATGATTACAAGGTCAATCTAACCAATGAAATATTTTGTTTAGTTATTCATTCAAGGAATCTTTTTGTAAGATTGAAGCAATGAATCAGATCACCGCTGTAAGAGATCTATTTATACAACATGATTTTAGGGTCAGAAAAAGAGAGAGATATACAAGAGATGTAAGATATGTGTGTGTATGCATGAAAAGAAGACTGTTACAGAGACACAAAGAGGTCATCGAGAAGGTTATCAGTGAACAGTCGAAGAACAGAGTAAACAGAAGGGTTTACCGAGTTACAATATGGGTTACCGAGGTATGCTACAAGCTAAGTAATCTTATTCTGAGCACATAGAATCTGCTATAACATTTCAGATGTAAAGATGCAGATATTTGTAATGATTCTATTGTAATATTTTGAAGTTGTAAGAGAAACCTTTAACAGGGTAAAAGACTCTAACCAAGTCTATAAATTGTAAATCCTTTAACCATGTGCAATATTTATATGGTGTTGTAAAATCCTTTAGTAAGGTAGATCTAACTGATCTTGATACTCCTAACAGGGTAAGCTATCAAAAATAGCTAAATGTAGCTCTAACCAAGCATTCTTTATTATTGCAGTAGTGAAGTTGTGGGTGCCATCCCCACCGCAGTTTTTCTCTCTAATCAAGAGTTTCTGCATGACCAAAATATATGTTTTATGGAGTGAATCATGTATGATTGTTATCTGTTGATTTTAGTTTTATTTTATGTTACTGCACTATTCTGTTTATGCATAATAGTAAGGTTATTATCAAAGAAAATTTTTGGAGTACTGATTCACCCCTCCCCTCTCAGTACATTAGCTTTCCATATTGGGCCTAACAGGTGATGTGGTTCTTGATTATTGATAAAGATTGATTGATTAGATTGATAAGATCGAGATTCAATCTGGTTTCAAGATTGACACCTCCTGTATAAGACAAAGATGATCAAAGCGTCTGATTTTAGGAATGATATATCATGTATAAGACATGATCAAAACGTCTGGTTCCAGGAAAGATACATCCTGTATAAGACATGATAGAATTGATTTAGATGTGATCGATTGATAGAATTGATAAGGTTGATTGAGCAAAGAACTGACAGATTTTTTGATATCCAGTTGCAGGAAGATTCAAATATGCTGATGTTGGTTTGGTTGAGAGGGGAATATAAGATTTTTGCTAGGTCGACAATATCTGGAGAGAGATGAGTCATCAGTTTGATGGCGTATACACTCATGATGATACCTTGATGATTCCTGCAATATATTTAACCTTGGATAAAATTAGCATGCAGGATCCCATGCAAAAATGAAATGCAAGCTAAATGCAAATGCCAATGCAAAGCTATGACCGGATCAGTCATTGGGTTATTGCATTTTGTCATCATTGAGCTTTTGAAAATGTAGGAAGTAAGTGCAAACATCAATGGTATAACTAAACCATGATGACCGGAGCACTATTTTCCTAGATTTTGATATGGCAAGTTAGCACAAGAATTGAGGTATAATTGAACCAAGATGACCTGAGTGTTGCTTGCATAAAACAGGCAGTATTAACGATTTCAATACGCAAATCAGAAATGTCTTCGATGATACTCCGATGATCATGTCCTGAGACAAATTTGTACATATTAATGATTGATTTACAGACATCAGACAAGAAAAATATCACGTTCCTTCCTTGTTCCTCTAGTCAGAGACATCCTGGAGTCACTTAGAAATCATGATAGTGAAAATCAAGATAGAAAAGTTGAACAATCATGTTAAAATCATTATCCAAAAGATACCATCCATTGAAAAGTGTGTAATGTGCTTAGACTGACTTTGTGATAGTTTGATGGTTGACAATTTGATCTCGTGTTCGATATTGGATGTGTCTCAATTTTCATTTGATAAGAGTTGCCTGACTATTGTTCTACCTGTTTGATTAAGCTTAAAATGATAAAAAAATTTGCCCCCAGCAAGGTGCAGGGTTTTGCCCCAAGCCTAGAAACAAATTCATTATGATATACCCAATGATCCAAACCATGGCGAGAAGCCACCCAGGATACCTGCGTATGTACAAAGGCTTTATTATGAATATGAACATTGTTGATGGAAAATGAACGAATGCAAGCAGAAGGATGCATGAACTAATAGATGGAAGAGCTAGCGGATAGATTGCACTTGTTTGCCAGGTTTTCACCATCTGTTTTTATTGTACTTTTTCTCATATTTGATTTTTTTTTGTTTTGTTGTTTTTCACTATTTTTGGATTTTTTTTCTTTTTCACTGTTTTTGGATTTTTCTGTTTTTTCAAACATAAAACTTTTTTAGATGCATGCTATTGATAGGTTCCTCGAGCTGATCCCCATCCTATGTTGATAGCTGATATGCTCCTGACCCAAATACTGTTGTGACCACAAACAGACCTAACTAGCTTGGTTCAAACTTTCCTTTCTTTTCTCGATTTGATTGGTTTCATGGATTTTCCTTTAGGACTAGTTCCCCAACTTGAAAGACTCATGGTTTGACCTTATGATTATAACTTCGACAAATTCTTTGTTGATATACCTTTAAATGATCAAAGACATTTTGTCTTCATTCATGGATCAATTCTAACTCCTGTAATCTAGATACTCGTTGTTCTTCATCTGGGATAAGACCTTTTAATGATACTCGTAGAGAAGGTATCTCTACTTCTATTGGTAGTATTGCTTCTGATCCATAAACAAGAGAGAAAGGTGTGGCACCTGTTGGTGTGTGGATACTAGTACAGTAGGCCCATAGAGCAGGGTTCAATTGAATATGACAATCTCTGCCAACATCATTTACTGTCTTTTTGAGGATTTTCAAAAGAGTTTTGTTTGATGCTTCTGCTTGCCCATTTCCTTTTGGATAGTAGGGTGTGGAAAATCTGTGTTGGATCTTGAATTTCTCACATAGTCCTTGGACATCCTAATTCTTGAACGGTCACCCATTATCAATGATAATGGTCATTGGTATTCCATAGTGACAGATGATGTAGTTCAAGATAAATGAAGCAATTTGTTTTCCTGTGATATTTGTGAGAGGTACTGCCTCAATCCATTTTGTGAAATATTATGTAGCTACAAGGATGAATTTGTGACCATTAGATGAAGAAGGATTGATCTTTCCTACTAGATCAAGACCCCATTGGAAGAAAGGCCAAGATGTTGCCAAAGCATGAAGTTCTTGTGTTGGTGCATGAATCAAATTCCCAAGGATTTGACATTGTTTGCATGTTCTAGCTATCTGAAAAGAATCTTGTTCCATAGTCGGCCAATAATAGCCCAAGCATATGAGTTTTTTCGAAAGGGTAAGACCACTTGAATGAGTGCCACAAATGCCATTATGGACTTCATGTAAGGCCTTCTCAGATTCTTCTTGTTCGAGACATCTTAAAAGAGTACCATCTAGACCTCATTTAAATAGGGTATTCGCGACGAGCGTATAATGGGAGGATTGGCGAATAAAGTATCTTTTTTGATTTTTTGATAAGTCAGGAGGGAGGATATTATCTTTTAGGTATGTGTAAGCTGGGCCATAGTGGGAGGAATCATGCCCAATAAGGTGACTGATAGTTTGGGAATCGGGACAATTATGAGAAAGGTAAAACAACTCTTCCACCAGGAATTCATAACGCTGTTGATTTTCTTGTGTTTGAAGGAGAGAAGCAAGTGTTTCCATGACATCTACTGCTTTGTTGTCATTCCTTGGAATCTGCTGAAAAAGTTATTTCTACAAAGTATTTCTTGATATCATCAACCATCTTTTTATAAGGCATTAACTTTTCATTTTTTTTTGGATAATCGTCATTGATTTGATTAATGACGAGCTGAGAGTCTCCAAAAACTTGAAGTTTTGTAATGTTCCATTCTATAGCCATTTTGATACCTGTAACCAAAGCTCCATATTCTGTTGTATTGTTGGTGCATGAAAAGCTTAATTTGTATGCTTTTGGAATTGTATGACCTTGTGGTGTGATGAATAAAATACCCGCTCCTGATCCATGTTGTGTTCCATTATTGATGCCTGCTCTGGACTGATATTCGGGTGATGTATTATAAGATTTGGATCGAATCCTGGAATGTCTGTATATGACCAGGTAAAATTGATTTGCCATCTTTTGAAGGGTTCCAAATATTTCTGTAGTTCATGTTTTGATAGAGAGATTGTTGGATGTAGATTAGTTGTGCCCATGGTAACTGCCTTTGTCGGTTCCATCAGGATAGATGACCTCTCTTGATAGTATTCAGGTAAGGTGTCAAATCTCCCATCTTCCGGTGCCTCAAGGAGGTTTTCACCATTAGATGCGTCCTTTCTTTTTACTTTTTCACGATCTAATGTTGCCAATAAATGGTTTTCAGCATTAGACTTGATATTGTTTTCTTTATATTCATTTTTGCGACTAGGAGATTTGACACCCACTTGACTTGAAGATATGTTAGCAAAATCCTTGGTGAAAGTTGTTGTGGGTTTGATTTCATTAAGATATAAGGATATGGCATGGTCATTAGGAAAACTATTAATGGTAGTATGTCCTTCATTTTCCCAGTCCATAGGTTTAGGAGGGATTAAGGATAAAGGATCCTCATGTTGAATTATGTCAAAGATATTAGGGGTCATGATAGAGATGTTAGAGCTTTCAATATGTATTTCCATGTCTAGAATGATACTCTCGTCAAAATGACCTCGCGCAAGGGGTTCCTGATCGTCCTCAATTAAGTCCAAGTCAGCCGAATGTGAATCTAATTCAAGTAGGCTAGTTCCTAACGTTTTCCTTGCATACGCGTGAACTATATCGACTCCTACATCTTCTTCTTCCCTTTCAATTTGAAGTTTCTCTTGTTTGTTTTTCCATGATAAAAAATATTCCCCGTTCCCTTGATCTTTTAGCGGCATTTTTTTTTCCATGTTTGACAAAATTGATGCAAATGATTGTTCTTTGGATTGTGTGCTTGAAGATGCTGCCTCTTTGTTATGTGGAACAATGACCTCTTGAGCGGGTTTTAGATTACTACAACATTGTAATGGATTTGAGTCTGCTGAGATCGTGATTTCCTACCCATTGTAGGGAAATTTTAGGCACTGATGATATGTTGATGAAACAACTTGTATGTCATGTATCCAGGGTCTTCCCAAGAGTATGTTGTATGATAAGTCCAAGTCTAGAACTTGGCATGTTGTGTCTTTTTGCAAAGGTCCCATTCTGATGGGTAATATCACAATTCCTTTAGAGGAATGCTCTTCTTGACCATAGGCTTTGATTGCTATCTTTTTCTGGGGATCAACTGCATCTTCTGAATAACCTAGAGCACAGACAAGACTTAATGAGCAAATGTTTAAGCCAGCTCCTCCATCTATTAGGACACGTTTAACGAACGTTCTATGAATGAGGACTTCAATATGCAAGGGAGAATTATGGGGATGTTGCAAGGAATCAATACTTGGATATGAAGGAGATGAGCTTTGAATATGATCCTCTGAAATAGGTTTGATGGCAATCATGGATATCCCTTGGGGAACTTCATCTTTGGGTGTATTGTTTGGTGATGATGCTATGGAAGGTTCTTGCAAGCTTTCAAGAGGTGTAGGAATAGATGCCTTTGGAGAGTCAATTTTCTTATGAAGGGATGATCCATTTCTATACATACGTGTATGATTTTCATCTTTCTGAGCCAAATCCTTTAGGGATCTCTTTAAGAGTTGCATAAAAGAGCTACCTTTCTTTGGAGATGTATTTGAATCCTTGTGAGATTTTGACATAGTTGGATTTTGATTTTGGAGTTGTTTGATTGCTCTGATATGTTGGCTTGTTATGTCTTTTTCCTATATTTTTCTTTGGTATGTCATGTTGCTATGATTTTCAACTATTTCAAATGTTTCAACTTCCGTTTCAGTGATCTTATGTCTCTGCGCTCTAGTTAAAACGGGCATACACGTGTGTTGGATATTGTGCTAGGATTCGATTGTCCAAAAGTTGTTTCGATAAGTGATCAACTGTCCATGCAAATGTGATAAAGTGATATGACACGAAAAGATGATTCAAGTGTTTAAAAGTTTGCAAGTTTTTCGATCTTTGGTTTTGGAGTGCAATGATGATGATTTTGATAAAAAAAAAGTCCAATAGGAACAATATATCCTACGATGTGGGACAAGGTTATCCTGACCAAGCGTTGTAGTTTCGTGATTGAGGATGATAGATCTTGATGATAAACTATGTTTTGAGTGATCAGTTTATCAAAGAGGGTGATAATGCACTTTGAGATGTTTAGATCTTGAACTTGTTGAAGGTGAATACTTGAAAATCTTGAGGTGTCTATTTCTAGAGTTCGATTTGATAGATGATAACTTGACCAAGTGAACCAAGGAGACAATCTAAGAACAAAATGACAGATAACCGATGTTTATGCTCACTGTAAACTGACCAAGCAAATATGACAGATCTGAAAAAGACATGCAAGAAGACAGTTTTGGATAGACAGAGCATACAACACTAAACAACAATTCAGCCAGGCTCATACGACAAACTAGAAATTTTGCACGACAAAAGACATAAACTCGTACGAGCTTTCTCACAGAACCAAATGACAAATGATGATACAAAATCCTCTAGTAAGATGACTCGTACGAGAATTCTCATTGGGTCAGACGATGAAATATGACATAATTTTTTTTGCTAAATCGGCTCGTACGACAATTTTCACTGGACCAGACGATGAACTAGATGCCTCGTATGACAAACTAACAAAATCGTACGATAGAGGATAGAACAAAGACAAAAACTTTGTTTGGATAGATTTTTTATTAATGAAGTTTGATGTTTTGCTTCTGTTTTCCAGTTTTTTAGATGTCTGATTTTCTATTTTAGGGACGAAGACATAACAAACACACGATATGATAAGTGACCTCAAGCACAGTACACTACCTAAGGAAGTTGGCTAAGAGAGAAAAGCTTTGCTTGCAAACTTAGGTACACACCCAATACCTAATCAAAATATGACCACTGAGTCTCACGCAATGGATTCTCAATGCCGTATTATCCGACTCCAAACGCTAATGGGGGCGTGATATGGCAAGTGTCTTGGGAGAGTTACTATCTCTCTTGCACAAATATTATCACCCTTTTGGAGGTGAATTGGGTAGCTTCTATTCTTAATTGGAACTAGTAAGGGATCCGTTTGGCGTGTCAGGGTATAAACTCAATTAAGAGGTCTCCCAGCCTTGAAAACCAAGGTTTGATATACCCGAAGGTACGAAGGAGAGTTATTCCCGAGCACCGCCATTGACTTGATTTTCATCAAATCACATTTATTTTATAGTGGATTGGAGTACTTGGCATTAGCCATTCCCACTTGGGTCGTTCCCCTCTCACCGACCTTAATGGCTTAGAGTTATTAGCTCCTCGGGAGGGCAGACCTGCTAAAGATATGCACTATTTAAAGCAAAGGATGAGTCTAGCTTTCTGATCACCTAAGAAAGGTGAGAGCATACTCGCCTATCATCAAAACACATAATACAGGTTTGTTCATTTCTATTAGCAAAAACAAGTGTGCCTAGAAAATTTAAAGAAGACATAAAGTTTGGTCGAGTCCTCCTAGGCAACCTGCAAAATAGATACGTTAGTAGTCATGATATGTTTTGTTGAAACGAAGCTTTGACAAGCGTAATATTCGACAATTGTCCTGCAAAAACCAATTAGGCTGTTGAAAAACTCACAAATAGACCACAGTTAGCATTAGTAATAATCAAATTAAAACATGAAAACCCTAAAATGCAATCTATTTTGAAAACACAGAAACAGAATGTCGTACGACAATTCTCCTTGCTTGTACAAAGACACAAAGGAACTCATATGAGGTAGAAAGTAACTCATACGAAATTCTAAATCAGACCCGGCCAGAAACTTGCTAGATTGGAAATTTGATGATGCTAAGAGGCCAAAAATGAGATTTCAGGCCCCACGGTGGGCGCCAAAATGTCGTGCCTATGAAGTGTGATACCTGTAGCTGCAACACAAACACTCAATAGATTATTACAAGCATGGTTAGCAAATTAAAAGAAAAAGAAAGATAAACCATGACAAAGCGACCTATCACCTCCTAAGAGATGTGAGTATGGATTTGCTCTCAGATCTGGATAAGCAATCCCAGTGACTTGACTGCACCTAGATGGAGGATTTGAAATGATAATGATATGCAAAGGTGCGACTGATTAAGCTAGATTGATCCAAGAGACTAATTAAGCTAATTATATGCATGATTAAGCTATGATGATGATGTAATTAAGCTAGAAAAGAGATTGATTAATCTACATGATTCAACAATTATGCTAGAAAATGATCAAATTAAGCTAAATCTAAGATGTAATTGCCTATAACAATAATGCTCAAATGATATGCCTATAGTAACAATGCCTAAATTGATAATGAGATGGGATCCTTTGTGCTCCAAAATGGGGGATATTTATAGGATTTCCAAGGCTAGGGATGAGGTGGTAGGAATCAACGATCAAGATTGAGTCTGAAGATATCAAGGGTGAAATTGGAGGAGGTCAAAGAAGAGGTTGGAAGAAGGGACACTTGTCATCTTTGTGGTGACAAGTGTCAAGGAGCCTTGCTCATAAGAGGGCAAGTGTCCAAGAGAGGAGACATGTGGCCTAAGTGCCATGTGTCTCAAGGGAAGAATATCCACACCATAGGAGGTTAGGATGTGCAAGATAGGATAGGGTTAGGCAAACCCAAGGTTAGGTGGAATGGGTTAGGTTAGGTGGTTAGAAGTTAGGAGGCATGTGGGTAATTTGAATTTAAAAATTCAAATAATAGGAAAAGACTAATTAATTTTCAACAACTCATAAATTGATTTGTTTTAATTAATTAGAGGATTAGAAGGAAATAATTTAATGGGGGGGGATTAATTAATTTGAATTAATTAATCAAAGGAGACCATTGAAATGAACCTATTAAATAAATCCTTAGATTTATTAATAAGTAGATGAAAGGGAGAATTTAATCAAATTTCTAATGAATTCAATTAAATTGGGAAGGGGGATTAATTAAATAATTGTTTATTTAATTAATTATCTTCACATCATTTTTAGGTGTATTCACATGTAGCTAGTTCAACCTATGATATCTGATGGAAAATTAAATCAATGTTAATGGAAATCTCTCATATCTAACTTTCTATCGAGTAATCATTTGCGAAAATATGACACCCAAGGTAAAAGTTATGCAATTTTTTAAAAAGTTGCTAAATTTGTCTGTCAAAAATGGATCATGCCCTATTCAAATTCATTTTCTATATAAAAAAATGAAAACAACTCCAATAAAAAAAATTGAATTTTTATGTTCACTTTGATTTTTTATTCTTTCCTCCAAACTCTAATTTTAGTGAAATAAAAGTCACTTTTGAAATTCTCGAGCGTTCTAGACACTTTGGAAATGCTGAAAAAATCCTCCAATATTACCAAAATGCTACAATCATCCAGATCTCAAAGGAACAGATATATATGTCAACCAAATTAACTTGAAGCTTGTTTTTCCTTTAAACTATTTAAATTATCCAGGTCACACAAGAATGTAAGAGAAGAGTATACTTGGTTTCTAAGAAAAATATTAACTATCTAATTGTCTCAAATCTCTCTAAAAAATAAAAAAAATAATGAGCTATACCAAACAACACAACTCTGATACCATGTTAGATTTTGGGAGAAGGAAGAACCAAGCTAGGATTTGATGTTGATCATAGATCACATGCACCTCCAAGCAATAGTTGATCAAAGATCAAAACAATTGAATGAAGAAAAAAATATAGACAAATAAATAGAATTTTGAGAAGACCCCCAATACTCTCACCGAGCTATCATCGAACTAGTGAAGGTGAGATTATAGTGCTTATTATATAGAAAAATAATAGCATATACATCCAAGAGGTTAATTAATTCACACTCCCCATAAAAGTGGGAGGTTTTACCTACTTGGTAAATGCCAAAACATGTGGCATAACTTCCTCACACGAAGAAAAAAGGAGTTATAAAGGTGACCCATAAAGTTGAAAGAGGGTGAGAAAACCAACTACACCATAACCCACTTAGGAAATTACAAAATAGTGGTTACGAGAGGTGGTACAGTAAGCCAAAAGAGGGTGTGTAACTCAACTACCCATAAGTAGGTGGGAGTTACACATGTAGTTAAATTATTTTGTCACGTTCTCTCATATTAACCACTCCTACTAACCCAAGAAAGCTTAAATAATATGTGTAGGAAAATAAATATCCCCTAACATAAGGAAAATAAATATCCCCTAACATAAGAAAAAGTAAAATACGTACACTAATGTTAAGTGGGTGGCAAGCAATGAGAAAACTATCTAGGGAGTTGGACCCTAGAAAAGGTTACCGACCCACTCTTATAATATCATAGTAGATGGTTTTAAACTTAAAATTTGAACTACAATGTCTCTATGCTTGATGTAGGCAAGGTCATCAGTGATGAGCCCCCTAGTAGATTTTTGTGAGAAACGAGAAGCGAGAATCAAGCCAAGATCTAATGTTAGTCATAGATCATATGCAACTCCAATAAATAGATGATCGGAGATTAAAACAATTGAGTGAAGAGAAATTTGAAATGAGAGAAAAATAGAGACAAATAGAGAGAAGTTTGAGAAGACTCTCAATACTCTCACCGAGCTATCACTGAACTAGTGAAGGTGGGAGTAATGTTAATTATATTAAAAAATAATAGCATATACATCTAAGAGGTTCATTAACTACCACTCCCCATAAAAAGTGGGAGGTTTTACCTACTTGTTGAAATGCCAAAACATGTGCCACAACCTCCTTACATGAAGACAGGAAAGGAGTTATGAAAGTTGGCACATAAGGCCAAAAGAGGGCGAGAAAGCCAACTATCCTATAACCCACTTAGGAAATGATAAAATAGTGGTTATGTGAGGTTGCACATGTTGGCATTACAACAAAACAAGGGAGATTGTTGGCATTTTTAAGAGGATATTGAGAAGGTTGTTGATGATTATGGATATAACTGATTAAGGATATTTACTATCTTAATAACATTATTTTGTCATTGATGTCAAGAAATTGATTTTCTAATTCAGTATGATGTTGCCATATCTTGAGAAGATTGATTTGAAGAGAATTAAGATGTCGGTAAAAGACACAGAAGAATGTGATGAATAAGGGGAGGAATACGTTATTCAATGGGCAACTATTACCGAGTTAGACAATGATGAGATCATGATGTTTAGATTATTTTGATATCCTACATATGTTGTTGATTGTAAGGTTAATACTATACTATGTCACCGAGCAAAGAACCTAGTCGGTAAACCCCAAGGAACCTAGTTGGTAAACCCTAAGGTTATCGCTATCGGTTAATGAAGGCAAAATATCTACCAAGTGAAGTTTAGTATTTACTGAGTTACAACCGAGCAGTAACAGAATGCATTGGATGAATAAAAGCGTTATTTAATGAAGGAAGTTGATGAGTTGGAGTTGATTAAATGATTGGTATGTTGTGCATGAAGTTTGTTAAGAATCTATGGCAATGGAAGATCGACAGGAAGATCTACAACTCAGATTGAACCGCAATACCCTAGCACAAGTTCCAAGAAATGTATGCAAGTTCCAAGGCAAGGTAAAACATTTTCAGATTGAAGGATACACTGAACCTGGTCAAGATTAAAGATCTGATGGCTATGATTGATCATGGGAAATGTGATCAAGGAGATTTAGCGGTTAGCAAATTGTTTATAAATAAGGAATTGTTGATAAACAATGTATGCGGGCAAAGTGTAAGCACAAAGATGCTACATAGTAATTACAGAGCATAGAAGCTTGAAGATCTGTTTGATTAACAGAGTATAGAGCCCATCAGAGGGACAAGATAAGTCCTATGACTAGGAAAGATTGAGCAAATAAGAATCTGCTTTAGCATTTTAGATGTAAAGTTGCAGATACATTCTTATTACTGTTATTTTGTAAAGTGACAGAAAATCTCTTAACCGAGTGGACTTAACAGTCTTATTTGTAAAACCTCTAGCAAGGTAACATTCTAGTTGAGTGTTTGAAATCCTTTGACAAGGTCACTTCTAACAAAGTGAAGATCTTAACAGATCTGAGGGAAATCCCTTAACCGGGTCACATCTAGCAATGTGTTTGTAATCTTTAACATGATTTGCTTTTAACCAAGCATACTCTAGAAGAGTATATTTCTTAGTGGGTCCGAAATCCCACAGTGCTTTTTCCCTATTTGGGTTTCCACATTAAATCTGGTGTTAAATGTGTTGTGATGTTATCTGTTTATGAGTTTGCATGTTTTACAGTTTTGGTTACATATATCTATTAAGGCTACCGAGGTTGAATTTGTTGATTTCAGTGAAGATTAAGTTTGTATGATTCACCCCCCCCCTCTCATCTTGTTGGCTATTGGCATCTGTACTTAACATTTAGTATCAGAACATAACAGCACAACAAGCCAAAGGAAGGTGTGTAACTCAATTACCCATGTAAGGGTGAGAGTTATACATGTAGCTAAATTATTTCACCATGTGTCCTCATATTAACCACTCCTAATAACCTAAGAAAGCTTAAATAATATGTGTAGAAAAAATAAATACCCCCTAACACAAGGAAAAATTAAAACCTACAATAAAACACACCCTTTAAGTGTAGCTTAGGTGGGTGAAAAGATGGGTCCCAACAAATGAGGCCATGTTAGGTACCCTTGTATATAGAGATTCCCCCAAAAGAAGAAGCCACCCATAAGAGGAATAGACCCCCAAGTAAAGAGAGAAAAATGACCCCCCAAGAGTAGAGAGAGAATGAAGGACTAAAAATTCCTTCCTAGAGTAGACACTTGTTGCATCCCAAGCAAAGCTCACAAATGAAGGAACTTTCTTTTGGTGAAGATGTTTGTAGTCTCCTTTGATAGCTAGGCTAGGAGAAGTAACAATTAGTCTAGAAGAAGCATAATATGAGAGAAGAAAAGCAATGGCAAAGAAAATAGAAGAAGAAACCCACAATCTATGTGAGCAAATCTGTAGATTACAAGCTAGTAGTGAAACTGACTCGCATGAGTGGGAATTTGACACATGTTCTGAAATATCTTTAGAAGAATTTTATAATACAAAAGATGTATATAATGATAGATAGTCCATTCGTATGCAGGCCAAATGTTAGAATATAGGCCACTTGAATGTGAATCACAAATTAACGATTCTAACTTCACAGAGACCAATTGGAGGGCGATCGGGAGAACATATCCTGAGGAGAGGGATATCCTTAACTCGACTGAAACAACAACAAAATTTGATAATTATGTCATGACCATTGAAGTATTTGAAATTAACCAATCAGAGGATCATTTACCCTTAGTACACCCAAAAATTATTGACTGGGACATCACCGAAATCAGTAAAGTTGACACCTTCCCAAACGACCATGCTATAGCTGTATATCTTAATGTCGTTGAGCCTGTAACACCCAAAAGAGCTTCCACCAGTGAATCTAATAACACATCTTCTAGTGAGGGGCCAAATCTCCTAGTCGTAAAAGTGAAATTAAAGAATTAAAAAGAAGGTCTAATGCTGAAAACCATTTTATGGCAACATTAGACCAATCGAAAGATAAAATAAAGGGCGTATCTGAGGGTGAAAACCTCCTTGAGGCGCTCGAAGATGGAAGATTTGAAACCATCCCAAAACATTTTCAAGAGAGATCAACTATCTTGATTGAACCTACAGAAGAAATCAACATTAGTACTCCAAAGAATCCCAAGATTCTTCATCCTGTAGTATCTGTAGTCACATAAATCTGTCCATTTAATTAAATGAATACTTACTATTTATTTGATGATTAAATCCACTAGCCAACAGTTAATTAAATTAATATTTAATTAATTCATCCTTACACTCTTCTACTACTAATTAAATAAATTATCTAATTTGTTTAAATTAATTCATTAAACCACACCTCTAAACCAATTAAATAAATAAATCATATTTATTTAAATTAACCCCTTTCCGCTTCTAAATAAATAAATTAAACATTTATTTAAATCCCTAAATTACTCCCCCCCCCCACTTGCATTCTCCTACAAATGCAAGTTGCAACCACAATTGAAATAAATTAATTTAAATCCTATTTTCCCTCACCCACCAAACCCACTTGCAATCCTAAATCTCCTTCTAGACTCTTCTAACCACTTTCTAAATTCTTCTAACCCCTCCTAATTAGCCTAAACCCATCCCCTAATTATTGTCACATTCCTAAGCAACTTGAAGTCACTTCTCAAAGCCTCCAAAGTCTTTTGAAAAGCATTTAATGCTTTATGTGTTCAACAAGATAGCCTCTAAACTCTTCAAAACCACTAATGACTCTTACATGACCATTAATGGCTCTTACATGACCATTAATGGCTCTTCAACTTACCCACATGGTTAGAGACTTTCCCTCTAACTCAACCTCCATGTAACCCATGTGTCTCCTCAAGCATTTATTGCTTTGACCATGGTTATCCTTACTAACTCTTGCACAAGAGTTTATCCATTGGATAAAGGCATTATTCATTGGCTAATGAACTTATTCATTCAACTCAACATTAACCTTACCTCTCAAGTTAACCCTCAAGTCATGTCAAGGATTTAATGCTTCTTCCCTCTCCCCTCAACCCATCTCATGTTGACATTTGTCATCCTGGGATTGGATTGAAAGCCCTCACATGGATCAAAAACCCTTCAATCCTGACCCTTGTTGAGATTACTCAATCTCAACCATCCATTTCTCTATTTTTCCTATAAATAGAGCCCATTCCTTCATAATCCAGATACTGAAATCTTGTGTGCATCTAAGTTATACTGAATTTTAGAGAGCATTCTAGCATAATCTATTTGTCTTTTTGGCTAAAATTAACATTAGTTAATTACATAATATTTGGTATTTAGATTGTTTCACACTTGCATTAGCATAGTTTAATCATTTCAATCTTGAATCTCCATAAGACATCTAGAATAGTGCAAAAAGCTACTGAGAGCTACACTCATTTGCAACTTGGAGAGGAGAGGAACAAGGGAGGAGTAGCTACAAACATGGTGGAGGTCATTTGGAGATGTTTAATTGCATTTCTTAGTTTTGTTAAGCTTTCTATTTTGTGTTTGGTGTCTCTCTTGATATGCTTTCTTAGGATAGTCTTTGATTTGTGATTTCTAATACTAACACTTGGATTATTTCTTGTGTGTTTGTGTTTGTCTTCCTAACATATTCTAACATCCTTTTGCAGAGCATCATTTGGTGAACCCGACATGAATCGAACACGCAACCTTCTGATTCATTTTTGATAAAATCATTAACTTTTTCTTATTTTAATTGATACACAGGTTGCACTTTAGCGCCATTGATCATGCTCTAGCACCTTCAAAAGTTGGTGATTTAGCACTATTGTTCACCATAATAGCGCTATTGTCTTCTAGCCGGTGCTATCGTCCTTCTTCTAGTTCTATTGACCATTAAATAACGCTATTGTGTCTACTTTTAGCACTTTTGCGCTCTTTGTTTGACATAATTTATTCTGTTTGACAGAGTCTTTTAGCATGGTTGGTCTTCTTGTAGTGATGTTGTAGTTAGTTTGGTGCTTTTGTCATTTATATAACGCTTTCGTTTTAAATAGCGCTTCTGTTTGCACATAGAGTAGCGCTATTGTAACAGAGAGTTGTAAATACCAAAAAATCAAAAGTATTTAGACTTGTAGAAGCCCACCAAAAATTCCTTTTTCACTAACTGGTTGCTTTTTGTGCAAGTGTTTGGCTAATCTCATTGTAGGATTTGAAGACTTAAATTAGAAAGCTTTTATTCCTTTTTCACTAACTTATTTAAAGTTAGGATAAAATGAATTCACTTTCTTTTATTGGTTAAAAATCAACTTCACTTCAATTTGGGTTTTAAAATTAATCATACTTTTCAGTTTGGAGCTCTAAAAAGAACCTCATTTTGGCAAACTAAAAAGAACCACAAAAACTCAATCAAACAAATTTGCTTTTGCAAGTTAGGGACAATTTTCATTTGGTGCTTAAAATCAACAAACAAAGCTTTAATTTTTATTGCATCAAACTAAAATTCACAATCAACACTTCATTTGTGCAAGTTAAAAAGAACCTCCAATTTGTCAAAGTTGTTCTCAAAGCGATTTACTTCAAAGCAAAACGTGTTTCAAATTCAGTTGACCAGGATTTCAACTTCCTAGATTACATAACATTTTTCCTTGAAGTTAAGAAAGAATACCATGGTTGTTGGAGCAACATCTCCAAATATTTTTTAGATCACATTGCTATAACTTGGTTAAAAAGAAAAAGTGTTTTCAATGATTGGCACACTTGTGCAAAGTTTGTCGAGTGGTCCTACTTCTAACACACACTATCCTCTCCCTTGGCTTTCGTGGTCCTAGGTGCAAGAGAAAAGTGTTAGTAACACTCAAATTTTTATCTTTTTAAGAGAGTCTTACAAAGAGACACATCACTTTTGGGAACAACCTCGCACGGTAAATCCTTCGAGCCGCTATAGAAATCAGGTGTGAGCGAAAGTTGTAGCCTTAGGTATAGTTGTTCCTATAGTGTAACTTGTCGAAAGGATATATGGGCCCCACCACAAGTTACAAGGCTCTTAAGTGAGTCACTACAAAATGAACTTATGTCCAAAAATATCGAACATTACTAGACACCTTTTTATATAGAAGCCCACCCGTTCTATTGATTGAGGGTATTTGCGAAAAGTTCAGTGCAAGAGCATAGATGGTTTTGCTCCCAAGATACTCACCATACATATTTCCTTGAGTAGAAACATGGCTTTTTGAAAGGATACAGCTAGTTGAGCCACACATCTTCTGATTGACTAGAGTCTTCCTTGGAGTGATCTTAGTTGACTTATATTCTTGGGAGATGTCGTTTCCATGATTGCTTTGACCTTAGCCGGATCTACTTCAATACCTCTAGCTGAAACAATGTATCCCAATAGATTTCCTAAAGTGACACCAAAGACACATTTCTTAGGATTTAGCCGTAGCTTGTACTATTCTAACTGGTCAAAGATCTTTTCCAGTATCTCTATATGTTCTTCTCTGTTGTATGATTTGGCCAAGATGTCATCCACATAGTCTTCCATGAATGTATGCATCATGTCATGGAATATTGTTGTCATAGCTCTATGATATGTGGCACCTGCATTCTTTAATCCAAAAGGCATGATGTTCCAGCAAAAAGTACCCCATGGACCTATGAAAGCTGTCTTTTCTTGATCTTTAGGTGCTATTTTAATCTGATTGTATCCGAAGAAACCATCCATTAGAGAAAACATGGAGTGTCCAATAGTTAAATCTACAATGATGTCAATGTTAGGCAAAGGAAAGTCATCCTTTGGACATGCATTATTAAGATCTTTGAAATTTGTGCATACTCTGATACTTTTGTTTGGTTTGGAAACAGGAACAATGTTTGATACCCATTGAGGATATGCTACAAGTCCGATGAATCCTACATCCATTAATTTCTTTAGTTCTACTTTGACAAAGAGAGCGATATGTGGATGCATCTTCCTTAATTTCTGCTTAATTGGTTTGGCTCCTGGACTGACATTTAAGTGATGCATAATAAGCTCCGGATCCAATCCTGGCATGTTTGCATATGACCAGGCGAAATTGATTTGCCATTGTTTGAAGAATTCCATATATTGTTGCATTTCTTCTTCTGAAAGAGAAGTTGCTAGATGTAGGATCTTTGGTTGCTCTATTGTCCCAATGTTAACTGCCTCTATTGGTTTGATCAAAATTGATGACCTTTCTTGATAGTACTCAGGTATAGTGTCAAATCTCCCATCTTCCAGCACCTCGAGGAGGTTTTCACCGTTAGATGCGTCCTTTATTTTTACTTTTTCCTGATCTAATGTTGCCAAGAAATGGTTTTCAGCATTAGACCTGATATTGTATTCTTTATTTTTCTTTTTGCGACTACGAGATTTGGCATCCACTTGATTGGAAGATGTGTTGCTGAGATTCCCGGTGAAAGTTGTTACGGGTTCAATTGCATTAAGATATATAGAAATGACATGGTCATTCAGAAAGGTATTAATGACAATATGTCCTTCATTTTCCCAATCAATAAGTTCGGGGTGGATTAGAGGTAAGGGGTCCTCAAGTTGAGATGTTTCAAGGGTATCAAGGGTCATGATAGATGTTTCAAAGTTTTCGATATGTATGTCAATGTCTAGAACGATACCCTCATCAGAATGACCTTGCACAAGGAGTTCTTGATCATCCTTGATTAAGTCCAAGTCAGCTGAATGTGATTCTAATTCAAGTGGGCTAGTTCCTAACGTTTTCCTTGCATACGTGTGAACTACATTGACTCCTACATCTTCTTCAAAGCAATTTTCTTCCATTGATTCTTCAGAGTGATAGGAATCCCGTTCCCATTCATTAGAATCTGTCTCACTTGCAGCTTGCAATCTACATATTTGGTCATATAGTGTTTGATTTATTTCTTCTGCTTTTCTTGCTATGTCTTTTCTTTCATATTCAACTTCTTTGGGACTGAGATTGAGTTTTGTCAACCTTGCTATGAGCTCTCCTTATTAATATTAGGTTCGTGCTTGTCTTGATTGAGAGTTACTGCTACTTATGAGGTACCATTAGTTTGCTTTTCCTGTTGATTTGAGGCCTGCTTCTTTTTCCATTTCATGTTTGCTTGTGCTTGTTGTTTGGTAGATGCTTCTTCCCTTTCAATTGCAAGTTGTTCTTGTCTATTTTCATATTCTTGTTGTTGTTGGCTAGACGATGTGTCTTCAGGTAGAGTAACTTGTCCATACCCTAAGCCTGCTTTTTTGGTAGCGTGCTGAGTATGAGGTTGGATAGGTTCTAAGATACCTTCTTTTATTTTTCCTATAGGACTTGTTCTAGTGTATCCCATTTTTTTAAGAATGTTAAATCCTTTTCCATATTTTTCTGTAGGTATTCTGACATTGTTGACCTTTTGTTAGACTTCTTCATCCTTGTATAGCCACTGTAGCACATCTTTGTCTTTTGTTTCATCTGATAAGGTCCCAACACTAACAAATGCTCCATCAAATATTGGAATATGTTTCACAATTGGTTGTTGTTTAGAGTTTGATGGTTTTCCAAAGGATTTAGGAGAAAGTGGTAATTGGGATAGTGAATATTCTCTGTTCCCTCGATCTCTTAACTACATTTGTTTTTCTATACTTGACAAAATTGAGGCAAATGATTTTTCTTTGGTTTGTGTGTTTGAAGATGATGCCTCCCTATTATGAAGAACAATGACTTCTTGAACTGGTTTGATATTACTACAGTACAAATGGATTTGAATCTGTCAAGATCGTGATTTCCTGCCCATTGTAGGGAAAATTTAAGCACTGATGATATGTTGATGGAACAACTTGTATATCATTTATCCAGGGTCTTCCCAAGAGTATGTTGTATGATAAGTCCAAGTCTAGAACTTGGCCTACTGTGTCTTTCTATAAAGGTCCCACTCTGATGGGTAACATCATAATTCCTTTAGAGGAACTCTCTTCTTCATCATAGGCTTTGATGGTGATCTTTTTCCGGGGATCAACTACATCTTTTGAATAACCTAAAGCACAAACAAGACTTAATGAGCAAATTTTTAAGCCAACTCCACCATCTATTAGGACACGTTTAATGCGTGTCTTGTGAATGAGAACTTCAATATGCAAGGGAGCATTATGGGGGTGTTGCAAGGATATATCATCTTCTTCTATAAATGATAAGTAGTGAGGGGTTGTGAGGTGTCCCACCATAGTTTGGAATTGATCTATATCAAGATCTTTAGACATTGTTGTATTGACTAATGCTCTTTCTAGAATTTCTTTGTGTGCAGGTAAAAGCTTTAAAAGTTCTAAGATGTATATTTGTGGGGTGTTTTCTGTAATTGATCCACTAGACTGTATTGTTTGGTGGTAGATGATGTGTTTGTTGTAGGACCCGACAAAACAACTTTAGCTTTTCTTCTTGTGATAGCATGAGTGGGTTCTTGATTTTGCTTTTCTTTAACTACAATCACATTTACCACATTATCATATGTATGAGCGTAGTTTACCTTTGCTTTACCCTTTCCATTATTTGTTGCTGATGATTCACCCTTCTCATAATTTGGAAGTGAAGTTTTAAAAGTTGTATGAGATTCGTTTGTCATATGTCCATCCACAGTTATTACTCCATTATCAATCAAATCTTGGATGACATGTTTCAACTGCTGACAATTATCTATGTGATGTCCCTTGTTTTGATGGAAATCGCAATAATGGTTATCATTCCACCAAGGGGGTTTTACTTGAGGTTCGTAGTTCCTTCCTTCTAGCAAAGTAATCAATTTGTTTGCGAGAAGTGTCTTTAGTGCTGACCCAAGGGGTTCACCAATGTTTGTAAATTGCCTTTGAAAGAAATTTTTCATAGTTGCTTTTTGGTGATTGTTGTTTTGTTGAGCCACTGCTAAGTGATTGGATAAATTAAAAACCAGTTGTTTTGGTTTCACATTGTTGTTATCCACTATCCCATCATTAACGACATTACAATTTTTATTCCAAAACTTTGGCTTATCATTGTTGTTGTTGTTAGTGTTGTTAGGAGGGTGAACTTCTTCTTTGTAAATTTTCAACTCACTCTTCTTTATCATGACTTCCTCCATTCTGATTCCATTATCAATCATCTTTCCAAAACTTTGATGTCCTTACATTTTTAGATGATAACTCATTTGATCATTTAGGTTGTCGATGAATATGTCCATTTTTTCATACTTTGGCACTATACGAGGATATCGTGAAGCCAACCGTCTCCATCTCTGTAAAAATGTCATGAAAGGTTCTCCACTCTTTTGTTTGGCATTACATAGGTCTAGCATTGTTACTTCATGTTGTATGTTGTAAGAGTATTGTGAAACAAACTTATCCACCAATTCTGAGAATGATTTGATTCCAGGTGGAAGTTTTGAGAGCCATTCCATAGTTAGTCTAGTTAAGCTTTTTAGAAATAATCTCATCAAGTAGGTATCCTCATGTGCAAACTCCATACTCATTGTGCAAAATTCTCGTATATGATCTTGGGGGTTAGTGCTTCCATCATATTTTTCGTATCTAGGAGTTTCACAACCTATAGGAAATGGTATCATGTTTAGATTTATGTCAAATGGATAAGGACAAATTTCTTGAAGTGAGTATCTTCGAACATTTTCTCTCTGCATATCTTGAATTTGTGTTTGCAGTGTTTGTATTTGTTGTGTGAGAGTTGTGATAGGATTATCAACATGATTTTTTTCTTGTATAACCATGATTTTGCATTCGAGGAGGATCTTGATCTCTTCTTGTATCCTCATTGGTTTTAACGTTATTTAGAATTTCTACGTCATCCCTTTTGGGAATGTAAGTTTCCTCATTGGTTCTAGTGTTACTAGGAATTGACATGTCATTAATTTTAAGACCAAAAATATCCTCATATTGTTCGTTATTAAGGGAGGGGTCACTTCTCTTTTGTGTCAATTTGTTCACATCAAAATCTTGGGGGAGTGTAGCACCAGATTCTGGTAACATTAGGAAATATTTTTCTTTTTCTCCCTCCAATATTTTTCTCCATAAATTTATCGAATTGAGGATCTTTTTTGATTTCTCTGAAATGTTGTTATGTTATTTCCTCTTCAACTTGTATTTCATCTTCGTGTTCCATGTTTCTATAATCTTCAGTTATTTCAAACGTTTCTATTTATGTTTCTGCAATCTTTCGTCTCTGAGTCTTGGTTAAAACGTGCATACACGTGTGTTAGATATTGTGCTAGGATTCAATTGTCCAAAAGTTGTTTCGATAAGTGATCAACTGTCAATGTAAATGTGATAAAATGATATGACACGAAAAGATGATTCAAGTGTTTAAAAAGTTTGCAAGTTTTTCGATCTTTGGTTTTGGAGTGCAATGATGATGATTTTGATAAAAAACCAAGTCCAATAGGAACGATATATCCTACGATGTGCGACAAGGTTGTCCCCACCAAACATTGTAGTTTTGTGATAGAGGATGATAGATCCTAATGAGAAACTATGTTTTGAGTGATCAGTTTATCAAAGAGGGTGATAATGCACTTTGAGATGTTAGATCTTGAACTTGTTGAAGGCGAATACTTGAAAATCTTGAGGTGTCTATTTCTAGAGTCTGACTTGACAGATGATAACTTGACCAAGCGAGACAATCTAAGCATAGAATGACAGATAACAGGTGCTTATGCTCACTGTAAACTGACCAAGCAAATATGACAGATCTGAAAAAGACATGCAAGAAGACAGTTCTGGACAAATAGAGACATAAATTCGTACACCTTATACAACCTCGAACGACAATTTAGATAGGCTCATACGACAAACTAGAAATTTCGCATGACAAAAGACATAAAATCGTATGAGATTTCTCACAGAACCAGACGACAAAAGATGACACAAAATTCTCTACTAAAATGATTCGTACGACAATTCGCACTGGGCCAGACGATAAAAGATAACACAAAGTTTTCTGCTAAGATGACTTGCACAATAATTCTTACTGGACTGGACGATAAACTAGATGCCTTGTACAAAAACTAAAAAACTCATACGACAGAGGACAAAACAGAGACAAAAACTTTGTTTGGACAAATTTTTTATTAATGAAGTTTGATGTTTTGCTTCTATTTTCTAGTTTTTTAGATGTCTGATTTTTTTGTTTTAGGGACGAAGACACAACAAACACAAAATATGATAAGTGATCTCAAGCACAACATGCTAAACCATAAGGAAGTTGGCTGAGAGAGAAAACCTTTTCTTGTAAACTTAGGTACACACCCAATAGCTAATCAGAATACGGTCGTTGAGTTTCACACAGTGGATTCTCAATGTCGTATTATCTGACTCCAAATGCTAATGGGGGCACGATATGGCAAGTGTCTTGAGAGAGTTACTATCTCTCTTGCACAAAGATTATCCCCCTTTCAGAGGTGAATTAGGTAGCTTCTAATTTTAATCAGAACTAGTAACAGATCTGTTCGACGCGTCGGGATATAAACTCAATTAAGAGGTCTCCTAGCCTTGAAAACCAAGGTTTGATATACCCAAAGGTATGAAGAAGAGCTATTCCTGAGAACTGCTGTTGACTTAATTTTCATCAAATCACATTTATTTTATAGTGGGTTGGAGTACTTGGCGTTAGCCATTCCCACTTGGGTCATTCCCCTCTCACCAACCTTAATGGCTTTGGCCTTATAGGCTCCTCGGGAGGGCAGGCCCGCTAAAGACATGCACTAATGAAAGAAAAAGACGAGCCTGGATTTCTGATCACCTAAGAAAGGTGAGAGAATACTTGCCTATCATCAAAACACAAAAGACATTTTTGTTCATTTCCATTAGCCAAAACAAGTGTGCCTAGAAAATTTAAAGAAGACATAAAGTTTGGTTGAGTCCTCCTAGGCAACCTGCAAAATAGATACGTTAGCAGTCATGATGTGTTTTGTTGAAATGAAGCTTTGACAAGCATAATCTTCGACAATCGTCTTGCAAAAACCGGTTAGGTTGTCAAAAAACTCACAAACAGACCAGGGTTAGCATTAGTAATAATCAAATTGAAGCATAAAAACCCTAAAATGCAATCTGTTTGAAAACACAAAACAAAAATTTCGACGATGATTCTCACCTGATTGTATGATAATTCTCACCTACTCGTATGAGGGCACAAAGTATCTCGTACGAGATAGAAAGGGAACTTGTATGAAATTCTGAATCAGATTCGGCTAGAAACCTGCTAGATTGAAAATTTGATGATGTTAAGAGGCCAAAAATGAGATTTTCGGCCCCACGGTGGGCGCCAAAATGTCGTGCCTTTGAAGTGTGATACCTGCAGCTGCAACACAAACACTCAATAGATCATTAAAAGTATGGTTAGGAAATAAGAAGAAAATGAAAGATGAACCCTGACAAAGTGGCCTATCACCTCCTAAGAGATGCGAGTATGGATTTGCACTCAGATCTGGATAAGCAATCCCAGTGACTTGACTACACCTAGATGGAGGATTTGAAATGATAATGATATGCAAAGATGAGATTGATTAAGCTAGATTGATCTATGAGACTAATTAAGCTAAAGATATGGATGATTAAGCTACATGATTCAACAATTATGCTAGAAAATGATCAAATTAAGATAAATCTAAGATGCAATTGCCTATAACAACAATGCTCAAATGATATGCCTATAGTAACAATGCCTAAATTGATATTGCGATGGGATCCTTTGTGCTCCAAAATGGGGGATATTTATAGGATTTCCAAGGCCAGGGATGAGGTGGCAGAAATCAACAGTCAAGATTGAGTCTGAAGATCTCAATGGTGAAATTGGAGGAGGTTGGAGAAGAGGTTGAAGGAAGGGACACTTGTCATCTCTATGATGAAAAGTGTCAAGGAGCCTTGCTCATGAGAGGGCAAGTGTCCAAGGGAGGAGACATGTGGCCAAAGTGCCATGTGTCTCAAGGGAATAATATCCACACCATAAGAGGTTAGGATAAGGAGGTTAGAATGTGCAAGATAGGATAGGGTTAGGTAAACCCAAGGTTAGGTGGAATGGGTTAGGTTAGAGGGATGGTTAGGTCAAGTGGTTAGAAGTTAGGAGGTGTGTGGGCAATTTGAATTTAAAAATTCAAATATTAGGAAAAGACTAATTAATTTTCAACAACTCATAAATTGATTTGTTTAAATTAATTAGAGGATTAGAAGAATTGAATTAGAATGGGGGAGGATTAATTAATTTGAATTAATTAATCAAAGGAGACCATGGAATGATCTTAATGAATGAATCCTTAGATTTATGAATAAGTAGATGAAAGGGATAATTTAATCAAATCGCTAATGAACTCAATTAAATTAGGAAGGGGGATTAATTAAATAATTGTTTATTTAATTAACTATCTTTAGACCATTTTTAGGTGTATACACCCCTCACTACTGAAAATAAAAGTGGGTGTCATTATCATCTTTCCCTCTCTCCCAAGACCCCGAAGGCGGGTGGAAACGTACTTATTGCAACAATAGGTCCACCTAAGACACAAAAAAGTTCTTTTTCCCTTAAGTATCACAATGTGTGATTTATTCTATCCATAAGCCGGATTCATGTCAATTTTAAAGCCCAAACTGAGGTGTAAGATCTGCATGTGCATGCCTATTTTAAACACCAAAGTGAAGTGTGAGATCATGCATGTCAATTTTAAACCCAGATTTATTTTAAGCACCAATACGAAGTGTGAGAGAATCCATGTCAATTTTAAACCCAAAGTCCAAAAGTGAGTCAACCCTAAAGGATCCTACAATCAAATTGTTAGTAATTTGCAAATAATCTGGGATGATCAAGCCTTCTCTGTAATTTCGCCACACGCTACAAATAGGGAATCAGTAACCAGAAAGCACACAGGAAAACAAAAAACCAAACTACCTATAAAACGAATGCATGATCCTAATAGAACAAATACGTAATGCTATCTAGACGATTGCGTAATGATGATTGAACGGATGCGTAAATCTAATAGAGCGAATGTGGAAACAGAATAGGGCAAATGCGTGATAGAGAAACAAAAAATTAAGGAACCCTATCAAAAGCTTAAACTTCACTAGAAACCTGCAAAACAGACTGTGAGGGCCTAGTCAGATATCTCATCAACCATTCTATATTAATCAAGTCATATTTCACTGTGTATGATAGAACACGGTTGTATCTGTCAATGGCTTGTTGGTCCTCTAGGTCTTATATCCTATTTTATGCCTTTAGAATTCGTTGGTAATGTCTGGCTTGCCTCCTTTGTTCTGTTGTTCTTCGAGCACTTAAAATCTTAAACTTTACCTTATGTGCCATGAGATATTATATGGAAATCATCATATAAAGGTAAAACATATTTAGATTTGCAGAATTTAATGCAAAATTTAGACAGGATAGAGAATTAAAAAATGAAAAAAAAGAAAAAAACCGAATGCCTAAATATGAATAACGATTGCGTAATGATGTCTAGGCGAATGCGTTATGGAATCTGCATGAATGCGTAAATCTGTCTATGCAATTGCGTGATGATGTCTGTACGAATGCCAGATGTTTAAATCCGCCTTTGAAATCCGTACGAAACCTATAAAAAATCTAAAAATTCGTACAATCCTACAAAATCACACAAACGTAGAGGGTTAATTAGCTGTTGTTCACATCGGGTTCACCAAAATGTCGTATGCTTAAAATCATCATTGCTTAACTAGAATCAATAAGGAAATCATGAATCCCTATTCTAGTTAAATAATTCAAATAACATCAATAAAATAACACAATCAAAGCAATAAGGATGTAAAATATCAATTAAGACTCCCTATCCCATGACTGCATATGGCTTCCAATGTTCTTCTCTTCTTTGTGGTATGATGGCTCTCACATATTATGCTGGCAACTTGCAATTGACACAAAGATTTGAAGTTCGTGATTGTTGAAAATGGAGATTGAATGTTGAATTTATAGATTTTTTGGGAGGATTGATTGAGAGGTGGAACAAATTGATCAAGAGGTGGAACTTAGGTGAGCTCACATGGTGATTGATAGTTGAAATGCTGATTTGGAGGTGGAACTCAATTGATTGAATAGATAAATGAGTTAACTGATTGAGAAAAAAGCTGATTGAAAGATGAAAAAGAATGATTAGAGGATAACTGATTGATGACAAAGAAAGCTTTATTAAGAAAAAGGTAATTGGAAGATAGAAAATGAATGATTGGAGAGAATTAAATAAATGATGCAATTAATCAACTAATTAAAATAATCAATGAAAATAGATTGAATTGTTAACTGATTGAAAGCTTTTTGGAAAAAAGCAAAGTGGAAGATAGAACTAGAAATTGGAAAGATAATTGAATTAATTAATTTAGCATGTGCTTGCACTTTGACTTTGATTTTTCGTTTAATCTTTGCATGAGATTTAATTCAAATACTGAATTTATTATTTGAATATATTTAGAACTTGACTTTGATTTTCAATTTGATTTTTGAAATCATGCACATGTATTTGAATTAGATGAATTTAGAAGAATATGAATTTGAATTTGAATTTGGAGAATTAATGAATTAGAAGAATTAATGAAATTAGACGAAATTAGAATTTGGGAATTGGAATTAGAAGAATAAATTAGTTAATTAAATACTTTCTTTAATTTAAAGAAAGTATTTAATTATTTAGAAATTAAAGCTAATAAAATAATAAAGATTATTTAAATTAAAGGATTAAAATCATAATTAATTAAATAATTAATATTAAAAAAAGGGTTAATGATTGATTAGAAATGGAAATAGAATAATTAGTAAAATGAGGAAAAATGAATTTAGAAGAATAAGATTAACTTAATTAAATAATTAAAGAATTATTTAACTAATTTAGATGAATAATTAGTATATGATCAATGAGACATTTTTAGGTGTCTACAATTACCTATTCTATTCCCAAGGAATGTGATAAAAGGTAATTGCTAATATTATTTTGGGATTGCTCGTAGGTGGCATTTGGTCAAGTGGTAGCGACTTCTTTTGATTTTCGGCCATTTTTCCGTTTGCCAGCCTGTGTGCCAAGTGGCATCTTGACGTTGTCCTGAGTTGCTCTCTTTTCTTGCTCAAAGTTGAGAGAACGTGGAGTTGCTGCATGGCTCAAGTTTTTATCTCGGTGTATACTGCTTGGCCCCACCATCCATCGTGTAAAGATGGTGATGCTTGGTGTCCCTGTGTTGCATGATCTGGTTCTCTTTTTGCGCTCAACTACGGGTCTCCCTCGTGTTGCTGCATGTCTTCCATGGTAGTTCATGAACTAGAATGGGGTTTGCATCGTGATTTTCTTGTTGGGCATGTGCAGGGGTCACCATGACGCGGTTGAGATAACAACTTCGAAGACCGTTTCATTGGGTAGTGTCTCGCGGAGTGCCATGCTAGGAGTTTCCTGTCAGAAGTGGTTGCTAGGATGTTGCTAATGTTGCGTACTGTTGGTTAAGAGTCGGGGGCTCTATATATGCTTTCTTTTTCTTGCTTTAAGGAGGTTCAAACTTTTTAGAGAGAGTTTTAGACTTTGGCTCATTGAAGAGGGCTTAATGTTAATTAAATTTGGTGAATGATAGACATGTCAGATTGTGCCTATGACCTTTGTGATTATTTTATTTGAAGCTTAATATACTGACTGCTGTGCTATTTTCAAATTCAATAACTTCTATGGTATTTGCTGTGAGACTCCATAAATTAAACTATGTTCTGAGACTTGTTATCTGTTGGATGAATGGTTGATGTCATTTATGTTGAATGGGTTCTGTTGAATTACTCTCTCAAATAGTTTTGAGCATGTAGATTGTTGAATGAACTTTAAAGTCACATGTCTTTGGGTTTTATATGTTGTTAATGCTTTTCCAAAATATTTTGGCGTATCGCCTAAGTAGTGTAGATCTTTTGTTTTAAGTTTCTTTCTTCCCCTTTTCTCCCCCCCAATTGTATGAAGAGGTGGCTTCTCAAACCCAGAGGTCATTCAGTGAGTTTCGTGCAAAAGGTCCCCCATCACTAAATTTCCCATAAGGCTGTTAGCATTTAAGGTAAAATTAAGAGTCAACAGTTCTTTTTCTAGCACGCCTAGTGGGACCATAATTTTGAAATAGCCTAAGCAATTTTATGAGTTGTAGACCTGTTACCAGAAGACAAACAAATTTAAATCCCAGTTTGCTTCTCCCACCCCTGGTAAGCGTCCATTCGCCTGTAGCTACTTCTTCCCAGAATCTAGCTATTTTCCCTGCAGTTGTTCCCATAATAATGGCTCAAATCCCTCCTAGAAACTTCATGACTTGGAATAGCGGGAGCCCTCTCGTTCCTTCTTTTCCACCTACAACATGGGGGCCGATTCCCACTTCCATGCTAAAAGATGTCCCTAAATTCACCGGAGAATGTCCCAAGATGTTTGGGGAACACCTACAAGATGTGGCTGATGTCTACACCGTCCATAACATTATAGAGCAAAATGTAGCTCTGAGATTGCTCATGGCTTCATTCAAAGGGAAAGCTTTAGATGGGTACAGATCTCTCGACCCAAACTCTATAGCCGATTGGGATTAGCTGGGTGACCATGTCTTTGAGAGATTTTTCGACAAGGCTGATAGGTCATCCCTAATGCAACAATTGATTACCATAAAGAGAGCCCCTCAAGAAGCATTGACAAAATTTAATTTGAGGTTTTAGAGGACCTGGAAAAGAATACCATTGTCCGCTTGTCCACCTGCAAATATGGCATTTGTTTTTCATTTGAAAGCTTTCAATTCAAATATATCTATGATGATCCAATCTCTCAGAGGCAATACTCTCCTGGATGTGTTTGATTTGGCAGTCCAAGCAGAAAATAATCTAATTGATGCAGGAAAGCTTGCGCCACGATTGCTCATGCTGGTCTTTCCTGAGCTATCAAATCAGGTCCCTAAGACATCCGTGCCTATCACATCTGCTCCCCAATGTATGTATGTGTACCCTGGATCCCAACAAGCAAATCTGCCTTGCCCCTCATCTTTGGCTGTAGAGGTCAATGATATGAAAAATTTGTTGAGACCTTTCTCGAATGAAATTGTTAATTTGAAAAGGTTCCAAATCCCATCCACTAGACCTCCTTTCCAACAAAATTTCCAAGGGAATAGACCCGCATATCAGCAAAACCAATATGCAAATAACTAAACTTCCTCAAGTCAGCCAAATGGCCAGATAGTTCCAGTGCCCAATCCTTTGCAAACTATATATCCCAGCACCGGTAAATAGTTGACCGTAGGATAGAATAATCTAGTGGATGATACCAATTCTTGGTGTTTTCCATGTAACAACGCCCACACCCCAAGAAATTGCCTGAAAGGCAATTTACAATAAAAAATTATAGATCAACGGAACCTAGGCAGGGCTCTAGATGATTTGGTTTATGCATCCCTTGGCATGGACAATGCGTCTCTCATTGCATAGATGCAAGGTATGTCAATAGAGCAAGAAACAAAGATAGCTCCGAACCATGAATTATTCTCTTGGATGGAGGATGAAGACGTCGTGCTCACAAATGACGCAGCCACATCAATCTTGAGGGATCCTCAAGTGCAGTTAGATTACAACCTCTGATCAAAAAGACATTTCACATGAAAGAATGTAGGCATGCAAGGGAGATTCATCTCAGATAAAGTTCCTGAATAACCCGCAGTTGCTACCACATATCCGAGAAAGGAATTTACCCCCTATAAGCAGAGAGAGGCAAGGACATCGATACCATTAGTGTTGGACATGGTGGAGCAGCTAAAGAAAGCCCCAACTAACGTATCCTTATGGGATCTCCTTAGTATCCCGGAGCAGAAGAATCGATTGAAAGAAGCTCTGTCAAAGGTGGAGAAGCCTGCTAGTAGGAATATTACCAATTCTTCGCGGGCTAGTGAAGAAAGATTCCAGCCCCCCGCAAAACAACCATGCTCACCGACGGTGTTGACAAATGAGGTCGTACCTCCTAAATCCCAAGTGGAAGGTAAGCCTAAACCAAATCCTTTCTATTTGACCCTCATAGTAGGAGACAAAATTTTACACAATTCTATTATAGATTCCGGTGCTAGCACCGCCATCATGCCTAAGCAAATTGTCGAGGTTTTAAATATTAAATATGAGCCTTTAAATAGGGGTGTTATGCAACTAGAAGGAAATAAAGTTCAGACTGTGGGTCTTATTAAAAGCTTTCCGCTGACATTGTTTGCTTGTCCTAGTGTCACCATGTCTTAAGAAGTAGTAGTTATTGACATTCTGCCTGTTTTTGGCCTCTTCCTTTCTCGAGACTTCACTGCCAAAATAGGAGGTTACCTATCTTTACACTAGTCTCACCTCATCCTTTGAACTCAGCATGATGCTAAACTCAAAATTCTTTCAGAACCCCTACACACCGAGCACGTAGCGGATCAGGCTATGCTCAACTTTGAGCCAACTCATACCTCTATCTCTAATGAAGAGAGAAAAATGATGGAGCTTCTTGAAGATGAAGAGGTGACCGGGGATATTACACCAGAACATGAAATTTTTCTTAATGAATTCATAAATTGTGATCCATATTCCAACTATCACGCCAGAGGTCTTGGCACTTACTGTATTTTTGATGAAGATTAAGTCATCCCAAAACTAACTAAGGATCCGCTAACCAAGGAAAAGTTGTCCTTTGCACTCTGGACCTTACACTTTGATGGCACAAGATGCAAAATAGGTTCAGGCACTAGGATTTGCCTTACTTAACCTTCGGGTAAATAGATCCTGAGGTCTTTTCGCCTACAGTTTGATTGCTCCAACAATGAAGCAGAATATGAAGGGTTGATCCAAGGCCTAAGTTTGGCAGAAAGGATGGGTATAAAGCAATTGAAAGTTTTGGGCGATTATGAGCTGGTCGTACACAAGGTTCGAGGAATATCTAGTGCCAAGTATGTTCGTATGAGATCCTACCGTCATAGGGCATGGGATCTGATCAAAAGCTTCGATGCTTTCAACATCCAGAGGGTTCCTTGAAAGACAAATGCATCCGCTGATCAGATGGATACTATTGGGTCGCAATTCAACCCTACTATGGAGTTGCTCGCCAATCCCAAGGCGGTTTGTGTGATCATTCGATCACCTATTCCAGACAATGACACCCACTGGCAAGTTTTTGAGAGTGATGAGAAAATTGCTTTGTTCATTTAAAACTCAAGAGAGTTTGTTGACCAATTGAAGCCTAAAGTAAAGGAGGCTTATGAGGATCAAATCATTCAATTGAAATCCAACAAGCTCCCAAATGGATTGATCACCCTGGAGAATTTGTTTGACCATGATGATGCTAAAAATGACAAGCGAAAACTCATGACCAATAAAGGTGACTACGCCAAAATGTCAGTGGGGAATGAGAGAGTAGTTAAGGTTGGAAAGGAAGTTCCCCAGAAGACTGAGAGAGATTGGCTCGATATTGTGATGAGTCTGTGGGCATGCTAGCATGGTCATATGAAGATTTGAAAGGATACAATTCTATCATTCAACACACCATTGAGCTCGCTGATGGGGCCAAGCTGGTTCGATAGAAGCGAAGACCTGTCAATCCGAAGATTGAGTTTCTTATGGCTTAGGAATTGAAGAAGTTGATAGAATCAAAGATCATCTACCCCAACAAGAATAGTACATGGGTATCCAAAGTGGTGCCAGTCAGAAAGAAGAACGGAGATATCTGACTCTGTGTAGAATTTTGGGACTTGAACCAAGCCTCTCTAAAAGACCATTACCCTTTTCCACCCATGGAACAATTTTTAAGCACTGTAGCAGGGTCTGAGATGTTCTCGATGTTGGATGGGTTCTCAGGTTATAACCAGGTATTGGTAAAGCTAGAAGATCAACATAAGACAACCTTTACAACCAAATGGGGAACATTTGCTTATAAAAAAATGTCGTTTGGGTTGTCGAACACTGGTGCCACTTTTTAGAGAGCTATGGATTTGGCTTTCAAAGAGCTCATTAAAAAAATCATCCTCATATACTTGGATGACTTGACCATGTTTTCAAAGCACAAAGAAGATCACTTCAATCGTCTCGAGCTAGTGTTCCAGAAGTTCTTGGAGTTTGGCATCTCATTATACCCAAAGAAATGCATCTTTGGGGTCCCACAAGGGAAATTACTGGGGCACATAGTGTCAAAAGAAGGAGTCTCCATCGATCCAGATTGAGTGAAGGCAATAAAGGAGCTTCCACTTCTTGTCAACAAGAAAGGCATTCGGTTCTTCCTAGGTAAAGTTAACTTTGTTAGCTACTTTATCTCAAACTTTGCTGGGATGGTGAGGCCCATCACTCTAATGCTTAAAAAGGAAATGCATTTAAAATGGACTACTAAAGCTAAAGAGGCATTCGAGAGGATCAAAGATGCCATCTCTTCAGCTCCGGTGCTCTCCAACCCTGATATGTCCTAGGATTTTATAATGTATGTTTTCTCCAGCAATTATAGCATTGTCGTGGTTCTAACCCAGAAAGATGTAGATAAAAGAGGTGAGCATCCCATAGCTTTCCATTCCAAAAATCTGAAAGAATATGAGGCTAAATACAATTTTGTTGAAAAGCAAGCTTTGGCCATTGTCAAGGGCCTTAAAACATTTAGGCAATTTATCGCGTGTAATAAGGCTATTGTGTATGTTGCCCAACCTTCAGCCAGGGAATATATAATGGAAGGCGACATTACAGAGAAGAGAGCGAACTGGATTACCAAAATCCTAGAATATGACTTTGATGTCAGACCCACCAAGGTAATCCGCGACAAAGGCTTGTGTGAATATATAGCCTAAGAGTCTGACCCCCAAGAGGCCAAGATTACTACAGAAGAAGTTGTAATGGTCACCTCCGAACCAACAGAAGCATGCTGGATGGAGAATCAGAAACATTTTATGAAGATTGGAATTTTCCCTACAGGCCTCCTTCCCGAAAAGAAGAGATTCTACACGATGCATAATAATGGCTTCCGCTTGATGGAAGGAGTGCTTTTTAAGAGAAATTTCAATGGAATCCTACTCCGCTGCGTGGACCAAGGCAAAGCTAGTAAGATTCTACATGAATTCCATTATGGATTATTAGGAGGCCACTATTCAGCACAAACCACCATCATTAAGATCACCCACACTGGGTACTTCTGGCCCTCTATGTTTAAAGATGTGCATACTCTAGTAAGAGAATGCAAAGAATGCCAATACTACAGTGGTAGGTGTAGAAAGGTGGAAATGCCTCTCAGGCCCATAATGGTGGAAGAACCCTTTGCTCAGTGGGGTCTTGGTTTCATAGGAATGATCAACCCTCCAAGCTCAGTCGGACACAAGTGGATCCTAATTGCTACTGACTACTTCACCAGATGGTATGAAGTTGTCCCCTTGAGGAATTTATCGGAGGCAAAGATATTAGCATTCCTAGAAGACTTAGTGTGTCGATATGGTCTGCCAAAGACCATAATATCGAACAATGCACAAGCATTCACAGGCTCATGAGTCACCCAGTTCTCTCTCAGTCAAGGTATCTACCTGAAGACCTCCTCAAACTACTATCCACAGGGAAACGACCTAGATGATTCCAATAAGAAGAATCTCATAAGACTCATTAAAAGGATGGGCTCTGAGCACAAAAGGGAGTGGCATCACCACTTGAGAAGTGCGTTATGGGTAGACCGAATCATGCCCAACCATACAAGTTCCTCTACAACAAGGATGCCTTATTCCCCGTGTCTTTGGACATCCCCGCCTTATAGTTACTCAAATCTATTGAGGTGGCCGAAAATGGTCCCATGGAGGTAAGATTGGCAGAGCTTGTGGAGCTAGAGGGAGCAAGGGAAGCAACATTTTTGTTTCTTCAAAACTGCCAGCAAACTGTCAAGAGATGGTTTGATAATAAGAAAAGTTCTGACCCGGGACTCAAACAAGGCAACCTTGTTTTGAAGTATAATGAGAGGGAAGCCAAGCCCGATCAACATGCTAAATTTGATGGTTAATGGGAGGGACCCTTCCGCATTACGAATTGCAAGGATTTTAATGTTTTTGATCTCGAGAATATGTAGGGGAATCTCTTGGAATCTCGGTCAATAGGTTTCATCTTAAACCCTTTCACTAGAAACAAATTTCTTAATGTACAATAATGTAAACAATGTATTTTAGTGTGCTTTATTTATTTAATTATTTTTCTTTGTGCATTCCCAAAGAGAAAAAGTGAACCACAAGATATACCTTGAGCAAGCAAAAGGAAATCATTATATTATAAGTATCTTGGTACGATATATGCAGAAGGCCTGCGACCTAGATTTGAGAAATAAAGAGAAAAAACTTTCTGAAATAGGGTGGCAGTATCTCAACGATCTTCTTCATCATCATCTTCATCCATCCAGAATTCAGAGTCATCATCTTCATACTCAACATCATCTCCCTCCGACCACTCATGGCCAAAGTCATCATTGAGTTTCTAAGCTATCGACACAAGCACCAGGTTAGGGAGAATATGTGGCGTCAAGATCCGTGAGAATATTTAGTCTTTAAATTCAGTATACCACTCAGTGCCATCCGGAATAGGCACTATCAAATGGACTCGGAGGAGGAACTCCGCAGCAAGCTCCGCTTGGAAGCAATGAGACGACAACAACATGGTCTTTAGGCTGCCTATCAACGGATACTAGGTCATCTCCTCACAAAGGGTGATAAAACGCTGCAAATCCGAGGCCAGAGGTAAGCCTCTGTACATAGTACACAACAACTTACTTTAGGCCACCTAGATAATCCAGAGAGAAGAGTGCTTTAGCTAGCTCTAAGGTCAGATAACCAATCATCCCGACATCCAGTAATGAAGCCACAAAACGTGAGCAAATATCTGTGTTGACACAGTATATGTTGACATCATCAATGAAATCCTCCCCAAGCACCCATTTGATGGCAACAATGATCAAAGGATTTTTGCATCGTGTCATCCCTTGTAACCTCCGGTCTAGGATATTGCCTCAGAAAGTGACTTGACCCTTATTGCTCGTAAGCCTGATGGGAGTATCCATTTTTTTAGGAAACTCTGCTGTTGAGCTGGATAATGTGCAAAAGGATGTCTGAAAAGACATATTTGTAGCGGATTTTCAGCTCCAGGTGATGAAAGAAGTGGAGAGCCAGTGCTCCCGATTTTTGATGCAACTGTCTTCTCTCATCAACTCGCACAAGTAGACTGAGTCTAGCTTGAAGGTTGCGTATGCCCTATCCTTTACCTTGAAAAGAGAATCGGTGTCCTTAGACACCACACACATATATAAGTACATCGTGTCAAAGCCAAAAAACCCACAAGTTTGTTATAACTCATGTGAGCCTCACTAGCTGCAGATACTCTCCTTAATGGGGAGATTTGTCCAGACAAACAGATCACCTCAAGTGGCTCGAAGTAATGGTAGACTGAATAGGCATCTTCTCGGGAAACACTTACGGCGACACTTATCCTTTTTTAGAATTAACTGCAACTAGGAAGATGAATTGGCATACGTGCGGATAGGCACTTGTCATTAAATGCCTTTTTCACGCAAATCTAGGCATGCGACGCATTTAAGGAAGAAGGTCTCCAAAACTGCCTATCATATTGTTCATTCTACAACCCCAAGCGCCGAAAATATTTAGAGGTGTTAGAAAGAGAATCTTTCTTATAGAAGATGGAGATGGAAGCAACTTCCTCAGGTTCTTTCCAAGGAAAAATGTGGGTAGATGTATTCGGGGAGCTCTCGTATTCCTCTCACGCCGTGCCCCTAAAGTCGGAATATCAAAGAACAAAAGCTAAATCAAAGTCGACCACTCGCAACCCAGCGAGTAGTGATAGATTCTTTAGAGAATGTCATTGAGCCCGAACTTCACAAGCAGCCGAAGAACCTTAGAGAGGCCGCTTGCGATAGGATGGTAAATCACATAAATGATCCACAATCTACAACAGTCAAATTCTGGAATAAGGTTGCTCCTCAGTTCGTGGTTCCCATGGTTCCGCACTGTCTAGAATTTGTAGCTGTGTGCACCAATATGTTTGAGCCTATTTCTTCTTCAATTCAGGGCTCTTTTATGAGAGTAGTTATAACCCAAGAGGCTATGAGAGATATGACATGTTGTCCCATTTTTGATGGAATGGAGGCATTCGGTGAGAGTTCCATGGAGGAATATTGGGACACTAGAAGAGATATCGTCTCTTTCTGTCATAACATGCTAAATCGGAGTCCAACAACTGGGCCTCCAAGATTCCCTCTATCCTACAACGACTTGAGGCATGATGACCTCAAAGATATCTCCTCGATCCTTGCATGGCTATGCGGTTGCGATAATGACCAAGATTTCACTGCTCCTATGATGGGTTTCCTTTTCAAATGTTAGAAGCAGAAAGAGCCATTTCATTTCGACTTCTCTGTTTCAATAGCTAGAGAAATGGTGAAGCAATTAGCTGAATTTCAACATTTTTGGTAGTTTAGGTTCGCCTCATTCCTAGTTCACCTTTTCCTGCACCAGAATGATGCTTTTTTCAGCCAATTCATGCGATTGGCTACCCACGATGAGTCAGGAAACAAGATGCATGTGTCGGCCTGGATGCCCATTCTACTAGCTTCTAACGATACCTACCAGTTTTCAGACTGTTTCCTAACTCCAATCATTTGAGATTTTGGTTTGATTCCCGAAGAGCCTCTTGCCCACTTTTCCTAGATACAAATGAATTGGATGTACAATGAGTGCCCCCCTTGTGACTGGTTTCTGGGTAGTGACTTTTCCTTTATCCGGGTGCATGGTTTCTTTGAAGAGCCCTTCCGCCTACCTACCTATGTCACAGAGAGAACCCTTGCCCTTGAATTTTTTTGACAGTTGGTGAAGATCGACAAAGCTATAGGGGCGGGAAAACATGATACCTCCATAATAGAGGACCACAAGGCTATTGGCCCCATTACTCTCGTACAAAGGAGCATTGATGAAAATGTCCTGACCTCCAAGCTGGTGCAACTTGACTTGTTAATAATTGATGATACGTGAAGTTACGACCCAGATGGGTGCCTGTCTAAGAGAAAAAATGCAGTTAAGCATGAACCACAAAGTTCATGGGAAGGACGCATCAACCTGTCAGTGAATGATCCAAATCTCTATGTGGGTCCCAATGATTTTCCTATTTTGAAACGTCCCTTGTCGTTGAATTTTTACTCTATCATACAAAATTATAATCTAGTGAAGCCCATTCCCCAGAGCATGCTAGAAGCCATGAGTTTGGATTTGTGGCCTAAGAATAAGAGGGAGGATTTCTGGATCTATTGTCAGAAGTGAATCAACCTAGGGCTAACATCGGGAATGCTCCTTTTGACAAGCATTTTGAGACTGAATGGTGAGAGCACAACAAGTCAGATGAAGAGACAAGCGACGAGTCCCCATGTGGTGACTCATCCCCCAAGGCGACCCAACAACAGGAGGTAGAAGTTATAAGTGTAGAAGAGCAAGAGACCGAGTCTAGTATTCCTCTTCCTCTTGCTAGTTCAATCCGGAGACCTCGTTCCCAAACTGCCAAAAAATTGGCTGAGAAGCAAGCGATTGATTCCCCTTCTAGTAAAAAGCAATATCTGGGTTCTACAAACAAGGCTTCATCTTCTCAGGTCCTGGTGGTTCCCTCAGCCTCTCAATGACTAGTGACTTCTACGGTTCAGGTACACCCTTCTTTGCCTTTTCTCTTTGGTCAATATGTATCTTCCATAGCATCCCAACTCGCATTTATGCCTGCCCAAATCCCCACGACCCTCACATTAGCACCCGACGGGGCTCCAGTCGACCCTCAAGTTGCGTTATCGCAGGTCTCCATTTCGCTCCCTACCCCCGATTTTATCCCTGCAGTGGTTTCCCCACAGGTTCTTGATTCAGCCACTGTCTCGCATAGGCTTGGTTTCAGAGGGTCCACTCCTCCCCCAAATGTTAGGGTAGCGTCCGCTGATCCATTTTCTTTAGGAGCCTCTCCTTTTAACCCATTGTTTTCTCCAACCACACTTGTACATCCCATTTAGACCTCTTTCGGTGGCCCTATTTCCCAATTCTCCTTTGCAATCCCTCCTGATGCAACATTTGCAGGCCAAGCTATTACAAATCCAGGTTGTTATCAACAACAGGTTACCTATTCCAAGATTGCACGTATTGGCAGGACCAGCAAGAGAAAGGAGAAAGATGGTGCCAGGCCAACCTGTCCGCACGTACAGATGCATTTCAGTGAGGAAAAGGACAGTCTCTTCTTTGTGACCATGTTCTCCAAGGTCGACAAGCCAGAGGCCCAAATGAGACCCAATGATTACACCTTGCATGCTGTCGGGGTTAATCTCCTGAATGCTACGACATCTAACAAAGTAGAAATGATGGAAGAAACTTTGAAGGCTGTGTCTTCAGATTTCATCAAAAAGAGCCGTCGTCTGGAGAAAATGCAAGCAGAGAATGGGAGCCTCCGAGAATCCTTGAACCAATAGAGAAAGGAAGATAGAGCTGGGAATGCTGAAATCAGCTGCTTGCAGGGATTGCTAACCCAGGCTAACTCTAAAAAAGGAAAGTTACAGTTCACCCTGAACAATGTGAGTTCTCAATTGAAAGGACATGAGAGAATGAGGAATGTGGCCTTGAAAGAATTACAAGAGAGGGAGAAAGAAGTACAATAACTAAAAGCAACTTCTAGAGATGCTACCCAAATTCATACACAATTGCGTGAGGAGATCCACCTAAAAGAAGAATATGCTCGGCAATTGAGTGATGCACAAGTCACAATTTCAGAGGAAAGAGTAAGGTTTGAAACAAATGTGCATGAAAAATGAAGTGGCATGGAGCAAGATGAAAAGAGATTCCTGAATGTGGAAGGTTTGTTGTAGCAAGAGCGAGATCGCATGTCGCGACTTCAACAAGATATACAAGATGGAAACACCAAAATCCGTGCTTTAGAAAGTCAGGTGGTCCATGAACAAGACAAGTGCAGGGAGCTGCAAGATGAGATAAGAGAAAAAGATAAGTAAGTCTCATGGTTATCAAACCTTCCTCCCTCTCTGGAGGTTCCTCAAGATTTCTCTCCAATTTTGGTGGAATTGTATGTTTCCCATTGGGAAAGAAGTAAGCAGTATTGCCCTTCGCTACAACCCGTATTGAGATTCCTAGGAGAAGTGCAATCTCTCTATGTTGAAGTGGGCACTCTCATTAACAACTCTATGCTTTTTATTGGTGCTAAGCTCCTTGTAGCCCACAGATAAATTTAGTTGTTGTATGTTGCTCTAGATGAAGAATTGAGAGAAAAAGGAATTACAAAGCACAAGAAATTAATTAGGAAGACTAATGTCTTCATTAACCAACATAGGGTAATCATGCATGTATCAATAATGCTTGAGCCTTTAAAGATTTCAGTTCTAGATATCAAGAAACGCCTAGAGAGGTTTGTTTTTCTGGGTCTGCCTTATCCTTTTCCTGCGGATGGCTCCGTGCTAGGGATTGAACAAGTGTTGAGCCAGATAGAGAAATTACAATAAGATAAGACCTTCCTACAACACCTGAGCAATCATATTTTGGTGGAGGAAGTCAAGCATCTCTTGCATCTCCTAGCCCAACTCTATGCACTCTTGAAACTGGTCCATGATGAACCAATGAATTGCCATTTGATGAAGTAATCTGTTTAGATCAACACTACCAGAATTTGGAAGCGCAGGTGCTACCCTCATAGGATGAATGGTTTCCATTGCAGCAGGTCTTTGATCTGCTTTTCCCCATTCTGGCATGAAGTCTGGTCTTTGAACCAACAATTTTGGGTTCTAGCATTCTGCAGGAAGAATTCCCCATTTAGTTGCCAAGAAATGTTAATATTATTTTGGGATTGCTCGTAGGAGGCATTTTGGTCAAGTGGCAGCAACTTCTTTTGATTTTTGACCATTTTTCCGTTTGCCAGCTTGTGTGCCAAGTGGCATCTTGACGTTGTCCCGAGTTGCTCACTCTTCTCACTCAAAGTTGAGAGAACTCAAAGCTGCCACATGGATCAAGTTTTTATCTTGATGTATGCTTCTTGGCCCCACCATCCATTGTGTAAAGATGATGACATTTGGTGTCCCCGCGTTGTATGATCCAGTTCTCTTTTTGTGCTCGACTTGGTGTCTCCCTCGAGTCGCCGCGTGTCTTCAATGGTAGTTCATGAACTAGAATGTGGTTTGTATCACAATTTTCTTGTTGGGCAGGTGCAAGGGTTGCTATGACGTAGTTGGGATAACAACTTCGAAGGCTGTTTCGCTGGGTAGCATCTCGCGGAGTGCCACGCTGGGAGTTTCCTGTCAGAAGCAGTTGCTAGGATGTTGTTGATGCTATGTACTATTGGTTAAGAGACGGGGGCTCTATATATGCTTTCATTTTCTTGCTTTAAGGAGGTTAAGATTTTTACAAAGATTTTAATACTTTGGTTCATTGAAGAGGCCTTTATGTTAATTAAATTTGGTGAATGATAGACATGTCAGATTGTGCCTATGGCCTTTGTGATTGTTTTATTTGAAGCTTAATATACTGACTGTTGTGTTGTTCTCAAATTCAATAACTTCTATGGTATTTTTTGTGAGACTCCACAAATTAAACTATGTTTTGAGGCTTTTTATCTATTGGATGAATGGTTGATGTCATTTTATGTTGAATGGGTTTTGTTGAATTACTCTCTCAAATGGTTCCGAGGATGTAGATTATTGAATGAGCTTTAAAGCCGCATGTCTCTGGGTTTTATATGTTGTTAATACTTTTCCAAAATATTTTGGCGTATTGCCTAAGTAGTGTAGATCTTTTTTTTAAAGTTTCCTTCTTCCCCTTTTCTCCCCCCCAATTGTAAGAAGAGCCGACTTCTCAAACCTGGAGGTCATTGAGTGAGTTTCGCGTAAAAGGTCCCCCATCACTGAATTTCCCATAAGGCTATTAGCGTTTAAGGTAAAATTAAGAGTCAACATTAACCAAATCTGTAGAACCACAAAGTCTCACAATCTGATTGACCATTGAGGCGAGCTACCACCTCACTCCCTCCACCTACCTCATGTTCAACATATTAATCGCAATCTATGAGTTAGATTCACAAACAACATTTCTCCAACCTAGAGCACAACTTTTCTTTAACACATAAATAATAGCTAGAGCTTATATAAAGTTGTTAGTGTGATGACATTTTTACATAGAGAAGAAAAGAGGATAACCCCTGAGGTATCTCTACCAACTCCACCAATCCTAGCAAGTTTGAGATTCCCTTTAGAAGACCCATTAGTATTTATCTTCAGGACACTCAAAGGAGGGGGTTACCAACATCCTTAACAAAAAACGTTGCTCTTACCCTGTTGACAAACCATAGAAGAGGGTGGCCTTCCACTACAACCAACCAAACCTAGCCTGTGAATGGTAGCTACATCACTTGAATCCACAGGAACAGACAAATCATATTTTCCCAATAGGGTCTCCTGCTGAGAACTAATAATTATCATCCAAACTTGATGACTTAACCTTTTCTTATATTGAAAAATTCTCTTGTTTCTCTCTAGCCATATTTACCATAGAATAAAGGAAGGATCTCTATTCCAGGCAACATGGAGAAATGATGTCTTGGCAGGAGAATTCCCTAGAAGACCCTAGAACTCAACCAAGGAAGAAGAGGCATGAATACATGACTAATTCTAGACTCCAAACCAACAGTGCCAAATTTACCTTGAAATGGGATATGAGAAAAAGACATGTGAAATGAATTCTTCACTGATATTGCACAAGACACACCTAGAAGGGCCCTGAAAACCTCCCTTTCTCAAGTTCTCCCAAGTGAGACATTTACTCCACACCACTAGCCACATGAAGAAATTGCATTTAGACAAAGAAAATTATTCTAAACTTGCTTGCATCAAGAACAACATTTATTCCATAAGTTATCTTGTCCAAATATTGATAACTCAAAGCAATTGAGAATATTTCTTTTGAGCCAGGGCCCCAAGAAAGATTATCTCTCCCTTCTAGGTAGTTGCAAGCTCTTCCAGCTAACAATTTTCCAATCTCTTGTGGATCGTCCTTTGATCCCCCAAGGGGCCACTCATGAGGTTCCTTCCATCTAGACACTTCAATTGGACATAAAGCCTAATAAGTTTTATATTCCTCCACCTTACTCCACTTGCCTCAAGAAAAATGTTGCACAACAATTGCAAGTGCAAAAACATAGCTATGATATGAGGATTCCCATCTCAGAAATCAAAGCAAAAAAAGTCCTCAACACCTCTATTGCAGATCTAGAAAATCCCTTGCTTGATTATATTTGCACCACATTTTAGGGTGTTCTAGATCATAGAGCCTTTTCCCACAAGACTACAAATATATACATCTATACTCTCTACACCCTCAGGTACTTAGAAGTAAATATTCTGGCCCAATCCTATTCCTGATGACAACACCATCTTCAATAAATCTTAGCTACCAAGACTTGGCTATTAAGGATAGTCCGACGAAGACCAATTCCCCCTTCTTGTTTTGGCCTACAAATACAGTCCTACGTAACTAGAATCCACTTCTTTGAGTGAAAACTACCCACCCATAAGAATTGAGGGGAAAGAGCATCAAACTTCTTAATAAATCTTGAGAGAGCCACCTGAATAAAATACTTATATATAGGGGGAGCTTGGATCATTGACTTAAGAAGAGTCATTGTCCCAGTAGTAGAGTGCCATCTGTTGGTCCAATGTGAAACCTTCCTATGAAACTTATCAAGCATCTCTTACCAAAATTTGCTGGGCAAAGACCCCTTAGCAACAAAAATTCTAAGGTACAAAAAAGGAAGAGTACCAATTTGGAACCTAAGAATCTGAGCAATCCTAGATTGAATAAGCTTGGGAGTATTAAAGAAGAAAATGGAAGACTTATCTTCATTAATCTTTTGTCAATAAGCCACTAGGTAAATATCTAAGGCCCTTCTGAAGTTGACTGCCTCATTAACTCTTTCTAAGCCCAACAACATCGTATCATCCACAAAATATAAATGAGAGTGGGTGGGTAATCTATTCTCCCAATTCCAACCTTGAATCAACTCTTGCTTGATAAAAGACTTGATTAATCTCTCCAAGCCTTCAACCATTAAAATAAATAAATAAGGAGATAAAGGGTCCCCTTGGCGAAGATCCTGAGAAGATCCAAAGAGCTCACTATTGATGAGAGAAAAGAATGAAGAGGAAGTGACACAACTCATAACCCAATTGATCCAATATTTGTGAGACACAAAATCTTCCAAAATTTTGTGTAGAAAGACCCATTTGACACGATTATAAGCTTTGGCCATGTCGAGTTTAATGAATAGATCCTAACTCCATCCATAATTTGTCTACCAACAAGAAAACCCCCTTTCTTGTTTGAGATCAAAGAAATAAGAAATGACTTAAGTCTTTATGCAATCAATTTTGTAATAATTTTCTAGACAATATTGCATAGAGCTATAGGTCTAAAAAGGTCTAATGAATTACCTCATTGTCTTTATGGAATAAGAGCAAGGAACATAGAATTCATGACTCTTAGCATTTGTTTATTACTTTGGTATTCCAAGACCACCTCTAAAAGGTCTAGTTTGATTATATTCCAAAACTCTTGGTGAAACTATATTGCGAATTCATCAAACCTAGGGGCTTTCCCTTCATCTAGAAAACAATCCTCTCTAGCTCATCCAACATGACATGTTGGATCAAATAAGCATTCATCTCATTGGAAAGTAGATAAGGGACGCTCTTTATAACATGATCCTCACCCTCCCTTGCTAGGGGGAATCCTCAGTAAACAAAGTGGAGTAATATTGAGATATCTCTTGAGAGATCATCCTAAATAAAGAAAGCAACCTCCCTTCAGAAGACGCGAGAGAGGTAATAAGATTCCCTTATCTCCTCTCCTTAATAGAACTATGGAAGAAAGAAGAGTTTCTATCTCCCTCTTATAACTAGTCTATCCAAAACTTCTTCCAAAATACTTCTTCACGCAACTCCCATTCCTCCATGTTTTTCACCATTGTTGCTTCTAGTCTAAAGGACTCTTGTTAAACCATGATCCTAGATTTTTCAAGTAATTTTATCAAGGTGAGATTCGATTTCCACTCTCTCTCTAAACACATTGCTAAAGCATTGCCTATTCCATTTTTTTAACTTGTACTTAACAAATTAAAGTCTTATAAAAAAATAGGACATTGTTGTGCGATATGTTGGTTTCCCTTTGCCCTACCACTCTAAAATAAATTTAATGGAGAGAATTTGTCACCTCAAGTATGATGAATTGTCAAGGACAAATTGTCCCACCGATTACCTTTTCAACGCTGAGCTAGGGGATAACAAAATCATGCAAGGAATGTCAGACGCCCGAGAGATGTCTCTGGATGGCTCTGCAGAGCCTCTGTCTGTAGGATGAGCATGTAAAGCAGGGATGCTAGCATGGTGCGCTATCATCCTGTATAGATGGAGTACATAGTCTAAGCAAAAAGCTCAGGATGTGTTGACAAAATTTGCAGATTAGCTAAATAATACTAAAATGTATGGAAAACACAGATTACAAAGTGAAATGAGAAGAGTGATAAAAGGATGAAGGAATCTCACAACTGGTCCACGCTATGAAGCCTCATGCAAGATAGTCTCCTCTCCATGAAGCTGTACCTACACACATGCAAGAGAGAAAATGTTGGGGGTTGTGTTTTGGAGCCTGCCTAAGTCAGACCCCCGTTTTGGTGTTTCCACCTCCACGGACAACCCCAGATAGCCATGAGAAAGGAAGAGGATAAATAAGATGATAAAGAAGAATGCAAAGACAAATGCAAAGATGATGCTATGCTATTCGATAATTGAAAAGTAAATGAGATGTTGGAAATGCAAGATAAAGTTAGATTACTCCCCTAATGCTTGGCAAGTGTTAATGCATTTGATGAACTTGGTAGCTTGACAATGCTGCAACAATGGTGGTAGTATCTCCAAGGGAAAGTCTTGATCTGCCAAAAGATCCTTTGGAAGTATCCCAAAACCAAAGATATAGGCTAAGGGATGAATCTGGATGTCGGTGGTCGCACAGGGAGGTGTTGCGATTCCTTCCTGGCGCAAGTAGTAACGCCTAAACAACTACTTGCTGGCTGGCAAGTTGGTGGGATGGTAGCGCACCACATGGACGTCTTTGTGCCGAGTCTGCGCTCGTGAATCTATCAGATTGACAGGATTGGTAATGCCTCCAGAGAAGCTGACATGAGCTTCTTTGGTGGACAAAAGGACAAGTTGGTGGACCTGTCCTCCAAGCAGCATGGGGGAGATGCCACATGTCGTAATTGCCACTAGAGGTGATGAGGGTGATATTTTTGACTCTACAATAAACTCTTGTAAAGAAGAGTCACAAAGCCACATAAGTTGAAACCTAAAAGGAATCTTAAATGGTCTAAAGGAAAGAGATGAAAGCTTGATTGACTAGTGATAAGAGCCTTTCCAATCTAGAATCTCAAAGCTCCTGATCCAATTATCTTCGACCCAAAAATTAGAGACAAGGAACCTATCGAGACTTTTAGAGATATCATCAACACCCCATATCCTATTGTTCCAAGTGAATACACAATTAGATGGTTTGATGTCCACCAAGTTAAAAAAACCAATAATGCCCCTTGGGAGCCTAGAAGATTGCTCAATCTTGGCAACAACTCCTTGCTTCTCCCCCATACTAAAAACAACATTGAAATCTCCAATGAGAATCCAAGAGAGATAAGGAGCAAGACACCTAACCATTCGGATATGGGACGATAACTGAGACTTACCCAAGAGATCAGTTGCCACATAAAAATTAGTGGAAAAATTAACTTCCCATGATTCCAAGCTCGAGGCAACCATGGATAAGGAAGATCCATTAGAATTGCACCAAATTGGAACATTCAATTGCTCACTTTACTCAAGGATAATGACAAATAATTCATCGCAAAAATGCTCCAATACATAAAATATTCAACACATTATGAAAAAAGGCCTATATTTGATATGCAATAATTCTATATTATATATAAATAATAAATAATAAATAATAAATAATAAATAATAAACAATAAATAGTAAATTATAAATAATATATTATCTAAAATATATAAAAGTAAAAATAATTGTAAATAAATTAAAATCTATTATATAAATCATCTTTGTTAGTTAAACGAATTCAAGTAATAAAGTTCAAATACATGTAGACAATAGAGTTTAGGATATTATTGAAATGGTCCCCACAAGATTATAATGTTGCATATACTCCATCATCAAAAATTACAAATACTACCCTACTTTACTTAAAGATTAATATGTTTAAGAACATACTTCAAATATGTTTGTAAATTTGTTAAACTCTTTAAATAGACAAGAATTCATTTTTATATCTTTTTTTTATGATGTTTTATTACACCACATTGTTTAAGAAATGATATAATAATATTTTTGTGATGGTAAATATATAGAATAGAAGGAACATGATAGATTGCATCCCAAATGTATATTAATAGGCTTATGCTCACAACAAGAACAACCAACAAAAAATAACATAGTAATCAATTTAAACTTGTCAATTGTGGTAAATTGTTTTCTATATTGGTGTGTGGAGATTGATCATGGTGTTGGGCATAAATTTTATTGACTTTGTTAGTCATGTTTTTCCCCCGAATCAATTAATGGGTGCGTGCTAGGGTGGAAGAGCCCCTGTTGTGGGGCTTGAGGATGGAGTCCATGGTAGGGGCCTGGGGGCAATGCCTCTATCACTTGGGTTGTTGGGGGTAGTGCCCTTAAAGCAATTTTTTTCCATTATTTAATAAAGGAGTTGACTATTATTTTGACATGAAAACCAATCTTTTTAAACTGCCAAAAGGCTTGATAAATAAGTGGTTGTGTAATGTGAAATATTATCAAATTGTAATTTTCTCTTCATTGGATAATAGAAAGAAAGTGAAAACTATTTCTTTGTGGATGTAGCCCACATTGGATGAACTGCATTAAATCTCTAGGTTACTGTGATATGTTATTTTTGCCTCCCTTATTCTACATTGTATTTAATATTGTTTATTGCTTTAGTCTGCCTTAAAACCTAACATTTTGTACCTAACTGAGTTGATACAAATTTGATACTCTCTAAACAAATGAAGTTAAACTATTTATAGCTCATTCAATTTAATCTTAATCAAGGATCAAAAGCACTTGGTTTGAAGTATATGATTAACAACATTTTTTGGTCAAATATAATAGGTTATCCTTAACCTTTTATATTCATGCTTATAAAATTACAGTTCTTGTTAATTATGTAATGCAAATCGTACCTATCCTCTTTTGACATCTATTGAACGATTTTTAACATTATTAAATAGTTAGCAAGTAAGAAACAAATGACTAAATCAACCCTATATGCATTAGAGACACATAAATGCTATATCTCACATGAAATACTCACTTGCGTGTCAACAAATATTGACACTTTACATGTTAGGATACATATTATTGATTTTTAAATAGAAACAATTTGGTTACATGTTATTTAATTTAAAATTAGTAGAATATTGAGACTCATGGCAGAGCGAAGGAAGGAGCTAGGGTTTCACAGACCCCAGGACCGATGGATTGGCCGAGGACAAAAGTCATGGCCACTAAACATCAAATTCAGTAGCCATCCGCAAAATAGGGCTTGACGACCTCCTTAGAAAGCATGGAAGGCTCCAGGAAAGTTTTTCAATTACTTTGCAAGAAATGAGATCCGGAGAAACCCTTCAGACAAGATTCAGTTACGAGGAATAAATGGGGCTTTGTAGATTTAAGGCTGAATGAATCGTTCAATTTTCACAAAATAGAGAAGAAATTATGGAGGCCGAAATCCCAGACTCACAACGACAAGAAAAGGTAAACCCTAATCTTGAGCACACTACATTGGTCTGTTTATTGATAGATGGACAAACCTAGAATGAATCGGTTAGTAACCTTAAGGAGAAAGCATTTTTCATGAAGTGGAGTGGCCCCTGACCGACTTTCAAAAGGGTTAGAAGCTGGTGTAATGAGAATTGGGGGAAAACAATTGTTTTGAAAATATTACCCAATGGATTTTACTTAGTAATCTGTTTGAGCTCCAAAGATAAGGAGTGGATCCTAAACAATGGCCCCTTTTTGATTGGGGGGAAAGGTTTTTATCTTAAGGATTGGACTTTGAATTTTAATCCCAAGGACGAATCTATCACATAGATACCAATGTGGATCTAGTTGTATAACCTACTGTATGAGTATTGGGACAATGAAACTGTAGCACAAATTGGAAACAAGTTGGGCACCTTTGTCAAGGCAGATGAGGCTATAACAATCAAAGACTACAGTATGTATGCTCGTATTTGTATTCTCTAGCAAGCAGTACATACGCTTCCTAAAACGATGGAGCTGAGAATAGGATAAGGCATCTAGAAGCACTCAATAGAAGTTGAGGAACATATTGAAATGTGTAAGATTTGTAAAGGGCTTGGACACCCCGAAAAGGAATGTTCAAAATTGGAGAAAGGAAAGGGACTAGAACAGGAAGCTCTCACATATTTGCTTCTTAGTAAAGAAGACTCATTTTATATTGAGGATCTTGATTTTTTGGAGGCGATGACATGGAAAAAAGTACATTCTTTTGAGAATGATAGGGGATTAAAGGTTGCTATGTCATACTTAGATTCATGGTCATTGGCAAGGTGTGAGGCCAATTGTTAGGGAAGGGATCCAATAAAGGAGGATAACACCCAACTGACAAAAGGGAATGAGATAAGTACACCTTCCATGAAATCGGCCTCTCCGAAAGGAAGCTCAACTCAAAGGATGGATAGAAAGAAGCATGTACATGTTGAAAAAAATTACTCCTCAGTGTGTTGATAACCTAGCTGTGGGTTTGAGAAGCACAATGGTAAGTGAATTGAACTTCATCTCAAAGGATAATGTAATGGAAGTGGAGAAGGGAATAATGGGATGTAATAGTTTGGAAACTTTCTTTGAAGGTGAAGGGAATATGTCAAGCAATGTACCTTTTGTAAACAGATCACATGATAATGTTACAAGGAGGGATAAATCTGACGAAGATTATTCCGATAGTCAGATGGTTCCAGAACAATCACTACCAAAACAAAATTACTAGGTAACCAGAAGAGGTGAGGATTCAAAAATCTTTTTTAAGGATATAATTTTTTTTCCAATAAGGAACTTAGAGAGTTCACTTGATGAAGCTAAGGAGGATGATAATTCTTTTGAAGATATGGATTTAGATGGAGAGGCCAAATATGGGGATGAGTTAGGTCTAAATGTAGTCATAAGAATCATGGACAAGATATTGCTGGATCAATTTTCAACAAAAAACTGAAGGCTTTTGTAAGAGAGAAAAAGAAGAGGGGTCCAAAATTAGCTAGAGTTAAACAGGAGATGGCCAGATGTGAAGCAGGTCAAAACAAATTGAGATCTGGAAAAAGAAATGCCTTTTCTTGGGAGCCATGAGGGTCCTATCATGGAATGTCAAAGGCTGCAATGCCTTTGAAAAAAATCATTTGATCAAGTGATGTTTTGATTAAATGAGGATTGAAATAGTGATTTTACAAGAGATGAAACTGAGTGGGGCAGATGTTGATAAATTTAGTAGGAGTTTTAAAGGTTGGTAAAGAAAAATAGTAGGATCGGTCGGAGCCTCAGGTGGACTGGGTATTCTGTGGAAAGAAGAGGTAGTGGAGATTCAAGTTATCAGGGAGGAAAGATCTTGACAATGGGTTGAGGTATGTGAAGATGTGCAAACATGAGAAGGGGTGGAATAGTTAGATAAAACAAGAAACAAGCATAAGCACAAAATTTACCAAAACCAAGTATACCTTCCCAAGCTTGAATCCTTCCTCGGATTGAGCCTTGGATGAAGTGAAGGTGCCCTTGTGCTCCACTTGATTGGATTGGCTCCTTTGATGTGGAAGTGGATTTCTCTCCTTTTCCCAACAAGATTGGGTTATTGATTGGATATGGATTTGAGTTTGGGATTATGATGGATTTGGATAGATTTAGATTGGAAAATTGAAGGATTATGAGGGCATTATGATGGTATGATAGGAAGAAGATAGAAGAGAAATGGGTAGCATAAGTTTAGAAGAAGGATGTTCTTCTTTGGCGAGGAAATGATCCTCCAATTTATCGATTGGAGGAGGCCAACGGAGGGCTAAGATTGGTTTGATCATGAAGGGCTAGGATTGGTTTGAGGTAGTGGGCATGGATCGAGGATACCTTGAAGAAATAAAAGGGAATATAAAATTCCTTGAGAAGAGGGGGGAAAGGAAATTTGAATTTCAAAATGAGGATGCATAGGGGGATTCAAAGAAATTTGAATTTCTTTGAGGGGCTCAATGTTGATGTGACTTTTATTTTAAAGGACTTCAACAATACCTTTATTGCTCTAATTCCTAAAAAGGAGGAAATACAAGCATTTGGAGATTTTAGACCCATCTCACTCTGTAATACAATTTATAAAATCATTTCTAAAGTTATGGTGAATAGGCTGAAGGTGATTTTGGATTCGGTTATCTCCTTAGAGAAAAGTGGGTTCTCCCCCAACCGTTCTATTTATGAGGGTGTAATAGTAGCACATGAGGCAATTCACTTGATCCAGACCTCTAGAACAGATAAAATGTTGGTAAAGCTTGATATCAGGAAGGCCTATGATGAAGTGAATAGAAACTTCCTTCTTGACGTGCTAAGAAAATTTGGGTTTTGTGATGATTGGGTGAAATGGGTTGAAAACTGTATCAAAACATCACTCTTCTCGGTCCTAATAAATGAGAGTCCTCAAGGTTTTTTTTAGTCTGAGAAAGGATTAAGGCAGGCAGATCCCATCTCACCTTTTCTATTTATCATCATGGCCAAGGCTCTAGGGAGACCGATTTGTAAGAAGAGGAGGGATGGGGTGTGGAAGGGAGTGAAGGTGGTAGATGGTATAGAAAATATTTAACATTTACAATTTGTCAATGATACCCTCTTGTTAGGGGAAGCCTCTTTTAGGGAAGCAAGGGTTATGAAAGAGATACTGGACATGTATAGCCAAATATCCAGCCAATGCATCAACTATAGAAAATCAAAAGTTTTTTTATTTAATACTTGTTGTCAGAAACAAACAGAGATCTATTCTATTCTAGGCATGAATCATGGTACTCTTCCAGGAAAATATCTAGGTATCCCACTCTTTGGTGGTTCTTGTTGATCCGTTGTGTGGAAGGGTTTAATGGAGAACTGTCTGAAAATATTGGATGGCTAGAAAAGAAAATGGTTAACATTTGCCGGAAGGATTCTAATGTTAAAATCAGTAGTTTCAGCAATCCTGATTTTTTCTATGATGTGCCTCAAGATCCCCCAAAAAATTGTAAAGGTTATTGGACAATGAATGAGGATTTTTTTCTAGAATGGAGCAAGTGATCAAGATAAGATTCCGTTGCTCTCATGGGATAAGATTTATTTAGCAAAAGATAAAGGGGGAGTAGGCATGAGGGATTGAAAGATCATGAATGAAGCCCTTGGTTTGAAACTTGTGTGGAGTATTTATTCACAACCCTCTCAGCTTTGGGTCAGAATTTTAAAAGCTAAATATTTGGATTCAATGGATGATTGTAGGATCTTAACTATTCGTAACCCCCCACATGGTTCAACTATGTAGAATTTTATTACTTCCCGTCGCAAGGTAATTGCAAAGCATATCACTTGGCAGGCTGGCAATGGCTTGAGAGCTAAATTATGTGATGACTCTTGGAACGGTCTTTCAGCCCTTTAAGACAATCCCAAGTTTCAAAATTTAAGGCTCTGGTTCCTTCAACATTGGGGAGAAAATATTAGTGACTATCTGACTTATCAAGGGGGGGTTTTTGGTGGCTCATGGACGTGAAAATCCCTATAGGATCTTGACATACCAGATCAACAAAAAATATTGATGCAGGGTATTTTCAATTCAAGAAGAATACAAAAAGCTAATCGTGAGGAAAAAGTTGTTTTGTGTGGGGCAGTTGATAGAAAGTATTCAAGGAAATTGGGGTAAAAATTCTTGGAGGTGGTGCGAGGGGTGAAACTTAGCTTGTGGATTTGTTTTGGGGGAAGGAAGTTTTGCCTAAAGTGGGAGATTTTACATGGCTGGCTTATAGAGGTCGTATTCTCACAAGGGATAGAAGAAAGAGGTTGGGATTCTATGAGCCATCTAAATGTGTTTTGTGTGGGGAGGCAGAAGAAACTATAGACCATTTACTCTTAAATTGCAAAGTTGCTTCTTCTTATTGGGAGATGGTAAGAAGTCTTTTGGAATGGCAGAGCCCAATGCATGAAACTTTGAAGCAAGTGTTGGAAAGTTGGCCGATGGGGTTTAGAAAATTGACTCTTTCTTATATATGGAAGGTAAGTCCATCTATTGTCATCTAGAAGATATGGAAAGAGAGGAATAGACACACCTTTTTAGATAAGATGAAGTCCCTTGATAGATTGAAATGGAGAATTAATCATGCTATAAAGGAGATAGTAAAAGTTGCGACATCCTAGTATTTCAATCCGAAGGTCCCTTTTAGTCTAGAAGATAGAAGTATACAAGCTTGATGGCTGGGCATTCGCCTTAGGCCCGTTAAGGGGCATGGTTGGGTTTAATCTAGCTCTTCCTCTCAACCTAAGGGGAAGTGGAAGAGACCTTTGAAGGGAGGGTGGAATATCAATTTTGATGATGCATCTAAAGGAAATCCTGGACCATTTAGAGCGAGATTCATTGTTAAAGATTGTAAGGGGGAAGTGGTGGCTTTAGGAGCACAAAAACTTGACCCAGGAACAAACAATATTGCAGAAGCTTCAAGTGCATTGATTACAGTCAGATTTTGTAGGAAGTTGGGAGTTAGAAGGTTGCGCTTGGAGGGAGATTCATTGATCATCATTTAGGCAATAATGAAGGGTAGTATAGAGGCATGGCATCTACATAATTCAATTTTCAATATTTTGGAAGAATTAAACTCTTTTGAAGACTTCAAAGTGAGTCACATTAGAAGGTCGGGCAACTTGGAGGTGAACATTCTATCTAAATGGGCTTTAACCTTTAGTGAAATTGGTGAAATGAGGTTTGAGGACCTTCGACAAGTTTTCATTGAGGAGATCTAATATTTTTTAGAAATGATCAAAGTTTTAGCAATATCCTTCTAGTACACCTTGAGTAGAAAAATCAAAGAAGCGTTTTGGAAGTGGCGACGGGTAATAAAGACCTGCAGGGACATTAATGAAGGAGCTTGAGTTGATGGAAATCAATTTTAATTGTTGGTCCTTTCCCTTCTACATTGTTCGAAGTCGAGAGAGAAGCGGAGGTAGAAATGCCTTTTTGCGAATTTTTTTAGCAGAGGTGGTGTTTCTGAGTGTGTCGAAGCTGATGGTGTTGTGCAGGGTGGTGAAATGGAAGAAAATTTCACCCTTCGAACAAGAAATCAATTATGCCCTTTCTATGGGGATTTATCGATGAGGAGGCTGCAGGGTATTTTCAATTTCTGGGATGAGCATATGGCACAGTGTATCTTTCTCATTGTGGGCAAGGCTTTCGACAGGGTGAAGCATAGATACAAAACGAGGATGGACATATACTCCTTAATTATGGCGTGGGGCCTGGAAGTTGGCGAGAATGTTGAAACAATGATGTGGGTGATGGAAGCTCTGGTTCATAAAGACTTCCTGGACTCAATGAAGTCATTTCTGGAGTGGGTGGTACCTGGGGAAGGGTTTGATATTGGAGAAGGTGTGGAGGGTGATGGGAAGGGCGTTAAGACAATGATAATACCTTTTGTGAGATGGTCGTGAGGACAATGCAAGTTTCATCGAAGGGCAGAGGCAAGGGAAGCCCTGAAACTTATGGTGCAGATCAAAGAGCTTGACACTATCATTGAACGAGCCAAGGCCGAGGCAAAGGGAGTGGGGAGGAGAGTACTGCGTCTGAGGAAGCCGAGAGCGATTGTAGGGAAGTGGTTGATTGGTGAAGCTAGCTCTTCGAAGATGCATTGATGATGTTTTGGTTCAGTTTCAGATTTGGTGTCTTCTGTTTTTGTCTCTGGTGGGTTCATCCATCTTTTTTGTAATTTCATTTTGTCTTTTTTATTGTTTGGTCTGGGAGTAGGTTATGGTTTGGATGATGTAGTTAGAGTGAATGAGCTTTTCGAAAAAGCTCCAGTTAGGTTAGATGGGATGCCTCTTTTTGGCAAATGATGAAGTTTTTAGAAAGTTGACATTTTGACTTCTTGATATTGTATATCTCCCTTTGAATATCAGTGAAATATAACATTATTACTGAGCAAAAAAAAAAGTAGAATATTTATTCTTTAGTTTTAGTCGAATATAACTTCTTCAATTAAAATATAGATAAACTATCACTTCTAATTCTACTACATTTAGTCTTTCAAAATTTTAATCATTGTATGCAAAAAAAATCAATCAAGTTTGTTATTCTAAAGTTCTTATAAAGCTTCAATTCATTTTTTTATAAACTCAATGAGATTTAGATATTCTTTTTTTTCAATGAAAATATATATTTAATTTAATTTTGTCTTTATTTAATTACATGTTACAAGTTTATCATCAAAATTAGATTTGCTTCAATACCTAACTTGTGATGCTAAGAAAGTTTGATTATATGAAGTTTAGAGAAGTGGTGTAAATGAAGTTGCCAATTTGTAATATAATTATATCTCTTTTTTTTTTCTTTTTCTTTTTTTAACCTGGGGGGTGTCTCCTCTACCCGCCTAGCACCCAACAAGCCGTATCTTGGGTATCTGAGGTGAGTGAGGCGAAACTAGTCCCCCTAGGGATGCACCCACGTGCCTGCAACACGAGTGCACCAAGTGAATCCGACACGGAGTTGAACCCAAGACCATGGGGAGCATACCCACGACTTAGGCCTTCTCTGCTTAACCGGACGGGCAGGGGTCTTACCCCTAAATATAATTTTATCTTTTACTCATAAATAAATTTGATCATTTTCATAACCATTTAAAATGCATCGCAAATCTCCAAATTAAATAAACAAGAATTAACATAAATATCATAATATATGTATTAAAAAACTCACTATTTTAATATTAATTAATAATTATTTAATTTACTACAATATGCTTTTAACAAGTTATATGAACTCAAACTATTTATTGAGAAGAATTCTACATATAAATAAATATTATTATAGTACACTTCAAACTTTACAATTACCATGCACTAAAAACAAATGTACGATAGAACCTATATTTTCTTTCTAACTTTATCAGATTGTTTGATGGCAATAAACACGTGTTTTTTAACTCATATGTTTGGCATTTTGTCTTCTCACGTATTTGAGTAAGACGTGCAACACATGCAAGAGGACGGCGCCACAAAATACCATATTTATAAAGTAAGTGCACGTTTATAATTTCTTTGGAAATTGATATTTATGAAGTGTACGTTTACTAATAGCATACCCATGTTGAGGGCCAAAATTTTATGGCCGTATGCCCATTTTTTTTACATTTTTGTGTGACATGTCTTAAAAAATAATTGATAAGGTTGACAACCACATTTAGGTTTTGTTTTTTATTATTTTTTATTTTTATAATGTTTCAGGTCTATTGTTAATTATATTGATTTTGATGTATTGATTAGTATGCAAATATTTTTATGTAAGTGTAAAATAAATTTATTTAGTCATATTTTATTTCCACACATTTTAAGGGTCTTTCTATTATTCATTTTCTTAATTTGAATCTATAGGCGTGAGGTTGACAGTGATCAATTTTGCATGCATAAATTTCAACCCCAAACTTAAATTTTTTTTAAATTGGACACAAATTCACACTTTCTTACTAGTTGTTATAAGTCAATTAAAATACTAATTATTTTAAATTATACACTAAGATGATGTACCTTATAGGCGCCCTAATTTGTCATTATCACGAGAGAATCTAACAGCATTCATATGAGAATATCATAGTGTATCCTAATTGCATTATCATCCTAGGCATACTACATGCTTCTCTATTGTCTTCAATATTTTTTCAACTTGTTAAATCATTAACCTAGGGGGCTTGAACAAAGGTGAATAAACACTTGTCTAATAAGTACTCAAACAATGTCTCTTAACACCACCCTTCTTTATACATAGGTACAACGAGGGGAGATGGGCACATTCTAGTTGTTGGATTGTAGTCAAATTATATCCACAAGTGAATTTCAAAATTGATTTGAATGAGAGCAAATTCCAATCAATTTTCTAGTTTCGATGTGGTCAATTATAGAGGCCTAGTTTTCTAATACGATGGCGAGTTGGTTTCTAACATCTATCATTATGGTTTCTTGATTGGATCTAGAGCCAAGTATATATCATTTTCATTTAACTATTGCATTGATTTTAGTATTTATTGCAATATCAATTATTAGTCCCAACTCTAAAATCTTAGGATTTTATTATTGTTTAATTATTTATCTCTATGTAAATACAATGAAAGTATTTACTATCATTACAATACTCAAATATTACTTAATTTTTGTCTTCTTGTTTGGGTGTACTTTAAATGCTTTACACATCTTGTGCTCTAACTATACACATTCATTTGACTATAACTTCCGTTCCGTATTGAATACTCTCATAGTCAAGAAAAAAGTCATATGAAGTCGTATACATGACTTGATGCATTGATCCTTGACAAACCTTGAAATGCCTCTACTTCTCCATTGAGTAGTGTTAGTGACCTTAATTTCCTATTTATCCTTTATAGAAGCCCCTTACAATTCCTACCATTGGAATGGACCCTATGATCTATCAAGATGCTAGATTCTAGGGCTCTATATTTCAATGCCACTCATCTCAATAATTATCCTAACAAATGGCCAACCCTTCTTACTTACATTTCATCTATTTTATCAACTAACACTTCAAACTCTAACCCTCTCCTTTCACACACAATTATAAACAATAGTCATGGATCTAGGAATGACCTTGAGGAGCTTGATTTGAACATGAGGATGACTAGCTAGAGATAGTCTAGCCAAAGAAGCAACCCTCAATGTAAAGTGTGTGAATGGAATATGCTAGATGATATTTTTCATGTTATTTTAGAATGTAAGCAACATATTGTTATTATTTTCTTTCTTAGATGTGTTCCTATTGAACAAGATTTTTTAAAATGAGTTAAAATAATCTATGAGAATAATAGGTTGGTCATAGAAGATTTTAAACGTCTCAAGAGGGGTTACAACTCATATATGTTTGGCTCATTTGAGCTTGCCCAAGTGATTCTCCATTATTTTTTTCAAGTTATTTATTGAAAAAATAGTTATCTACAAGATTGGGATCTTGATTACCACCTTGAAGGCCCTCCAAAATCTAATTAATACCTTATATTGATTGAATTCCTATACCTTGGGGCTGGGGGCCTAGCTCGATTGACGAGAGCTTCCTGTGGTGAAGTACGAGGTCATGAGGTCTAGTCTCCCCCCAACCCATGTGGTACTAGAGGATGTGTCGCACCAGCGTCACCAGTCATGTTAAAAAGTTTACCCGACACACTGCAGTTTATAGGAGGGTGCTATACCCGATTCCCACAGTCTAAAATAAATAAATAAATTCCTATATCTTAAGCTATCCTTTCATATTTTTCTTAGATAAATTGATTATCAACTCAATCAAGTCTCATGGTGTAATGATAATGTCGGTCCAGAATCAATCGATCGAGAATCTTTCTTTTAATGGGCTAAGAAGATCGAGGATCTTTCCATGTCAGAATGGGCATTCGGAAGCTCTACTATTCTAAAGGGATGTGGGAATATCCCTTATATAGAATGGGACCCACTAGCCATTCCCAAGACTTATTGCCCAGGGAGGATTAAGGGCCTCCCTCGAATTATGTTCTCATTTCAATGAATCGGGCGGATGCACTCGACTGACTGCTTGTTAAGTTCAGGGATGTTGTGGCAATGAGAAGAATGGTATGTCAAGTCCCCCTCTATCATCGAGAAGGCAAGCCTTGAAAAATCATGAAGCTCAATCCGACACATTCCCCCAAGGTAGTCGACTCCTTTTTATAAGAGTGCCTTTGCATCTGTAACTTTAGTGGGTAGGAGGCCCTCTATTCTATTGTTTGAACTACCTTTGAATGGTAGGGGCCCGGGTGGACTACAATTAATCTACTAGGACAACTAAAATTTAACATGTTTCATCTTGCTATCCTTGTTCATCAGGTGGGTAACGGGCCCCGCCCAATTCTATGGTAGTCAGTAGCTTGATTATGGGAGGCTAGAATAAGGAGGCAGGGTGGGGTTCATCCAAGCCCCTACTATTTGTTGGGCCGTTAGACTTCCCACCCACTCCTGCTTTAGCCCCCACCTTGCATGCATGCATGCTTATTATAGCTTAAAATAGAGGGCTTCTCGAATTTATTGATGCCCCCCTACTATTTTAAGGGGTGGGAGGAAGATAAAGCCTAAGGGTAGGAGGCGTCGGTTCTCCCACCCACCCCAGGTGGGCTAAAGAAAGGGTGGGAGGGAATCATAGGGTTCCCCGAGGGGGGATAAAGCAAGTGATTTGTTGGGGAGAGACCAGGGGAGGCGTGGTAGAGTTTTTTTTGGAGCAAGGGGCTGAGAATGGGGCAAAACAGGAGGGAGGGGGAAGATATTGGTATTTCACTAACTATAGATTAGATCAATAGCCATAGAGGAATTCATTCATTATCTCCTCTATAGACAAGGATCCATGCATATTAGATCACTCATTTATTCCTATTATGGATTGGCAACTCTATAGACGCTTGAATAGCCCACCATTATATACGTTATAGTTCAACCCTACTATAACTACTACAAAGGGGTGGGGGGGGGGGGGGCTCTAACGGGAGGATAGAGAAAACCAATGGGAGAAGGTAGAGCAAGTCACTGGATTTTATGATTCAAGTTGGGGTTTTAGTCCAAGCGATCCCTACAATTGTACGGGGAAACTATACCCAATTAATTATAGTTCCTCCCCCCCACCAACTAGAATTCCCACCCAACCCTTCCTCCCCCTATGGATAAATTTGATATTGTATATGTGAAACCATGTACATGCATAGAATAAACCTTTCTTAGCCTCTTCTTGATTTAATAAAAGTATTTGGCTAGGGTTTAAAAATTACCAGTTAATTTCCCATCTAAATAAACTAAATGTATGTTTTTATAGTAGAAGAGGTCATCATCTCATTCAAAATTTCCCAATCCAGAAATTGAGAACTTGTCATGCCCCCAACCTATCTCTAAACCTTGCCTCCTTTTACTTTTGATTAAATAGTATCCCTCACCTCTAATTGAATCACATCTCTTTCCCACTACTCACTCCCCATTGATATAAAATTTTGTTGATTTCACTCCCTCCTCACTACCTATTTGATCTCCCCCCTACCTTGCAACCTCATCCCTCTTTCACCCCTCAACCCATCCTCTACATTCCCCCATCTCTTTTCATGATCACACTTTTCCTAGTAATTCCTTCACCATATATTGGAGTATCCACCTAGTAGTGAAGATTCTAATAATCTCCTTCCATAATGAAACTCCAAGACCCCATTTTAGGTTCCCTTCAATAGAGATTTTGATTATAATTATCTATTTGTATTCTCAACTTAAATCACTGGATAATTAATTTCTACATCCAAATAATGAAGAGAGAATTCGTAACTCTCAAATTAATTGTAATATTCTCTATTGGAATGTGATGAGCATATCAATCCCTTCAAGGAAATCAAGATATGCAGTATCCAATCACCACCCAAATGTTTTATTTTTACTAGATAAAAAGGTGTCTAGACTACACTTTTATTTTACCCTTAAAATAATTTGGAAGCAAGCTCTATTCCTCCACTATAGTAAACGTAATGAGATTAGTGTTACTATTAGGGTTAGCTCCTTGGATTTTTAAATGTATTGTTTTAGTGTTTCGTTTGGACCCTTGGATTTATAAATTCACTATCACCTTTAAATTTGATCCCTCAAATTATTGTGTCTATGCATTACTTCTTATCCATGACTACTTTGTTAAGCTCTTCTCTATCTATGATTGTAATTAGTCCAATGAGTGAACTTTTCAATGAAAATGGATTTGTGTTAATCTCCACAAAAATGGGTGGTCGAGAGTTACTTCAACATGGTATAAAATCATTCAAAGTGTAGATGAATTAAACTATATTACCTTAGTTTGAATTTGATTTGTGAACCTTAAACCATTACACAATTTTTTTTAACCCATTCATGGAAAGAAAAGTTAACATTCCCTTCACTAGTTCACATCATTTGATTGTAGATTGTTTTCCTTTATATTTCAATTTACTTGATTGCTTCTACATATCCACTAATCTAAACATTATTCCATACCTTGTAGGTTAAATTGTATATATAAATCTTTCTACTATCCTTTTAGATAATCTCCCTTTCTCCTCATGTGCTAATAAACCCAACATATTTCCCCTTCCTACTTTTTTGTTTATATAAAATAATCCCATCTTCTCCACTTGGCTATATTGCCTCCATCATAGCCATTTGAAATAATGGTCATAGTCCTACAATTGATGGAAGTTAGATATAATGGTTGAAACACACATTATTAGATGTACTATTTTCCTCATGTCTTATGGCCATAAGATGTCTAGAAAATAAAGAGAATAGAGTGAAACCTTCAAGGCAAATTAGAAAAAAGATAAATCCTTACTAACATCCTCACCTACAAATACCACAATATAATAAGTTGTATCCTTGTTTAAAACAAAGTTAGATAGCTCAAATTATACAAGGGAAAAGGTACAAACATTAGAGACAAATCAAGTTGGATTAAAAATGGCAACAAGGTAACTAAATTCTTCTTCCAATTATTTTTAAACAAACACAAAATAAAATGTTGCCTCTCTCCTTAATAATGGTATCCAACTCTATAGAAATAATGAAAACATTAAGAACTTGTTCATTCAACACTCCCAACAACTTCTCTCATATCCCATGGGTATAACTCTATCTAGGAAAAAAATAGAAGATGATAGATGAATGAATTTTTTAGAAGAAAATAGTTTGATGTGGTAGTTGATGCCATAGATAACAAGAAAAAAACCTAGTATGGATGATCTCCTTATTGAATTATTCTTATGATGTGACCATAAATTAGAATAATGCTATGCAGTATAAAATGAGGTATTTCAGAAGGTTCTTCTAGGCTTCACCAACCAAGGTTTGATCAATATTATTTCTAAAGGAAAAAATGATGACACAATGACTATGTGGTGACCATCTATTTATTGAAAATGTAATATAAAATCACATGAATAAATCCATAACAAATGAAATCAAATGTATTATTTTCCTTGAACAAACAATACATCTAGGTAGCTATTTTGTACTTGATAATTTGTTCTTACATCAAAATCTACTAACCAAATGACATAGGGTGATCTTCTAATCAAGTTGGAGTTTAACAAAGCACATGATATGATCAAATCACCTCATGTCCGTAAAGTGTTAATTTGTCTTAGATGCGTTTCTAGAATTAGCTCACACATTAATTTTTGTACATATGCTAATGGTTGTTTTGTGAATAATGATTCTCTCCCCTTCATTCCCTCTTCAAGGATATATTCACCAAACTTTGCCTTTTGCATCATTCATTTATGTCGTATTATTTAATATTTTTATCTATTTTCTCCAACATGTTCATTCCAAATGTCTCATCCATGTCACCACTCTCTCCAATTGTTTAATTATCCTAAGTTCTCACTTTTCTAATGACAACATGCATATAAAAAATATAATAGTGGGAGTTTCTAACACCTTGTAAATTCTTGAAATATTATCTATTGTTTTTAAGTACTCATCTATTCATGAATGAAATTGAGTAATTCATGTATTCTCATGTTTGTCTCCTTCCTTGAGTCCCATTCAAATATCTCTTCACACATCGTCAAATTTTTAGAAACCCTGTTATTTAATTTAGTTTAGGAGATTTCATCATTGACAATGGTCATCGTGCATTAAAAAATTGAAAACTAAATTTCATTATTAGGCCCATAGATTCCTTTGCATGGTTGGATGTGTTCAAATGAAAAGATATATTTACTATCCATGTCTTTATACCATATATAGAGCTACCCTCTATATTAATATGTGGATTTAGTCATATTGATCCATATCATCAAGGAGCTTGGCTCATAGATAAATGGATATTTAGATCTCTCAATGGCCTACCATTTTAATTTTATAATAAGGCACCATATTAAAATGGTCCATAATTGGATGTAAGGATATGTACCACACTTTAGGCCTCATGGATAGGATTTGTTTACCATAATTTGGAGGAATTGGAAACCACTATTCTTATTGTGAAGTGACATGATTAGTATCTTTATGATGGGTTAAGTTTACCTACCTCTTGAATCTAGTGGAGTCAACTTATCCAAGTAGAAAAACAACCATTGGCTCTCGTCTAGTCTCATGGAAAAATATTTTAAAAAAGGGAATTAAAATACTTAAAGATCTATGGGATGTTCCAAGTCTCACATATAAACATTCTTAAGAAATTCAATTGTACTATGATAGTAGGGAAGGTGTTATTACCTAACTCATTATTAACCTACCTAGTTAGTCCTATCCACATTACACTTGAGAACACTTAGAGAGACATTTTACTTTTTGTCTGAGCAACTCATGTGGACTACATATGTGTCTTTCATTTGGAGGGGTAGTCATAATTTTAATCCTACCTTCTCACCTCCTCTTCCTTCTCTTTATATGTAAGACTTATTTCTACATTTATTTCTGTATGAGTTTTTTGAATTTTATACACATATTCATTGTGGAAATTTTTGGTTTTTGCATTAATTTGATTTCAAATCCAACATGGAGTTAGAGATATCTTACAAATCCCTTCCCAAATTATCTTGAATTTACAAGGTTTTGGACACCTACTTTAATAGGGCACATTTTAGAGAAAAACAATCCTCATAGCCACACTTAAAGGCCCAAAACCTACATATTAAAAAAAGGCACTATAGGTATGGAGAAATATATTTTTTAGAAATTTTTAGAATGGGATCCAATGGTGGCCACATGTAAATCCATATAGTTTATATGGACCCATACAACCATATGGTTGTACCTTCACCATCTAGCTACATCATGTATAGGGTCTCGATTTTTATATAGACCCCTTTGACTTTATTTTTTTTCTAGTAGTCATAGGTGCTATTTGGTAGTTTCTTACTATGCATTGACATACTATAAGTGTATATTTTGTGCTTCACTAATCATTATACCACTAATATCAACTAATTGGTTGTTTACATCATGGACCCTTGAAAACCTCAAATTATTATCATATATTGAAACTAAAAAGTTTGGACCATCAATGTGCCTTTGAGAATTAAGAAATGATAAAACTATGAACTACTATCATGCCTTTGAACTTTGAGCCATCATCAAACTTTTAAAATTTGAACTACAATTGCACCTTCATACTTTCAAACTTTATATCATCTTTGTAATTCTAACCTTTTTTGACTTTATCACGTCTCAATAAAAATTTAGACCTTTGGAATCCATTACATCTTTGCACAACTTCAAACTTTTAAATTTCATCTTCGCTATTTCACAATTTAGATTTCACCATCTCTACACTAGATTTCCCAAACTTCATCAACACCACCAGAACCTATGCAATATTCATCAAGGTTTTTTTTTCTTTTGGCATAAATTGGGTGGATAAAGTCATTCCTTTTAACTTTTTATAGGCATTCAAAAGATTCTTCTGAGTAATTTCCATCATGTAATATTTTTCCTTATCGATTTTGATTTTTTGAGATTTTCCTTCAAGCTTCAATTTTGCACTCTTTTTTGGACAAGGCATGACTTTTGCCCATGATGTCAAAGTTTTAATTTATAATAAAAAAAACAAGGAATGTGATGGAAAATTTACTTTTCCTTAAATAGCATATTTTCCTAGAAAATAATAAAATAATGATGTGTTATAAATGGTTAGTTTAGGCTTCCAAAATGCACAAATTGTACTTAAAAACATTTTTTTGGGAGGACATATTTTATATTATTATTTATTTTGGGATTTATTTTTTAGTTTTTGTCACATTTTAAGGATAATTTATAAGGAATTATTGAACTTGTATATTCTTGTGATCACCTCATGACATAAACTAAATTTGTTCTTTTTGGACACTTACAACAACTTTGCAACACTGTTATTTTTAAGCACATCAATATAAAGTGTCAAAATTAATTTTTTGTTCTATTTGGGGGAATTGTGCACATCATGATGTATTTTTTTTATAATTGAGCTACCTATAAAGTGACATGGGGGATTGTTCATGTTCCTTTTTACTTCTCATCACAACTTTGTTTGATGAGTGTCCCTCCAAGACAACAAACAATTAAACATTCTAGTTTAATATGTTGTTCTTGCACAACATTTTTTAGTTGTTTGCACATCATATTGGACTTCATGTTACTTGTTCATACCTTTGCACAAATTTTTACCATAATTTAGTTGATCTTTCATGTAATTCCCGCCAAAATACCCTAGAGAAAATAATTGAACTAACTAACAAATTGAGATAATTTAAAAAAAAAAATCATCTATCAATGCAACATAGTAAACTATCATAAATCCAAACATAGATTCTCCATAAGATTGCATATCACATCATGATCAAATCAAAGTAACATATAGCATGTAGTGCCCCTCCCTGATTCATCTTGTCTTTTTGTAAATCAAAGGAATATATTGATCTAGCTTAGTCTACTTTATGATGATTTGATGGTATCATGTTATGTACTAGCCCTATCTCATGATTGTATTGAATATTATGATGGGTCTATATTTGATCATTATTCATGATGGGTCATATTGTTTATGGGATTTTGATGACATTATGATTACGTTAACCCTACTCTATGATTATGATGACTGAGTTGATGCTATGATGTTTGTGATTATCTTCTAGTGTCTTTGTGATTAGAGACGATATCATACCACTCATTTCGAGCACGATATGACGTTGCAATTCTCTATCACTTGCCTGCTCATTTATGATGTATATGTGTTGTATATATGTTGTATTGTGTTTAGTGGTGGATGCAAGATAGCAGGTACTAGACATCGACTCCACCTGGTCTCACAGGTCTGAGAGTGTCTTTATCCCAATGGCAAGTTGTTGGAGATGGCATGTGTTTCCCTCTCATACTCTAGGCTTAAGTTGATACCCTTGTCAATTAGTGTCTTGACTTGAGTCGTTGGTCTGTGTCATGTGGTATGTTGTTCAACCTTATGTTAGGTTGCCTTGTGAGTTTGCGATTATTTATTAATTAATAATTAATTGGTTTATATAGTTTATAAATATTAAATTAAATCAATGGATGACATTAATATTTAATATTAATGTACGATTATTATTATTGGAGAATTATTATTCATTAATATTTATTTTGTGGATTTATATTTTATTGGTTATTTAGAATTATGGAAATTAATTAATCAAATTACTACATATAGCCATTGACGTAAATTATTAAATAATGGTTAGTAGGAATACAATATATTTATACATATTTATTTACTGGGAGTTTATAATTAATTAATAATTAAATTGGTGGAATTATATTAATTGAGTATTTATGCTTATCAGCACATCCATCTAATTATTTATTATTTATTTGATTATTTTATATGTATGTGGGAGACATTTATAGGATTGAGTTTAAATTATATTGGCTAAGAGCATTTATATGTATCTATACATTTAATTATTTGTTTATTGTTTATCTATTTATTTATTTTTGGCTCATCTATTTATAGGTTATTTATTATTTATTTATATTGGTTTTGATTTATTATTTGAATTTTTTATTTATTGGATTATTATTTATTTATTTATTGTTTAATTACTAAATGGGTATTTATGTCTCTCCATACATTTGTTTATTTATCTTCTTTATTGATTATTTATGTATTGTTGGATTTTTTATTGTTTATCTAATTATTTATTATTTGCATTGTTGTTTTATTTATTTGTAATTATTGATGTACCTACCCCTTGTTAAGATTGGCTCTCTTGGGAGTTGTGATTGTGAGGATAATATTATTTATATTATTTGTGGTTTAATATTTAATTGGAGCATTTATTTATATTGCCTTTGATTTATTTTATTGGGCTTTAATTTATTATTATTGTTTATTATATTATTATTATTACATTCTCTTGTTACTAATTGATTAATTCATTATTATGTTTATATCTACCCTATTATTTTATTGGTTGAGATTTGAGGGTAAGTAAATAATATTATTTTATATTCTTACCTCGATTTTTGGAAGGGGGTTCCTATAGAACATATTTTATTGGAATATTTTGATTGGCAGATATTCTTCTGTAGTTTTGAATGAGATTCTATTTATTGGCTTTGTGATCGTTTTTGTGGGTGTGCTTTTGGATAGCTTTCTGCGACTTTTGGATTTTAGGATTGCATGGAGGGAGAATTGCTTGGTTGGGTTGAATTTTGGAAAGCTTGTTGGTTTGGATTTTTGCTCTTCTACGATTGCATTACCATCACTCTACTTTCAGGTTGGAGATATTTTTCCATTCTTGCATTTTGATTTTTGAAAAGAGTTGTTTTCTTCGTGACTGCTAAAAGATTGTTTGGGGAGATTTGAGAATGAATGATTATTCTATTATTAGTAATTGGGAGTAATATTTTGGGAAAAAGATTTATATATGATTTTATGAATCTATGTGTTGTATTGCCAGAAAAGGGCATTTGTGTATGTTGATTATAAGTTTCCTGTGAATGTATCGTGGTAACGGTTGCTTTTGTGAGGTTTATTTGTTGTTGCATACCCTATCTTGTGTCCATTTGGTTTGATTAGATCTGGAGTGGCTATGTTTGTAATCTTGTCTGTGTAAGTTATTGCCGGTATAAGTTGGAATTCTTGGATGCGTTGTATTGTTGGCCTTAACAAGGCTTTGTTTTGGTTTCTTATTGGCTTTTAGTGACTTTTGGGTCATATTTATGCCATTGTAAGGCTCGAGCTCGAATCTGGGCAAATTTGAGTATCTTTGTATCCCATTTTTTTGAGTTGGTCCCCTATTACAATAGTGCTACTCTGGGCTTCAATAGTGCCAAAGTAGTGTTAGTGGATTTTTGGGTTGGTTTTTGAGTCCCTCGGTTGATTTCTCTCCTTGGTCTTCATTCCAAAGGCTCATTTTGTTATGTTTGATGGTTTTGGGGCATTGTGATATTCATTTGTGATATGTGTGAATCCATTTGGGCTTCGACAAGTGGTTTTGTGCTTGTTCGTTGAGGTTTTGATATGTTGCTCCAGCAAGTTGAGTGATTCCTTGTTGTTGAGGATGGTTAATTGTAGCTCCAGCGAGAGGTCATGTTGTGCCTCGCTATGGAGGATCATTCTATGTTATTGGATTCATGTATTGCCCCTATTTTTGTGTATTTGACATTCTTAAGGCTTTCTTTATTGTTGCATTTTGGCATTATGAGCTTATGGCTTGATCCTTGTTAAGTGGCTCTTGGTTGTATGTTGATGGCTATATTTGTGATTCAGTTGTATCAGTTTGTAATGACATTTGGATGCTTCCCATGTTGAGTTTCATGTTGTTGTAAGATGTATCTTGTTATGTTTTTACCCTATGGTCTTGGTCCGTGTTTGGGAGAGTGGGCTCTTGCATGTGTTGGACCTAGGTTATGAGCAGTAGATCTCTAGGAAGGGGGTCTAGACCTATGGAGCCACATGAAGAGTTTATGGTTTAATTTGCAAGTGATAACATTATTAATAATTAATTAGTGGTTTGGGTATTTAGGAATTCACATAATCAAGATTAGGAATATGGTGTTGTATGCCCCAATTAGACAGATCTAGGGAGGTGGTTTTGGGATCCTAGATTGGGAAGGCTATTGGAGCAATATACCTTATCTCCTTTGAGCGACGCAAGGTGGAGACAGATGCCACATGAGGTTAGCATGTGATGACACTCTACCCCACATGTGTCCATTATCCATAAGCCTTGATTTGTTGAATTATGCCTCTAGAGGTTGATTGCTTTTATTTAGCCATGTGATGTATTTTGATGTTGTATTCCTGTGTTGGAGTATATGGTGTCATGTTGTATCCTTTGGTTTTTAGATGTCAACTTAGGTCTTGAGTGTGAGTTGGAACCTTATGTCTTCTCCTAGCACATGGGGTGGTTCCTATTTGGTTCCACATGGTCGGGTGGTTTGATGCCTTCTACCATTGGGATATTCTTCTTGGATGTTAGCGTGCATGGATTAGATTCTTGGACTCTTCATGTAATTATTCTGTGGAGCTTATTTCTATGTACATGGAAAATAAGACATTGTATCATGATGATTTATATTTGTAAAGAAGATAATGTATCCTTATGTTATGTATCTTCAAATGATTGTTGATGTAATTAAAAAAGAGACATGATTTAGTAGTAGGAGAAGTTCTTATGGAATATTCATTGATGTAATGGATACTCGTTTATGTAATGTTAGAGTATAGTTTTATGTGAAAGAAAGAGATAGTATTTGTATGTTTGTATTGTGTGAAATTGTAAGATGGAATTGTATGTATGACCTTAAGGAAAATTAAGATGAAAGATTAATAGTTGTTGTTATAGAATTTGTTTAAGTAATGGAAATCATTTAGGTGTGATGGATTATGTTGCTTAGGAGATTGAGCTTCTTGTCTTAGAGATTTGTAGTAAAAACTTAAAGGATATTCTAGTCTTTTTTGTTGAAAATTGTAGCTAGCTCGGATACCTGACTATTGAATTTTAATGTTGTCAATGACAATTAAAATTCCTATATATTATATCTCATGCAACCCGAACCACTTAGGGCTGGGCCCAAACACATGTAACATGAAGGCAAATGATGTAACTTAGGGATGGATTAAATACATGTAACTTGTAATTATATCTTACTATGGATAGGACAAGACCTATGTATAATGTAACTTGTGGATAGAACAAGACCTATATATAAATGTAACTTGTAAATGATTATTTGTCTGACCCTATATTGGGCACCAACCTTAGATTATTATGAAATCATTTAGCAAGGCCGACCTAAGGCTTCTAGGTTAGTTGGTCACATATATATACAAAGTCATTTACAAACATCACATATACATTTTTGGAAAATACATTCCTAGATCTATCATAAGCGAATTACTTCAACGATCAACATATTATGATCAGAGATCAACAAACATCATGTAAAGGAAGTGATCATCATTGAGTGCACAACGGACACAATCAGGGGACAACAAACACTATTAGAGGAGAATGAACACTATTAGAAGACATCAAATATTATTAAAAGGTCAATGAACCTTATCTAAAGCACTACTATCACCCTGGGAGGTCAGTGAATTCCATTTAAAGGGCAGCAAACTTCATCTTTGGGACAACAACATCCGAATTGCAGATAAGTTCACTCCCTAGGTTGAAGCTATTATTGTCCATTATGTGCTGACAGCTTCACGTATTGAAGCACATTGTAAAATTACTTCTGATTATTGCCTAATAAACATCTGAGACTTGTTGCTGGGTTTTTCACCTCCAAGAGGGAGGTTTCCCAAGGTACTGCTGTGTTATGTGTGTTTTCTTTGTTATTTTCTGCTTACTACTATCTATCTAGTCTTAAAATTAACATGGTATCAAAGCAGGTTCCTTCTATAAAGCCTAACAACTTGAATGTGGATCTTGTATTACTTCTTTTGCAGGACTAGGGATAACATGAATCAATAACAAATCTAGACAATATACCTGCTGGCAAATTGAGGGCATCGAAGAGATGATAGCAAGAATAAGATTTTACGTGTTCTCATTCCTCTATTCTCAATTGTAGGGTCCACTTGGTTTGGAGATTTGCATCTGATTGCCTTATTGTTATTGGTGTCTTATCTAGTGCACAAAGTTCTCTTGCTTGTTAACTACTTCATCTGAGGGTGCTTTCATATGTCGGTTTGTGCACTTGTTTTTAGATCTTAGTATTCCTTTAAGGGTGGCATAACTATCTTCCTAGGGTTTGTAACAATCACCCTAGTTTGAGCCTTGTTCTTGGGTTAAGAATTTGTTCTAATCCAGTTTGAATTATTGAAGTTAGTTATGCCCTACTCTCTACTTTGAGTATGTTTATCTCTCAACCTATTTGATGTGATTTGTAATGATCCGAATTGATGCTTTGACCTAAATACATCCTTGGCACTTAAGACTTCATCATGTGTATTCAAATATAAATCTAGGAGTATTATGATGGATATAACAAGAAGCAAAAATAGGAAGATGAATAAATTTATAGGAGATTCAGAAACATGGAACCTTAGTCATTGGTGTGGTAGGCATTTAAAGGTAAGATGTCTTAGTCATCCTATTTAGTATCTATGCCCAATGATGACCTTACTATCTTCATATTATGATCCGATCCTTTATGATACTTGCTGCATAGTTCTGATGCACCATATTCTATCTAAGTCTTGAAATGCTTAATAGTCTTGCTGCTCTGGAATTATACACTCTTATGGTGTGTCTCTTGATTTGCATCAAATCTTTTATGGGTTGCATCCTCTTTTCTATGAGTGTTTTATGTTTGGATAAGGCTGTCATGTATGGTTGTGACTGTGCAACTCTTGGTTCTCTTCAACTCTTCGTAAAGCTCTCATGATCCTTGTTATCCTTCTATTATAACCTTGCTCTGCTCTTCTTGTGTAGAGGATTGCCTTTAGCTCTAATGCATTTTTTGTCATGGCTTTCACCATCCTCACATAAATATTCATTGTGATATTATCTCTTGAATTTGGGCATACTACCTATTACATTATTTGAAGTAAGTATTCTGTTGATGATGAAACCTAAGATGAATAAGGTATCTAACTTATTGAAGTTGGGTTTTTTATCATACGGTTGTGCTCAACTACAATGTGTATCCTTTTGAGTGGTTGATATTCATATCTGATTTTACGCATTGGCTGGAAAGACAATTTTGCTTATATACCTTGCTTATGGATTTTGTAATTTTTTTTTGAAGTCATACACTTGCTTTAGTTTTCTGATATAGCTAACTCTCTGTTATTCAACTATGGAAAACAATTTTATAATGTTGTGTAGCTTTACACTATGGTTGAAGTTGATCATAGACTGACAATATCCTTTTGAGCAATCTTGGCATATGTTGTCAATGGTGGAAGTCTAGTCAATAAAGAGATAAGTTACTTTACATGTTAATTCATTCTATTGGGATATTTAATCATGTTGATGCTTCTCTTCAAGAGATTCCTTAATTACCATTCCTTCAAGCTTAAGAGGGAGATTGGTTTCTTCACTTGAAGGTATGCCTTGATCATAATGATTGTGCTATGGGTCCATTTCGTAAAAGTGAAGTAAGGAAAAGATTGGCATTTCTCATCTTTGATTTATGGCTGCCTTCCTTGATTGATTCTTATATTATGCAATCTTCATAAGACTTGATTACCAAAATTTTATATTAAGAATCAAGAGGGAGTTCCATATGGAAGTTTTTGAAAATATGAAGCTAGATGTGTAGCTCATGGTTAGAAGGAAACATTTGCTCTTGCTGCTAGATAAACTAATATTAGAACCATTATAGCTAATGCTGCGGGCTGGAAGTTAGATATAAAGATTGTTTTCTTAATGTTGTCTATATTGAATAACTAGAAGGTTATGAGAATCAAGATAGAGAATCTCATGTGTGCAGATTAAAGAAAAGCTCTTTATGGCCTCAAGAAAACTTCTTGAGCTTGGTATGAGAAGATTGACAAATATTTGATTAGTCTAGGATCTTGCAAGAATGATGCTGATTCTAATCTTCACTTTAAAAGTATTCAATAGTGAACTGCTAATTCTGTTTCTTATATATATATGAATTATTTATTTCTAACTGTTGAAGATAGTCTCATCATTAAATGTAAGAAAGTATTAGCCATTGAATTTGGAATGAAGGATCTAGGCCTATTGCATTACTGTCTAGGACTAGAAGTATGACAAAGATCTTATCCCTAGTCAAGAAAATATGCCATTGATATGATGGATTGTAAATCTATGTCTACTCCTATGGAAACTAACTTAAAGAAGTTGAGTATTTCTGCAGCGAATTCTGATTTTGCAGATCCTTCAGAGTACAGGTAGTTGATTGGATCCTTGGTGTATCTAGTTAACATTAGACCAGATATTTGCTATGCAGTGAGTGCACTTATCCAATTCATGAACCAGCCAAAGCATGTTCACTTGGTGGCAGCCAAGCACATCCTGGCATACTTGTGTGGAAGAGTTGGCTATGGGCTGAAGCATCCAATCAACACAGTGATCAATTTGGAAGGCTACTCTGATTTTGATTGGGCTGAAAGTGTTATTGATAGGAAAAACACTTCAGGAATTTGTTCTAGATTGGGTTCTGCTATGATCTCTTGAGCTAGTAGGAAACAATCCTCAGTTGCATTAAGTACTGCAGAAGCTGAATACATTGCTTCAAGTGTGGCAATGAGAGAAGCAGTTTGGCTTCACAAACTTCTTGCTGGGTTGTTTGGACAACCTTGGGAATCCACTGTTATTTATTGTGATAACCAGAGTTGTATTAAAATGTCTAATAATCCCGTGTTTCATGACAGGACAAAACACGTGGAAACTCATTATCACTATGTTCATGATATGGCACAAACAGGTACCATCCAACTGAAATATATTAGCACTGATGAACAGGTTTTAGATGTTCTCACCAAGCCTCTAGCTCAAGTGAAGTTTGAGTACTTCAGAGAGAAGCTTGGAATAGTGGAGAACACAACATTGATTGAGAGGGAGTCTCAATCTTAGTGATGCAATTTAGTTTGCATCTTCCACCCTCTGCAGGAAATACAAGGTGGAGTCACCCTCTGCAGGCAATGCAAGGTGACATTGTATCCTTCTCTGGGAGAAGGATGAGGTGTAAGACCTCTTTCACCCTCTGCGGGCAATGCAAGGTGACACTGTATCCTTCTTTGGGAGAAGGCTGAGGTGTAAGACCTCTTCCACCCTCTGCGGGAAATGCAAGGTGGATCCATCCTCTGCGAGCAATGCAAGATGGACATCATGAAATGAGTTCATGATATTTATGTGTTTTATTGCAGGTATACTCTATGGAGCTTATACATTCATCCTTGCAGGCAATGCAAGATGAAGGTCATCAATGGATCATGACAAGTGGCAATTATCCTCCCTAACTAAGAGGGAGTGTTGAAAATTGTAGCTAGCTCAGATACCTGACTATTGAATTTTAATGTTGTCAATGACAATTAAAATTCCTATATATTATCTCTCATGCAATCCGAACCACTAAGGGCTGGACTCAAACACATGTAATGTGAAGGTAAATGATGTAACTTAGGGCTGGATCAAATACATGTAACTTGTAATTATATCTTGCTATGGATAGGACAAGACCTATGTATAATGTAACTTGTGGATAGGACAAGACCTATATATAAATGTAACTTGTAAATGGTTATTGGTCTAACCCTATATTGGGCGCCAACCTTAGATTATTATGAAATCATTTAGCAAGGCCGACCTAAGGCTTCTAGGTTAGTTGGTCACATATATATACAAAGTCATTTACAAACATCACATATACATTTTTGAAAATACATTCCTATTTGTCATAAGCGAATTACTTCAGCGATCAACATATTATGATCAGAGATCAGCAAACATCATCTAAAGGAAGCGATCATCATTGAGTGCACAACGAACACAATCAGGGGACAACAAACACTATTAGAGGACAATGAACACTATTAGAGGACAACAAATATTATTGGAAGCTCAACGAATCTTATCTGAAGCACTGCTATCACCCTGGGAGGTCAGCGAATTCCATTTAAAGGGTAGCGAACTTCATCTTTGGGACAATAACATTCGAATTGCAGATAAGTTCACTCCCTAAGTTGAAGCTATTATTATCCATTATGTGCTAACAACTTCAAGTACTGAAGCATATTGTAAAATCACTTTTGTTTATTGCCTAATAAACATATGAGACTTGTTGATGGGTTTTTCACCTCCAAGAGGGAGGTTTTCCCAGGGTACTATTGTGTTACGTGTGTTTTCTTTGTTATTTTATGCTTACTGTTATTTGTCTGGTCTTAAAATTAACATTTTTAAAGAGAATGGTTATATTATTTATGTTTCTTTTATGATGAATGGAAGAATGATATTAGGAGTATTTGATTTGGTAGTTTCTACAAGAATCTAAAGAGTATGTTACGTGACTAAGTTATGTGTATGTGTTAAGGATTTATCATAGTTGTATGGAAAGTGAATGAATAGATGGATAATATAATATGATATTCTAAGATGAATATGTGACGTGCTAAGATTTTGTCAAGTAGTGACATTGAGATACCCTAGGGAATGGATTTGCATTGTATGAGTTTATATAGAGTTATGTTAATGATTAAATGGTTATTCCGCTTGCGTAATATGATTCTATGGTTATGTTCTTGTTGATTTATGTATTCATGTATATAGTTGACGATGCATTGGTGAATAATGGTAGTAATGTTGCATTAATAAATACTAGTAATAGTGTAGTTGTTGTGGTTATCTTAAAGATTTTTTTTTTAATCTCTTTTGTTAGTAGATTTTGGTTTATTCCTCTAGGGTATTTTGGTGGGCATTACATAATGCAAACATAATTAACATCCTATCCATAAACATATATCCATTCATTCTTTCCCTAGGGTATCTTAACGTCACTACTTACTATCAACATTTCAATATCATATCTACATCATACAATCATTAACAATATTACAATTAAGTCCTATTCATTATTTCCTTATCATGAGATTATAAATTTCCAAAGAATAACTCCATAACCCATCAAATATCCAAGTTCATTTAAGCACCAAATTAAATATTTATATTCCCCTTAATATTACATCATGAATCTATCTACATTTTTCTCCTACAAATGGAGTTATATTATTTCCTAAAGATTATCCTCTACACAATACATCAAATTACTAACCATACACATGTGCAAGATTATAACAACAAGTACTAATCTACTTTTTAGTTAGGAACACAAGCAACAAGACCAATTAAGAACCTTGTTCTATAACAAGAATGCACTAAGTCTAAACACCTAATTCTCTAATCATCATAAGATCTCATTCCTATACATAATGAATATTTCCACTACATAATTCCTATGATAATACATCATCTTATTTATTTTCAAGATCATAGTCTTTACATCAATATCATACCCTATACATAAGTGTTCATGATACAAGTACATAGTCTTCTTTACATTTACAATGCCATCATGAATACACATTACAATCTTTATACATAGAAATCAAATGCATGCTCATTCACATATAAGAGAGTCATAGAATCCATAGCCACACACACTAGCATCAATGAAGAACATCCCAATGGAAGAAGGCATCAAACTACCCAACCATGTGGAACCAAATAGGAACTACCCCCCATGCTAAGAGGTGACATGGGGTTCCAACTCACACTCAAGACCTAGGCTGACACCTAACAACCAAGGGACTCAACATGACAACCATAAGATAACATCAAGAAACAAAGATCAAATCACATCACATGGCTAAACCAAACAATAAACTCCTAGAGGCATAAACAACAAATCAAGGTATAAGGATAATGGACACATGTAGGGAATATTTTCATCACATGATAGCCTCATGTGGAATCTGCCTCAATCTTTAAGCCAAACAAGGGAGGTCGGTCTACTTCATCAACGGTCTTCCCAATTCTAGATCCCCAAACCTCCTCCCTGGGATTCAATGGAGCATAAAATCAATTTCATTATCTTGATTAAGTGAATCCTATTTACCCAACCCACTAATTAACTATTATGATTATCACTTGCAATTAAACATAAACTCTTCATGTGGTTCCTCGGCTGGTCTAGACCCCCTTCTAGGAGTCTATTGCTCATGATCCCGGTCCACACATGCAAGAGCCCACTCTCCCATCCATGGACCGATACCTTAGGGTGAACATAACAATATAATCACAATGACATAAGGTGAACATTGAACCAAAGCATAAATGATAGTCATAATCGTCCACAAATAACTATACATCAAGAAACAATCCATCAAGTTCATAATGCCAAAATTGCTACATTATAATAAAAAGCCTCGAGAAGGACAAATACACATAAACAAGTACAAAAAATAATGCCATTAACACCACATAAACCTCTATAGCGAGGAAAAAAATATCCTCTCGCTGGAGCAACAATAGTCCATCCCCAAACAACAAGGATTCACTCAACTTGTCAGAGCAACAATACAAAACCTCAACGAACAAGTACAAACCTTATTTATAGAGCTCAAAAGAATTCAAATACATCAGATTTGAATAGCAAAATGCCCCAAGAATCTCAAACACATCAAAACAGAGCCTTTGGAATCACGAAAGATCATAAAAACCAATGTAGAAGGGTCAAAACCTCAAAAAACACCATAGAATGCAGTTTGGTGCATATGCCAAGTACTATGGCACATTTGACCAATAAAGTGGCACCTTTGACACTAAATTTGATGCATTTGACAAATTTTGTGGTGGATTTGATAGTTCTTTTGGCGCTTTTGAGACAAAGAGCTAGAAAACTCAAAACGAAAGAGGAACGCTTCCGAACAACCCAAAATACCACTAAGGCATAAAAATTGGAATCTACAACCTCCCAGAAAAATATGAAAACATTCATAACACAATTATCATGGATAAATTCAATCCATTAATTGATTCAAAGACTCAAAATCCACTCAAATAGACACAAAAGCTTCCTGATATCATACAGAGAGCAATTACTGAAATTCAACAAATGAAATCTCATTCTAAGAATGAAATCACTCGTAAAACCAATAAGGAGTTGTGGAAAGACAACATACATTATCAATTGACCCCAAAACAAAGCATCCAATCAATCATGACAAATACATAGTTTGCACAAAGCCTTTCACGACAAATTTCCAAAATGAAACCATGTGGATAAAACAAAGGTATCATATGAAAATAATCCCAATCTTTAAATAAATAGGGACCAATCATAAATCACACATCCAAACTCAAATAAGAATTCATAGATTGACATTGAAATCATATTTAGAAATACTCAAAAATCTCCCAAAGCCATTTCTGACAAACTACCGACAATGCAAGAACACAGTGAAATCACTTTCCCAAATTATATAAAATGTAAATATCTATTTCAATACCCCTTTCCTATTCACAATATAATTTTTCCCAACATCAAACAAACAATCTTTCACAACCACAATTCAGACATAGAGAAATGATTTTCCGGAAACCAAAATTGCAAAAGTAGAATCCTCCAACCTGGAAACAATAGAAGTTATGGCCAATGAAAAACCGATGAAGAGAAAAACAAAAAACCTCAAGCTTAAATCCAATTCCAAGCCTCCAATCCGACAAAATCTCCAGTATTCACCAAAAATCATAGAGAAGCCAACCCCCGACAACGCATAGAGAATGCAATAAATAAAAATTAAACCCAAACTATAGAAAGATATCGACAAACCCGAAAATTCGATATAACAATATATTATACCTACCAAGCATGATTTCAAGGTAAATATTATTTAGTAATATTATTTACTTACCCATTCAAAATCAACTATTCAAGAACGAGGGTAGGTAAACTTTATATTATATCTGAGTATCAATAGTAACAAGATAATAGTTGTATAAACACAATTAAGCAAATAAAAAAATCAACCCCAATAATAGTCAAATAAATGAATTAAATGGGTGAAAGCCATACAAATGGAAATTCATAATAAAAGATAAAATCAAATTGTTAATAAAACATAAACAATAAATAAATAATAAATTAGCCATTAAATAATAAATAAATAAATAATAAAACAATAGACAATAAATAAATAATACAAATCAATCAAACAATAAATCAAATAAATTAATAAATTAATCTCAACAATAGATTAATTATCAAATAATCAATTTAAACAATAAATCAATAAATCAAATAAACCAAGCTCAATAACATTAATCAAGCCTCAATAATAAATAATCCAAATAATTAAATACCCATGCTATATGATAAATTAATTTAAACATTAATAAATTACATTAATCTAATTGTTTTTTTGGTCAAACATCAATCTAATTGTTAATTAAATAATAAACATACACTCACATCACCTCAAGTAACCCAACAAAAGGGGCAACATCAACACAAGACTCTAACCACCACTTAAGCCACGACACAAATGACAAGGTGAACAACTAAGCCTAGAGTATGAGAGGGAAACACATGCCATCTTCGACAACTTGCCATTGGGATAGGACACACTCAAACCTATGAGACTAGGTGGAGTTGATGTCCGGTACCTGCAATCCTGCAACCACCACTAAAATACAATACAATACACACACACACACACACACATATACATGTACATGTATATGTACACACACACACACACATATGTATATATATATGTATATATATATATACATATAAATATACATATATACATATAAATATACATATATATATATATACATATATACATACATATACATATATATATATATACATATATATATATATATATATATACATATATATATATATATGTATATATATATATATATATGTATATATATACATATATATATATATATGTATATATATATATATATATGTATATATATATATATATAGACACACACACACACACAATGATAAATAGGCAAGTGAAAAGAGAATCGCAACACCATATTATGCTCACAATGAGTGATAAGACATCGTCCCTTTCACGAAGACAATCACACAATAACAACATCAATGCATCATATCAAATCATAATCACGAAATAGGGGTTAGAACTATCATAACATTATGAATTATATAATCCACATAGGAACATCAAGTGCATATAATCCATCCATCAAATAATCTAGAATGTATCATCGATCATATAAATCATCCAACATTACAAGTCATATCAAATATCCATCATCATCAATAAGCATCTAGAGAATAAATAAGATCATAAGTGTCGATCAAATGTCCTCAAAATATCAATCAAGAGTCTAAATAGGTCTATCCAAGTATAAATCAAAATGTGAGTTTAGGAGGGATACTACAACCCCCCCCCCCCCTTTGCCTAGGTTTACTCCTGGAAGCCTGAGAACAAATATGGGTAAAGCTCTCTCATCCGACCAACATCCTCCCATGTTGTTGAAGTATCATCACTTAGGTACTCTTGAACCCTTACCTGCTCTATGTCCCGACCCTTGAGGGTCAGCTGTCGATGTTGAAGAATGTGCACGGGTTCCAAAGAAAGGTGCTCGTCCTTGATTTGCAATGAATGTCAATCCAAAACATGTGATATATCAGGATGATAAGGCCTCAATATAGACACATGAAATACATCATGGATACGAGACAAGCTAGGCGACAATGCAAGGTGATATGCTACAGGACCAATCCACTCCAAAATCTCAAAAGGTCCTACAAATCGAGGCACCAACTTAGAGCCTTTTCCATAATGGATATGACTCTTTTGTGGATGCACTCTCAAAAACACCTTATCTCCGACCAAAAACTCTCTGTCCACACGATGAGCATCTGCATATTTCTTTTGTTTGTCCTATGCCGTTGTCAAATGCTCTCTAATACGCCTCACCTACTGCTCCATGTCCTGCAACATCTTTGAACCAAGGAGTACTCTATCCTCCAAATGATCCCAACTCAAGGGTGTCTGACACAGTCTACCATATAATGCTTGGAAAGGGGACATGAAATTCAAACTATGATAGCCGTTGTTATAGGCAAACTCCACCAAATGAATGTAATCCTCCAATCTAGATTGCTGATCCATGACGTATATCCGCAACATATCCTCCAACACTTGATTAACCCTCTCTATTTGACCGTTTGTCTTGGGATGATATGTCGAACTAAAGTTTAGCTGTGCTCCTAAGTCATGCTGAAGGGAAGTCCATAATGCTGAAGTGAACAATGGATCATGATCTGATATAATTTGTCGAGGAATACCATGCAACCTCACTATGTGCTCCATGAAAATATGACAGTGTCGTTGCTGAGTATGAAGATTTGATCGGCAAGAAATGTGCCACCTTGGTCAACCTATCAACAATGACCATGATAGCATCGTGACGATGTGAAGACATAGGCAAACCAATGATAAAATCCATAGATATAATGTTCCATTTCCACTCTGGAACCAGGTTTGACTGCAACAAACCTATCGGATGTTGGTGCTCTGCCTTCACCTGTTGACACTCTAAGCAACATGATACATAATCCGCTATATATCTCCTCATGCTTTCCCAATGATACAACTGTCGCAAATCTGTGTGCATCTTCTTAACACCTTGATGTGTTGAGTAAGGTGCATGATGGGCCTCTGATAAAATCAATACTCATAGACCATCTGAAGGTGGAACATATATACATCCCAAATGTCGAAGAAGATCATTGGACTCCAAAGAGTAACCTACATATCTGTCATCCAAATCTCTCCCTGATGCAATCTCTGCTTTGACCTTCTGATACCAACCATCTGGTGGAAGAGCACTAAGTATCTTGCTCCTCAAATCTACATTGAGAATCATCATTGAAACCTCATACCTCCTATGACTCAAGGAATCCTCTACCCAATTCTCCTTACCCTTAATGCATATCACCTCAAAATCATACTCACATAAGAACTCCATCCAACACCGTTGCCTAGCATTCAAGTTCGGCTGCGTGAAAATATACTGCAAACTACAGTGAACATTGTGTAGCTCAAATCGATGCCCAAGAAGAAAATGTCTCCAACGAACCAAAGCATGCATGACTGTGCTAGCTCTAAATCGTGAGTAGGATAATTTAACTCATGATCTTTGAGCTTACGTGAGGCGTATGCTATCACTCTACCATCCTACATCAAAACTGCTCCAAGACCCTCCAATGACGCATCTGTGCACGCCACAACATCATGCAAGAATCTACCACTGCTAGAATAGGTGCACTAGTCAAATGCTCCTTAAGGATCCGAAAAACCATCTCACACTGATCTGACCATACAAACTTCTTCCCTTTCCTATGAAGAGAAGTGATAGGCTGAGAAATACTCAAGAAATCCTGAACAAATATGTGATAATAGCCTACAAGTCCCATGAAGCTATGAACCTCGCCCATATTAGTGGGTACTAGACAATCTACTATAGCCTGAATCTTAGAGGGTTCTACTGTGATACCCTCTCCTGATATGGCATGGCCAATATATCTCACCTCTGTCTGAAAGAACTTGCACTTTGTCATATTGGTGTACAACTGATTATCCCAAAGACACTGCAAAACTTGCTTCATGTGCTCCTCATTCTCCTCCATTGATCTCGAGAAAACCAATATGTCATCCAAGAATACAAACACAAACCTATCGAGGTACGTCCTGAAAAATCCATTCATCAAGCTCACGAAAACTGATGGAGCATTAGTGAGACCAAAAGGTACCATTGTAAACTCATAATGTCCATATCTAGTGCATAATGTTGCACGATAAATATCTGCCTTGTGAATTCTCAGTTGGTGATATCCGGACTTAAGATCTATCTTGGAGAAGGTCTTTGCATCCTTAATCTGATCAAACAAGTCATCAATCCTTGACAAAAGATATCGGTTCTTGATCGTCACCTTATTAAGTTGTCCATAATCAATACACAACCTAAGAGATCCATCTTTCTCCTTCACAAATAGTACCGACATACCAATGGAAAGACACTGGTACGAATGAATCCCTTAGCCAATAACTCCTCCAACTGCAATATCAACTCGCTCAACTCTTGAGTAGTCATCCAATAAGGAGCCTTAGATATAGGCTCTGCTCCTGGAACCAAATCTATCCGAAAATCAATGTCGTGCTTCGGCGACATACCTGGATCTCACTAGGGAAAACATTTGAAAACTCCTGGAGAATGGGATGACAATGAAAGAGATCATCATGATTCCCTCCTTCATCTAAATCATCCACTCTCACTGCAAACAACTGACAAACCTGTTGCGTACGCCACTTCAACTGCATAGCAAAGATCATGTGAAGATAAATAGGTCTCTGAACACCCACTATCTCCACACTCTTTCCACTATCATCTAAACACTGCACCCTGTTGCCATGGCAGTCAATACTATCCTAATGAGACTCAAGCCAATCCATGCCTAGCATAACACCGTAAGAACCCAAAGAGAGAACACAAAGATCCACTGAGGTGGTACAAATTCCCAAATCTAACTCACAACCATGTACAATGGAATATACTGCCACCTTGGACCCCATAGCCAACTCGACTTGCCACCTATCACCTTACTTTGCCACAACAATCCCACATCTCTCTACTACTGAAGGAGAAATGAAAGAATAAGACGCACCTAAATCAAATAATACTGAGCAAGAGATACCAAGTATCTCACTTGTAATCTCAACAACTATAGCTTGGTGCTCGGCTTGATGGTTATCAACCGTTGCAAATACTCGATGGGATCTCCCAACATCACCTACTATAGCCTCAGAAGTTGCCAGTCTCTGTCTTGACACCTATGTGGATCTTTGAGGGCACTAAGTGGAGTAGTGACCCTGCTATCCACAAGTAAAGCAACTCCCTCTACTAAATCCTCGAGTAACTGAAGGTGCACTGGATTGTTGAGGACTACCTCTGCTCGACTGTTGAAAACTTTGTGCTAGCTGAGAGGGAATCGATTGCCTATCACACTGCCTGCCATGGTGTAATGCCCGCTAAAATACCCTATAAAAATAAACCAAAATCTACTAACAAAAAGACATTTTTTCTTTTCTTTTAAGATAACCATATAATCCATCTCCATTCCCTAGGGTATCTCAACATCACTACTTGACATTAAACTAACATATCGTAGATCCATCTAGAACACCATAAACTATCATCCAACTAAACATTTACTTCCCATGCAACTATGATAAAACATTAACACACATGTATAAATCCATTCCCTTTCATACTCTTTCTAAGGTTCATTTTTAAGTACCAAACGAATATTTCTAATACCCGTCTTTACTCATTTGAACACTTAACACAAAATGAAACTAAATGCATTTATCCCTATTTTACTAATGGTATTGTATTATTTCCTTAAGCACAAATCATCAACAATAATATTCATAGCCATATGCAAGATCATATCAACAAGTACTTATCTACATCCAAATAGGATTCCAATCTACTAAACAGGTTTGAGAGTCATATGATTCTACAAGAATAAATACAATCTACTATTTCAATCCCCTAATTTAAACATAGGATTTCATTCTCAACGTGAAAAACATATCTATAATATGAACCACATACCAATACATCATCTTATAACAATAGCATAGTTCTTCTATATCAAGAACATGGAACAAGCACATAATCTCTTTGCTACATCCCATCTTAATAATACAAGTTAAATAGACGCATATTCATATTCCTCATTTACAAGACATCGTAATATGGTAACGTCTCTAATACATAGAAATCAACACCATAGGACAACCACATAATAAAGAACCATATTCCATATCTCAAGATATCTGACATTGGAGATTAACATCTTTCAAATCAAGGCATATATGATAATTAAAATAATCACTACTATCCATAAAATATACTTAGGACATAACATACATATGTCTAAATTATTTAATTTCTTTCTAATCAAGAAAAATATCAACAATTAGAATATCCATATACAATAATCTTATTCAATATATTTCATTTAGAAATCATCTTACTACATGTTCTATAATACATGATCTCAATACACTGATCACAAAGTCTTCTTTACATTTCCATATTTCAAAACACATGATTTCAATTATGATTACATAAATATGCTCCAAGAATACAAACTCATAATGAGATACTATAGATCCAAATCCATGCACGCTAACATCCAAGAAGAATATCCCAATGGTAGAAGACATCAAACCAACCGACCATGTGGAACCAAATAGGAACCACCCCCCATGCTAGGAAATGATATAAGGTTCCAATTCACACTCAAGACCTAAGTTGACACCTAACAACCATAGGATACAACATGACACTACAAGACTCCAACATAAGAATATAACATCATAATACATCACATGGCTAAATCAAAGCAATCAACCTCCAGAGGCATAATTCAACAAATCAAGGCTTATGGATAATGAACACATGTGGGGTAGAGTGTCATCACATGCTAACCTCATGTGGCATTCGTCTCCACCTTGGACTCACTCAAGGGAGATCGGGTATACCACTCCAATGATCTTCCCAATATAGGATCCCAAAACCATCTCCCTGGGCCCGTCCAATTGGGGCATACAACATCATATTCTTAATATTAATTAGGTGAATTCCTAAATACCCAACCCACTAATCAATTATTAATAATGTTATTACTTTCAAATTAAACCATAAACTCTTCATGTGGTTCCATAGGTCTAGACCCCCTTCCTAGAGATCTAGTGCTCATAACCTAGGTCCAACACATGCAAGAGCCCACTCTCCCAAACATGGACCAAGACCATAGGGTAAAAAACATAACAAGATACATCTTACAACAACATGAAACTCAAAATGGGAAGCATCCAACAATCATTACAAAAATGATACAACTGAATCACAAAGATTGCCATCAACATACATCCAAGAGTCACTTAACAAGGAACAAGCCATAAGCTCATAATGCCAAAATGCAATAATAAAGAGAGCCTCAAGAATTTCAAATACACATAAATAGGGGCAATAAATGAATCTAATAACATAGAATGATCCTCCACAACGAGGCACAACATAACCTCTTGCTCGAGCTACAATTAACCATCCTCAACAACAAGGAATCACTCAACTTGCTGGAGAAACATATCAAAACCTCAACGGACAAGCACAAAACCACTTTCCAGAGCCAAAATGGATTCACACATATCACAAATGAATGGAATAGTGCCCCAAAACCATCAATCATAACAAAACAAGCCTTTGGAATAAATACCAAGCAGAGAAATCAACTGAGGGACTCAAAAACTAACCCATAAATCTATTGACACTACTTTGGTGTTATTGAATCCCATAGTAGCGCTATTGTAACAAGGGACGAACTCACAGAAAATGGAATACAAAGATATTCAAATTTGCCCAGATTCGACTACGGGCCTTACAATGACATAGATACGACCAAGAAGTCATTAAAAGCCAATAAGAAACCAAAACAAAGCTTTGTTAAGGCCAACAATACAATGCATCCAAGAATTCCAACTTATACTGACAATAACTTGCACGTAAATGATTACAGATATAGCCATTCCAGATCTAATCAAACCAAATCGACACAAGGCAGGGTATACAATAACAAGTAAACCTCACAAAACCAAGCATTATCACAATGCATTCACAAGCAAATTATAATCAACATATTAACATACACAAATGCCCTTTTTCGGAAATACAACACACAGATTCATAAAATCATATATAAATTTTTTTCCCAAAATGTTACTCCCAATTATTGATAATAGAATAATCATTCATTCCCAAATCTCCCCAAACAATGTTTTAGCAGTCACGAAGAAAACAACTCTTTTTAAAAATTAAAACACAAGAATGGAAAAAGATCTCCAACCTGGAAGTAGAGTGATGGTAATGCATTCGTAGAAGAGAAAAAATCCAAACCAACAGGCTTTCCAAAATTCAACCCAACCAAGCAATTCTCCCTCCAAACAATTCTAAAATCCAAAAGTCACAGAAAGATATCTAGAAGCACACCCACAAAAATGCTCACAAAGCCAATAAATAGAATCTCATTCAAAACTATAGAAGAATATCTGCCAATCAAAATATTCCAATAAAATATATCTATACCAACCCCCTTCCAAAAATCGAAGTAAGAATATAAAATAATATTATTTACTTGCCCTCAATTCTCAACCAATAAAATAATAGGGTAGGTATAAACATAATATTTGATTACTCAATTAGTAACAAGAGAATGTAATAATAATATAATAAACAATAATAATAAATTAAATCCCAATAAAATAAATCAAAGGGAATATAAATAAATGATCCAATTAAACATAAAACCACAAATAATATAAACAAACAAACAAACAATTAAATAACATTATCCTCACAATCACAACTCCTAAGAGGGCCAATTATAACAAGGGGTAGGTACATAAATAATAACAAATAAATAAAACAACAATGCAAATAAATAAATAATCAAAACAATAAATAATTAGATAAACAATAAATGATCCAACAATAAATAAATAAATAAATAATCAATAAAGAAGATAATTAAATAAATGTACAGACATACATAAATACCCATCCAGTAATTAATAAATAAATAAATAATCCAATAAATCAAAAGCTCAAATAAAAAATCAAAACCAATATAAATAAATAATAAATAACCAATAAATAGATGACCTAAAAATAAATAAATAGATAAACAATAAACAAATAATTAAATGTATAGATACATATGAATGCTCTAGCCAATATAAGTCAAACTCAATAATATAAATATCTCCCACATTCATATAAAATAATCAAATAAATAATAAATAAATAAATGGATGTACTGATAAGCATAAATACTCAACTAATATAATTCCACTAGTTAAATATTAATTAATTATAAACTCATAGAATATAAATATGTATAAATATATTGTATTCGTACTAACCATTATTTAATGATTTACGCCAATGGCTATATGTAGTAATTGATTAATTAATTTCCACAATTCCAAATAACCAATAAAATATAAATCCATAAACATTAATGAGTAATAATTTTCCAATAATAATAATAATCACACATTAATATTAAATATTAATGTCATCCATTGATTTAATTTAATATTTATAAACTATATAAACCAAATAATTATTAATTAATAAATAATCACAAACTCACAAGGTAACCCGACATAAGGTTGAATAACATACCACATGACACAGACCAACGACTCAAGCCAAGACACTAATTGACAAGGGTATCAACTTAAGCCAAGAGTATGAGAGGGAAACACATGCCATCTCCAACAATTTGCCATTGGGATAAAGACATGCTCAGACTTGTGAGACCAGGTGGAGTTGATGTCTAGTACCTGCAATCTTGCATCCACCACTAAACACAATACAATATATATACATCATAAATGATCAAGCAAGTGATAGAGAATCACAACGTCATATCATGCTCGCAATGAGTTGTATGACATCGTCTCTAATCATGAACACTAGAAGACAATCACAAACATCGTAGCATCAACAGAGTCATCATAATCATAGAGTAGGGTTAGCGTAATCATAAAGTCATCAAAATCCTATAAGTAATATGATCCATCATGAATAATGATCAAATATAGATCCATCATCATATCCAATACAATCATGAAATAGGGTTAGTACATAACATGATACCATCAAATCATCATAAAGTAGACTAAGATAGATTAATATATTCCTTTGATGTACAAAAGACAAGATAAATCAAGGAGGGACACTACACACGATCTTTATCCTGCTGAGATCTAGCACCACAAGAAAAACCCTGACTCCATGCAAACTTCTTCCAAGACCATTGTCTACTCCTAGCAAATCTTGAACCCTGTGACAAAGAACCTCTTGCAACTGCTCCTATAGCTGGAGCACTAACTATCTGCACACTTGGCACACCACCCAAAGAAAAAGTCAGGTTCTCCTCGGCTATTCGCGCCTTCTCCATAGCTATCTCCAAGGTCTTAGGCTCGAGAAGTCGAATCCCTCCATTGATGCGGTCACTAAGACCCCTAACAAAGTGTTGAATCAACATAGGATCATCATCGGCTATCTCGATGTACTGCTTAATTTTAAAGAACTTACGGTCATACTGCTCAACTGTCATGTATTGCTACCTCAAATCGTGGAGTTCATCTACCTTTCTCTGCCTCTAATGATCTGACAAAAATTGGGTACGAAGTTGCTCAAGGAACAACTCCCAAGAAATCGTCACAATATCCAAACACAACTTCTGATCCTCAGTACACCACCACGTCGAAGAAAAGTCATGAAGATGCATAATCGCACACCTGGCCTTGGTGTTATTGCTATACAGATGCATAGCAAAACACCTGCCCAAGTTAAGAATCCAAGTCTCCGCCTCCATGCCACTGCTAGAACCATCAAAAGCAAGGGGACAAGATCTCAAAAGATCTCTCATATGACTAGCAGCAACTGCATCTTGATCCACAATTGCGTCTTCTCTCCTACGAGGCGAACATGATCACTCTCTCTCCTGATGACCAGAATGGTGAGACTCCTCCTGCCGGTTCTCTTGCTGTCCCGGTTCTAAATGATCAAGAAGACTCTGAAGTGCATTGACCAACTGCGGAATTGCATCACCACCTTGTGCTCCTTCGACCTTCTGATCCTATTGCATCTCCTCGTGGTGTGACTCTTCAAAAACCTCGCGATGAGGATTATGTCGAGTACCCATACGACCACGATGACCATGACCTCGACCTCTACCTCTAGTAGGCATCTTGTCTAACCAAGGTGCAAAAAGAAACTACAAGCTAAAGATAGGGCAATAAATTCAAGAAAATAACAAGTAGGGATAAATTGCTAGGCTACCCCATGCTAAGTGGTAATATGCACAATGGGCTCATGTGAAACTAGAGTACCCAGTTTATGGACATGGGCTCCGATACCAGATGTAATTCCGGCCAAAATACACTAGAGAAAATAACTAAACTAACTAACAAATTGAGATAATTTAAAAAAAAAATCATCTATCAATGCAACATAGTAAACTATCATAAATCCAAACATAGATTATCTCCATAAGATTGCATAGAACATCATCATAAAATCAAAGTAACATATAATGCAAGTGGAATTAACATCCTAACCATAAACATATATCCATTCATTCTTTCCCTAGGGTATCTTGACGTCACTACTTACTATCAACATTTCAATATCATATCTACATCATAAAATCATTAACAATATTACAATTAAGTCCTATTCATTATTTCCTTATCATGAGATTATAAATTTCCAAAGAATAACTCCATAACCCATCAAATATCCAAGTTCATTTAAGTACCAAATCAAATACTTCTATTCCCCTTAATATTACATCATGAAGCTATCTACATCTTTCTCCTACAAATGTAATTAGATTATTTCCTAAAGAGTATCCTGTACACAATACATCAAATTACTAACCATACACATGTGCAAGATTGTAACAACAAGTACTAATCTACTTTTCAATTAGGAACACAAGCAACAAGACCAATTAAGAACCTTGTGCTACAACAAGAATGCACTAAGTCTAAACATCGAATTCTCTAATCATCATAAGATCTCATTCCTATACATAATGAATATTTCCACTACATGATTCCTATGATAATACATCATCTTATTCCTTTTCAAGATCATAGTATTTACATCAATATCATACCCTATACATAAGTATTCATGATACAAGTACATAGTCTTCTTTACATTTACAATGCCATCATGAATACACATTACAATATTTATACATAGAAATCAGCTGCATGTCCATTCGCATACAAGAGAGTCATAGAATCCATAGCCACGCATGCTAGCATCAATGAAGAACATCCCAATGGAAGAAGGCATCAAACCACCTAACCATGTGGAACCACCCTCGTGCAAGGAGATGACATGGGGTTCCAACTCACACTCAAGACCTAGGCTGACACCTAACAACCAAGGGACTCAACATGACAACCATAAGATAACATCAAGAAACAAAGATCAAATCACATCACATGGCTAAACAAAACAATAAACTCCTAGAGGCATAAACAACAAATCAAGGTATAAGGATAATGGACACATGCTAGCCTCATGTGGAATCCGCCTCAACCTTGGAGCCAAACAAGGGAGGTTGGTCTACCACATCAATGGTCTTCCTAATTTTAGATCCCAAACCCCCCCCCTGGGATTCATTGAGGCATAAACTCAATTTCATTATCTTGATTAAGTGAATCATGTTTACCCAACCCACTAATTAACTATTATGGTTATCACTTGCAATTAAACATAAACTCTTCATGTGGTTCCTCGGCTAGTCTAGACCCCCTTCTAGAAGTCTATTGCTCACGACCCCGATCCACACATGCAAGAGCCCACTCTCCCATCCATGGACCAATACCTTAGGGTGAACATAAAAATAACATCACAACAACGTCACATGAACATTGAACCAAAACATAAACGATAGCCATAATCGTCCACAAAGACCTATACATCAAGAAACAATCCATCTAACTCATAATACCAAAATTGCCACATTAATAAAAAGCCTCAAGAAGGACAAATACACATAAACAAGGACAAACATAATTCTATTAACACCACATAAACGTCTACAATAAGGAACAACATATCCTCTGACCAGAGCAACAATAGTCCATCCTCAAACAACAAGTATTCACTCAACTTGTCGGAGAAACAATACAAAACCTCAACAGAGAAGTACAAAACTTCTTTCCGTAGATCAAAAGAATTCAAATACATCAAATATTAATAGCACAGTACCCCAAGAATCTCAAACACATCAAAATAGAGCCTCTAGAATCACGAAAGATCGGAAAAACCAACCTAGAAGGGTCAAAACCTCACAAAAACACCATAAAATGCAGTTTGGCACATATGACAAGTATTGTGGCACATTTGACCAATAAAGTGGTGCCTTTGACACTAAATTTGGTGCATTTGATAGTTCTTTTGGTGCTTTTGAGACAGAGAGCTAGAAAACTCAAAACTAAAGAGGAATGCTTCCGGACAACCCAGAAAACCACTAAGGCATAACAAATTGGAATCTAAAACCTCCAAAAAAATGTGACAACATTAAAAACACAATTATCAAGGAGAAATTCAATCCGTTAATTGATTCAAAGACTCAAAATCCACTCACATAGTCAGAGAACCTTCCTGACATCATATAGAGAACAACTACTCAAATTCAACAAATGAAATCTCATTCTAAGAATGCAATCACTCCTAAAACCAATAAGGAGTCGTGGAAAGCCAACATACATTATAAATTGACCCCAAAACAAAGCATCCAATCAGTCATGACAAATACATAGTTTGCACAGAGCCTTTCATGACAAATTTCCAAAATGAAATCATGCAGATAAAACAAAGGTATCATATGAAAACACTCCCAATCTTTAAATAAATAGGGACCTCTCATATATCAAACTTCCAAACTCAAATAAGAATTCGCATATTGACATTGAAATTATATTAAAAAATACTCAAAAATCTCCCAAAGCCATTTCTGGCAAACTGCCGACAATGTAAGAACACAGTGAAATCACTTTCCCAAATTATATAAAATGTAAATATCTATTTAAATACCCTATTTCCTATTCAAAATATAATTTATCCCAACATCAAACAAGCAATCTTTCACAAGAACAATACAGACACAAAGAAATGATTTTTCGAAAAACCAAAATTGCAAAAGTAGAATCCTCCAACCTAGAAACAATAGAAGTTATGGCCAAGGAAAAACCGTTTAAGAGAAAAACCAAAATCTTGAAGCTGCAATCCAATTCAGAGCCTCTAATACAACAAAATCTCCAGTAATCACCAAAAATCACAGAGAAGCCAACTCTCGACAACGCACATAGAAGGCAATAAATAAAAATTAAATCCAAACTATAGAAAGATACCTGCCAATTGGAAAATTTGATAAAACAATATATTATACCTACCAAGCATGATTTCGAAGTAAATATTATTTAGTAATATTATTTACTTACTTGTTCAAAATCAACCAATCAGGAAAGAGGGTAGGTAAACTTTATATTATAGCTGATTATCAATAGTAACAAGATAATATTTGTATAAACATAATTAAGGGAATAATAAAATCAACCCCAATAATAGTCAAATAAATGAATGAAATGGGTGAAAGCCATATAAATAGAAATTCATAACAGAAGATAAAAGCAAATTGCTAATAAAACATAAACAATAAATAAATACTAAATTAGCCATTAAACAATAAATAAATAAATAATAAAGAAATAGATAATAAATAAATAATACAAATCAACTAAACAATAAATCAAATAAATTAATCTCAACAATAGATTAATTATAAAATAATCAATTTAAACAATAAATCAATAAATCAAATAAACCAAGCTCAATAACATTAATGAAGCCTCCATAATAAATAATCCAAATAATTAAATACCCATACAATACGATAAATTAATTTAAATATTAATAAATTACATTAATCCAATTATTAATTAAATAATAAACATACACTCTCATTGCCTCAAGTAACCTGACAAAAGGGGCAACATCCACATAGGACTCTAACCACCACTTATGGAACGACACAACTGACAAGGTGAACAACTAAGCCTAGAGTATGAGAGGGAAACACATGTCATCTCCGACAACTTGCCATTGGGATAGGACACGCTCAAACCTGTGAGGCTAGGTGGAGTTGATGTCTGATACTTGCAATCCTGCAACCACCACTAAAACACAATTTAATACACACACCCACACACACACACACGTGCGTGTGCGTGCGCACGTGCCCACACACACACACAATGATAAACGAGAAAGTGAAAAGAGAATCACAACACCATATCATGCTCACAATGAGTGATAGGGCATCATCCCTTTCACGAAGACGGTCACACAATAACAACATCAATGCATCGCATGAAATCATAATCACAAAAGGGGTTAGAACTATCATAACATCATGAATCATATAATCCATATAGGAACATCAAGTGCATATAATCCATCCATCAAATAATCCAGAATGTATCATCAATCATATAAATCATCCAACATCATGAGTCATATCAAAATATCCATCATCATCAATAAGCATCTAGAGACTAAATAAGATCATAAGTGTCGGTAAAATATCCTCAAAATATCAACCATGAGTCTAAATAGGTCTATCAAAAGCATAAATTAAAATGTGTGTCTCGGAGGGATACTATATTTCAATACGACTCTTTTGTAAGTATAATGGGGGTATATCATATTGTTATACTAAGAATTCATTGGTTTCAATGAGTAATGGAGGAAATCATCTTCCTCTTTCAGTTGATCAATATTCGTGATGTTCTAGTACTTAAGTGGAGCACAAGATGCATATTTATTAGTGTTGATGTTGCCACTCATGTAGTGTTTTGTGTCTCTTTGATCATAGTTCCACTTGCATTTTTTAATTTCATAGATTATTTTTGTTGTGTCATTTGTGTATATATATATATGGTTGAGTAGTGTTGATGGGGTTTCTCATGTAATATTGTGTGCCTATCATACCCTTATCTACATTCATGGGAGAGTTAGCTGATTCTAGCAAAAAATAGTTCTACAACATATTTGATTATTTCTACATGCTTTAGGAGTTCTTCATGTTCCTATTTTTCAAGGATAAATTTTGAAGATATTCCTTCTCTTCCCTCTTTTGGAGATGAATTTTTCCCCACTTGGTTTTCTCCTTTTCTCCATTTGTAAAAAAAATATTGTATTTGAGTAACTGATTAAGCCTAGTTGTCAAGATTCATTTTTTGGTGTTTATCTTTCTCAGTAAGTTTCAATTAATGAGGGCGTTGGAGTGAAACATCTTATTACTTAAATATTTAGTAACCTACCTAGTTGGTCCTATTCACACTATACTTAATACCACTTGGCGATACTTTTTTACTTTTTGATTCATCCCATACAGACTCTACATGTGTCCTCACACTTTTCCCAAGTGTCCCACATGTGTTTCACAGTTATAATCATACTTTCAATCCTATATCCTCACGTCCTCATCCTTTCCTTTATATGCTCTTGTCTTCTTTGTACATTTACTTTTGAATGATTTTTTTTACACATTATGTACATATTAAATGCAAAAGTTTTAAGTTTTTGCATATATTTACTGCTACTCCAATAGACTACCACCCCCTACATGTTGACAAATCACCAATCTCCTTCAATGAATCCCTTGTGCCTCCTTCTAATCAACTTAATATGTCCACATTGGTAAATGCAATTTTCTCAAATATTAGAGATGAACCACAAGAAACAAGCTCTTTGTCTACCCCCTAAGTGCTTTTTATATATCTTTATTCCCTTTACTTTAATTTGATATCTCTTTAATGCTAATTAAAATGTTCCTTATCAATTCTCAAATGAATCAAACTTAGTTTTGTCCTTTAGAAACCAAAAATGATTCTCAATTCCAACTTCTTTCTTAGAAATTCATCCATTCCAACATCTCCACTAGCGATCAACTCTATTTCTTTCAATCCCATCCCATACTTTGCCCCTCCTACCTTCTAATTTTCCCTCTTAATAAACACACTTGACCTTGAGAATTCTCTCAACTTCTTGTCATATTTAGTTCTCACTTCTTATTAAAGGAAACCCTTCTAAGAGTTAATGTTTTCAATCATATAACATTTGAATCATGGAAATAAACTAAAACATATTTGGAGTTTGAAATTGTTACACATTTTTCTAGTCTAATATATCCTCTTGTAGTTGTCATTCTACCACTTTACTCAAACTTCATGTCTTAGATGACAAACATATATACATACATACATACATACATGCATATATATGTATAGGTGTGTGTGTGCGTGCGCGCGTGCGCGTGCACGTGTGTGTGTTGTGCATGTGTACATGCATATGCATATGTGTATGTGTATGTGTGCGTATATGCATGCGTATACATACATACATACATACATACATACATACATACAAATGTATGTATATGTATACATACATATAAATGTATGTATATGTATACATACATACATAGATATGTGTGTGTACATACATACATACAAATTTTTCATACACCTATAACTTATGGATTGGCTTGAAACTTTAAAATTCCTAATAATTTTTCTTCCAATAAGTATAATATAAAGAAAGGAAAATAAACTACCAAATAAAATAAATAAACATGATATGAAATAAAACTTATGAAAGTTACTTTTACAAGACAAGTTATCAATAATTCTAATTTATAGGTGTATCAAACAATTCATTTTTTAGGTTTTTTTTATATGTATTGTAATAGAAGCTAATATGTGGGGAAATGAGATTCTAGCCTAGGAACATAAACTAAGATCTCAAATATCCACTGCATATTATTAGAACACAAACAAGATCAACTACGATCCTCACAGGAAGTTGAGCACTTGGTCTTCTATTCCGTTTGTTGCAATGGTATTAAGGTTATGAAATGAGTGTAAAAGCATTAGGCTAAATGATATGAATTTAACAACTTTCAACATAAATAATAAAATGCAGAATATGAGATCAACACAATAGATCAGATATGGAAAGAGGAGGCAGAGAGGAACTTATGAGTGCAATCTAGACCTAATAGTGCAAGACTAGTGTGTTAGGCGCCCCAATTTGAGGGTGTTTGAATCAAAAGTAAGTTTCAGATTCCAAGTCAAAAGGCTCTATAGATATGTCTCTAAGAAAATCAATTGAAAAGTGTTAGACACAATTGGAGGGCATCATAGTCTAGAGGTATCTGTTTGTTCAAAGTCTGGGATCATGATCATCTATTGCTATCTTCTTTGTGCAACTTTATCACTTCCCATGGTTGGATATGAATCTGCACACACAAAAATGAGGAAAATGTTGAGTTGTATAGGGGCTCGCCTAGGTAAAACCCTGTGTTAGTGTTCCCACCTCCACTACAACAATGATTGATGAAAAGAGAACTTGTCCTTAGAAATGACATAGGCTAAAAACTTAATATAAATACTTGCATTGATAAACAATATTGTTATCAATCGAATATGAACCCTTACCAAATGCTTCACTTAGCTATCCATTGATCCATGGAATCAATCTTGGGCCTATGGCTTGCTTGTATGTTGGAGTGAATCTCTAGAGTAGATTGGCTCCTTTTTTAGTACTTTTCCTAACCTCTACTACTTGTTGGAAAAAGGGAAAGAACTTGAAATGAAATCTAACCTCTACTAAGGGGATGCACCAAAATGTTTTAGATTGTAATTCTATTTCTAACACACAAAATAATGAAATACCCAACTATTTCTCTACATAACTCAAATATCATGCATATTTTCTACATCAATGTTTCATAAGGAGGCTTGAATTTTCATAGTTTTGAGAAGGAAAATATTTTTTTCACAAAATAGAATTGTTTAGATTCATTGCCAAACTTACAACTTGTAAAATGCATATGTTTCTATGTTCCAAGGTGCTAGGATGAGACAAAACGTCAAGGAGCTACAAAAATCATTAAAAAAATCCTTCCATCATCAAGATACATACAAGAAAATAGGGAGACGAGAAGGCAAAAATAGTGTATTTTATTGATCTAAGGTATTGTAGCAGGAGTACAAGCCTGAAAAAATACTTTGAACAATGAAAATACATTGCTATTTTTAGTCACAAGTGACTGCTTTTGAGTTACAATACCATAACTGGACAGAAATAACCTTTTTTGTAGTTACAATGATATGCCAAGATTGCAAGAACTAACTTAAAACTAAGTCTAGGATTGAGTTTTATAGCTGTGCAACAACTTTCTATAACTTAGGAACATGTGAGAAGAAGAGAAATAAATTTGATTACATTACTTGCTGACTCAAACTCCTTGGGTGTCCAATTGATGTTTTTTTTATTTTTGAGGTCTAAAAAGTGCTCTAAAATGGTGAAAAGATGCATAAAAGTCCCCTTCCTTGACCCATCTATTTATTAGGCTCCTTAAACTACTCTTAGATGCTTGGTTCTACCTTGAAAAATTTCAAAATTACTTCCTTAAAATGCTCAACTTCTTGAACAAGTCACTAAACCACCCCATATGCTCTCCATGATGTCTCCAATCTGCTCAACTGGTTGAATGAGTCAACAATTTGCCCTTGGGTTGGATAGAACTGAATTAGGCCACTAAAGTCCCCTTAAATTGCTTGAAACTAAGTCTTTATTGCCCCAAAATTGTCCCTTGAATGAATTCATATCTCACAGGAGTCTTTATACATGTGAAAAAATCATTTATGAGTCAAAGAATCGCTCCTTTTCTTTGGACTTTATACACTTTTTAGTTGTCTTCAAAAGGCCCTTGATATCATGTCTCCCTTTTTTGACTTCATTGTCTTCAAGCATATTAACATTGTCATACATGGTTCATGTGCTATCACACACTTAACACATGGATCTTCATTGCCTTCTTTCGCTTTCCACAGTCTTGTGCATCTTGGCAAATGTGTTCCTATTATATGTATAGGAAAGTTCTCCTTCCTTAAGACCATTTTCTTTGATCTTACCATGTCTTTGGTAATATCTCTAACTGTCCCTTTGATGCAAACCTGTTGTCTACTCATGATCTGCCACTCTTTCTAGCCCTTATGTGCATTATCTATTGCTTTCACCGTCTTTACTTGTCAACACCCTTGTCATTGATTGTCCATATGAGAACCCTTGGCTATTACATTTCATTACTATTTATGACCATCCATTAGTAGCTATCATGCATCATTGGGAAACCTTGGAGACTTCCCTTTGGTCATCTTTTATTTACCATTCATTTTCCATGACTATTTTGATAACTTATCCTTTTGAATAACCTTGTCTTTTGAGAAGGTTCCTTTAGAATAGCTTTCATGTCAGTTTTGCATCCTTCAAGAATGCCCAAAATAAACGTATTCCAAATATGAGTAACACTTCCTTTAAAGATTGAACACCACTTTTAAAATTGTCATTTTTGCTAGGTACAATCATGACAAGGCCGCATTCTTCAATTTACTATCTTTGCTTTAAAAAACTGAACTATCACTTTCTATTCGAAATTGCTACGTAAAATTTGGATTGAAAAGACTTGTCCCTTTCCCATACTTGTATTCTCATCACGTGTCATATATTTCTATACTACAAACAACATAATAATTTTTGGCAATGATTATGCAAATGGAATTATAATAATGTATCATCTTCTATTTTATTAGCTATAAAATTGTGTGTTCAATATTTTGATTCATGATATCAACTCTTTGTTTTGATCTCATGTCTAAGACAAATTTATGACTTTCATCTTTTCCTCTCATGGGTATCATTATCATCATTATTTTTGTGCTTTTTGCTATGCCTTGTACATGTGTTAAACCTACCCCTTTGGAACCTTTCATAAATTGTAACGCTCCGCCAGGGAACCCTAAAATATTAACAACTATTAACCAAACACATAGAAAATATTTTTTTAAAAAAGGAAACATAACATATCATTCATCTTTTAACTCAATACAACACTAAGTAAATGCATTACATATCATAGATGAATACCAACAACTTCAAGTGGAAAATTTATCACCTCTCATAACAAAACTCTAAGGGTTCCCTAACGTCGCTACTAAGAAACACTAACCATCATTCATTAATCATATAACTCGCACATAAAGATCTATGCTAAGTTCATTTTAAAGAATCAAATGAAAGATTCCTTTGATAACCTTCAGAAAGAATAAGTACATATATACAATCCATAAAAGTACATTCACCTACAAGATATCCATTAATACAATTGCAACTATCATAACAATCCTTTTACAATCTTTTTCATTTGGAAAATTCATTTACAAATTTCCTTTCATTTATGAATACAATTTTACAATTAAACATTCTTTATGTTGCTTTTGGAATATACATAAATAATACATTACAATATAAAGCAATCTGCATATGAATATAGAATCACTGGTACACAAGATAAGATCCATCTAGTTTCTCATGTGCAAAAAATATGAAGACAAACCCCAATGGATGGTAAAACACTACCACTTGACCATGTGAAAACCAAAGGTCCACCCCCGATGCTGGAGATAGACACAAGGCCCCAAACAACAAACAAGATGGCTAGGGATAAAAGCATTGACCAACTCACAACCAAAATACAAAAGATACCAACACACAAGATAAGTAAGCAAATTTAACAACCAAAAGACCTCCAAAGAACTTCCACAAGACTTCCAAAAACATATAACAATCAAAACCTACAAAAGAAATCCCAAAGGTTTCCTCATAAAAGCTAACACAATAGGATACTAGGGTACATGAAGGAGAGAGTGTCATTGTATAGCCTCGACATGGGTTATCTTGGTAGCCTCTCCAGACCTCGGCCCCCATTCAAAAACTTATGTAGAACCACACAATCTTTTCGTGAAGACAAGTTATTGCACAATCATGCCAGATCTATGCGCCTCTCCACACGAATGCCTCTCTAGACGTACTGGCCTTCCCAAATTCATCCTTTGTCTATACAAGCACACAAGGCCATGAGTGGAGCACAAAACATTATCTTATTAGTGTGTGAGAAACCAACCCAAATTTTTATTAGTGTTATCACTTGTTACTCTACTCACCTATGGGTTATCCTAGCAACCACTTAGGGCCCCAAACCCCATAGAGAGTCACTCCCCCTTAATGCACCTAGCTAATCTAAGACATAAGTTTCAAATATAATTTCTCCAACATAAAATGAACCAATATGAAACCAATATCAAGCTCAATTTACATAACTGAAATAGAACTTTCCATCCAAGACCCTAACAACAAGGGTTAAGTCATGAAATTGAAAAATGGAGCATAAATCATTGAATCTTTCCACAACCAGACATAGGAATTGGCAAACTAACACTAATCCAATACAATAAGGTTTTACAAACTCAAAATCACATAAAAAACATAGTAATGAGCTTCACAAGCCTCTAGAACTAACCGGAAACAAATAAAAAACTTACAACTCAGTCAAACCCAAAAAATAGTGATTTTGCACATCCATTAAGTCCTATTGCACACCAGTTAAATCTTGCTATGCATATGAGTCATCTTGTTGTGTATATAAGTCATATTGTTGTGCATATGATTTATGTTCCTATGCATACACAACATAGAATACTCACCAGAATAGGGAGACTTGATAGTAAAAAACGAGCAACGAAAAGACTCCAAAGAAAAATCTGATCAAAAATCATTTGAGAAGGGTTTGATAACCTTCAAAAAACAATGATAAATAAAGCACATGGATTCATACAAGAATTTCAAACAATAATTAAGCAAAAACGAACAACTACTAAATCCCTATACCTGATTTTAGCAAAATTTTATCTTTGAAAACATACATTAAATAATTGTTTTAAAATAGTAAATATAATCAAATACACATTCCCAATCCCACTAATAATCCATTTAACCAATATTGCAAATTAAACTGAAATTAAAATTGGGAAATAAGGACCTACATGGAAAACCTATGAAGAAAGATAAAGAAGAGAGAAGATTTGCAGACAAATTTTGAACCACAAATCTTTCTCCAATAAAACAATCTACAATCCACCTTGAAAAGCTGCAAACCCTTCTCCAATTTCACAACACAAAAATCCATTCGAAAATTCTTCACAAGATTCCAACAATAATTGTTCCAAAAAAAAACTTCATGAAGTCACGTCAAATAATTCTCATAAAGAATAAATAAAAATAAATTATTTACTAAATAAAGCTCACAAAAATCATACACAAAAAACCTAATTCCAAAATTATAAAAAAAGAATTAAATAAATAATAATATGAAATTAATTTCAAAATTAAAATCCCCACAAAAGAATTAAATAATAATAAATATTAAATCACCAATTAAAAGCCCCTAAAATAGTTAATTCCAACTTGACAACCAAGAAAAGAATAAATTATTAATTCCCATTAAAAATATATTTATCCATAAAAACAAGACAACTAGTTCCACCAAGAAAGAACAATTAGTTCCACCAATAATAAAATAAAATAAAATATAATTTCCACTCCAAAATAGTTTCCACAGTAAAAATATCACATGCACAATAATTAATCAATTAATAACGATTATCTAATAATAGGTATATATTTATTATTTAAAAAATACAATTAAATCAATAATAAACAATAATTAATTATTAATTAATTTATAATAATCAAATTACCATTAATATCAGTAATTAAAATAATGTAAAATCCCACACACTCAAATAAATCATGAAATAATGCCAATATCAAAACAAGACTTATAATTGACAACAAGGTGATCAGACATTGTCTAGATGACACATCTGACGATATAAAATAAAGACTAGATAACTGTCCTTAGATTAGGACAATGGCTAGGGTTAGATACATTTCAGCCTTGTACTATCTCTTGTACCACAACTGAGATTTAAAGACATGCTCAAACTTGTGGAACCAGGTGGAGTTGATGTCCGGTACTTGTAACATGCACAAAATGTGTTGTATATATACATACATGCATATACATATATTTCTCTAATCCCATCTAGTGAAAGGAAATCATTACATCATATGTAGCTCATGAATGAGTAATATGAAATCATTCCTTTCACCCTAACCCCAAGCAAGCAATACAATAAAGATCCATAAACATCAACATCATAAAATCCATATAATAGCATCTGATCATAGATTAACTTCTCATTAAGCATCATAATGAATCACCAAAATATAATCCAAGTCATAAGTATGCAATCTCTAACATTATTATGTCCATCTCAAATAAAACATAATAGTAATCATGTCTTGAAACATATAACCATCATAAAATAGTTCAATAACATGGATCACATGCATGTATCAATACACATGAACCAATGAAATGAACCACATATAATGAGTCAAACATAGTCTAACAAGTCAAAGTAATGAGTATCTGAAGCAAAGCATGGAGGGGTACTACATAAATATGGCATGCAACTTCTGTTGCACTTATCCTTCATTGTTTATTAGCATAAACTTGTCACAAGACTTAGGGATCATTGTTGTCCTTATACCATTAGGGCTTCTACTCTTTGGACTTAATGAGTGTCATCTTTGGTACTCTAATATTGTTAGAGCAATTTGATGACAACTTGTCATTTAGGTTCCCATCCATACGCTATCATGCATTTGACTATCCGTTGTCATTAGCACTATCATGTTGTCATCAAAACTAATCACTTCTCTAGGATGCGTGGACTGCATTATTACATTTTATCCTTATCTAGCTTTGTATGTATTTTAAACTCTATCTTTTGTCATGGTTGTTCTCAATATGTTAGACTTGATGTGCTTTCCTATGCCTTAGCTTTCATGGGGACTACTCTTCAATCATGGTGTAGATCTCATATATTACAAGATTTCACATCATTTGACAGTATACAATAACCATACATTTTCAAATGGAAAAAGTTTAGGCATAATAAGTGTACAAGTGATTACCTTAAACAAACCCTTGAATAGAGGCATATACGCTTGATACATTCTTTCTTGGATTGTCATGATCTCAATTTTGACAAATATTACCATCACTTGATGCTAGTGTCATTAAGAGCTTGTGACAATGTCTTCTTTCCTTGCAAGACTTCTATTCTTTTTGTTGTCTTTGCCACTGGATATTGGATGAATGCATAACTCACATTTTCAAGTGCCTATTCCATATCCAAACCACATTTACATTTACTTATAAGGTGACACACTTGAGATATGCACATTTTTCAGTTCATATTTCATTAGTCGAGATGCATAAGACTTCACCCATATCATTGTCCTCTTATCATGTTTGCCCCTCTATACTTAAGGCTATCATGAAATTTCCCTTCAGTGTCATGGTTTGTTTGTAACCTGCACTATTTTCTTTAGAAAGAATTGTCACCTTCTAGCTTGAACCATCATTGATGTGCATTAATATCACTGCTTTGTTTACCATTCTTGCATACCACTATGATTATTTGTTGTGATATGCCTTTCTTTTTTCCTCTATAAGTTTTGTCCTCTCTCACTATAGGTTTAGATTCTCTTTTTCCTAGGCATGACATTATGATGACCTTTATTTGTGTCATTAGGGATCAAATTTTATGTCCCTTCACTATTTTCCTATTCATTTGAAGCTCACCATGACTAATCATGACAACTATTAGAGTTTCTTCTCTTCACTCTTCATTGTTATCCCTTGACTTCTTACTTGTATGGTCTTTCATTAATTTTTGCTAATGTGTGCATTGTCATTTTGAAGTAGCATTTGCGGCTATCTTGCTTGATGTTGCTACAACACTGCCTTTCCTTTTCTTGGACCAACATTGCATCAACTAAGGTTGTCTTTCCTTAACTATGAAGAGAATGCAAAACAAAAACCTTCCCAACTCTTCAAAAATTGCCTTCTATCATCATATCACAAGGATTAATCATGAGTAAGGTTTAATACAAGGTTTCTCCAATTCTCCAATAGACTATGTACTCAACCTTTTGGGTTTTTTATAGTATGAGATTGAGTTCCATTGGTAGGTACTTTTCATTTTTGACACTGTATGTTAACAATAGCATTGGCACCTATGGTTTTGACATTGAGCCACAATTTATCATTGATTCCAATAATGATAATGCTTAAGTATTATAACAATGACTTTTGAATAGGGTTTTCATCATTTGGTAGTTTCCTACCTATCAGGGGTTTCAATGTTGCTTTCACAAAGACAATACCTCTACTCACTGATACTAAGTTGAGGTTTTCATGAAGACATGGCCTCTACTCACTGATACTAAGTTTTGCTAGCAATATCTTAGCTCAAATGCATTTGAATCACCTTGTTTGGTTCTAGGAATCTTATTCACTCTTCATTGAGAGTCTATTGCCTTCATTTGAGGTTTGATTTTATCTTTCTTCCACATGTGATGTGCTCATTTGCATGTTTATATTAGTATACTTGTATTTTTTTTAATTGGTTGTCATTATGACTTGCAAGGACACTCATTTGTATGAAGATTAAGACACTATATCATTTCTACTATCATTGACATTTCTATCTTTATCACTACTATATATCACTATCTTGCTCAACAACATAAATCTCATTGCATTGTTGACTGTATTGTTGCAAGTGTCACTTTTACTCTATATTTATTAGTCCACAAACCCTTGCTACACTATTCAATGCTTAAAATGGAAAAAAAAAATATAGCAAGGTGAGAAGTAAATGACTTGACCTATCAAGATGAAACTAAAGAGATGAAATATTTACAATGTACACCTTATGCAACATTTGCAAACACTGGAACAAAAAGGTGTTATCTTTCTTTGTGCCAATCAACAAAACTTTGAACTTCTTCAGTCTTGTACAACAAAACCTTCATAAATGTGCCATGATTTCCCTCATTCTGTTTTACAATGTGCTCTACAATATGGGTAAACCTCTTGCTTCTTGCGATGTGAGGCTTCTTCAAGCTTCAAATTATAAAACCTTCTTGTTGCTATGTGGGCAAAACCTCTTCAGTGCAAACAAAAAAACCCTACATTTGCTCACAGTTTCTAGGTTGCGTGGATACAAGGCTTTAGATGAGGAAAAAGAATAACAACATTTCCCTCTCTTTCTTTCAGAATCACGTGTTGTAAATGGTAAGATTAACATTTCTTTTCTTGACAAAGTTAAAACTCATTTTCTTGAATAAGCCCACATAAAATGGGGCATGTATTAGGTGTGAGATATCTAAAGTCCAATTCTTTGTAGCAATATTTGCATTGGCTTTTGAAAATACCCTCTTTCCTTAACATACAAATAATAAGGACTCGTAGGCAACCTAGCAAGGATAGAAAAAAAATGAACTCATACCCATATTAGTATGCAATGCAAAAATGGGTAATAGTTACCTTAGATATGAAACCCTTGGCTTGAAGTCCCACATAAGGCTTGATGTTTCTTTAATGGTGTTAATGCATGGCTTCATCATGGAGGAACACATAAAAATTGATCATGATTGCTGAAACTTGAATGCTTGAATGCAGATGTGCCCTTAATTAATTATGCTAGATTGAATGCACTCATAGGATGTAATTTTTAGGTGATGTTTGAAATGAGAGAGGGAGTTGTATTTATATGCAACTTACACATTTTCAAAATTAATTTTTAGTGAAGTCCAACATTGGAAGAGCAATTTCCCACTAACAAAGTCGACCATTTAATTTAAAATTTGGGGGTAAACTGCTTGGATGGGGGCGTTGGGTGCCCTAATCCATCTGGACATGGGTGTTGGACACTCTAGTCCTAGTAGCTTGAGCCTAAACAAAGGTCATGAGTAGGGGATTGCACCAAGTTTTCAAAAATTGTCTTGAAACTTAGCACAATCATAGATGAATTAGGTAGATTAGGGACAACCACCAAAGTGAGTCCAAAGTGAGCATGAAATTGTAAAGTGATACAATTTAATACACTACATTTAGCCCCCACTTTAGTAAGACTATGAACTTACGCTCATACTCTTCGTAAAGTATGAAAAAGTTAAAGATACTGTCACCAAGACATCAAATAGACAAGACAACACCAAGATTGACAAGGTGATAACCCCCAAGATTTAAATTCTCGTGAATCTATAATATAAAGATAAAAGACAAGTACAAAGTGAGTAATATGATCAACATAGGTACGACACATGGAGTATGCAAAAACAAAAAGGGGTATGACATCTAGAGCTAGTAAGATTCATAGGAGCTTACTAGGAGCCATAACAAAACACAAGGCATGACCTCTAGGACTAGTAAGAATAATCAAATACATACTAGGGTTCATGTCACAAAGGGGTCACAAGGACTAGCAAGTTGCATTATGCTAGGTGACTCATGAACAAGTGAAGGTCTCACAAGGGATAGCAAGTTGTGTTATGCTAGGTGAGCTTCACAACAACAATGATTACAAAGTAAAATTCCTCTATTTGTTGGGTGATCTTGCATATGATATTGCAAGATGGTTACTACAATGGCACCAAGCTAAATCATGGTGTGTGATCAAAGTATACAAATCAATCTTGTGGTATGTGTACAAAGTGAAACACATAGAAGAGTGTATGCTCTACCTTAAAGTGATTGTGTACACAAAAAAAAACATTTTCTTTAAGGTAGTGTCCATCCCATAGACAAGCACATCACAATAGTGAAATGCCCCCAAAAGTAGGCAAGTCAAAGTCAAAAGTCACATACAAGATAAGAGCACATAAGGAATCCATGATCTAGCGTTAGTTGTGCCACAGATAAATCCTGTATATCAATATAATTTTTTTGAATTGCTCATCCACCAAATGTAGTGGAACTACAAGTACAAAGGAGGAAAAGCACGTGAGATGAATAGAGGGTCTTTTTGGGTCAACATGTAAGAGACTAAAAAGTCTCAATGCTTTGCATCATCCCTAAAAGACAAGAAAAAAACATATATACAACAAAAGCACATTTACAACACATGTATACAATAATATAGAAGAATCAAGATACAAATAGAGAAGTTGCAATAGGATTAGTCTCTTTGTATCCTTGTGCCAATGGAGCCTCAATGGTCATCTAGAGAGAGCCTAACAAACAAAAGACATGCCAATAAGAACATCATGGGGAAACACATCACATGCAAGAAAACATATGAAAAAAAAGAGGTACCACACCAACAAGCTACTAGCAAATCATCTGCCTCCCAATGTTGCTCATCATTATAAAGGGATGGTGAGCAAGATGGTCAAGGAGTTATGACTAATAAAGTACAAGGTGCCATGTCTAATTCGAAACATGGACAATATTCTAACGATGGATCACTATATTTGTCACTAATAGCTAGATTTATTGCTTTAGAAAACATTAAGGACATCTCTATATTTTCAACAATTTCAACCATGTTATTCAAATTATCATCCAAATTGATCACTATAGGTGATTGAATAGGAGAAGAATCCTTGGGGATTGACAACTCTAGCTTTCAACAAGGTTGGGAAAGTTAAGGATCATCTCTAGGAGTGGATGATGGTAGGGAAGGTTGAGGAGGTAGAGCCAAATCGACATTTGATTGCTTAGGGGAAGACTCACTTCTCATAGCAAGATCACGAGCCTTAGTACAATGTTGTCATCAATGTTCTCTCTCACTACGATTTCATTATTTATAGTTCAAAGATTTTGTAGGAGGTTCAGTATCACTAAACATCATTTCCTTTTATTTGTTTTCGCTAGGAACAAAACGAACCTTTAAAGTTTGAGAGATAGGAGGAGGTCTAGATGGTGCCAGACATTTGCCTTGTTATCCTTTATAGGATGGCAGAGGTGGAACTACAACAAACACGTTAGATGCTCTAGGGAGAAGGAGGATTCTTGATCCAAGATGTGGTTCACTTATTACGCATGGGACAGGAAGAGTTACTTCTATATTAATATATGTCAAAAGATTCTTAGGGGTAGTAGTTGGAGTGGGTACCACAAAACTGCCTAAGGATAACTCATATATTATTTTGGATTTCAAATTTTGGTAGAATAAGAATAGGTTGTCTTCATGAGGTTTAATTGGTTGACTTTATTGAGGACAAAAATGGTCAACTATGAGGTTTAAACATCTAGACAAGGGGTGGAAAGTACTATTATATATAGTTCACTTATATTTCAAATGTACTTATGAACTATGGAAGGGAATAGATTCATAGAGGTGAGCCAAGGATGACCCAACTTCACAAAAAAATGGTCTAAGGTAGGGATAATGATAAAAGGAACATCTAAGCTCTTAGATTCAACTTGAACTTGAGGGGTGATGGAACCAATGGTGGGACAAATAAAAGAATCATGCACCTTGATCAAGAAGACTTTAGATTTATCATAATACTAGATCAACAAGCACCCCATGTGTGGATTCACCATTAATTATAGTAGTAATGTATAGTGGTCCATCATGCACATTATTTAAGATATTACTTGAGGTAAAGGTGATATTTGGTTCACGGTTAGGCTTAGGTTTCTCTTGCTTGGGACAAGTTTCTATCACATTCACTTTATGTTAGGTTTGATTGGATTGGGGGCATCGGTTTCTATAGAACTAGCATCATGAAGCTCAACAACATTTGTGGTATGAGAAGGTCAATAATTGGTAAAGATTCACAATTTTTGATTAGGTGGTGCTATGGATTTATTCTCTTTATCACTCATATCATCCACATGTATGATATTAAAGTCTATGAGGTCTTGAATTTCACTTCTAAGACACATACATTTCTCCATATCATGTCCAAAAGTACAATGATATTGACAAAAGACCTTAGAGTTAACCAAAAGAGACAAAGGCTTTGAGGTGTCTATGGGATGGATGGGGGTAGCTTAATCAAATTGTAATTTAACAATTGAAGCATACAAAATGTAAGGACATCAAAAAGATGTGTACAATTGCAATTCTTCAGTTTAGAAGCAAAGTGAGCTACAATGAAAGGTGTTGTAGCTACAAATTATCTTTTAATATTATTAGAAGAATGAGTGTTTATCTTAATGAAGTTTTTATTTTGTTTCTTAAAGCCTTGGTAAGTTTAAGGAGCCTCTTCGTATTTGTCAACTAAATTCATAGATGAAGAATTTTCATATTGATTAACTGAGAGTTGATAATCACAAAGTGTTGTGCACTAGTGTGTAAAGGATGGATATTTCATAAACAAGATTTTATCATTAATATGCAGTTGTAAATTACCAATGAAAACTCTTTGAATGTCAACATCAGGAAGTGAATAAGAAATTTGTGAATATAAAGTTTGATAGTTATCAATAAATCAACCACTTTCTATTTCACACCTTGTTTGCAATGCACCAAATTAGTCAATTTAACTCGTGGACCAATACTATTTTAAAAATGTTGCAAGAATTGATTTACTAATTGTTCAAAATTATTAATTGAGTTATTAGGCAAAGAGAAAAAACGATCCAAAGTAGTTTCTCTCAAGTATTTAGGAACAAGTTTTAAAGAAGGGCATCCTAGAAAATGAAATCACTATATAAAGCAATAAATACTGACACGTGTATTAGGATCACCTTTCCCATTATATTTCTCAAAATGAGGTATTTCTATGTATTGTAGGATGAGAGTCTTAAGAATGACAATCTCTCCTATAGCCAAAGCCATAGCTTTGATACCAAATAAAAGGAAATTCACCGTGCATGAATAATGTCCAAATGTGATAGATAAAATCTTGACCAATTGTTAGAAAGGAACACAAATGAAAGAATATAAATAACCATAAAGAGAAGAGTGACACACATAACTTAGGAAAGCCTTTCACGAAAAAATAAACATGATAGCTAATACAACTCTAGCAACAATATAGTCACAATACAATATCATGCTTCATTCCTTCCATAGAGATCAACATGCAACAACCTTTGGATAAAAAATGACATCATAATCCTATAGTGAATAATGCATAATCCCTCCATCTTAGAACCTCAATATTTAGACTTAAGGAGCTTTATGAAACCACCAAAAGGCAGTACCATGGGCCTAAACAAGGCCCCAAATTGGCATGGTAGGAATTCTCATGACTCACATCCCATGAGTCAACATATTATTAATAGTATATTCCCTTATACATCATAAACTTCTCACGACTTTTCACCCAAATTGGGCAAATGCCATTTTATTATTTTACCTCCATTAACAAGATGTTTTATGTCATGCCAACTTAGACACCATGACTGGGTCAAGATTCTTGATCCACAATGCAATGGCCCTCTTACATGCTCTTATGCGTGTCATAGAATCTCTTACATTCTTGCACATTTTGCAATGTCATAGATTCTCTTACACACCTTATATGACATAGATGCTCTATTACACCTTCCATACAATTAAATACACACGATACATTTTGAGTCAAAGTGGGATACCGTTTTCCATGAGGGCATAGTAAAATAATACAATCAAAACAAATAATTAAATGATATTAGAACTTTCAAGGCATAACATCTAGTCCCAATAAATTTGTATTAAGAGTTTTAAGGCTAATTCATTTTTCTCAAGATAACTTGAATTCCCAAGATTTATTTGATAAAATTTGCTTAAAAATTTATCAACATTCCACGCATATGGGTTTGATTGGATCAAAGAAGGTGTTGTTGTGATAGTAAACAATGTAAAACAATGTGTTTAGTTGCTTCACATTTGTTAATGACATGGTTGTTGTATTTTACTTATATGGATGTTTATGGTCTTGTTCTTGGTAATCCTACATTTATAACTAAAAGTACATTTTTGTAACTATCAAACAAGTACCATGTTATTAATGGAGTAAAAAGCTTCATGTTGTTTAAGCAAGAAAGAGCAACTTAATGAAGTCTTGAATCTTCGTAGACAAATGTTGAGTGGAAACATAAGGATCATTCCCTTGGATGAAATCAATGTTGATCAAGTTCTTGCATGTTCAAGTGCTTTATCATCTCATCATTTGGATAGTCATAGATTAAGGTGTTCCTAGCTAATGTTCATTTTTCATGCAAGGCAAGGTGGAAACCATGTAATTAGATGAGGGTTTCATATCACAAATTATGTGGTTAGCAAAGATATGATAAGAGAAAACAACAACCAATGATAGCTCTCAGGGACATACACAAGCAAAATCATGCAAATATAGCTAAGACAATCATGGAAGATGGATGAGACAAATAAGTCTTTATCTTGCCAAATGGATATAATGAATGAGAGTGTAAGAGGTGAAAAAGCTTACATATAGAGTTGATTCTATGGGAAAGAAATTGCCATCTTACCATTATTCAGATAACAATTGAATTAACTACTCATTGGACTCATTCTACTAGTACACATACTATTCTCAACAATTGGATGCAATTACATTAGCCATGTTAAGTAAATAATTGTTCTTCCATTAAATATAAGGATTAAATAGCATATGGAGGGCCTTTACAACTTTGATAAGATGTAAAGGATATAGGAGTGTGTTTTGAGATGACATTTTAGATGGAAGGGGAATCAGAGTGTGTTTTGAGATGACATTTTAGATGTAAGGGGAATCAGAGTGTGTTTTGAGGTATCAATTTGAATGGAAAGATGGATTTGATGATGGGCTATTCACATTTGGGAAATAAGACCTAAGGAGTCTATTGAGCAAATCCATTGTGTTTTTACCTTCACCACCACTAATTCTAGATGTTAGTAAGGACTAAAAATGGATAAATTATATATTGGCCCAAGAATCACAATCTTGAGAAAACTTTGACATTTTCCATTTTGAATAGTAAGGGAGATTGTTTGGGTTTAAAAATCATAGGAATCTCCATTTTATTGCCTCAAAGGCAATTTATTAAGTCCAAGGTAAATGTCAAAAGAAATATTAGTGGATATCTCACACATACCATGACACCAAGTATATGTTGTATTGTACGAGAAGTCATCCTTTAAACACATGTAAATTCAAATTTTAAATGTAGCAAGGATCATTTTGTTTTGGTGACAAATCTATAACTATAAAATATGTCGTATTTAATAATTTTCTTTTATCATTTTAAAGTTTTTATACTAATACTTAACTTTTGTAATATTAATTTGATTTTTCCAAAGATAATTAGGTTTATGGACTCAACTCACAAAGAAGAGTAGATGATTCAATCCCACATAATATCATACCTATCAAGTTGTGGACCCAATTATTGATTAAGGGACTTTAAACATCTTTCGCATCGAGGCCTATTACAACTTATGATTTGCTACACACTTTTGTAAAGGTTATTCATCATGTTGAGAAGTTATTATCACATTGTTGACTGCTTCCTCATAAAGACTAATCACAATCCAATTGCTACCTATCCTCTTAATTTGAGTAGGTAAAGAGCATAGTATAAGAGATAAACTATTGCTACATGTCCTCTTAATTTGAGTAGGTAAAGAGCATAGTATAAGAGATAAAGAATGGTTTAGCGTATTATTTTCAAAAGAAATGGGAGATAGGCATTTGAAGACCACAAATATATTTTTAAACAATCATATGATAGATAAGCAATTTTAAATAATGGAAAACATCAATAAAAAAAAAAGAATTAATAATATTCTTTAAATGTTATAATAGTTGTCAACAAAGTAAAGTTTAATTATACTAATATTTGATAATTGTTATTATGATATACAAAACTACTTAAATTTTATTTACCTAGAGATGATTGACAATGATTGGGAGAGGAACGACACATTAAAAACATGACAAATGGTTTTCAAAGATGACTATATTTTCAATCAATTGATAAAACTTCAATATTTGTACACGTCTTAAGTCTTATTATTATTATTATTATTTAATTTCATGCTATTTATGATTTGATGTTAAAATGTTGCTTCAAAAAACTTGTAAATTTTTTGTAAGTAATAGAAAATTACAAGTCTATTATTATATTTCATTAATTTTGTTTGCTTTGTCAACCACATATCAAGGGATGCTTCTAGATGATAGATAATCTAAAATATCCTCATATCTAGAAATGTGAGATAAGATAAATCTTTGACCCAAAAATGAACACCACGAGTTAAGGTACAAATCTCCTCATAGCTATGATATAGAGAAGTCATTCTACATTGATTCTACATCAAGTCTGAATGATGGTTTTAGTTATTCTTGAAAAACACTTATATTTTACTTAAATGATTTACAAGGACATTTGAAAATCACCATATATGCTTATGTTCTTGTACAAGATTTGAATGTGCAAGTGATTACTAAGCCAATACTTTATAGTAAATTTTGATAGCTTAATATACATTACCATTGTTACCACAATGGTACAAATTTGTTGGAAACTGTGGAGTGGACTGGTTGGCAAGGTTTGCTTTCCTCTCGAGAAGCTTGCCATGCAAGCTTCAATGTTTCATGTAGCATCCAAATTTATGCAAAACTCTCTCTCTCTCTCTCTCTCTCTATACACACACACACACTTCTCTATCCTCTCTCTATTTTTGTCTCTCCCTCCCCCCCTATATATATATATATATATATATATATATATATATATATATCTGCATCTCTCTCTCACTCACATATAAATTCCCTATTTCTCCCTCTCTATCTCTATCATTCACATAGACACACTCCCTATATCTCTATCATTCACATAGACACACTCCCTATCTCTATCTCTATCTCTCTCTTATACACTTCTCTCCCTTCATCTCTACCTCTCTTTATATATCACTTCCTATATATTTATCTTTCTATCTCTCTATCTCCCCCTGTCTCATTGTCTCACTCTTTTTATCTCTATTTCCCCATCTCCTTCTCTCTCACCCCCTTTACATTTTACAAGCTATATCTACTCTATCTCTCCCTTTCTCCCCATCATCCTTTTTATACCTCTCAACTTCTCCTTTCTCTCTAAAACACACACACACACACACACACACACACACACATTTCTACCTCTCGACCTATATCTTTCTCTCTATTACTTGTCTTTGTCACCTTTCTCTATCTCTATCTCCATATCTCCACCCCACTCTCTCTCTCCCCCTATTTTTCTCACCCTCTCTCCATCTCTATTTTTCTATCTCTAGTTCTCTTTGTTTGTCTACTCCCCATCCCCCCCCCTCCCTATCTCTCCTTCTCTCTCTTCTTCTCTTTGAGCCTCTATCTCCCCTATATTCATCCATCTCTCTCCCTCCCTCTCAATCTTTTTAGATCTCTATATCTATCTCTCTGTATTTCTCCTCTCTCTCTTTATATATATATATATCACTTATCATCTCTATCTTTATCTTTATATCTTTCCTTGTATTTTTCTCTTCCATCTCTATCTATTCCTCTATCATCTCTCTCCGTCTCCATCCTATTTATATCTCTCCCTCTCTTTCTATCCCTATCTCTACCTCTCTCTCCCTCTCACCCTATTCCAAACATAACATGAGCCTATTGGAACTTGATTATCTTCTTAATTCAAAAGTTTTGTTTCAATTATGATTGGATCCTTGTGGTTGATGCATAGTTGATTTGAAGCTATCACATCTTCATTAAGACCTTTGTTCCACAAACAACATCATTTTATAAATGGCCTACTAATTGACCATATGTACTACACAAATTTATGCAAAAAACATATCTATTAAATAATTGAGTAACAATTACAAAAAAGTTGATTTTCTTATATAGAGATTGGAGAATGAAACAATGCATATAGATAAACATGATATGCATCACAAAAATAAAAAATAATGAACTAAAAAAACAAAAAAACATTTGCCACTAAGATAACTTTATTACAACTAAAATTTTATCTTCTAATAATTATTACGCCGAAGGCATCTCTTATATGAGATGCACCGGCTGACTTTTACAATCAATGGCTCAAATCTCTTAAGAAGCTATGCAAGACCATTGGGAATATTTTATCCGTTAGATTTTTTTGCATCCTCAGTGGCTGTACGTACACCAACACCATTCTGCAACTGGCTGACATCTGACACCACCACTGTAAGACGATTTATTTTTATTTTGCAACTGGCTGACATCGGACACCACCACTGCACGTCTTAGTTTCTAACGTTTTCTCCTCGGATTCATTCCATCTATTGCTATTCTCATGTGAGAACATATGGCAGTACGTATGGCAAAACATATGGGACACATGCCCGTCTGCCAGTTAACTATGCCCACAAATTTTTGGTGACTTGCGTTAAATGCTATTCAAAATTTCTTTTGGTGACTTGGCGTTAAACATTATTCAAAATTTCATCCGCAACCTTATCTTTTCATTACTCAAGGTGTCTCTTATTTGAGATGCACAAGCTGAATTTGATATCATCTCGCACAACATGCAAGACGATTGAACTCATCCTAACCCTTCATTATCATCCCACCTAACTACAGTCACAAAACTACGGTAAAATAAAACTACGGTCAGTTCAGTAACGTGTCATGTATTTAATGGACGATCGAACAAACTGTCATGTTCATTTAAGAAGCATAATTTTTAAACCTTGTATAAATACATATATTATATTATTAGTTCCTGCCCATGGCAGGAATACTTATGCATTCACTATGTTTTTAAATAGTGATTAAACATTGTGTTTTCAGCCAATCAATTTTTTAGATTTTTTCAAACTAAAATAAATCTCTCTTTTTTCAAAAGTTAAGTTGCTTATTTTTTAACAAAACATATTTTAAAAAAGACTTATTTGTGTTGTGATTGGTCTATATGAATTTCTATAGGCATAAAATTTAATTTTCATCAACAAAAATAACACAAATTTTATGTACTGCTACAACTAAAAGCTGTCAGAAATTTAATGCATCCACACCAAAAAATATTAAAAAGTATTTACGTCAGTTATAAATCTCGGTTTCCGTCCCCATAGTTTATGAGAGCACATAAGTTAAAAGTGGAAATAGAAAAGTTACTGACCGCCATTCACTATCGTTTTCGTACTCACCATCGCTTATCCGACAATTTGCTCCGTATGAGACCGGATAATTTGCTAGCTTACATAAATACATTTCAAATCTCATTAATAACCAAAATGTCGATGGGATATGTTAATGTACTTTATCTATAAATAAATAATAAAAACACTTAATTCCCATTATTTAAAGCATTTCTTTCTTGCTTTTTTTAAATGAAGCCACCTCTATTACATTTGGATTATAAAGTTAAATTTATAATAAATATTTTTATTTTCATAATTTTTTACTAATAATTAAATTATATTTAATAATAATTATTAAAAAAAGAAATTTAACAGATATAAATATTTAATTTTTTATTATATTCTTTTTAAAAATATCTATTTTTAAATTTTTTAAGTAGATTGTATTTCATTTTTTTACTTTTTAAAATTTAGTTTTACTTATAATTTTAAATATAAAAAGATAAAAATTAAAATTTAAATTTTTTTTTTTTTTTTTAAATGTTTTGTTTGGAGTAGAGTTCAATTTTATAATATTTTATAATTTGTTAATATTGATTTTATAAATTTATTACTTTTTAATTTTTATCTTCATTAAGAATTGTGGTTCAAAAATAATTATAATCAATTTTAACATCTATTTTAATTATTTATTCATGCAATATAAAAAATAATTTAATAAAAATGCTATTTATGCAATGCAATTACAATTGTACAAAGATTTTTAAATTTATTTGTATGATAATTTGTAGTACTAATGAAAGAATCATATTTTATAATTATCATTTAAATAGAAAACACAATGACAATAAATATTTGTTTATTTTTTAATTACATTTTAAAAAAATAGAGTTCACTTTTTTCAATTTTTAATAAGTTTTACTTAATTTTTAACTTTTAAAGTTTGGTTTTACTTGTAACTCTTAATGTAAAAGTTAAAATTTTAGCTTTAATATTTTGAATATCGTTTGATTTTATTTTTAATATTTTTATTTAGAGACTATTCAACTTTATAACTATATAATCAAATCAAATGATGAAATGAAAACTCTAACTTTGTAATAAAACATTTTATATTCTATACAATTCAAAGTTTCAAATGAAAACTATAACATTGGTGTCTCATTAATCATGCAACAAAAAAACTCTTCTATATAATTCAAAATTTAAAATGAAAACTATAATTTTGATGCATTTTATTAACCATGTAATGATAATAAAATTGTTTTTTATTATACAATTCAAACTTTAGTAATCTGCTTAGTCATGACTCTTATTCTATCTCTATCTCTAACCTTGACACATTGAATATCTTGTTTTTCCTATTTTTTTTTTTTCTTTGTATAAAGATTGAGGCTCTTTAAAAAATTCCTTTTAGCTAATGAAAATGTTAGTAATTAATTAAATTGATTAACTTAAAATAGATATAAACATATATTTTATAATATTCTTATTGATTAAATTTTAAATCCACCTCTATTTCCCCCTCTCCCTCTCCCTCTATATCTATCAATCTCTTCCACTCCCTATATACTCATCTATCTATCTCTCTACCTTTATCTCCCCCTCTACCTCTTCCTCTCTATCTATCTATCCATCTCCTTAAATCTCTCTCTTTCTATTTTTATCTTTTCTTCTACCTTTCTCTATCTCTCTATGTATTTCTCTCCATCTTCCTCTCCCTCTATCTTTATCTCTATTTTTATTTACTCTAAACTACTCATACTAATGGCAGGAACTTGACGCTTTGCGTCCTTGTTATTGTTGTCATGATCAATTTTTTTTTATAAAATTTCAATTTCTTTATTTTAAAAAATATTCATATTATTATATACAAAATTTCAAGTCATTTTTAACTAAAATAAATTAAATAAAATGTTATATTAGATAAATAATAAATTTCATAATTATATAGATATATTTTGATCGGTAATTAGCTTTTGACTGGAGCTATGAACCAGTGGGGACACAGTAGGGGGCCCCATCCCTATTACATATCTTTGAATTATTATTATTATGTTTGATTAGATTGACCCCAAGACCTTCCCCATCCTATGGAAGGCCAAGAGTCACAACTTAGAATTCCACTTCAGATGTCCCTATTGAGAATTGAACTTGGGTCTCCACAGTGAGAACCCAGTGTTTTAACCAGTTAAGCTCAACCCTTGGACTAATTATTATTATATATTTATTGATAAAGATTTCTATTTTTTTTTGTAAAAAATGTTTTCATCATTTTATCATTTTTTATATTTGAAATTTTATTTATTTAAATTATATGTTAATTTAATTTTTGTTTTTTTAAAATTTGTTGAATGGACAATCATAATTATTATGGACTAATTATTATTATATATTTATTGATAAAGATTTCTATTTTTTTTTGTAAAATTTTTTTTCATCATTTTATCATTTTTTATATTTGAAATTTTATTTATTTAAATTATATGTTAATTTAATTTTTGTATTTTTAAAATTTGTTGAATGGACAATCATAATTTGACATTTCATATGAAAATATTCATGATATTCTTCAACTCTCTAGTGGAGATATAACATAAAGTATTCAAAACCCCTTAATGCCAATGGATACCATAGCTCTGCTAGCAAAATCATGTTTCTTTGTGAATAAATAGAATGTCTTGGAAACTATGTCCAACATGTTGCTTCAACTATGTCAAGTAGTTGTCATGATATTGTACATAAATTCAAATTTGCATGCCAAACAACACCTCTTGTGGAAGAATTGGGTGTCAAAAAACTTCAAGAAACATTGTCAACATTCTAAGACAATTGCACTAAATTAGAGGGTTTATACACTTTCCTTAAGAGGCTATGCTATTATAAACATTATAAAAATTAGGGAGCCTCCTCTTTTATCCATGCATATGAGATGTACTCATAAAATATGTGGTTAATTGTTTTAACTTCTTATTATGCAATTGATCTACACCTATCTATATAGATAATCAAATGTAAATAGACAAACTTCTATTTTGCTACTATGTAACTTACTTATAACTATCGATGCAAATTCTTGACATAATAATTATGAGGTCTCTTTTACAAGACTTTTTTATTTAATGAATTTCTTTTTATATGCATTGACTTGTCATAGATATAAAAGTAGTACATATTATCCTAAGTTTTATATTAAATATTGTTTTCCATTTCATACAGATCAAAATTTGTAACTATTAAATTAATTTGTTTTAAACAAAAGAAATACATATAGATATGCAATATTTTAAAAAGGAGACAAGGTTATATTTTAGTTTAAAAATAGTTAGAAAAAGAGGTTTTTAACCTTAGAAATTGTTTGACACTTTCTCTTTTCAAACAAATCAATCTCAACCTTGATTTGCGTTCCAACACTTTTTTACGGAAAACCATGTTTAGAAAAAACTTCTTTTACTAGATTTCAACTTTTAAAAAAATTGTTTTCACTCAATTTCAACTTTGCGATGACCACATTTATTTTGTCAATACCTAATTATCATATTTCAACTTTGTAAGGACCCACTTCAAAATTATGAATTTTCAATAACTTTTTGTTTCTTTATAACAACATAACACATTTGCAACCTTCTTTGTAATCAAGTTGCTCTCACCAATCCATCATTTTGCATTATCATTTCTTCTAGACCTGCATGCACAATTTGTCCTACTCATCTAGACATTCAACACAAGGTCTACAATTATTTATATCAAATCATATCAATACTTTAACTGAATCATTCATACAATAGATGACTAATGATTTTATAAAGATGAATAAGACATGCATATTAATGGGAAGATATGGCAAGATCAATCAAAACTAAAAAATAAACAAGACCTTAGGACCAAACCTAATGTCTCGGGGGCTCATCACAAATGGCCTTGCCTACGTGAAAGCGCAGAGACATCGTAGTTCATGAAAACAACTAAAACTCATCTAATATGTTGGAATAAGAGTGGGTATGCAACCCTTTCTAGGGTCCAGTACCCCAGACAATACCCTCGTTGGCTGCCACCCACTTAGGTGAAACAGGGACGAAAGACCTAACCACTTTCCCTTGAGGCTTATCTTGCTTTACTCTATGCCTAAGAAAGTTCCTAAATAAAACACCTAACTAAGATTTATCAAGACTCATGATGAACATGTACTATCAATAGCATAAAAAAAAAAATAAAAAAAAAAAAATAATAAAAAAAATATACCTATAGTAATACCCAAATGGTTACTCCAATAACTATAACCCTCATGAAAATAATGTCCTATTTACTTTGATATGCCTTTTTAATGGGCATAATAATATGACTATATGATTTCTCTACCAAATTAAGGTGATTGGCTCATATAAGATGATTCCGTAATATTTACCTCTCAAATTAAATAGTAAGGTGGAGAATAGAATGAGCATGATCAAGTGTTTAATACAATTTGTAATTTGCATATAAGAGTAAGGGTTAAGATGTTTTATTAACAACATATATAAGAGTAAGGGTTAAGATGTTCTATAAACAACATATAGAATAATCACAAGTGCACTAATACACTATATACCTTCCATTCCTTGAATCCTAATACATGATAAAGAAGTCCAATTGCACATCGAGATATCATGATAAAAAATACTAATATGCACCAAATGAAAACAAATCGATCATTGATGAATACTATAGGGAACTACTGTACAATATCGAATGAATATTAACAAATATTTGATGCAACATGTTTCTCCTACTAAATTAGTTATAGCTTGTATTGAAAATCCCAACCTTGATAATTTATCTCTAATTAAACGACATATTATTATTGGTTACTAACCCTTAGTAGTCAACACAAATATTTTATCATTCTAATGGGGCATTTCAGTATGACAACATGGTAACAATGTAAACTACATGCTTTCTCTTTAAATTTTAGAATGGTATGCACCCTTAGCCAATTTTACCTTTCGTAACATAACTTATGTCATACATCTTTAAGATCGGGACTTGTTATGGCTAAATGATTTACTATCAAAGTTATCCAATATAGCCACGTTCTTTGGAAGAAAATTACCTTGAAACATCATCCCTTCTTATTCCATCACAGTGAAAATTCTATCACCGCGTCAAACAAAGTCTTGAGACAAGGTAAGGAATTCTATATCACCGAAATAAAACCCAACTATTTTATCCAACATAAAATTCAATGGTAGTTAAATTAACCCAAATAATTTAAAAGAGATATTAATTTACTCGATGATAATTAGCCAATGACCACCAAGTTATTAAATGATTCTTATGTCACTAAGTGATAATCATCCATGATAACAAGGTTATTCGGCGATAGTTAAACAACGGTAAAACAAAGACAAATTATTTTATTTAATTAGATATCCACATCAACCCTTTAGTACTAATCTCCATATATCCTATTAACACTATATCCTCATAAGGAAGGCATCCCATTAGCGCTATAATTTCTTGCAACTTATTAACATTGATATGTATATATTATATATATATGCGATATAAAGAAATTCAAACCAATTCATTGATTAATTTAGGGTAATATACATGTCTACCAACATAAATGGAGAAGCAATTTAATGTGATAAATTCATAATCAATTATGATGGAGAAGCAATTTAATGTGATAAATTCATAATCAATTATGATCGTTTGCACTTATGAATATAAGTATACACATAGTGGTATGTTACCCCCTTCTATGAGGCTAAGAGGTCTAAGGCTCTTTTTGGATACAAATATAATACTTACCTATTTACTTCATTCGTCCATTTTAGTTAATATTATTCCTATTAACCTGCATTTGTACAACAAGTAGAATCCTTCCCAACCTATGTAAGGTACGAATTCAATTAGCAGAATGTTTGTTGAATTTGCTGTGTGCGAAGATCACAAATTAATGTGTGTATATATCACAATTTAGATGAGATCCAATCTATCACAATATATACGATATGCAGGGTTTATATGTATAGCCACGATCTCTGTGATAATAGATTGCTGTTTAATATTGACCTCCTTAAGGTTGATGGTAATTACGAACTGCAGTGTTTACGTATTGTTGTATGTAATTCACTGTATGTATATTATCGATCTGCTAATATTGATTTCCCATGAACTGCTTGCTTATTATATCGTTCACCTTATTGCCATTCAAAAGAAGTATCATATTCATATATGATACCCGAAGACAACTTAATAAGTCGTGACTCTAGAATTATATGAAGAGTCACGATGGCAATTGGATGCAGAACCGATTCAATTATGATCGATTATGCATAATAAACTTAACCAATACGTAACAAGTCCAATATGATAAATCGATTACAGATCAATGCAATAACAAATATGGTTAAACCGATCATAGTCAACCCTCGATTATATAACGTAAGTAGATAATCGGATATATACGACCATAGTAAATATGACATGGCAAATGGTAATCACAATTAATCTGAAGTTAAAATACGAATCATGTTTAACTAAACAAGTAAATTGAATAACCAAATGTCCTAGCCGTGATTTCTACCCCTATCCATCAATCGTTACAAGAACCTTATCCATCCATCGTTATAAGACCCATCAATCGTTACAAGCTGAACCTATCCGTTATTTGTAGTGGGCACCGATCCATCCGTGAGGCACCTATCCGGCACTTCCTTTCAGAAGGCACTATAGAGATACTGATATATGATACATGCACGTTACAACCGACCCTTACCCCCTGCGTATTTCTATCTGCTTTTGGGGCAAAACCGCTGCTGCTACTAAACTAACAGGATCGCTTGCTTAACCTGCTAAATCTGCTGTTACTGCACCAAAAATCAACTAAGGAAGAGGCGTGAACACAGGGTTGTTTCCAAACTCAAGACATCGACCATCCGTGACAAATATGACTAAAAAGGATCAGGCAAGAGTCGCTCCACACAAGGAATGCACCGGTTAATAGGAAGGGAAGTAATGTAGAGTATATCAATCGGTGAATAAGAAATGTCTATCGATCAAAAGAAGAACAACATTTCAAGGGATTGCCCATCAATTTCAACCGATTAATAAGAAAACATATCGATTAAAGGCTTCAATAGATGAGAGTAAGCACATCAATAATTGCCAACGACAACAGTGCGCATAACGCAGAAAGGTTTTAGACAAGGAATGCAAATTTGACACTAATACCGATATAAAGTAAGGAAGCCATGTCGATAATATCAATCGGCTAATAAAGGGCAAAATATGCAGAATGTCATCAAACCATGCACTCAAAATAATAACCGTCACCATGCGCCGAACCTTGCAGGGGGTCTACACCAGTTAACAGTTGCTTCAAAAGACCAACACCACTCAAGACATGAATATCAACTACAAGATCAGAGAAGAAAATAGAAGGGGAGAACCATACTCTTATGTACCAATATACATATATACATTTAAGTCCGACAGAGACAAGGGATTGGGAGAAAAAGAACCAATACGGAGAGAAACATGGATCACACAAATTATAATATTATTAAAACATTAACCAACTAAATCTACAGAAAGTGCAAATACAAAGAACAGTTCCAACCTGGGTTCCTTCGTTCGAAAGAGGTAGTTCCAGTGTTGCAGAATGCTCCACGAGAGATTACAGACTACCAGATTTGAGGGAGTCCTTCCAAAATCCTACCAATCCAATCACAGATCCAAATACCAGACCCCAACAGAAATCCCCAATCCGAATACAAAAACCCAGACCCCAGAAAATTTTCAGCAAGCTCTTTTTTTTTCACTAGGATCCAACCCCAAAATTCCTCTCCCCTCTCTCTATTTCATGCTCCCTCCTCTACCAGAAGGCTTCTTCGCCAGTTCACATCCCAAATTCTCCCCAAATTACACCTGCCTGGAACGCACTTCTCCACACCTTCCATGATCCCCCTTAATTTGTAACTCCCCAAGCTTTAAATAGATAAACAAATAAATGAAATAATCAATAATAATTTAAGGACGATACATATAATGATTATTTATTAATAGTTTTCTATGAATTGTCAAATAAATATTTCATTTATTCCATTCCCTAAATCTAGTTATGAATAAATGTTAATTATCCATAAAGATTATTTTATTAGGACATCAAATTGTTTAGTTAATAAAATTAGCTTTATCTGATGTTGATTCTATTATTTACCATTAAATTTTTTTTTATTCTTTCATTCACCATAGATAAAATCGTACATTATATTGATTAAAAGTGTTTAGTCCTTTTAAGTTGATTGTACATATTAAGAGTGATCATTCTTACCTCACACATATAAGGTTGAAAGCACTTTATGTTATTCTGCATCCATCAATAAACATAATCAAGGTAAGTACGTAAGTCCATGTTCATATTATTTGAATCAACCTTAAATAATCTAAGATAAAATTGGAACTCTGAAGTGTCTATATCCGCTGATAGGCGGGGTTCAACATAAGGGGGTCATGACAAACTTATTCGTAGGCCAATATCTTCCACTAAGTTTGTACTGCATGATGGCAATGTTAACAACATATGTGATTGCAAACATTCTTGCGAAAGTGTCTCTTGTTGACCGACTCTTACAAGTTACACTATACACTTTATTCAACAACGTCACCTTGCAAATGTCAAATGTTGACTTCAACTCTCAAATGGTATGCACACACATTGTTCCTTGCTTCTCAACCAATTAAATGATCTTGTTTTGGAATATTCTTGCAAGATTTTACACAAATTTACATATGTCCATACTTTTGCAATATTATTTTATGGTTCTTGTTTGTTTTTCTACATCTCCTTTAATTGCAAGGCTATCCTAATTGATAACTTTGATATACCTTCAAACAAAGCAACCAATAGTTGGAACTCTAACTCCTCTCCTCCAAGCTACTACCCGCTTCTATCAAGTAGTTTTGAAGATCTATTGGGATCTTCTCCATCCATACAAAATTTTGTACAAAACATGTCCTCCAAAAACTCTACATTAGAATATTGACCCCATACCATAAAAATGAATGATCTCTATATGATAAATTATTAAACTTGTTCTAACTTATTTAAAAAAAGATGGTTTGCAATATGTCACTTTATCAATTATTATTTTTGCCAGTATTCTTTTATTTCCCCTTTCTATTATTTTTACCATTATTCTTGTATTCGACGTACCCATTGCACACCAAGATGCAATTGCTAGTTTAATATTATTTTAATAATAATAAATAGTGGGAATTGCCCCGAGAAGGCAAATTAAAGCTAAATTTTGATGGGGCATCAAAATCTAACCCTGGCCGCTTGGGATGTGGATTTGTGATCACACAAGGAAGCCTTTATCGCTAGCGGCAGTTAAGGCACCGGATGGTAGCAATAACGAGGCCGCGTTCAGAGCTCTCTATGAAGCCCTTAAATGGTGCAAGCAAAAAAACATTAGAGATATCGATATTGAGGAGGACTTGTTAATTATAATCAATGCGGTATCCTCAAACAAAGCGATAAGTTGGAAACTTCAACAGTGGGTTGCAAGTATAAGGGAGATCCTTGCGGACATGGATAACTTCTCCACTAAGCATGTATACCGGGAGGCGAACGAGGCCGCCGACTTCCTGTCAGAAGTGGTGATTGATGAGACTGTTTCAGTAATTACAGAGGATACTGGGCAGTGGGAAGATCTTTGAAAGATTATCGACCAGGAAAGAGGTGACTGGTAGGCGGCGGATGGCACACTCCAAGAAGTTGCGGAGGCCATCCGCATTTTGATGCATAATCTCTGTAACTAGCTATCAATCTGTTTTATGTTATTAATGAAAAGGGAGCTACCCCATGGTAGCAGTTTGCCAAAACAAAAAAAAAAAAACAAAAAACAAAAAAAAAATAGTGGGAAAGGTCTTAAATCTTATTTTTATGCATTAGCTGAGTAAATATTTCTATAGAAAAAAATGTGCCCAGGAGATAATTAAATATCTATGCAACAAAAACATTCAAATTGATTACATGATTTCATCATTCTACTTTGATCTATTTAAATAGACTAACAATTTGATCATGAAACCGAGTGAATACAATATCTCTCCGAATTTTCAGGGTTGGCGTAAGTAAACCATTCTCTATCTGCAAGCAAAGATAACCAACAAAATGAATGAATTTTTTATGCCATTTTTAATCAATCGTCCTCATAAATCACTGAATGCAGAAACAAAACATACCGTGAAAGGTTCCTCCAGCAGCAAAAACGGTCCTATTTGAAATGAGCAGCTTGACGTACTGCAAGGGACACAGTCGCAGACAATAAGCAATCACACAGAATTCATAATCACCAATTTCTTGACAATGTAAGATACAAACACTTGTCATTTCTCAAATATTGTCATTTCTCAAATATATTTGCTTTTTCATCCAACTCAGGATATTGCTTATATACACCCTTGGAAACCAATAAGTTTTACGTAAAAATTAAGGGGCGGTGAGTGGTTTGCCAAGTATGGCAATAAAAGCAAGATTTCAGTTAGGCTGGCACAGTGCTTATGTATTTTAGATAGAACGAAAAGAATCAACAGGGTATGTTTACTGGAAATGTCCATCTTCCAAGATCTTTCGAACATGATTGCAGGTACAATTCAATTATCTTTTCATCTCTTCACTACCCTTGCAAGGCCTCATCTAGGGGACACCCTGGATGACCAGGGCAGCTGCAAAGAATCATGACAATATCTGATAGTGATTTTCTTTAGAAGATAACATGCAAGGCATTTTTCATGAGCAAAGTTCTCCACTCCACTCAAGGGAAGTTTGTAATGTCCTCACTTTGAAATATAATTTAATAAAAAATAATAATAATAAAATTAAAATACAAAAGAATAAAAATAAAAATTAAATAAAAATATAAAAGAATATAATTAAAACTTGATTAAAGTTAATGACTGGTCAAACAGCATGAAATGATAAGTTGCGTCTCTCCAAATGTTATACCGGGAGAGGAGGGGGTTAATTTGGGAATCAAAAGTGCAGATCTGATTTAAATAAGAAGTGCAGATCTGATTGTGAAAGGTTGTGTCCCTTTCAAAGTGCAGAAATAATGAAGAGTTGCACTTTTTCAAAGGGTGCTAATGGTGGAAAGGGTGTGTCTCTTGCCAAAGGGCATACCTGATGAAGAGGTGCGACCTCTCCCTCACATTGAGAGATATAAAGGAAATGAATCAAAAGCAACCAGTGACATCACCATGGATCAGATCAGATCAGAACTGTTATTAAGTTAGAGGCAGTAACATCCTTGTTCTTGGTGATATGCATGGGAATGTGCTTAATATGTATGCTTAAGATATGAAGCCTGATAATGTTCTTATGCAGAATTTAATAGTAATATTAATATAGACTGCAATATGTATGACAGCTATACTTAATTACATATTTATTCATAATACATTAGAAGTTAGTAAACTTACAGCCCAATTACTTAATCATTTCTATTGCCCCCCAGATGGAGAGGTGTGGTGTTGTTAGGGAAAGGCAAAGTAAATCCAACCCAAATTACGTGAGCCCAAGGGTGGTCTGGACAGATGTTCCTGAAACCTGGCCCAATTTTGGAGTTGGTGTCATCGCGCCCTAGACAAATAAATCCCTATCCAGGGTTGAGGATTAGAAAGGAAGTAAGAATTGGGGCTTGAATATAGCCACTATCAATTGTACTATGAATAAATATGGTTATCTAGTTTAATAAATTAATTTAAGGCATGATAATATTACGTAATGAGTGTTGATTATAGGGAAATTGGCAGCCTCCTAGTAGGGACATTACAAAGTTGTAGCCAGCTCTTCCTGCTTCTAATTGGCTGACTTCAAATTGTTGTAACAATTAAAAACTTTGAATAAATGGTACAGTATGCAAGCGAAAGCCACAAGCAAGGGCTCTGTTAATACTAGTAGGGATGGAAACAAACTCTTTAAATTCTGGGATTCCATGGAAAACAACCATAATATCCCAGGAATCCTACAAAAGCCAAGCGACTATCCCTGCAAATTAATAGGCCCACCTTGAAGAAAATTCAAATATGATAGAACACCTAAGGCAATTGTCAGATAAAGCCCTAGTATGTCACTTTCATCAGTATTTACTTAAGTAACATTTAAATCAATGAACAAGAGATCATTGTCAAATCAATGGACAATTCTCCACTACTTGCCTTTAGAAGGGCTTCTTCATTGTGAGTCAAAGATCCTCAATGAACAAAATCTGATTTTTGCAGGAGGTCCCTGGGTTCACCAAAACTTTGGATTATACATGAGGAAATGGTTAATGAGTTTTCCACTAATTTCCAATATGGGTAATGTCTACATGGCCTCCCATTGGCATTCTGGAATGAGTATGCCCACCAGTCAATTGGAGAATTGATTGTTGATCTCCATGAAAAAACCCAAAAACAAAGAGTTGAGGAAGGGAAGCCTAAACCAGAGTTTGCAGCATCCCGAACCCACAGAAACCACTGCTGGAGGAAATATATTAAATTTGGAAGATTATACATCCATGACAAATTGACTATGAAATCTTGTTTTAGATATGGGGCACGCAAAATTCAAAGACACCTTCAAATAGGGCAACCCAAGAGGATCACAATAAAGACGAAAAAAAAGAACCCAAGGAGAAAGGAAGTAACAGAAGTAGGAATAAGAAAGAAATTGCTCAACACATGAATGAAGACCTTGTTGAAGTTTCAAAAAGCTCTAATACCATGTTGAATTTTGCAACACAAAAGATTGAAACATAGGCCTACAATATCAAACGGCAAACACAAACACCTTCCACAAATGAGAGTTGCACAAATGAATGCTATATTACTCAAAAGCAAAGAACACATAATGAATTACAATTGTACAATGAGGTGCTTATAAAGAAAGCACAGAGCTAAATTTAGGAGAATTAAAAGCACAAGAATGAGGAGCTAAATAAAGTTCAACTCTAGCTAAACTAGATGGATAAAAGGTAAACAAGGTGCACAAATAAAATAAGCACTCCTAAGTACTTAAGCAAAAAAGCATAACTAGTTGTAAAAAACCAACGAATAGCTAAATATGCTCTAACACCCCTCTTAAGTGAAACTTAAGGTGAGTAGAAAAACTCTTAATGTATGAATGTAGAAATGGGCCCTGGCAACAAAAGGCTTGATTAGGTACATATGTACAAACCAATGAAGTCTCTCTAAGCGGAGAAAAGGAGAAAAAACCGTGTGGGAAAAAACCCCTCCAAAAGCGAGAGATGCAATACATGAAAAGAAACATGAACTACTGAAAAAAGAATGAAGGACTAAGAAGCCTCCAAAAAAATAATGTCTCAAAAAAATAGGAACATGAAGAACATCCTCGAACCACAAAGAAGTTGCAGACAATTGTCAAATGATAACTGCTATAGTGCCGAATGAAGAACATCCTCTAAAACAAAGATGATAATCAGAATCAAAAAGACAACAATCTGCACAAGTGCCCCCAACGACACTACTCGAACAATCAAATGGCAAACAAAGGCAAAACATCTGTCAGTCGAAGATACAAATGACACATGAATCTGCACGAGTGACCCCAATGGCACTACTCAACCATGCAAGAGAAAACTAATAGTCTGAAAAACATTGATCAACAATTGAAGATTGAAGGTCGCCTCCACAAAACTGGAATGCAAGAGCATCCAACTCCAAAGCAAAACCAATGAAGCATTAGCACCAACAGTAGAAATCCCCCCATAATGTTGACAAAGGAGAGACATGACAAGTCCATTGAAACTGTGTGTCACCATGAAGTGCATGAAGAAGAATCTGAATGTGCTCAAGAAAGTATCTGCAATTGAAAAAGGGTATGCAATAGATCCACACACGCATGGGACAAGAATCTCTAGGATTCAATATTGTCATGGAGGGACACTCACCGGACAAAGATGTGATGGTAAAACAAAAAACACTACACAACCCCCATGGTACTTTATAATATAGTGTGTGTACAAAATAAGGTACAACAAAATGTGCAAAATCTCCAAAAACTATACACAAGAGTGCCACTTTATCTTAGTATGTCTACAAGCAAAGAAGTGCATGGAAAGGATGTTCAAAATGCCCAATTAGGGAAAAGTGTTGCAAATACATCGAAGCCATCTATTGCAAACAAAAAGATTCTAGAAGCCTGAATGATCAAGTAATCAGCCATGAAGTGAAAACACAAAAGATTGAATAAAAGTCACTTGGAGAAAAATCTGGAAAATAGAACAACTGATTTGAATAGGTGACTTGGAGAGCTTTTAGACAATATGTAGAACTCGAAAAATAGAGTTCGAATGTACAAGATATGGCCCCAAAAGTGCAAAATTTAAAGGCCGACTTTGGAGGCCCGGTATGGAAAATTGGTGTAGAATCTGATAAAACAACCTGCAGAATAGGATAGCCCTCTGAACTAGCTTTCCAATGATATTTCGTTTGCTCGATTTTGACTCCGTATGACAAAAACATTGAAGATTCTTTTTTAGGGCTTGGAAGGCTTAGAGGGACCCCAACAAAGAAATATGTATGAAAATAGCAACTTTCTGAAAATAGAAAGTTTTCAAAAATAGCAGGTTTCCAAAATAGAAACTTTCCTAAATAGAAATTTGCTGAAAATGGAAACTTTTTGAAAACATAAACTTGCTGAAAATGGAAACTTTCCAAAAATGGAAACTTCCTAAATTTTTTTTGCAAAGAATTCCTTGATCTCTGATTTTGACAAATTGATAGTAGGCTATTTTCGGGTTCTCAAGCCTCTTGAGCATGATGGTAACATTTGTTTTGTGCCAAACTAACCAAAATTTTCAGCTACCTCCAAAACTCACCTCGTAAAATGTGCCCTCAGTCAATTCGACCCCAAATTTTGATGAAACCTAAGTCACAAGGTTCAAATTCAAATTCGAATTCGACAACCATAAAATTCAGATGAAATTTGACTAGGGAAAAATTCGAGAAAAAAAAATTCAGATTAAGTTCGCCTTATATAATGTTGTTTATTTTAAATATATGTAATAATTCTAATAAATTATCAAAATAGTTTTAACATTGCTAAACAGATTTGAAATCATTATAAAAAGATGGCACATTTATAAAATATAAACCATAAGAAACATGTGAAATCACGATTGCGAAGATGATTTATTTTCAAAAAGGTACAATAAAAAGTCAAGACTTCAGAACTTAAAAAAAGCTCTAAGTCATCAAGAGCACTTGGCTCAGATGGTGTAGCATCATCATTTGTATCACTATCCAATTCCTCATCAAGAAAGTTAGCCTTGTTAGTGTTTTAGATCAGGAATGTAATAAGTAGAATACACAACACAAAGAGCAATAAACACAACAGTTTATCTTGGGAAAACCCTCCTACTCGAGGGAGAAAAAACCCAGCAAAATATATCTTATATATATATTAGATACAAGTGCAGAATGCTGCATGCAGAGTCTGGACTTACACAAGGCTGAGTAAATACAATGAATAATAGCATCACTCCTTGATGCAAAGATACAAGTGAAACTGATATGCTACTAAGAGAGAACTCCATCTTGAGAGAATGCCGATTGAATTAGAGAATGACTTGATCATATGAATGAATGGACTTCACCTTGTATATATACAAAACAAGGTGACTCTTCACTTAGGTCGACCTCTTTTTAAGAAATAATATAATTTGTGATTAAGGCCGACTTGCCTTATTAATTATTTATTATTTAAGTTTTGAGAGAAAGATATCTCCCGCTGCTATAACATCAACACTCCCTCTTAGCTAGGGAGGTATCTTTCCAGATATCCACATCATGGAGTCTCTCAACATGACACCCACAATGGCTACACCCATTTGTGGAAAGCTTCAAAGGTTCATCACGGAATCCCTCAATGTGATGTCATCATGGAGTCTCTCAACATGATGTCTACCATGGCTACTTCCATGTGTGGAAAGAAACACATGTACAAGTGCCCATCACGGAGTCTCTCAACATGACACCCACCATGGCTACTCCCATGTGTGGAAAGAAACACACGTAGAAGTGCCCATCACAGAGTCACTCAATGTTATGTTTTCATGGAGTCACTCAACATGACATCCACCATGGCTACTCCCAGGGGGTGAAAAGAACCACATCTCCATCTCAGAGATGGACAAGGGCTTTCACCTCAAATTTCTTCGTCTCAGAGAAAAATGCATTAACAAGGGCTTTCACCTCAAATTTCTCCGTCTCAGAGAAAAATGCATTAACAATAGATAACACAAATCATTGATGCTAAGCCTCCCTCTTAGCAAGGGCTTCAAGTACTAGTATGCTTGCATAAGTTGAAGGAAGGCAAGAATGTAATTTCAATTCATTCAAAGGCCAAAGGCCAAACTTACAGTTGCAGAAATGCAAAAATAATAACAAATCTTCAAGAGAAGAGAAAGAGCATAGGAAAGCTCAAGGCAGCAGGGAGAGAACCCTTTACAATGAGGCTTAAACGCCTTATATAGAAAAATGGTTACAAGAGTTATCATGACCCTTGCATGTCAGTCTGGGAGTGCAGGAAAGTGCATGCACTTGACTTCAGTACTTGCAAGAAACCTAGCCATACCCACAAAAGGCAACCCTGAGAAGGTGGATCGAGTGACCTTCCAAAGTCAGAGTATGCAGACATGACATAAGTCACCACAACAAGCATGGCCCCGTACCTCCCTTGATGGAAATCCTGCCAAAAACATTAAATGCACTCCTGTGGCTCCACAAAGAAGGTGCATAAGCCACCAAAACTGTTGGAGCATTTAAAGCCTTGAGTGTCGATCACGCCATCCAAAAGTGTTGCCAGTCGGAAAGAAGTCCGGGGACTTCATAAACTCGGGTTCCCGAAGTGGGGAAGACAAGGAAAGAACATCGAAACCTCGGGGTTCCGGAGTTCCGAGGAAGAGGAAAAAGACGCAGAAGGGAACTTTGGAACCTTGGGGTTTCGGAGAACTAGAAAAGCACTGAGGAAGGAACTTTGAAACCTCGGGGTTCCGGAGTTTTGGGGGAATTAGAGAGAAAAGGCAAGGAGGGAAGGAACTTCGGTTCCGAAGTTCTGGAGAGAAGAAAGGGAAGCAAAGGAAGAGAACTTCGAAACCTTGGGGTTTTGGAGTTCCAAAGAAGGCAAGGGAAAAGAACTTCGGAACCTCAAGGTTCCGGAGTTCCAGAGAAGGGCAAGGAAAGGAACTTCGGAACTTCGGGGTTCCGGAGTTTCGGGGAAACTGGCAAGGGAAAGGCGGAACTAAGCAAAGGAACTTCCGAACCTCGGGGCTCCGAAGTTTCGAGGAAGAGAAGAAGAAAAGAAAAGAACTTCAGAACCTCGGGGTTTCGGGGTTCCGGGGAACGAAAGAGAAAGAGAAAGGAGAGGAACTTTGGAAACTTGGGTTTCCGGAGTTCTAGGAAAAGAAAAGAAAGGCAGCAAAGGGAAGGAACTTCGGAACCTCGGGGCCGAGGTTCCGGAGTTCCGGGGAAGGAGAACAGGAGAAGGCAAAGGGGAAGAACCTCGGAACCTTTGGGTTCCAAAGTTTTGGGGAAGGAAGAAAAGCCAAGGGAGGAACTTCCTCCGGACAAGGCAACACTTCACACTTCATGATTCTTTTGCTTTCTCCTTGATCAACGAGGGCAGCACTGGTCCATGGATCGTATCTCTAATCGGTTCTTACTGATGGACCAAGGGTGTCATAAAATGACAACAATACCCTTCACATAGGGAGAGTCTACTCCATCAAAACCACACAATGTATTGCCAGACAGTTATAGAAATCAACGAGGGTGAAATCAAATACAGTACGACTCTAGAGGACATCCGATCATACAGTGTTGACAATGTAGTGAATGGGGACACTTTGCAAGAGTTTGCCAAAATAAGAAAGAAAACGTACAATTATTGTGCAAATGGTGTGGACCAGGTGACCATGAAGACACCAACTGCCAGAAGCAAAAGAGTATTAATATGCTGGACGTGGAGGAACAAGACGAGGTAGTTCTATGCAATATCCCCATCTTTAACTTAGGAAGTAACAAGCGATATACAGTTATGTGATCAAGGGTGGCAGCCTTGATAAAAATTCTGAATGGTTAAGAGTAGAAAATAATAAAATGTAGAACAATAAGGATAAATACAAGATAGAGAATAAATGCCTAGTCATTGGGGCATGAAGACTTGCAAGCATCCAAAATTAGATAGCTATAACTGACTATTGACTAAATATATGTAAAGGAAGACTATTAGTTCGATACCAATCTTAAGAGGACTGCGATTAGATAGATCTCCAAATCAATGATCAACCTTTGATAGAGTAATATATGGACCAATTGTTAGCAACATCAATAAGGGTAATGAAGACCATTATGAAGAGTAGCGGGCAATCAGAATACTAAAATAGATCAATAGAGCATCAATTTAATCTGTGGTGATGATAGTACCATATGAGTCACTAAGTATTGAGAATTATCAACTCATACATCAGTGATCATCAACAGAAGTGATTGATAATCGGTTTGTAACACATTTATTAGGATTTGTATGTTTGCCCTCTCGGGTGAATAGCTTAAAACATAAAGCACGTAATGCAGAATAACGCCATAAATGTCAGACAAAATATAAAAGATGTTATTCCATTCATAATTGCTGTCGTTGCAAGTTACATTCCGAAGTATATAAAGATATCGAGGGGGTGCGAGAGCCAACCGTCGCACTGCAACTGCCACCCCTCAGTTGCCAACTAACCAAAACAATTACACATAATTAACTAGTCTTATTTGCGTGTACAATAATGCCGCCAACATCATCCCCCCCAAAAGAAAAGTCGTCTCCAGGCGACTTACAACAAAAATGGAGATAATGCAACCTGTACAATATATATCAAAAAAACTAGGGAGTGGGCTGAGGAAGCGTCCCTGAAGCAGAAGGCTAAGATGCCGGTGTCTGGGCCGCCAAGCGGGCGTGGAGCTCATACACCTGTTGAGTGCGTGCTGTCACATCCCGCTCCGCCACCAATACTTTCTCCAAAGCTGTCTTCACCATGTGTGCGGCTTCCAGCAGCTCCTTTTCTTTTGTATCTGTTGCCTCCGTCGCGCAGCCCAACTGAGTCTGCAACAGACTCCTCTCGGTACTGACGACATCCAACTCCTGCTGCACGTGGCTCCTCACACTCTACTCAGCCGCCAGACGAGTCTCTACCTCGACTGTCTCTGCGCGGGCCTCCTCTAGTTGTGCCAATGACTGTGCCCTCTCGGCTGCCCATGAGGCCTGTTGACTGGCCACCTCCTTCTCCAACGCTACTTGGGCAGCCTCGCGGATCGTAGACTCCTGTTGTGTACGCCTCAATGTATAATAGGCATCCCGGTAGACCTGCCCAATCTCGCGGACAACTACCGTCACCCGACTCTCCACAACGGGCTGACGCAGCCTCCAAGCCTGGAGCATCTCCTCTGTCTTAGTAGTCGGCCACCCCTGAGACTCAAAGTAGGTAGCAAAGGTTGTCGGGCAGCCCACCCGCATAAACTGTAAGACCTCCTCTAGCTCCACCACCACCTGCTGCAATGCTTGCGTCTGGGCAGCGGCCACCACTCGCCTACCCCTCGTCACCATGTCAGCCATGTCAGCTAGATAGGTCTCAATATCCTCCCCCGTCTGCGCCGAAGGCTGTGAAGTCTCTGGTGGAACGGACACAACCGCATCCTGTTGTGAAGGTACCTCCTCTGCCACCGAAGGTGTACCATCCCCTGGCGCCTGCCCAGCAGAGGCGACCTCCCCTGCCTCGTTCCCAACTACGAGTCCATGTGCCTCGCCTGATGAGTCGTCCAAGTCGACTACCTCTGCTCTAGTCTCTCGACACGGTGAAAATACAACACCTCCCTCCGGTTGTGCCAATGTCATCTGAAACCGCTGTGTGAGCCAGCTCTGCATAGCCACAACCGACGGGTCGACACACATCTCTACAACCAGGGGATGGTTTGCTGTCGTCGGCTCCTCCAACAAAGACGCAGAAACAGTCACCACTGCGTCACTCCCTACAACGTCCAACCACACTTGAGGCTCTGTATTGACCACCTCCCTCAGCCCCTGCTCCTCAGCGACCACTACCCGATGCGGTGACTCCTCCGTCCTTGACTCTGCCATGTCCTCGGTAAGTGCCATCGTCGTTGGGCCTGGTGATGCTACCTGGTGCTAGAGGGGGCCAAGTGTAACTGGCATGCGGCTCTGCCCGAAGGCCGGAATACAGGTGCCGCCCACTCCAGATGATGGCACAGGCATGCCCATCGATAGCAGTGGTGGGGCAAACAGGACCCGTACCCACTCCTCCATCGCCCTGCTGCTATCATCCTCCTCATCTTCTGCTTCTGAATCCTCCGTACTGCTGGAATCCCTCCCGCTGTCAGGCTCCCCTGAGGCCGAGCCGTATCTACCGCCCATTTCCGCTTCGCGGAAGAGTGCCCAATGTCCAAGTGCCTCCAATACATTATTGGAGGCTCACCTGTTGTCAACGGTCCCTATGGCCGTACCTCCAACTCTTCCTCGGGCACTGCTTCTCGCGTGGCCTCCAAGAACAACCCTATAGCGTAGTGGGGCATATAGAATGTGCGATGCTGCAACGTCAAAAACTCATACATGCGCTTTGCGAGTAACGCGACCCAATCATACACAATGCCAATCATCAACCCGTTCATCAGCATAATCTGAGGAAGGGCGATGTCCGAAGCCCTACCCGACCCTGTCAATTTGCTCTTGATGACATCCATAATGCATCGCCAGTGGCCCTCTGCAACAAAAGTCTTACGGATTCCTCGACCCTTCGTGGCATTAGCCACGTTGTCCAACTCTGCTGTCGTCAAGTTCCTGGAGATTAATTTAATCCACCGCTCCTCTTCTCGCTTCATCTTTTTGGCCTTCAATTCTATTTTCTTGCCCTGGCTGCCTGGAATGCCGAATACCCTTGTGAAGTCCCCTGCTTTGAAGGATATGGTAACATCCCTCCCGAGGTATTCAAAAATGCTGGTGCATGTGTGCCTGTCGAAAGTGTCCACCATGAACCGTAGGGCACCCTCCACTTGTGCCTTTCGGAGATTTTGCTTCACGAGATCATTGTCGGGAGTGTCCTACCACCATTTCCGGCACTCCGACCCGTTCAGGCCTTCAAAGGTGATGTTCTGGGGGGTTAATGTATTTTTCGCACTTATGGCAGCCTGTGGTGCTTTCTGCTTTCTACTTCTGTCAGGCGTTGGCATCCATGGTGCCGCCTGCAACACGTATGCCTGATGATAAAACCCTAGTATTGCTATCCTTCTGGCTGCTACTGGAGGAAGCCTGCAGCTGTTTTTTCCAACTTCGTTTCCCTGCTGAATCCATTAATCTTTGGTATAACTGAATACCTATTAAAAATCGTACGGTCTTGGGCACCTTCGTAACGACCTCCTCCTTCTTTGTCCCTTTTTTTTTTTTCTCGTGTGGCTGCGTGGTCTACTTGTGGCAGTCCTTTTTCCCTTGCTTGGCTGTGTGGTTTACTTCTGGCGTGGGCTCGTGGTTTTCTTTTTATTTATTTCTTGTTTTAGTGCGGGTGCCTGCGGGGCTGCGCAGGATTGTGCGGGGCTGTGCGAGCGTCTTTCTTTTTGTTTGCGGCTGCTGTGTTTTATTTATTGTTTGCACGGGGGTTTATATGTGCGGTGGCGTCCACCGCATGGTGGCATCCACCGCCGGCGTGGTCACCATATGGTGGCCCCACGTCTTTTTTTTTTTTCTCATCCATACGGTTGTCGTATGGACCGTACTTTTTATTTTATTTTATAGTACACTAATAGACATCACTGACAAACATCCTGACTGGAGGGTCCAAGTTCCCTCCGTTAGTGATAAACCTTTAATTTCGACCCATTGATGGCGTCTGGTATCTCCCTCCCGTCGAGCATCCACAACTTGATTGCCCCGTTGGCATTGACCTCACGTACCTTGAAGGGCCCTAGCCTTCGCACTTTGAATTTTCTAGGTTTGATTTCGTTCCTTCCATTGAATTTCAACACTAGTTGCCCAGGAGTAAACTTCATCCGTCAAAGATGCTTGTCGTGCCAGACCTTCCGTCTTTGCTGGGCTGCCTCTGTGGCCCATTGTGCCATCATTCTTTTTTCGTCCAACTTGCTTAAGGCATACAGTCTCTCCCTCAGACTCTCCATATCCTCGAGTCTGTTCTCTACTGCAATGTGAAGGCTTGGTACCATGAATTCTGCTAGTACCACAGCTTCTTGCCCGTACATGAGCTGGAACAGAGTCTGGCCTGTGGTCACCTTGTAGGTTGTACGGTAGGCCCACAAGACCGAAGGTAACTTTTCTTCCCAGTCTTCTCCCTCGACACCGCACGACTTGTATATCACGCTCACAATAACCTTGTTGGTAGCCTCGGCCTGCCTGTTGGCTCGCGGGTAGTAGGGGCTAGATAGTGAATGAAAAATCTTGAATTCTGTAGTAAGGAGTTTAATCATGTGGTTCACAAAATGTCTGCCTCTGTCGCTTGTCAACTGCATAGGGATCCCATACTGCGTAATAATTTCTTCGTAGATAAATCTTGCTGTGCTTACGACCGAGTTGTCTGGTAGGGCTCGCGCTTTGACCCACTTTGTTAAATATTTAGTGGCTACCACAATGTACCGACACCTCCTAGCGCGGCTCACTTTGAGTGGCCCAATGAAATCCAGCCCCTAGCGCTCGAATAGTTCTTGAGCATGCGACGGGTTGAGGGGCATGAAATCCCTTTTCAGTGGCCTCCCCGCTCTCTGGCAGGTATCACACCCCACTACCCATTCTCTCGCATCATTATATACTGTGTGCCACCAGAGGCCTGCTAGCAACACCTTTCTTACTGTAGTGTCCGGTCCCATATGGCCTCCTGCGGGCCCCTCATGTGCTTCCCTCAGGATGCTAGGCACTTCTTCCTCCATCACACACCGACGTAACACCTCGTCGGGCCCCATTTTATACAATAAACCATTAATCAACTGGAATGTGCGGCTTCTCAACACAAGCTTTCTTCGCTCTCCCGACGGCATGCCTTGGGGGAATACAGAGGTGGAGAGATATTCCCCGATAGCAGTATACCATGGTGGTAGTACTGCGATCTTGAATAGGTGGGCGTCTGGAAAGTCGTCATTTACCCCTTCTGGCAGGTCTCTGGACCTGATTCGGGACAGCTGGTCAACAATGACATGGCTTTTTCCTGGCCGTACAATTATTGTGAACGTAAACTCCTGTAGCAAGAGTAGCCACCGACTAATCCTTCCCTGAATTATCGGCTTGTTGACCAAGTACATGAGGGCTTGATGGTCCACGTAGAATGTGAACGGTGTCGCCAACAGATAGTGTTTGAATTTTTGTACCGCATAGATCATCCCCAATGCCTCCCGTTCTGTTGTGCTGTAATTCTTCCCCGCTTTAGATAACAGTCTACTGGCAAAATAGACTCGGCAAGGCCGACTCGGCAATGACTCGGCAAAATAAAAAAAAACCTTGAAATTAAGAGATTTTTAACAATTTAAAACTTGTTTCATGCACCCATTATTGAATAAAGCTCAATTATAATGTGTGCTAGCTTGTAATGCCATGAAAGGCATGTTGGTAGAGTATCTACTTGTTTGGGGCTTCTCTTTAGTATTTTCTTTGGCCAAATTGAAATTTTGGGAGCACCAACATGAGACATCAAGAACATCTTCACTTGGAAATTGTAAGGATTGCATGTGTATGGTAGCATTAAATAGTGTGCTTGTTGAACTTAGGTTTTACCTTGGGACTATAGTTGACCTTGGTCTATCTTGGACCTCTTAGTTTTTAGGCTATATATATGTTGGATGGAAGGGGGAATTGTGAGGCCAGAAGGGTTTGAAAATATGCTCCTCAGAGACATGTCCCTTGCCAAAAATAACCTTGTGCCCCATGGGGGGATTTTTTGGGATGTGGAGACAGGTAGGAAATGTCCCCAACTCACCCCCTTTTTTCAAAATTTTAAGAAACATCCTTGTTGTGAGGTACTCACACATCGCCCCATTGCAAATGAAGACCCCCACTTTTTGCTTTCTAGGGTTAGCTCTTTTAGTTTTGTTGTTGGTTGTTTTAGTGTCTTAGCCTTTGCATTGAAGGGATTGAGTTTCTCAAAGGTCATCAAATCGAGTGGATCTCCTCAAGGTGGAGTGAAGGAGGTTAGGTCAGTTGAGTGATTAGGGGTTATTTAGATCATTCCTAGGGTTTTTGTGTACTATTTGGTCACGCTTCAAGTTGCTAAATCAAACCTTGGTTGAATGTATAGTGTCCTCCTAGGTCGCGTCCCTTACATCAAGGTCAGAGTGAACTTGCCTTAAAAGTCTGGAATGTCATCCTGATCCTGAAATGGCCTGAAATTTGACTAAGTCTGGAAATTTGAAGGATCCTCCAAAAACTAGATTTTGCATTATAACTCATGGAGGTCCGAAACCACTCTCAAACATCCTGATAATATATATGGAATATAACTTAAAGTATAAGAAAGAGAAAAGACATAAGGAAATGTTATATTCCATATATGAATCCTGGCGGAGAGACTGGCCGAGTCTTGGAGCTTGGACTCGGCGAGTTTTGCCATAACTCGCCCGACTCGCGAGTCAGGCGAGTTATGGTCAAAACTCGCCGAATCCGAGTCCCGAGTCAGCAAAACTCGCCGAGCTTGGCTCGACTCGCTTGACTCGCGGCGAGTTTGGGAACTCTGGATCCAACCCATGATCTCCCACTTGGGCCAGTGTGGCACCAATTGCAAAGTTTGAGGCATCCACATGGACATGGAACTCCCTGTCCCAGTTGGGGTAAGCGAGGATGGGAGCAGCTACCAGCCTCGTCTTCAATTCCTCAAATGCTTCACTCTCCGGGGTCCCCCAGGTGTACGGCTCACCCTTGCGAGTGAGCTTGTCCAAGGGGTGGGATATTTGTGCAAAGTTTTTTATGAATCTCCTATAGTAGCTGATATGGCCCAGGAAGGACTTTACCCCGGTGACATCCGTAGGAGGCTCCATCTCCACGATTACTCGTATTTTGTCTGAGTCCGTCGTCAGACCTGCCTTGCATACGATGTGCCCAAGCAATTTGCCTTGTGGCACCATAAATCGACATTTTTTTGGGTTAAGGGCTAGTCTTGCTCTCCGGCATCTCTCCAGGCACTCTCTAAGGGCTACCAAATGCGTATCTTGCCCGCTATAGATGGACCAGTCGTCGAGGAAGGCTTTAAAATTCCCAACCGACATTTTGTCGAATATGTGCAGTATAATCCGCTGGAATGTTGCAGGTGCATTGCATAGGCCGAATGGCATCCGGTTGTATGCATAGACACCATCTTCGACCACGAAGGTGGTCTTCAGTTTATCTTCCTCGGCGATTGAGATCTGGTTATATCTGGAGAATCCATCCAAAAACGAGTACATCTCATGGCCGACCACCTCCTCCAGTATGCTGTCCGTAAACGGGATTGGGAAAGGGTCTTTAATCGTAACTGCATTGAGACACCGGAAGTCCACACAAATCCTTATTTGGTTAGCCTCCTTCTTTAGTGAAATGACTATGGGCGACACCCATTTGCTTGTCTGCACTTTAAAAATGATACCAACCTTGAGCATTTTTTCTCTTTGTTGACCCGCGCTGCATAGTTGCGGTTCATCTGGTACGGTCTTTTTCGTACCAGTTGGGCTCTAGGTACCAGCAGCATGCGGTGCACGCACAGTTCGGGAGGTACTCCCTTCAGGTCTTTATACGTCCATGCAAAGACATCTTTAAACTCCAGAAATATTTTGAAGGCCGCTGCCTTCAGCACAGGATCCTAGTCATCCCCGACTAATATATTCCGTGGGTCCTCTTTTCCCAGGTTTGTTGCCTTCAGCTTGGACTCTTCAAATTGAATGGGTTTGTCTTTTTCGAACTGATGTGCAGGTGCCTCGTCCACTCGGGCTTCCCCCTCCTTATATTCCCTGTTTTCCGGAGGGAAGACCTCTTTATCCACGGGCTCTTCTATCTACAACATGTTGCACTGAAAAAGTTCGTAATCCTCCATTTGCCAATGGAAGAGCCCATTGAGTGAGCACACTTCGTCTTCAGAACATTCCTCTAATTCGAGGACCCCTTCACTGTTTGGCTCCATCGCGTTCTTGCCTTTGCTTCCCTCGGAACCCCATTCCCATTTATTAGAGTCCTCTGAGTCCGAGTCGGAAGAGGCGAGCTCTTCACCAACATTTTGGGTTCGTAGGTCAATGATATATTTCCGCCCTCCCTTCTCCACGGAGAGTGTATTTTTCTTCCAGTTGTGGTTCACCCTCGTAGTGATCAACCACACTCTCCCTAGGATGGCATCATAGCCTCTTTTTCGAGGGAATAACCACGAAATCTAACAGGAATGGTTGCGTACCAATTGTCACTTGTTGGGCCATCAATAGGCCGAGTGGCTTGATGCCGTGTTGGTCCGCTCCCACCAGGTTGAATGTGGGTGGCCACAGGGTGGGCTTCCCTAGCCGCTTCCATGTTTCTTCTGGTAGTACATTCACCCCAGATCCCCCGTCCACAATGGTGTCCTTCAGAATGGTCCCACGGATACCCATTTCTACCATAGCTGGGTGTCTACCACTGCTCAAGGCTAGTAACATCGGGTTAGTCGAAGGGCTGACGGGAACCTCCACCTGTGGTGTACTCTTCGAAGCGGTGGCGGGAACCCCTACTTGTGGTGCACTCGACGATGTATGTGCGGTGCTTTGCACATTGGTGAGGATGGCAGTCCTCAAATGTGGCATAGAGTCTAGAAGGTCTTTTACCTTTATCGGCACCTCCATCTGCAAGATTTGCCCAATGATATTTTGTTCCGCTTGTAGGCGGGTTGAGGGACTCATTATCTCCGTGTCCTTTCGTCCTTCTGCCGCCATCTCCCGTTCAATGTCGGCCTTCGCCTCCCGTAGTCTCTCCTTCTCCGTGCGGGGGTCGGGATAGGTTGCCTTCTTCGCCTGCGTGCGAGTGATTGCCAACACTTCTTTGTCTTCGCCCCTCTTCTCAATATTGAGCAAATTCACCCCCTGCTTAGGGCGGTGTGTGTCATTGTGGTCATCGGGGCCGCACCATCTACACAGGCTCTGGGGGGTTTCAGTGTTCTGGCATTCCCGAGCGAAATGCCCCCATTGGTTGCAGGCCCGACATTGAATTATTGGCCGCCCCTTAGTATCATACTGCACTCTGCTCCGATTGTTATTGTTGTTGTTGTTGTTGTTGCCTCTCCCTCCTCTTCGATTTCCTCGATAACCATCGGATGATGCAGTGGTGTCGGCTTGCGTCTGGGCGGAGCCTGCTGCTGCGGACAGCGAGGGTTGCTCTTGCACGAAGAATACCTGGTTCCCTTTCGTTTTCATGTTGTAGGGACACTCTTTGACGGCGTGTCCCAACATTTGGCAAATTTCACAGAATGCCTTTTTCGGGCAGGTGCCTTTTGTGTGGCCTTCTTCCTTCGGAGCCTGCTGCTGCGGACAGCGAGGGTTGCTCTTGCGCGAAGAATACCTGGTTCCCTTTCGTTTTCATGTTGTAGGGACACTCTTTGACGGCGTGTCCCAACATTTGGCAAATTTCACAGAATGCCTTTTTCGGGCAGGTGCCTTTTGTGTGGCTTTCTTCCTTACATTCCGTGCACCACAAGTCTTCGTTTTTACTCATGCTCCCTCTCATATTCTTAAATTCCTTCATCATACGGTGCATATCCTTTTGAAGAGCTTGCACCTTCTTATTTGACGATTCATCACTGCTGCTTTCTCCCGAGGACTCCTCTTCTCCAGAGGACTTTTCCTTTTTCTTCTGCGATGTTTTGTCTTCACTTTCCAAATCCATCGCGCGATTGTAGACGTCATCGTATGAGGTGGACGGTACAATTTTCATTTTTCTCCGTAGGGATGACCGCAACCCTTCCACGAACCATCTCTTCTTTGGTCCGTCCGCCGGCTGGTTCTCCATCTTCCCCAGTAACTCTTTTAACCGTCGGCTGTATGTTCACAGTCACACTGTCTCATGCTTTCCCTGCTTTGTGCTTAATATCTCCGCCACGATCTCATTATCATCTCGAAGGAGTCGAAACTCTGTCTCGAAAGCTTTCTACAGGTCATCCCATGTTCCACCTTTGCTTTATCCACATCGGAGAACCAATCGATGGCTACTCCTCTCAGGGTGGCAGGGAACTGCACCACCCAATCAGCTTTGTCAACTACCCCGTTGGCTGACCATTTTGTTTCACACGTTCGGCAGTGCCGTACGGGGTCATCGTTGCCATCCCCGTTGAATTTAGGCAACTTCTGTTTGCTCGCCATCGATGGGGGTCGTCTACCTGGAGGTGGTTGTGGCTGTGTCTGTGCCCCTGTGTTGCTCCCTCCGGTCCCTTCGATGCCGATGGTGTGTCCTGCGGGGGTGACTGGAGGTACGGTGTTTTGCCTGCCGAGTGTGGCACCTACCGCACGGTTATCCTCCCCTTCGTTGTCACCTGCGCCCACTGCTGGCTCCCTTTGGTGATCCTCACTTTGTGGTGTAAGGGATAAGTTTCTGAACCGATCCCGGGTCTCTTCAACTAGATCTCTTCGTAACCTTGTTTCCTCCAGAAACTCTTCGTGGCTTCTCACCCTACGGTGGTCTGGCGACGCGTAGAAATTCCCCTCGGCTTCTGCACCCTTTGTGACACCTCCTTGGTTCCCTTCAGGCAACCCTTCGGCAGGTCATCCTTCGGCAAGTTGCCTCAGCCTTCGTCTACGTTCTACACGTTCCAGAATCAAGGCTCTCTGCGCGGCCTCCCACTCGTCCATTTCTGCTTTTTTATTTCTATCTTTATTCAATAGGTTGGGCATTAATTGCCGCACATTTCCAGAATTCGCAATACATAAATCAAAACACTTCTTTATTAATTCATTTCGTTAGATACAACTCGTGTCAATGACACTTTTATTTGAATATGGAAAGTTCAAGTTTCAATTCCCTCCTGGCTTGGCACCATCCCGTTCGGCTGCTTTCCTCGTACTGTTGAAGGATTTGTTGGCGTCGCTCTTCCTGGGCAATCTCCTCCAGGCGAGCTTGTTGTGCCAGCGATGCCTGTGCAAGCAACCAGGGAAGATGGTTCATCAATTGATTTACTGCCGGGCTCACCTCCAACGCTGTCCACACGACACTTGGTGGGATTTCTGCCTCCGTCGCCTCTCGTCGGACGTAGGTTTGGATAGCTACCTGGAGCAGAATTGAAAATTCTCTCGTTGCGGTGTCTTCTCCTATGTAAAGTTCTGTTCGCGCGTCGTCGGCCTTTGGGTTTACCTCACCAACGGGTAGGCCCATCGTGTCCGTGCGCCATCCGCGTCTTCCGTTCCCGAGTACGTCTAGGCAACGGTGCCAAATGTTTGCCCTCTCGGGTGAATAGCTTAAAACATAAAGCACGTAATGCAAAATAACGCCATAAATGTCAGACAAAGTATAAAAGATGTTATTCCATTCATAATTGCTGTCGTTGCAAGTTACATTCCAAAGTATATAAAGATACCGAGGGGGTGCGAGCGCCAACTGTCGCACCACAACTGCCACCCCTCGGTTGCCAACTAACCAAAACAATTACACATAATTAACTAGTCTTATTTGCGTGTACAATAATGCCGCCAACATCGTATTCAAGACAATCCATGACCAGCAAAATACGGTGAGTAACAATATAACCACGTGGATATGAGGAAATCACGATAATGCTATGGTTAAGGAGATCGACCAACTATGATATCAAATATCATTACACTAACTATTGATAAGATAAATTAGCATAATCTACATCTTAAGGTACATCAAGGCAGTGATACACAAGAAGAATCGAATAATAAACAAATATGATTATTAGACAAGATCGGCTAAATTCAAGAGGTACGATTAGAGATAGTTATGAAAGATGACAACATGAAAGGATGTGAGATGTGACTTATCGCTTCATCTTGGTTAGATATAAGAAGAACTAATTCCTCCATTAGAAAGCAGCAAAGTTTATGTATCTCTTTTATATCCTATTCGGATTGCTCAGTCTGAGCGAATTGACCTTGAGTCATTAAACTGGTTGCATATAGAACACATTTCAGATCAGAGAAGGCACCACCATTATTGCACGAGTTTCAAGAAAAAATCAGAAACCACAATCATCTCTCATCATTGTTAGTGATTGAGGATCTTCATTGGCATAGTTACATTGTCAAATCAGACACAGCCTTATAGCATTATCACTATAATATAAGGAAGGAGGTTTTGCATACATTATACAATGACATATCAGAAAAGGCAGCATTTTCTTCATCTCTGCAGCACCTTATCCGATGATAGTTGCAGATCAGATATATATATTATTATTCAATATCATTTTGCATACATCCAAGTGTCATACCCGAAATAGCAATGATATTTGTTTACATACATCATACATCATCTAAAAATAAGTGGTATCAATTATATTGTATAAGGACAATCAGTTATTAAATGATATAATAAACTATTATTTGCAATAAAAAAACTTCTATCATTATTACCTTCAGCATTATTTGAGATTTTAAGGAAAGAAGTCTCTTGCAATGATTGACTTAGTAATTGTTCCCTAATTCATAAATAATAACACAAGGGGACATTACATTCTGGCAATCACGAGAGCACAAATGAAGAAGGCAATGCACTTAGACCTTTGTATGGAGAAGGAATGACTCCGAGAAACCAGTAGAACAAGTGTTAGCAAAGGAATGAATAACCTCCAATGGAACTACAAGTACGCCATTGTGATCAGAGTTAGAGAAGAATATAGTTCGGTAGGTGCTATAGACAACCATACCCATCAAGGTGGCAAATTTTCTTCAAACTATGTAGTAATTGAGAGTGGCAATTACCAACACGGTCAATGACGACACAATCAGCCAAAAACAATGTAAGCCACGAGAGGAACCGATGGGGAAACCACCACGTGAAGGGAATGGGGCCAGTGATCCAATGTTGCTGATGGTGAGCATCAGGAGGAAGCTTGCCGTCGTCAAGATGGAAATTATGGGGAGGAAATTGACAAATACCATCATCGACGAAAGACCAACATTTTGGTCGTTGACCTTCCACTTGGTAGGTGTTGATCACTATGACATCAAGCTGTTGGGAACATTGATGGCACAAAAAGTAACGATTGGGACACAACAATTTATTTTGGACTTTGAAGTCATCCCATTGCAGAAGAAGGCATATGACACACTCCTCGGGAGGGGTTGGTTGATCACTGCTAAGGCAAATCACAATTGGAAGCGAAACACACTCTCATCCATTGAATCGGGTGGTGAGAAAAGAACTGGCGTCCTCTGAATCAAAATACAAAGATGGAGAGTGGGGTATGTATGAAGGAAAACAATGAAACCTAATGACGAAGGGGTGCTCGAGCTGGAAGACTGCTCTGAAGATGAGACGAGTTCCTTGAATGGACTATTTTACTGGCAAATGGAGGACTACGCGGTATTTTCGCCAACATGTAATTTTCTTGAAGCTACAACTCTTAGTGGAGAAACTAATGAAAGTGTATAAATTTATGTACGATACATCTGACAATATTGAGATGGAAAATGGAAGGAAATAGAAAAGGGAATCGAAGAAAATTAAGAAGGCAAAATATGGAGTCGGCCAATGAGAATTTAAAAAAAAATCAAGGTATTAAATTGGTACGACACCCAACATTGGTTCAACACTCAATAATCAATGCACAACCTCCAAGGAGTTTTACAGTATGACATCCAAGTCTTTGTTTTGCACAAGAAAATTTGGCAAAGCCTATCCAACAATCTTGGTATGACACTTTAAGATTTTGGCAATTGTATTCTGAGGTACGACATACTGTACAAGATTCCTAGACCCTCACAGTATGACAAGGAACTAGGACCATAAACCACAAACAACCTTGCCAGTTCATATGGAGGAAGTGACACCAGTACATGGCCGTATAGGAACATCAAACCGTACGAGTAGATAGAAAGGGCGTATGGCAAGAAGAGAAGGATACCGTATGAGGAGAAGAGAACGCTATACAGACAAGAAAGAAGCACGCCATACAAGGGAATAGACACTCTGTACGGACAAGGACAAGCCACACCTGATCCATATCATCCAACTGTATGAAGAGAAGAAGTAGCTGTACGCAACCCACAACATGGGCTTGTACGGGGAGCAAAGGAGGGAATACGAGGGTGGCATAAGGTCGTCTAGGAGGGCAAGGCAGCTGTATGGGATTTGTTTCAGATTGCACATGATTTGTTTCAAACTATATGTGATTTGTATCACATCGTACATCATGTGTATCAGGCTGTACGTGAGGTGAGGGGAGCCGTACGTGGTCAAGCCATATGGGAAGGGTAGCAAAAGTAGGTGGTAGGATTCGTATGGCAATATTATGCGAGTTTTCTGCAACTTCTAGTACGCCCATCAATTCTAAAGTGGAGAGTACAACTCTATCAGAATTTTGACGTCATACATTGGTTAAACACTGCGCTGCCCCTAGACCCCCAGTTGTTTTTTCAGGTACACTACCACTTTGAGTTGTCAAAGTACAAGTCATTGTCTACATTCTTGTCATTAGTTTTCCTGAATATTACTTGATGTTTACTTGTCGTTTGAAAGATGTTTTTTTCTTTTGGGGGGGATGATGTAGTCAACGTACAATGCCTATTGTTATGTTTGATAATATTGGTTATTCGATAATGAATTAATTGTCCAAATTAAGTTTCTTGTCGCTCTTGGGTAGTTATATGTGTCGGTTGGTTGATGGTTGTGTTCCTCTTGGCAACCGTTGGGTCCTTTAAATATGTAGTGTACTTGAAAAATCAAACGGGGGTCTATAAACCCATAATTAAATGCCATATAAAATTTTATTTTTCTTGTGTAAATGAGATGCTACAATAGTAATGAGGAACAAATACATGTTTTGTTGAGGCAATTAAGCATAAAATAGTCATTATTGTTTTTGTATTTTATCAAATTGTCTAACCTTGTAGCCATAAAGACCATATTTCCCCTTCCCATCTACCTTGTTGGATTTCCTTTAATTCTCTGTTTCATTTATAATGCAGCTTCTTTCCTTGAATTTTGTACCCTTGGATATACAAAATGACATGATTGTGTTGTCATATTGAAGCCAATCTTTTATGCTTCTTTACTCAGTTCAGTAACCCATATGTGTACTTTGGTGTGGATTATAAACAACTATCTTTCGAGAATGTCTTGTTCATTTTCAGTGCTAATCATGCTTTTACTAGCCCTCATCATTATAAATTATATTGTATGAAAGACTGTTCTCCAAGCAAACAGCTTCCATAATTGTTATGTCTATCATATGTAGATAAAAATAATATACTTGGAAGAATAAGATGTCTCTTGGAACAAAATCTGTTTCCCATTTGAAAAAAATTCCCTTAATATCTGTCTTTCATCACAAACATCAGTCACATGCATGCTTCAAAAGGTGAGGAAAGGAATGCATACTATTTATTTAGTTCCTGCCGAATCAAATCATTCAGGACTACAATGGTTGGTTCTGATGCAATATCCTTTGATTTCATCAAACTTTTTGCTGCCAAGTCCAGCTCTTCTTTGTTTGGAACTATTAAAGCACCAAGCCGGCGCTGGTCCTGCAAGTATATAGGGTTTGTAAGGATTATCTATAAACATGATACCTCCCATGTAGAAATAAATATCTCAGGATTCCCTTAACAATCAGATTTAAACACTGGACTACAATAACTCTTTAATCATTTCCATGAAGCCAGAACCAGGATTATTTTGAATTTATACCTGCCCAACAACAACAATTTGATGGATCACGTTACTCTGCATTGCAGCTTCTTCAATTTCTTCTGGTTCTACATTTTCACCTAAGGAGAGCAGTTTTCAAAAAATGAACAAAAATTAGGTACTTCATAGTTCCAGTAGAGAAAGATTACAGGAAGATGTTTGAAAAAAACATAAAATCAGAAATTATCATAATAGAAAATTATGTATAATTAAGTAGTTAAGAGTTGTAAAAAGGAATATAAAAAATTGCTGACATCCAAATATGAACTTGCATGAAACAATTAAAAAAAGAGCAGAATGCCAAACATGTATTAAGGTGCTAGTGGATGATCTCTACAGCTAAAAAGGTTAACCAAACTGTACAGCAGCTGTTAAGCTTAGTAAGAATAAAATAAATTTCTCATGTTTTAAACAATTCGAAGAGAGATGTTTCATCATTGAGAATGTTTGCACCTTATTTATGCTTTACCACAGGGAAGATTAATGTGCAGATGAGTCAGTCTATCTTTAGTCTCTGTTTTTGCAATTCCATCCATATTGTAATTTATGTGTGTTTCATATATTAGATAGCATAGTATTGCTCATTATTTTACTTCTATCTTCTACATTATTGTTACCTTAGCCCTTTCTTACTGCCTAATGGCATTATAGCCTTCATTGCTCTGGTTTACAGCTCAGTGGCACACATTTACAAACTACTACTTACATCCCTATACTGATTTGTCAACTGGTAGTTATGAATTGTGGGGGATTTAAATTGGTCTTTTACCTTTTTCCAATCAGAGGATCACTGTATCATAGAGACGTATTTTAAGCCAACAAGTTTTTGGTGAACCCAACATGAATCTTATCCTGCTTTTGATCAAGCCATTTTCATATTTTCCTTTTATCTTATACTACGCATCTTTTAGAATCATTTTTTGATCATGTCGCATCTTAAAGATATTCTAGCTAGTGTCAATCCCTTTAGATCCCATAGTAATTGTCAATTCACTCTTCCCATGGACATATCATTGAGGATAAAACCTTATGGTTTAATTTGCTTCAAGATCAACTTATCAACTTGGACCATCTATTTAATGCAAATGATTGAAATTATTGAGCATATGAACAAGAATATCTCGATTGAATCTTCAAATTAAAAAATCTAGACTATGGATTTACTTACACCCCTTCAAAGGATGGAACTCTTACTGGAATCCCCCTAGTGCCTGATTTCAGTACATCAATAGTGGGAATATCAAGCAATGTCCTGCCACCTAGCACTTCTAGTACAGAAGTTTGCCAAAAGTCTCCATTAGATAGTTCCTTGGAACTCCTCAAAGATCTCAAACAAGAGTGACCCATCTTTCAATGTGAAATTAGAGCATCCCACAGTAATGATAACTTTCAATGTCATGAGAATGAAGATACAAAACTTTTCTACGACTCACTCTTATTGACTCCTCAATCCTTTAGTCAAAATGGCATCTTTAATAAGGATACAACACACGAGGAATGCCAACACAAGCAAGCTTTTACTATTCAAGTATTTTATGATGAAGACTATATCATCTCCTATGCTCAAGCTCAAAAACTAGATATGATCCATTGCCAACAACTTGATCAAATGCATGCATTTAACTGCGAAGCAAATATAGTCTGAATATATTAAAAAGATGATTATCCCACTTTAGACATGAGAGCCAATGAAAATGAATATGAGCAAGTGCCTTATAATCCCCTCATAAATCCTCCTTTAGAAGACACAAGATGGATCATTCAACAAATATTAAAAATACACCAAACCAACCCCTCACTGGACCCTTACTAAAATCCTAAATAAAATGCACCCAAAATCAAACATTGGCCAATCTAATAAAGTTCAAAATTGACCAGAAAATTCATACCCCATTGGCCTAGTTTATTGTCATGTCCCCTCCCTAATTGAGTCGGCAACAATTTATTTTTAAGGCCCAATTATTGTTCTATTTGGGTGCTCAAATAAAGTGCTTTCTATTACATAATTAAATAACATTAAGTTACTTTTTATATTATTTTAATTTTAGGAGGGAAAATTATAATTAAGGGCTCAAAAATGTAATGCTTATAAAGGCAAATGTAATGCCCTCATTTTGTATCCAAATAATTATTTTCAAACTTATTTTCTCTTGGAAGCTTTCAAGGATGATAACCCTTGGTAGTGTGTTCTCGAGGACGAAAAACCTCTTGAAATCGCTAATTGATTGGGGATGAAAACCTTCAGTCTTATGGACTGTTGACTGCAAATTTCCATTGAACAATTTGAGAATTTTATTGACATTAATGGTAACATCAGCTGCTGCACCAAATTGGGCTGAATTTGCCTTTTTATCTGTTCTTTCTCGTGTGATCTGCCCCTCCTTTGTAAAAATAATTAATTTTAATAAGGGCGAATTAATTCTGGGTTTATTTATGCATAAGAATCAATAATTTTATTTGTTGCTGCCACAGAATGTTAGTTCTTAGTTTAATATGCATTTGATTTTAAATCTCTCTGATGTGAATAGTAGGGTGCTGCAAAGTTATTTGTTTGTGCTCATTGATAGTTTTTAAACCCTTACAGCAAGAACTTAACTCTCTGTGCGTTAGCTTAAATAAATTTGAATGATTTTAGTTAAGCTGTCATCTTTTGGAAGCAGTTAGAAACTTAGAATTAATCTATGCATGCATATCTGCCATTAATAAATTGTATTATCATCTTACCACCTACTGTATTGTTACTATTGGTAATTAGTCTTATTTATCCTTGCATTTTATACAACCACTCAGATCTGGCTGCCGCTTCCTTTAAAGCGAGATTGAATAGAAATAATAATTAAATTACTTAGATTACTGATTTATCAATGTAAGTTACTAATATCAATTTCTGATATTGCACTCAGCTTGATTATTCTGGTTCATAGGACTGAATTTCCTTAGTTTATGCAATTTTGTCTTTGGTGAATAATAAATCAGCTTGGATCAATTTAGTGGACTGATTCGTCTATCTCACATCATTGTCTATAAGTCAATATTGAATAACTGCTGCTATTATTTTATGTCATTAAATATTATAGTTTGCTGATAGCTGTTGCCCGTTTTATATTGCTACTGTTATTATTATAATTTACAAACAATTTATTTAGTACATTATCGTTGACATTATTTAGGATTTATGCACAAATTTCCACAAATAAAAAAGCTGAATTATCTAGGGTGAACCTGTAATGTCCCCTTTTTTACGGCATACTGCTCTGTGAGTGTTGGCTAGTTTTGGTTTTCCGAAGGTTTCTAGGTGAATTAGGAGAGTTCCAACGTTCTAGGAGATTTAAGTTTAAGATTTCTTGGCATCCAGTGGTGATTTGGAGTTTATTTGGCTTTCAGGTTTGCAGTGATGATCTTTGTAGAGTTTTAGGCCTTCTAGGTTGTTCTCTATAGTTCTTGGAAAACACTAATATTATTTTAGTAAGTGCTTGTTTTGGCACTCGACATCATTCTTCAGTATCGGTTCCTTCATGGCATTTTCAGTCTGAATTTTTGATGCCTTGGTGGTGCTTTTCGCAAAGTGGTTTGGATTATTTTAATATTTGCACTAAAGTTATAAAGTAATGTCTTAATATTCACTTTAGTATTGAATATTATAAAAGTTATGTCCCAAAGTTGGATGCATAGGGAAATGGAAATAATGGGGGAATTAAGTTGTTTTAAAATGTTAAAAGGCCTTGTTAAGTTCTTTCAAAATTCTGTGATCAAAATAGAAGAGATGGAGATATGATCTGAAAGTTGTATTTTATCTGCTATAGTGTGTTTTAAAGCTGCACCACACTTATCAATTTTGGTGTGTGCATCCTCCTCAATGTAAGCATGCTATATAAGTGGATGAGGGGTTACGTAGTGAAGAGATATGTCTTCCCATGTGGGAAGACACATCTCTTCCCTATGTACCTCTCACCACAGTATATAAACTAGTCACCGTTTACTTACCCAATCGGAAGGAGTGCGACTTGTTTGAGAATCGCTTTACCACCCGATACCATGAACGGTGTAACCGTTGCTCAAACACGATAAGTTAACTTTGGTTTTATTTATCATTAGTTAACGTTAACATATTAGTATATGTAATCAAATTAATATATATATATATATATATATATATATATATATATATATATATATATCAGAAGCATGAAATAGTACGACCGATGTTACAAAATTAACACTCCCTCTTAACTAGGGAGGACACATTTCATGTTAGAGAAAACATCACAATTCATCCATTGATTATGAAGAGAGGAGATATCACACCATAGTGATATTCAGAGATATGGTTCAACAATGAATATCAAGTCTCATGATACTCACCATAACTCATAGTTATCAAGTAAGGTATGTGCACTGGCATCAAGTCACATGATGTCTACCATATTGATAATGATTTCATGGCATGTCCACGAATATTATGTTCATAATATTCACCATGAAGATCTCTATCATAATTATGGTTTATTTAATGATATCAACCAACATATATCTACCATAATGTCTTAGAGATATATATACTATCATGACATGTCCACAGATATCAAGTCACATGACATCCATCAAGATAGTTAAATTGATAATTGTAAAATCGTCACCTTACAATATCAATTTGAAACAAGTGTTCATTATTGAAAAGTTGTCACCCTTCAATAATGTTCACAGAAGGCCCATGCAGTCATGGAGTCACACACATGACAAATAAAAGTGTTTACACACTAAACATCTTTAAATATATTAGTAAATCAGAATAAATGAGACTCTATCTCAAAATTAAATAACATTTTCAACCATACCAAGTTTATCTCTAAAGTGTTCAATCTTGATCCTGGAGAGAGACTTGGTAAGAATGTCTGCAATCTGATCACCTGTACTAATATAATTCAGTCGGATCACATTCCTTTCCACCATATCTCGAACATAGTGATAAAGAATCTCAATGTGTTTAGACCTGTCATGAAATACTGGATTCATTGAAAGCTTGATGCAACTCTGATTGTCACAGTAGATGATAGTAGGATTTAAGGGCTGACCAAACAGTTCTACAAACAATTTCCAGAGCCATACAACTTCTCTTGTTCCCATGGAGGTTGCAATGTATTCAACTTTTGTAGAACTCTGAGCAACTGAAGACTGTTTTCTACATATCCATGAGATCATTCCTGATCCTAAATTGAAGCAACATCTTGATGTGCTTTTCCTGTCAACTATGCTTCCAGCCCAATTAGAATCAGTGAATCCATGTAGGTCAAGTTCTACATGTTTATATTTCAAACCAAAACCAATAGTTCCTCGAAGATATCTCAGAATATGCTTTGCAGCAACAAGATGTATTTCCCTGGGTTCACACATGAATTGACTTAGTGCATTTACAGCATAACATATATTAGGTCTTGTGTTTACCAAATACATCAGAGATCCAATAATTTGTCTGTAGAGTGTAGGATCTGCAAACTCTGATTCTGCAGCTATTTCCTTTAGCTTGTGCAGATTTGTCTCCATAGGTGTGGTCATGGATCTACAATCCAACATTCTAAATCTCTTGAGTATATCAATGGTGTATTTTCCTTGATTAAGGATTATACCATCTGCCTGCTGCCAAACTTCCAATCCAAGGAAGTAGTGAAGAATTCCTAAATCTTTCATATCAAACTCAGAGGCTAATTCTTTCTTACATCGAGAAATACAATTATCCTCTCCTATGATTAGTAGATCATCAACCGAAAGAATAAGAATTAATGATTCACCATTGATTACCTTGTAGTAGAGATTTGGATCTACTTCATTCTTGAAAAACCCTAATTCCAAGAGATAGTGATCAATTCTTTCATACCATGCTCTGGGGGGCCTATTTCAGTCCATAAAGAGCTTTCTTTAATTTGCAGACATGTGATTCAGCCTTATGAATCACAAAACCTTCAAGTTGCTCCAAATAAACTTCTTCAATCTTACCATTCAGAAAAGCAGTCTTGACATCCATTTGATGGACTTTCCATCCTTTCGATGCTGCAATAGCCAAAACTGCTCGGACATAAGTGTATCTGGCAACAGGAGCAAATGTCTCTTCATAGTCAAAACCTTCTTTCTGTGAGAAACCTCTGGCAACAAACCTTTCTTTGTGCTTCTCAATGCTGCCATCTGCTGCATGTTTGATTTTGAAGAGCCATTTAGAAGATACCACAGATTTGCCTCTAGGCCTAGGCACAATATCCCAGACATCATTTTTCAGAATTGACTGATACTCTTCTGACATAGCATCTTTCCAAACTTGATGCTTGAGCGCATCTCCAACACAGGAAGGTTCTGCATCAATGATCTCACTCATCAAGGCAGTATAACTGGAAAATAGGTTAGGTCTCTTACTTTCTCTGAAGGTCCCCTTTGGAGCAGCATAATTTTCAGCTTCTTGAGGCATCTTTTTTAGAGTTCCGTGACTCGCGGCGAGTCACGCGAGTCAGCGGGCCGGGTGACCTTCGCCGGGTCACAGTGACCCTGACCGGGCTCGGACAGGTCACAGGGTGTGACTCGCCTAACTTGTCGAGTCAGCGAGTCACCCCCTGACTCGCCGAGTCCAAGGGTCGTGACCCGACCGGCGCAGCTTGAAAAGTGTGGATGCAAAAACAAAAAATCCATAACATATTTTTATTATTTTTTTTGCCATTTCCCTTTCTTCTAACCCTGAAAGGAATTGACATTCACTTTTATGAGTGGAAGAGTGGAAAAAAGAGAGGAAGAGAGAAAAATAGGAAGCCATAGTTTTGCAACCAGCTGAGAGGAAGAGGTGAAAAGCTTGCACAAATCACATTGGGGCAGCACTATAGTTGCATTGAGAGCATCAAGGAGTCCATAGAAGCTCATTTCAAACACTTCTCAACAAATTTGAAAGAGGTAAGTGTTAATTTTTATTGATTATGTTGGTTTTTTTTCTATATCTATGAATTTTTCGTTTTGTTGTTATTTTTTTTTAAGTTCAACTTTCCAAATCTATATTGTTGCTTGCATACTTCAATCACAATGAGATTGTTTACCTCACTGGGTAAACAGGAAGAATACAGAAACTGAACAGTAATGCACAATGCAAATACAAGAGAAGTACCAGAATAAGCTTGCCATTAATGTCAAAGGATGTTCATATTATAATCTGTCGTCAATATTACATGTCCTCCAACACCCGGAGGTGGTACAATATATGACAGCCGAAGGGGTGCGACACAACCGTCGCGACTCCAACTACCTACCCGTCGGCTAACTAACTGACCGCCGTAACTCATTATTACCGATGACAACATAAACATAATATACCAACATAACATAATGATTATTCCCGTCAACATCATCCCCCCCAAGAAAAGAAGTCGACTTCGACGACTTAATACAAAATAGAGATGAACGGCAGGAACTACTGACGCCAGTCGGGCCCGGATCTTATACACTTGCTGCGTCCTCGCCTGAAAACCCTTTTCTGCTACCATCTGATGCTCAAGTGCGGATTTCACCAATATTGCTTCCTTTGCCATCACAGTTCTCCTGGGCCTAACCCAAACTTGTCTGCAAAACACGTTTTTTAGTCTCAGCTTCCACCAACTGCTACTCAAATGATTCTGTCTCCCTAGCCAATTTGTGCTCGATAGCCACCCGTGCTGCTCTCTCGGCATCCAACTCCTGGGTACGCTGAACTAAGTCTCACGCGACTATTGCCTCCAACCTGGTGGTCAGCTCCTCCCGAGCCCTCTGTGCATCCACCAAGGCAACCTCACGTCCAACCGAGACATACTCCGAGTTCCTCAAAGCGTACCAGTCATGCCTGCAGGTGGCCACAATCCGTTGGCACAAATGCTAGGAGCCACCTCAAATCCTCCATCACACTCCCCAAAGGCTAAAAACTGAACTGAATAACTCCCTGGTGTCATACAACTGTGCGGACCTGCAATGCCTTCCCTCAAACTCTGTTTGTTCGCAACCTCCAAATCCATCTCCCTCTACAGCTTATTTCTTCCCCGCCAATGCTTAGCTGCAGGCTTCTTTCTCACAAGACGGACAACCACAACTCTTCCCGTGGTCTTCTGTAGCTCAAAATAAACTGGGGGTCTGGGGGCAACGCCCCCAACGGGGTCGAGGGGCAGCGCCCCTCGCGGGGTTTGGGGTAGCGCCACAGTGGGGTCAAGGGGCAGCGCCCCTGCCGCCAACACCAATTTACAACCTTCAGAACCCCACGAAAGTCCATGGCGCGCATCATTTCTGTGATATTTTATGATGTCAAAACCCTTCTTCTACACTCCAATATTTTCAGTGTCTAGGCTCCAGATGTCATCGAATCATTTTTCAATCCGTCGGTTTTTTTTTTTTTTTTTTTAGGCACTGTAATGTCCCGCCATACCACCTCCAATCGTGTGGCTTCTTGGTCTACCTGTGGCGATCGTTTTGCCCTTACGTGGCTGTGTGGAATTGTGCGAAATCCCGCTCTCCCTAAGCGGCGGATCAATCTGTAAGAACCCTCGACCCCATCCATCTGCTTCACTCCCTGCGGTAGCTCGTGGGCTGTGTGTATTGATCCGGCCGTGCGGTGCGTCCCTTTCCCTGGCTGCGCGGTGATGTGCCTTCGGCCGTGTTCGGTGTCTTCTTCCTCCGCGGGGTTTTATTGCCAAGGTTGGCTGTGCGGTGTGGTTGCTTCTTCCTTTCCTCAGCGGTGTGCGGCGTTTTATATCCTTGCGTGGCCTTCGGTGGTTCCACCGCACGGTGGTGTCACCTTGTCACCTTGGCCCCACCGTACGGTGGCCATTTTCCCCTTCTTTTTTTTTTTTTTTGACCGTACGGTCGGTATCGTACGACCGTGCGATTTTTTTTTTTTTTAAAGTTGTCTAGAGAGTCTTCGGCTCGGGTCCCCTGTCTCTGGGATCGCCCTTCATCCTTCTCGGTTTTTCTCGCCCAAAAGTCTCCTGCTTTTGTCCCGTGCCTCTCGAGTTGCTTGCCCGGCCTCTTAGGTCCCCTTCCATCCTCTCGGGTCCCCCTCCGGGCTCTCGAGTGTCTGTCTGGCCTCTCGGGTCCCCTGCGCGCTTCGCGTGGTAAGGTTTCAATTTGTACCCGTTGGTGGCCAATCTATTTTCACTGGTCATTGAAAGACCTGGAACCACAAATTCTACAGGGACCACGACCTCCTTCCCGTACATAAGAAGAAGAAGGATAATAAAGATTTTGAAGGCTGCGGCCTTCCACACAGGGTTCCAATCGGTGCCGACACTCTTCGGATTATTTACGTCGCCACTAGGGTTTGGGGCGTCTCCCTTCCAATATTCTCTGTATTCCGGCAGGTACACCTCTGTTGGTTGCTCTGGTTCCTCTACTTCAAGCCTGTAGCTTTGGAACATTTCGTAATCCTCCATTTGCCAGTGGAAGAGCCCGTTAGTCGAGCATACCTCATCTTCAGAACATCCCTCCAATTCTAGCACCCCTTCACTGTTCGGCTCCATCGCGTTCTTGCCCTTACTTTCATCGGGACCCCCTTCCCCTTTATTAGAGTCCTCCGAGTCGGAAGAGGCGAGCTCTTCGCCGACATTTTGGGTGTGTAGGTCAATGGTATATTTTCGCCCTCCCTTCTCCATGGAAAGTGTATTTTTCTTCCAGTTGTGGTTTACCCTTGTGTTGATCAACCACACTCTCCCCAGGATGGCGTCATAGCCTTTCTTCTTCGAGGGAATAACCACGAAATCTAACAAGAATGGTTGCGTACCAATTGTCACTTGCTGGGCCATCAACAGGCCGAGTGGCTTAATGCCGTGTTGGTTCGCTCCCACCAGGTTGAATGTGGGTGGCCACAGGGTGGGCTTCCCCAGCCGCTTCCATGTTTCTTCTGGTAGTACATTCACCCCAGATCCTCCGTCCACAATGGTGTCCTTCAAAATGGTCCCACGGATACGCATTTCTACCACAGCTGGGTGTCTACCACTGCTCACGGCTAGTAACATCGGGTCAGTCGAAGGGCTGACGGAAACCTCCACCTGTGGTGTACTCTTCGTAGCGGTGGCGGGAACCCCTACCTGTGGTGCACTCGACGATGCGGTGCTTTGCACATTGGTGAGGATGGCAGTCCTCAATTGTGGCATAGAGTCTAGAAGGTCTTTTACCTTTATCGGCACCTCTATCTGCAAGATTTGCTCAATGATGTTATTTTCCGCTTCCGTACGGAATGATGTACTCACCACCTCGTTGTCCCGTCGTTCGGTCGTCATCTCACGTTCAATATTGGCCTTTGCCTCCCGTAATCGCTCCTTCTCCGTACAGGGGTCGGGATAAGTGGCTTTTTTCGTCTGGGCGCGGGTGATCGCCAGTACTTCTTTCTCACCAGTCTTCTCAGCCTTCTCAATGTTGAGGAGATTAACCCCTGCCTGCGGGCAATTTGCGTCCTCATGGTCGCCTGGCCCACACCAACGGCAGAGGTGCTGAGGGGTGGCTTCCTTCGTGCAATCACGGGCGAAGTGCCCCCACTGATTACAGGCCCTACATTGGATAATTGGCCGGCCCTTGGCGTCATATTGGATACGGCTTCCGTTATTGTTATTGTTGCCTCTTCCTCGCCTGTTGTTTCGGTAGCCGCCAGACGAGGCGTTGTTGCTCGCAGGCTGGGACGTGCCGGCTGACGCAGATGGTTCTGTAAAGAGAACCTGTTGGTTACGGGTCTTCATATTGTACGGACACTCCTTGGTAAGGTGTCCGACAATCTGGCAAATATCGCAAAATGCTTTTTTCGGACAAGACCCCTTGGTGTGTCCGTCGGTACGGCAGTCCGTGCACCATAAATCCCCTTCGTCGCCTTTGCTTGTGCTTCCTTTGGTTGCCTTTATCTCTCTCATCATTTGCTCCATATCTTTCTGGAGAGCCCGTACCTTCCGATTAGAGTCGTCATCACTGCTATCACTTTTGTCAGAAGAGGAATCATCCTCCGACGAGGATTTATTTTTCTTCTTCTTGGACGTCTTTTGTTGACTTTCTAAATCCATTGCCCTGTTATAGGCGTCGGAGTATGAAGAGGGAGGTACTATCTTCATTTTTCGTCTAAGGGATTTCTTTAGACCTTCCACGAACCACCGTTTTTTCAGTCCGTCTGCTGGCTGGTTCTCCATCTTTCCTAGCAGCTCTTTGAGCCGCCGGCTGTAGGTTCGAATAGTCTCGTCCTTTCTCTGTTTCGTGCCGTAGATTTCGGCTACGATCTCATTATCGTCTCTTAGGAGACGAAACTCTGCTTGAAATTCCTTCTTCAAGTCTGGCCATGTGCTAATTTTAGCCTTATCCGTATCCGAAAACCAGTCGATGGCTACGCCCCTCAAGGTTGCGGGAAACTGTGTTACCCACTTGTCCTCATCGGTAACACCATTCGCTCCCCAAATTGTTTCACAAGTGCGACAGTGGCGGACAGGGTCTTCTTTCCCATCCCCATGGAACTTTGGAAGTTTTTGTTTTTGTGCCATGCCTTGTCTTTTTACTACTGGTGGCTGTTGTCCTACTCCGGATGGGTCAGATCCTATAAGGGGTGCTTGACCGCCGTGCCCCGGTGTCCCTCCGACACTCCTGGCAGCCCCGGTGTCTTCTCCCTCTCCTGCCTCCTCCCCACTCCTTGGAGTTTTCCTAGCCTCTGGTGTGTGTGGCAAGTCCCTCAAATCCCTCAACTGAGTTTTGGTATACTCTATCATGCGGCGAGTTTCCGCAAGTAACTCCTCCCGACTCCGTGGGTGGCCGCTGGCCTCACCGTCCCCTTCGGAGCGTTCCTCCTCTCTTCGCTTATACCTCTGTCGCCTTTCCGCTTGCTGTTCAAGGATCAAGGCACGTTGGGCTACTGCACGTTCATCTATATATTGTTGCTTATTTTTGTCTTTATTCAGTGTATTGGGCATTAATTCCCAACAACTTTCTATATACTTAATGACATAAAAAGTAGAACACTTTTATTCATTCATAATGTGGAAGACAAGTTTATGCCAACAATATGACATAATTATTACAATAAGTGTTCTTTATTCCGTCCCGTATGGCTCACGGTTCAAATGCCCCTGGCGCCATCTCGTTCTACTTCCCGTTCCTCGTACTGTTGCAAAATTTCTTGGCGTCGCTCCTCCCGGGCAATCTCCTCCAGGCGAGCTTGTTGTGCCAACGATGCTTGTGCTAGCAATCGGGGGAGATGGTTCATCAACCGATTTACCTCCGGACTCACTTCCAACGCTGTCCAGACGGCACTTGGTGGGACTTCTGCCTCCGCCGCCTCTCGTCGAACATAGGTCTGAATGGCTACTTGGAGTAGAATTGAAAATTCTCTCGTCGCGGTGTCTTCTCCTACATAGAGTTCTGTTTGGGTATCGTCGACTTCTGGGTTTATTTCAGCAACGGGTAGGCCCATTGGGTCTGTGCGCCATCCGTGTCTTCCGTTCCGAGTTCGTCTAGGCAACGGCGCCAAATGTTTATCTCACTGGATAAATAGGAAGAATACAGAAATCGAACAGCAATGCACAATGCAAATACAAAAGAAGTACCAGAATAAGCTTGCCATTAATGTCAAAAGATGTTCATATTATAATCTGTCGTCAATATTACATGTCCTCCAACACCCGGAGGTGGTACAATATATGACAGCCGAAGGGGTGCGACACAACCGTCGCGACTCCAACTACCTACCCGTCGGCTAACTAACTGACCGCCGTAACTCATTATTACCGACGACAACATAAACATAATATACCAACATAACATAATGATTATTCTCGTCAACAGAGATAAATAGAACAATAGCATAGCAAACCCTAGACTATTTTTTTTGAAAAAATTGTATACATGTATTTACAATTTTTTCTAAAAAAAATCTAGGGTTTGCTGATTTTTCTCAATTCTTAATTTTTTTCTTTGAAACTTGAAAATTTTCAAGAAAAAACACAATACACAAATTAGTCTTTGCTGATTTTTTTTAATTAGTTTAAAATTTAAAATTTAAAACTTTGTCAAACACAATGCTCAAATGGTGATTTGTAAAATTGTCTTATTGCAGCAGCCCTCACGTTTTGAAAACAATTTTTATTCCTAATGGCTCATCCTAATCCTCCACAACCTAAGCCTAGGAAACATGGTCAAAAAGATGAGACATGGAAATACACTGAAGAATTCCCTGGTAGACAAAGAAATCAAACCAAGTGTATTTTTTGTAAGGAAATTAACCATGGGGGGATAAATAGATTGAAATATCATATTGCTAGCATACGTGGTCATGATACTGAGCCTTGTACCGAGACACCTCCCGAAGCAGTCCGTTTTTGTTACGTCCAATTAGAAAATTTTGAAATACATGAGCAAACAAAAAAAAGACAGAGAGGAGTTATGTCATATTGGTTCCCCTCCACCCACATCCGCATCCGGCTCCGCATCCACAACTGCATCCATAGGTTGTGTTGGAGAGGGTTCTTCTATGCCTCCCTTTTGTCCTAGTGCTTCTGCTAGTGCTAGTACTTCTATTCCTGCTCCTAATAGTCACACTTTTGGTCCTAGAGTGCGAAAATCCAAGATAGACAATTTTTTTGTACCACGCACTACTCCTGGCGCACAACCCTCGCTTGAGAGCATGTCTTGGAACAAGGAGGTCCATGATACAGGAAGAAAAGCAATTTGCAAGTTTTGATACTTCTGCAACATTCCATTTATTGCAGCCAGGTACTTTTTTATTTGATTGTTTTAAATTAAAATTTAAAATTTTATGGTTTGAAGTTGAAAGTTGAAATTGAAATTGAACTTTTCTTATTTAATCTATTTCAATTTGTGACAGGTCTCCTTATTGGCAAGGCATGATTGATGCAGTAACCATTTGTGGGGCGGGGTTTAAAGCCCCTAGTGATACTGAGATGAGTGGCCCTCTCTTGTTGGAAATGGTGGAAGATATGAAAGTTGACCTAGAGGACCACTGCCAATCTTGGAGCCACAAGGGTTGCACCATCATGACAGATGGTTGGACTGATAGGAGGAATAGGACACTCCTAAATTTTCTTGTTTCCAGCGGAGGTGATTGATCATTTTACTTCTCTATATGAATTGTGATTGAAATCGAATAATTTACATTCTAATTTATTGATAATTAATTTGTTTTATTTTCAGGATCCACCATGTTTTTGAAGTCCATCGATGCTTCCTCACATGTCAAAAATGCGGCATACTTATGTGAGGCTATTGAGGAAGTTATAGATGAGGTGGGGGAAGAAAATGTGGTGCAAGTGGTGACGGATAATGCAGCAAGTTATGTTGCTGCAGGTAAACTTTAAAAGTTTTCTTTTAAGTTTTAAGTTTTAAGTTTTAAACTTTTAAGTTTTTAACTTTTAAATATTAATGGTAAAATTTCTTGATACTTATCACATCTAATTCTTTAACTAATTTAAAATTGTTGCAGGAAAACTTTTGATGGAGAGGCACCCAAAAATCTTTTGGTCTCCATGTGCGGCCAATTGCCTTGACCTCATGTTGGAGGATATAGGTAAGCTTGGATGGGTGAAAGAATGCATTGAAAGGGCCAAGAATATATGCAAATTTATTTACAATCATGCATTGGTCCTTAGCATTATGAGGCAATACATGGCGGAAAGGGAGTTGGCTCGTCCTAGTATAACGAGATTTGCCTCAAATTTCCTCACATTGAAATCCTTGTTAAAATCAAAGGCATCTTTGAGGCGCATGTTTGTTGGTGAGGAGTGGACTTCCTCATCCTATGCTACGACCATTGCAGGGATGGATGTAGCAGATTGCATTTTTGATGAGCCAGGTTTTTGGACCCCTTGTGCAGAGATCGTGCAGGTAATTTTATAAATTTATATGCGTATTTTTGTTTTGTATGCATTGTGCAACTTTGCAATTTTTTTTATTTTCATGCACACTTGTGAGTTAACTATTTTTGTTTAACATTATTTGTAGGTCACTGAGCCCCTAGTAGTTCTCCTACGAGTTGTTGATGGGGAGAAGCCCGCTATGGGCTACATATATGAGGGCATGGATAGGGCCAAGGAGGCCATTAGATCTACATATGCTGGAGTTGAGGATAAGTATAGGCCCATTTGGGACATAATTGATAGAAGATGGCATAACCAACTTCATAGGCTCATCCATGCAGCAGCTTATTACCTTAATCCATCATTTCGTTTCCGTGCCGATTTCAAAGCAGATGAGGAGGTTCTTAGCGGGCTATATTTAGTAGTACAACGGATGGGCACTGATGCCACAGCTACACTTCTCGAGATGGATGCATTTAATAATGTCGCAAGGGCGATGAGGGTTGGACAAAATTGCAGCCAGGTAGAAAATTCTAAAGTTTATGACTTATGCATTTTAATTTTTCATTTTATAATCTACCTTTAAAGTTGGAAATGAGACTAATGTATTTTTCTTTTTCTTATCTCAGATAGATGGTGGCAAATGTTTGGGCCTTCAACCCCAAACCTTCAAAAAATTGCCATCCGCATATTGAGCCAGCCGTGCAGCGCTTCTGGATGTGAGTGCAACTGGAGCATGTTCGAGCACATCCACTCGAAGAGGCGAAATAGATTGTCTGTGGAGAGGTTGAATGATCTAGTCTTTGTTCATTACAACCTTCGTCTCAGGACCAGACAGATTTTATTTTGGACGTTGCTCCTCTCCGATCACTCTAGAGGAAGTCGACCCCGAGTCCGATTGGCTCACTGAGTCCACTGATCTAGTCTTCACTGATGAGGACCTTGAGTGGGTTGACCAGGCAGACAGAGAGGCTGAGGTTGTGGCTATGGCAGAGGAGGATAGAGCACGATCAGGCACAACACCTATGGCTACTTAGACTGGCACATCACAGACAGAGACTATGGCTACTCAGTCATCCAGGACCTACCTTAGACGCCTTTCTAGGAGGCAGATAGACGAGGCTGAGCCAGAGCCTGAGCCATAGAATTATTTAGAGCTTAATATTTTCCTTCTTGCATGCGATTAGAGAATTGTTCACTTTCTCAATTAAAAACTTCATCTCTTCAATTATATTCACATGGGTTTTATAAGAACTTTGGATTTTTGTAATAATCCAACTTGTTGTACAATGGAGGTATCAGCTTCTGCCTTGACATTTCAAGCTTCTGTGACTTTTTGTTTAGAATTGACCAATTACAACTTGGTCTTTATTTTCACATCTACAGCTTTCTCAAATTTCTTTTTTGACACATTTTGATCACAATAATCAGAGTTGCCAACAACGCTATCTACTTCCTCACAATATTCTGATACTCTTTATTTCTAAGTTTTTCTCTATCATCATATGTTGTCAGTCATATTTTGATGACATATATGACAGCTTAATACATTTTAGAACTTAAAGACATGATTATTAGACATGCCCTCTCTTCATCTATGGCCTTGGTTTAGTGTGCATTCTTTCACACAATGGTGCATAGGTCGAACACAGCCGCTCTTCTGTACTAGCTATCTACCAACCAAGAGATGTCACAACATTTAAAGTCACTTTGCAAATTATGAGGATGCTCAAACCAATATAATGAGGAGTCCTACCAACAAATAGGGCCATGTGTGCATCGATCCTAGTAGTCAGACTTCAATAAGCTCATAATTTTCCCATTTGCAGCCTTGAACACCTGTTTGAGAACAACATTAGGGACAACAAATTCATTTTTCATGAGACCTCCTAAAGCTTTGCAGAACTTTACACCTATGCTCACCATCAAAAGAAACAAACAAGTAGGAGTGCTGAGACTAGAGAGAGTAGATGAGAATGAAAAAATGTGTCGATCTCACCCAAAAATGCCATCATTATTCAATGCACATCATACATATGACAAAAACTTCAAAATTGTAAGAGCTATCCTTCCTCACTTAAGGTAACTATGTAAAGAGAATCTCTTTTAATATGCTACAAGGATAATTCTTGATACTCCAGCTCGGTATGAGACTTTCGATATCAACTATATATTTGGGTAAAAAGATTGCAATTGGATTTCCTTCCTAGAAGTGGTGATACCGGAGAACACTGCTGAGATTTTGAGAATCATGCACCAGTCTCAAGATGAACCTCTAACCTAAATAAATGATTTTAAACTAATTGTCCAAGAATATAAGATGTCTCGATGTGTCATACAACTTAAAATGTAATAAAAGCTAATGCCAAATTCAACATTTTGATGTACAAATCACACTTGAACTATGATTGGGATTTGCATAAGTATATTATTGAAACCTGTGAAAAGTAAAATGATGTTAAACTCTTACTTTGAACTATGCTCAAGATATGCATTAGTATAATGTCTGTACCTGAAGAAAGTACAATGGTATCTTTTGCACGACCTTCAAGAACAAGCATTCCTCCACAATTACGACCAGCACCTATTGATGACTGGGGCACAATCCATCCTATGTCACCCGTGTCAAGCCAGCCATCTTTATCTATAGCTTTATTTGTTGCTAACAGATTCTGCATAGAAATTAAAAGAAAGAAGTCTTAAATGATAAATTTGAACACTAAAACACTTAAAATTGAACAAATGGACAAAGAAATAAAAATCTCAAGCATAAAGAAGAAAAGGCACTAAGAAACTTCCAAAAAGAATCTCCTGAATAACTTAGAAACATCAAGGGTGACATTGATCATTTTTTACCACCATATATTTCCAACACAACCATAAGGTATGACTGACTTGTTGAAAAAAGTGTTGTACACCTTGCATAATGCTAATAATGTAAAAAGTAATATTTAATTGCAATATATCTTAGACATGGATACCACATGGGTTAGACATTCTTGGGGCCACTTGTATGTTGTATGGGACATTGGAATAAATACTTAATGTGGGTGTCACATTAGGAAAATGTTTAATGTTGGGAAAAACTAGAACGGACTATTTAATTTGGAGTCATGGTTTAGTGAGCTCATGGTTTATGTAATATCACTTAGTGGTTTTATGCTTGTTTCTATAAAAGCAATCAGATCATAGTTTTAAGACTCCTGAGTCCATGGGAGCCACGAGTCGACTCGCCAAGGGCTCGCGAGTCTTTTGCACGGACTCGCGAGTCTTTCAGATGGACTCGCGTGACCCAGAAAAAACGTCATGCAAGCTTTAAAAGTGAGTTTTTTAAAAAAATTTTGCCTTCATTTAACATAACTGAGGGAGTGAAATATCTCTTGACCCCGCAAGGGGTGATGCCCCTTGACCCCAACTTGGGGGCGTTGCCCCCAAACCCCCGTCGAAAAATATAGGGGGAAACTGCGTTGATGGAAGTAGGGAAAATTTAATCTCCGAGTCTGATTAGGCTCCATATAACAACATAATTAGCATTGAAGAAATCTTGGTATTTACATTTATAAACTTATGTTTCTATTATACATTTTAGGGTTGAAACTATGAGTATGAATGATGAAATTTCAAATATCGTGCGTTTGTAGATCATATGACATGTGTAATGTTTCAATTATGGCTCTTATGTTCTCTAAATGCATTAATTTCTTTATGTTTTTTTGTAAAACTACGGTTTTTTTTTTGCCGAGTCTTTCGCGAGTCTTTCACGAGTCCAAGTCCAAATTTTTGTTTTGCCGAGTCTGTGGCGAGTCCGAGTTTTAAAACTTTGAATCAGATTAATAGTTGTAAAAGCTGGGTTGTGTAATCTTTTGCTTGTTGGCTAAGGTTGACTGGGCATCTTGAGTAGGTTACAAATGAGTATAGAAAGCATGGATTGAACTGTGTGGCTACATGGTTCTCATTTGCTTGTTCACAAGTTAGCTTGCTTGATGCTTTAAAAGCCTTGCATGGAAACTTTGAAAGTGTATTGTAATATTGTTCTTGATATAATACATTGAATGTCACTTTTGGAAGCTGGATTTTTCTTTCGAGAGGGTTTTCCCAAGGTACACCCGGTGTTTATCTTGTGGTACATTTATTATTTTTTTAGCATTGTAGATTTTGAATACTTGTTTTGCATATTTTTCTCTTATGATGGTTACGTGGAGATAGCATATTATTGCTGCAAAAATCCCTTAATTTGGTATCAAAGAATGGTTGTTAGAAGAAACGTCTATTTGGTTGTTAACCCTTGGTATGAGTAGAATCTTGTGCATAGTTGAATCCATGGCTTTGTAAGAAAAAGAAAACAGTTTTCAAGGTTTTTGGACTTGTTGCAAATTTGAGTTGTTGACAATCTCAGGTTTGTGTTTGGATTTGGCAAATTGGGTTTTTTTGTCTCTTTTACTAAGGGTTATGGGGGTAAAGTTTTGCAAGCAAATGACTTCTTAGGAAAAAATAGACCTCAACCATTGAGTGAAGAAGCTCAAAAACCTATGGATCTATATGAAGCTTGATATTCTTTGGACAAAAAATTCAGATCATTTTTAGTACATGGAAGAATTGAGGTCTATACAATCATACAAAATCCCTATGGTCATAAAAATCCATACCATACAATGTCATGATCAACAAAAGGTACAATCTAGTCAAGGACAAGCATTATTAGAAAATTCAACATATTCCTGTACATCAGTTGGCATAACAAGTGTGGAGTTGACACAAATAAAATATGAAAAAAAAGGTTTAATTGGCAAGTCACACGGATATGAAATATTTTAATGGGTCATAGACCCTAGTCCTAGGAATGATCCACTGGTTGAGTTGGGTTTGTGCCACTAATGAGCCACTCACTAGCAACACCTACTCCCAAATTTGTAGTTTTGGAGCCCACCACTACTAGAGATTTGTCGTAGAGCAGCTTGGTGGCACAATCACCCCCCACCAGTTTGACACCATAAGAGTGGAAGTTGTGTTTTTGAGATACCTAAAGAGCCAATTTTTTTAGAGAGCATAACTTTCACCCAAGGAGTTAGATTTTTGCATTCTTATAGTCAACAACAAGCTTTTTCCAAGTATTGTGCAATAGTATCAGTAGTTTTTCCAAGTTGTTGTTTATGGTAGAAAATGTTAGTTGGAAGTTGATTTTGTTCTCCTTGTTTCAAGAGGTCATATCTTGCGCCATGATGTCCAATTTTGAACTTCTTGTAGGTGACAAAGAGCATTGTCTAGATATTTTGCAAATTATTAGGTTTGAAAATGTTGATGTGTGATTTGTTCACTTACAGTTTTGTATAGTTGTTTATTGGGTACCTATGTGATTTGACATTAGATCGTGAATAATCTACATGTTTATCCCTAGCTATCTCTGTTTGACATGTTTATTAATGTAATGTTCAACCCATATGTGGCATTGTGAAATCTATGAGTTGTGCAGTTTTCTAGGAGGCTATCTATATTTACAAGTTGCATGGATAACTCGAATGTGTGTCATCTATACTCATAGATCTTTCAATATCGATGAAGATTATGTTAGTTGGCCTTGGTTTGGCCAATCGATGCATTGGTATGTTTGTTGTTATGAGGCCAAAAAGGTAGTATTATTTGAGATACTTGTATTGTGGGACCTATTGTTGTTGACTATTGGTGCAGATGTGTGAAACTTAGTACTATTTTGATACAAGTACATGTAGTGGTGATCATGGTGTCATGGAGGTTCCTTGTATGTTTTGAGCTTTGGCATGACATGGTTGTTTATGCAAGCACATTGAGCAGTGATAATGATGTCATGGAAGTTCTTTGTATGCTTGGAAATTTTGCATGACATGGTTGTTAATCCAAATTTAGTTGGTGGTGTTGGATTGATTCCTAGATTGTAGGTGGTGGTTTATCTTCTTGGTTTGGTGATTATTGTTCTACTTTATCCCTTGGAACAACTACTGTTGTAGTTGAGTGTTTGATTGTGCAAGGGCCATGGGTAATTTTCATTTAGGATATGGTTATCACAATATCATGTGTAGCTTGGTATCACAGTTCAATGGAAATTTTGGTAGTGATGTGAATTTGTCACTTGGTGACGGTTGATCTTTCGAGATGTCTCCTTCCGAGAAGTAATCAATGGCCACTGTTTAGCCTATTTTATTTTCGTAGGCTAATGTTGAAATATAAATTAAATTAAATTAATCATTTAAAGTTGTGTAATAAAGTGACATTTTACAGATAACTTCATTTTAATTAGTTTAATGACTTAAGTGAAAATTAAAAGAAATATTAGAAGTCACTTTAAATAATGCACTTTAATGAAATATTTAAAGCGGGAATTTGAAAAGTCCTTCGGTAATGTTTAGAGGGAAAATATAAAAAGGAGTTTGGAAGTTCATTTCTATAGGCTTGTTTATTTTCTCTATTGTGGGTTAGGAGAGCTTCTTGTGGAGCAAAAACCCTAAAGGAAATTGGTTTCAATAGTGCAAGATCTACCCTCCTTGGTTGTAGGTGGAGTCACTCAAGTTTCACACTTGGATTCAACGTTAGGAGGATTTGGAAATTTGTGAAATTTCCGAGTTTTGAGGATTTTGGGAGTGTGCTAGGAAAAGTGGGATGCCATCGTTAATCTTTCTTCTTGGGCAATTGAGGTTTTACAGGAGGTTACTGGAAAGAAAAAGCTATTTGCACTGTAAGCCAGTAATTAGTAAATAAGGCTTTTTAATGCTTTAATAGAAAATAATAGTATTGAGTTGTTTCTGCGGGTAGTTAGTTGCCGGACGGTTGGTGGCCTAACCAACCGCGAACTCTTTATATTGTAAACTTGTAGCGCATTGTGAAAACATGGTAATTGGAGATGAATATGATATACACCGGTGTTACGCAAATCTATTCGGGTATACAGTGTTGTGCGCTATTGGTTCCATGTTAATGAATTGTGATACTTTGGTATTGTACATTGTATATTGATGTTCCCTATGCTACCACCTGAACCACTTAGGCTACTAACATTTTGGCGCCGTTGCCTAGGTCGAACCTGAAGGTTTGAGGAGGGAAAGCTGGCGGGATGGAAGTATAATGGGTCGTCCATTCGACCAAAATATCCTGGTGACAGACAGTGACATAGAAGATAACACGGAAGTAACCAGGGAGGATCAGTTGACACAGGACCTGATTCACGCATGGGACGTTTCCGTGGACCGGTACGTATAGCAAGAAGCGGAACTGAGCGCTGTCTCGGCTGATACGGTACGGGCGGAACTCAACGTGAACCAGGCAGTACATGATCTCCTGGGTAGCCTTCCAAGGTTGTTGGCACGTGTACTCGTGGAACGTGAAGAGGAACGAGAGAACACACGAAGGGAGCAACGCAGGCAACAAGTGCTCCAACAGTATAAAGAAAGGAATCAAAGGGAAGAAGAACAGAGGGACTATACACAACGACGAAACCGCCGCAATTCCAAAAATTAATGCCAAATACACTAAACAAAGATCGAAACCGAGAAGCCCCGGAGGAACAAGAAGGGAACCAAGAAGACATAGTAAGAAGATCCCTGCGGATCCAAGAACAACTTGAGAGGCGCCTGAAACTCTACAAGATAGTGGAAGAAAGAGGGAGCGTGGCGGAAGGTTCTCGACAACATACACAAGCGTGGGACAAGAGTCACAACAGCCCAGAGGTATTAGGTAGCAGTGATAATTGGGAAGAAACAACTGCGCCAACCGAGTTATCCAACAATTCCCAGGACAACTTGGGAAGTACACGGAAGATGGCACATAACTCCAAAAAACAGAAACTCCCCAGATTCAATGGACTAGGATCGGAGGATCTTGCCCGCCACTGTAAAACTTGTGTCACCATATGGCAGGCCAATGGCGAGGATGATGAGGATAACTAGCTAAAAGCATTTCCAGCCACCCTGCGGGGTATTGCCATTGATTGGTACACGGACCTACCCATCACTTCAAAGGATACCTGGAAAAGACTTGCTAAGGCATTTGAGGAGTTTCGGCTACTGCAGGACGATGACGAGATCGTCGCGGAAATATACAACACCAAACAGGGCAAGAGTGAGACGGTACGGTCCTACTACCGCAAACTAAAAGAGTTAATTGGCAAAATGGATAATACCCCGGCCGACTGGTTAAAGAAGTGATGGTTTATTGAGGGTCTGCAACCATCACTGCGGAAAAAGATGAAGGTAGTTACCCCATCCACTTTCATGGAGGCATACAATAGAGCCATGGATATTGAAAGTGAGAACAAGACATCAAAGGGCAAGAAGCGTACAAGCGATGAAGATAGTAGTGATCAGGAGAGCGAGGAGGAGTCACGTACGATACAAGCACTCAGGAAGGATATGAGACGGATGATGCGGGAAATGAGGACGCAAAAAGAAGAAAGTAGGGAGGGCAGAGACCTCTGGTGCACAGAGTGCAAACTGGAGGGACACACAAAAACCAATTGTCCAAAGAAAGCTTTTTGTGACATCTGCCAAGTGTTGGGACATGCTATTAAGGAATGCCCCTACAACTTGAAGGCTAGGAGTGCCCAGGTACTTTATACTCAAGAACAGGCAACACCACCCACTACACCCACCAAGAACACAAACCCAGATGCGTCACCAGGCGGCTATAAGACCAGCCGGAGGGGGAGTAACAACAGCAGCAATAATAATACACCACGGGGTCGCATCCAATACGATGCAAAAGGAAGACCAATGATACAATGTCGATGATGTAACGAATGGGGCCATTTTGCACGCGACTGCCAGAGTGGTGTTGGGCAAGGAGGGCTACTCTGCAAATGGTGTGGGCCGGGCAATCACGAAGATACGGAATGTCCAAGACAGAAAGGCGTGAACATGTTGGAGGTAGTACGGCCGGAACTAGATGCACGATGCCCAGAAGTACTAGCCATTACCCGATCTCATACAAGGAAACTAATATACCCTGACCCAGGCACAGAGAAGGGAAGACTAAAAGAGGCACAAAGAGAAGTAGAAAGGGAAATGAGTGAGGAATGGAGAAAGCCAGCACCCGACAAAACCACCAACACCATGCGAACCGACTCTGAAACAACCATAATGAAACAGCTACTGCAAACCACAGTGCTGGTCCGCGTAGTGGATCTGTTGCAAACACTACCACAACTATGGATAGCTATAAACCAAGTGGAGGAGACCAGGAAGGAGGAGAAGACGCCGAACCACAAGGAGGAAATGGAAGGAAGGAACCACGCAAAGGAGACTAATGATCCTATGTTGATGACAGTAGGGGTAGGCAGGACACCAGCCTTAGTAGAAATGGAGATTCTCGGGTTCAGGCTTACTAACACCATCGTGGACGGAGGGTCTGCGGTAAACGTGCTACCTGAGGAGACATGGAAAACCTTGGGGAAACCGACACTCTGGCCGCCAGCCTTCCACCTCGTAGGGAGCCGATCAGCATGGCATCAAACCATTGGGCACGCTTATGGGCCAAAAGGTAACTATCGGGACACAACACTTCTTTTTAGATTTCATGGTCATATCATTGGAGCGGAAGGGATATGATGCACTTCTGGGAAGAGGATGGCTGGTCACGGCCAAAGCAAACCACAACTGGAAAAAAAATACCCTTTCCATTGAAAGTGAGGGAAACAAATGTCATTGACCTGCGAAACCAGCAGGTGAGTCAAGAAATGGCCTCAGATTCTGACTCGGAGGGGAATACCGTAAGGGAAAAAGGCGAGATAGAGCCCAATGGAGAAGGGGTGCTCCGCCTCGGTAATTGCTCAGAAGATGAAACAAGTTCTCTAAGTGGACTATTCCACTGGTAGATGGAAGATTATGAGATCTTCCAACCAGAGTGCAATGTATTGGAAATCCTCGAGTTAGGAAACGATGGCACCTACCCGCCACAATTTGCGGAATACGAGGAAGGAGGGGCAGAAGTAGACAGCACACCGGCACACCAATTTGAGAAAGAAGTGGTACAATACGAGGAACCAAAGGTTCAGAGCACCAACTTGGGAAATGAAAAGGACCCAAGAGTGATATTGGTTGGAGATGATTGGAACCCTGTACTAAAGGCAGCCACGTTTAAGATATTCTTGGAGTATAAAGATGTGTTCGCCTGGACTTATAAAGATCTGAAGGGAGTACCACCGGAACTATGCGTACATCGAATACCTTTGATGGAAGGGGCAAGACCTGTGTGGAAACGCCCCTATCGCATGAATAAGAACTATGCGGCCAAGGTACAAGAAGAAATAGAAAAAATGCTAGACGCCGGGATCATTTTCCGAGTGCAAACTAGTGAATGGGTTTCTCCCATTGTTATCTCCCTGAAAAAGGAAGGAAACAAGATCCGCATTTGCGTGGACTTCAGAAGCTTAAATGCTGTAACCATTAAGGACCCGTTTCCGATACTGTTTACTGATAGCATCCTCGAAGAGGTAGCAGGGCATGAGATTTACTCCTTCATGGACGGCTTTTCCAGCTATAACCAGATTGGCATTGCGGAGGAGGACAAACTCAAAACCACATTTATTGTGGAAGATGGAGTTTTTGCGTACAACCGTATGCCATTTGGGCTATGCAACGCCCCAGCCACTTTCCAGAGGATCATTCTCCACATCTTTGACAAAATGGCCACTGGGAACTTCAAGGCCTTCCTGGACGATTGGTTAGTATATAGTGATAAGGAAAACCATTTGAGGATACTGGGAGAATGCATGGACCGGTGTCGACGAGCAAGACTGGCACTCAATCCCAAGAAATGTAGGTTCCTAGTGCCACAGGGGCGATTACTCGGCCACATAGTCTGTAAGGCAGGGTTAAAAACAGACCCAGATAAGATCAGAGTTATTCTCGACATGGATAGCCCAACAGATGTTACGGGGATCAAATCCTTCCTTGACCATGTTGGGTACTACCGACGGTTCATTAAAGGATTTGCAGAAGTGTCCCTTCCACTTGAACGCCTAACAAGGAAAGGGGAACCATTGTGTGGGACAAGGAGCATAACGAAGCCTTCTAAGAACTCAAAACCAGATTGGTAAGTGCACCTATTTTGGCATACCCAAATTGGGAGAATAAATTTCATGTACATGTGGACGCTTCTAACTTTGCAATTGGAGCCATCTTAACGCAACTGGGATCCTCAGGCTTAGACCACCCAATATATTTTGCTAGTAGGCTAATGTCAAAAGCAGAAAGAAATTATAGCACCACGGAAAGGGAAGCCTTGGGAATGGTATATGCAGTGCAGAAGTTCCGCCATTATCTTTTGGCCACCCCATTCACATTTTTTGTGGATCACCAAGCACTCATGTACCTGGTGAACAAACCAGTTATTCAAGGACGAGTAAGCCGATGGTTGATCTTGCTTCAGGAATTTACTTTCAATGTCGTGGTGCGACCAGGGAAAAGTCACGTAATGGTTGACCATCTGTCTAGAATAAAATCCGGGGAGCCAGGAGAAGGAGGAGTGAGCGAAGATTTCCCCGATGGCCAATTATTCAAGATAGCTGTGTTACCTTCCTGGTACGAGAAACTCGGGCAGTATCTTTCTACAGCAACATTTCCAGGTGACATGAGCCCAAGCGAGAGAAGGAAGCTCGCACTAAAAAGTACCACGTTCCAATTGATCCACGGGCTCCTATATAAACTAGGTCCGGATAGTATCCTGCGAAGATGTGTCCTAGAGGAAGAAATTCCTGGAGTCCTAAGAGAATCTCACGAAGGACTAGCCGGAGGACATATGGGGCCAGATACCACGGCACGGAAAATTTTGTTAGCAGGGCTCTGGTGGCCTACACTTTATGCGGATGCGAGGGAATGGGTGACCAGCTGCGACACATGCCAAAGGGCAGGTAAGCCACTCAAACGAGACTTCATGCCCCTGTTCTCGTCCCAACCATAGGAATTGTTCGAAAGATGGGGACTGGATTTCGTAGGACCTATGAGGACAAGCAAAATACATAGATGCCACTATATTGTGGTGGCTACAGAATACCTCACCAAGTGGGCCGAAGCTAGAGCTTTACCTGACAACACAGCCTTGAGCACCGCCAAGTTCCTCTATGAACACATTGTGACCCGGTTCGGGATACCCCTGCAACTCACTAGTGATAGGGGGGTACACTTTGTCAATCAAGTGATACGCAATATGACAACAGAATTCAAGATTTTCCACACATTATCTAGTCCATACTATCCCAGGGCGAATGGCCAAGCGGAGTCCACCAACAAAGTACTAGTATCTATTCTCTACAAGACGTGTGGAGTAGAGCAAGGTGATTGGGAAGAGCGATTACCAGCAGTATTGTGGGCCTACCGGACAACGTACAAAGCAACAACTACACACACCCCCTTTCAGCTTATGTATGGACAGGAGGCAGTAATGCCAGTAGAATACACTGTACCAACCTTGCGGATAGCAGTACAGAGCAGATGGGGGGATGAGGAAAGCCTAAAGGAACGACTTATGACATTACAAAAATTAGATGAGCGCCGCCTAATAGCCCAATGGGCCATAGAAGTGGCTCAGAACAGAAGGAAAGCTTGGCATGATAAACATCTAAGGCGGATGAAGTTCTCGCCAGGGCAGCTGGTACTCAAGTACAATGGTCGGAATGAACTCCGACCAGGTAAATTTAAACTTCGATGGCTAGGGCCATACAAGGTAAGGGAGGTGGGAAATAATGGAGCTATTAAATTGTCCAACCTGGATGATAGCCCCATCAAAGATCTAGTAAATGGATCAAAACTAAAGATCTACAAAGAAAGGGAGTCCATAGCCATTAATATGATGACCATTAAAATGGTGGTGATTGAAAAAAATAAAATAGCCAATTTTCAAACAGAAATAAAGTGGCACAAAGAAAAAATGAAGAGAGAGGAGGACGGAGAGAGAAAAAGAAAAAGAAAAAAATCAAGGCGGAAGTATTTAAAAATAAAAGACCAAGGCAAAATATCAAAAAACAAAACCAAAAAAGTAAAAATAATAACGCAAGAAAAACATAAGAAGGTGGAGGCCACGCACAAGAGACACATTGTATGCGGGTTGGGCGTACGCAGGGTGGAAGAGAGAGCACGCAGCAAGGAGACACAAGCGCACAATGGAGTGAAGGGGACCGTACGCGTGGAGGAGGAAGGAGTACGCGTGCAGGAAGGCAGACGTGGGGACGAAGGCGTACGCGTGGAGGAAGGCAGACATGGGGACGAAGGCGTACGTGTGGAAGGAAGAGGCGTACGCAGCGGAGTGGAGGCAGGCGTACGCGGCGAGAACGAAGGCAGGCGCGGGGAGAAGGGCGTACACGGTGGGAAGGAAGGCAGCGAGGAGAAGGGCGTACGCGGTGGGAAGGAAGGAAGCCATGGGGAGAAGAGCGTATGCGGCGTGAAGGCAGGTGTACGCAGTGGGAAGGAAGGCAGCCGCGTGGAAGGCATATGCGGCGGGAAGGAAGGCAACCGCATGGAAGAAGGCAGCCGCGTGGAAGAAGGCAGCGGCGGGAAGGAAGGCAGCCGCGTGGAAGGCGTACGCGGCGGGGAAGAAGGTAAGGTACGCAGCAGGGCGAAGGAAGGCGTACGCAGCACAAGAGGGAGTTGGGGCGTAGGACACAGCACCAGCAGCACAACACGGAGCAGCAGCGAAAAAGGGGCGGCACTTAGAAAAAAAAGCACGCAACCACCAGCTTACATAACACCTCAGCCTCAGTCACAGTGTATAGGCCCACAGCCCTCGGGTACATCACCATACACGCACAAGATGGTGAAAGGGAGTCATGGCAACCCTAAAAAGGGAAGTTATGAAATAAATTACAAAGCTAGCACTTCTAACAAGCAAGCAATGGCCATGCCAGGAACCAGCAAGAAAAGCCAAGAAAGAGCATCAGAACAGGTGAATGTAGAGAATGTCACGTTTGAAGGAGTAATTGGAAGCGAGTGCAGGAAGTGGTGGGAAAACAATGAGGAGGACCACCCCCTAAAAAGTTCATTAAAGCAAGCAGAAGTTGACAAAATCATTTTCATGCCCATCTTCAACCTAAAAGAATTCGAGCCTATACTGCGTGCCATGGTCCATGGATATGAGCAGGACAGACATAGATCAGTAATTGACTATTTGGGACAAACAGTGGTCATTTCTTATGCACCCAAAGAATTCAGCAAGGTTTTCGGCATTCCCAGTAGCGGCGATTCAGCTATGAAACCATCAGCAAAAATGCCTACAGAAGAAAAGAAGTGGCTACTGGAGCATATCTGCGGCGATGCACTCACAGAAGAGCAATGGAACAGTTTATGGCAGAATAGCAATAGAAGGGGCCTGAAGAAATCTTACCTCACCTCACCAGAATGGAGATGTGTCCTGGATATCATAAAGAGTAAGTTAACAGCAGCAAGCCGAGCATTCGATGTTGCAATATGGATGCTACGCCTCATGCACGGATTGAGTAATGGCAAAATTTATAACTGGGGCCGAGTCCTTTCCGACCGTGTGAAGGAAGCCATGCTCCTCAAACACAAGACCCTATACGTGCCCCATCACCTCATTGCCCTCTTCTTGGAAGCATTGAGAACTCAAGTGGCGTTAGAAAACAGAGGAGGATTTGTGGCCTCAAGCCGGGTGGAGCCCTACAAGCCAGCCATGTACTATTGGCTACACCTGGACACTTTTACAGTAACCACAGAGACAACACCAAGGAAAAAAGCAAGGCTAGAACTGGCAGGAAACTTAGAAGATGGAGGAGAAGAAGACAATAATTCTGAGGAAGAGGTAGATACAGGGGGAGAAGAAACATACATATCATCTTCAGAAGAAGATGAAGGAGAATTCAGGATGGAGCCAATGGGCAGGGAACACGACGGAGAACACGTAGGAGGGTCGCGACAGAGAGCCATATGGAGGGCATACCAGCCGTACCAGGATGGGGAGTAAGGAAAAAGGTACTCTTCGAACCAGCACAGATTCCCACCACAACACATTTGGTAATTGGAGTCACAGGGACCCCATCTCAGTTAGTAGACTTGCGGGGACATGTTGGGGCCCACACCCTTCATATAAGCACAACCCAGGGCGTAGAAGCGGCTAGAGCTGTTGCATTGGTAGTAGCACCCATAACTGATCCACTTGCAACCATGGAGGCAGGAAATACAGAAGGAGTACACGGTGAAGAGCCAGAGGGAGACAAAGGAAAGGGGACTGAGGAAACAGACATGGAGACAGAAGCAGACAGCCTGCTAGTAAGATTCCAGATGGACATAGAGGTTCCACCTCCTTCACCATCATTGGGGACTGATCAGCAGGAGAGCCAGAGGATTGAAGAAATCGGAAAAGGGCACAGTACGTCCTCACCAGCACCAGCAAAGGGAATCCAAGAGTGGGAACCAGTTGCGCAGAATTTTCTTTCCGAGTTGGAAGTAATAAGGGCAGCCACAAAGAGGATGATAGATCAGTCTCGAGGGTCTGATATGCCGGCTATAGTAAGAGCAGCGGAAGCACTACTGGCGTTTATGACAGAAGGCTGCGAGAGGGAGTTCTTAGAGAAAATTAGGAACCAAGGTTGGCCCGACACGGAAATTCCAGAGATAATAGCAGAATGGGGAATACCACGGATCCTTAGTGAACATACAGAAGGTAATCAGAAAGTAATGAGAGCTCTCACTTCCATAGAACAGACCTTCCGTGCTACATTCTTACAGCTCCAAAGGATGACCTGGGAAGCAAACAGAATGGAAGGAGTCCATACCTTAGCCCTTTAGCGAGAGAGTGAGCTGAAAGAAACGATCCAAGCTATGGAGCAAGAAATGGTTCAAGAGAGAACCATGCGACGTGAAACAGAACGGAAGTTGGCTGCCTCTGAGAAGGACCGAATGGATGCACTCAGGCTTCTGAAAGCCACTCGAGAGAAGCAACTTCTTGCTGAGAGGGACCTGAAGATACTCCGAGAACGGACCACTACGAGACAGGGACGTCCTCTTGTCCCTCTAAGTAGATATTTCTTGTTTAATTGTTGTAGTGTTCGTCTGGAAGACGAACAAGTTTTGGGGGGGGATGATGTAAGCCAGTAATTAGTAAATAAGGCTTTTTAATGCTTTAATAGAAAATAATAGTATTGAGTTGTTTCTGCGGGTAGTTAGTTGCCGGACGGTTGGTGGCCTAACCAACCGCGAACTCTTTATATTGTAAACTTGTAGCACATTGTGAAAACATGGTAATTGGAGATGAATATGATATACACCGGTGTTACGCAAATCTATTCGGGTATACTGTGTTGTGCGCTATTGGTTCCATGTTAATGAATTGTGACACTTTGGTATTGTACATTGTACATAGATGTTCCCTATGCTACCACCTGAACCACTTAGGCTACTAACATGCACCTTGTGGTTGGTCGATGAACCTTGAGTCGAGCTATGTTATTTGGTTAGACACCATTATCATGTCAAGTTTTTGTCATATTTGTTAGGTGTGGTATAGAGTCAATTCTTGGGCGTTAGAGATCGAAGTTATTGTTGGACACTTGGATAATTCCATTGCTAATGTGTTATACCTTATTGCTGGGTGTAAGAGGCAGATTTATGGAATGTTGGCCCATTCCTTTGCTTGGCGATCAAAAGTATGACGCCAGATTGGAGGAATAGGGGTGTTTGGCAAGTTATGGACCCCAGCAAGCTGATGTGGGGTTTGAAACAGTATAACAGCAAGTGTAAGTTGGGATGTGAGGTTCATGTTTGATCAATCTGGGCTAGGCGACACCAAGAAGGTTCTGTGAGGAGTTATAGCTGTTGTTTGCCAAGGTCAGATACTTGTGTATATTTATCTTTGTACTCAGTCCATAGTTGCAGCAGACTATCATATTGTATAAGGCAAATTGTTGGTTATTTTGACATTTGAAATCAATGGAAATGCTCTTCATTTGTTCTAAGCTCTTGAAAGAAGAGTTAAACATGGTTTATTTATGAATGCATACCATATGATCTTTATTTACATAGTCAGTCCAAGATGAATATATTTAGAACATTCCCAAGATATATTTTTATAACATCCCCTGGAAGCTTATAGATAAACTTTTCAAATTCTTGGTATCTTAATATTTTATTTAATCCCGGGAATTAAAGTGATTTTATTGTTTCTCCTTTAATAACCCACTTAAGTCACTTTATTAAACTTATTAAATTAATTAAATAATATTACCCGTTAAATATACTTGGCGGAATAAGATTAAATAATTCCCCTTTTCATAACTTTTAGCCTACAGGAATTAAATAGGCTAATTAAATGCTCTGGATTACTTTGTAGAAAGGGACATTATGAAATCTTTTCCAAAGTTTTAGGTTTAGGAGCACTGTTTAGTTTTAGGGAGTTTCTCTTGCTAATTTGAAGAGATTTTATCCTCGTGTTTTTCCATTTTGTGTTATCTCATTTAGGACAAATTAAAACGCTAACAACGTGGAAGAAAAAGAATGTTGATATGGTTCTTTTAACAAGTTCAAGCATGTTTCCATTATAAAATCCTTCAACCTTCTAGAGATAGAGGTTTTCTAGATCTTGGTTAGAATGGTGCAAAGTAAGGTGGTAGACATGTCATCCATTGTGAGGAGCATTGCTATTGTTTTGGTTCTTCCTAGCTTTTTAAGGAACAAAACCTTTTTGTATTAGGTAGTTGTGATTAGTTGATTTTGTTGAAGAACTAAAGGATAGCTTAGAAGACACGTGAAGCAAATTTCAAGCATCAAAAGTTGCAAATTTGAAGAGAAACAAAGAATTTTGGGCTTTTATGTGAAACCAGCTATTTTAGACAAGTAGCAATTTCATAACTAATAGAGTAGCTTTGTCCAAGAAACAATGTTTGCATAACTGTTAAAAAAAGGCAATTTCGTCAACTAGTGGTTTCAAATTAGTTGAGACAGTTTTGTGACTGTTGAAAAGCTGAAATTTCATCACACGATTGAAATAGAAAAAATACTTGTTGTGCGTTTAGCACACACACCCCGTCATTGACAGGGAGCCCTGTTTTGAGTCTGGGCTGCCCGCGTAGTAGGAGAGAAATAAAGGAAGCGTTCAATGCTATGAAGTAAAATTCGTGTGAGTTGCCTTAGAAACCCAATTTCGCTTAGCAGAATGAGCAAAAGGATAAAGTTCGGAAGTTTCATGCCCTTTGAAAATCTCGCAAAATAGTTAAATCGCTGAAAATGATAAAGCTTCATAGTCTTGCAAACTCGGCTTGTAAGCCAAAAATGAAACAACAGTTGAAAGTCGTGCAAATGATACCTTTGGGCCGAAAATGTCGTAAGTCCCGAAAAACATTAAAATCGTGAAAATATGCTTTTGGCCGAAAATGACCTTCTAACCCGAAAACACAAAAATGAGAAGTAAAGGCGTTTTAACTTAAAAGTTTGCAAAAAGGCCTTTTAGGCCGAAATCACTTAAAGTTTGCAAAAAGGCCTTTTAGGCCGAAATCACTTACAGTTTGCAAAAAGGCCTATTAGGCCGAAATCACTTAAAAGTTTGCAAAAAGGCCTATTAGGCTGAAATCATTTAAAATTTGGCAAAATTTAAAATTTGGCAAAATGGCCTTTTAGGACCAAAATCGTGAGGATGTTAGAAGAGAGGCGTTTTAAAACTTTGCAAAAGGCCTTTTTGGCTGAAAATCTAATAAGTCAAAATCCTCATAGGGCCGAAATTCAAAAAATGCTTAGAGGTTTCAAATTGCCTAATATGCACGAAATTCCAAAGAAAGAGGCAAATGAGCATTTAAAATGAAATATCACATTTCACCTCTATCAAGCGAAAAACATTTAAGGATTCATCTCACAAAGAGCTTCTTGAGCCAAACGTTAAAATTTAATGTTTATCAAATTAATTTTAATTTTTCAAATTGATTGATTGTTCGTAGGTCAAAGGCATCATCCCGAAGAACCAGGAGAAGGCCTGAAACGTCAAGGAGCCAGGCGCTCAAAGCTGAAGAGGAAGATGTAGGAGCACGAGATCTGAACCGAGCATTGGGAAGCACACCACTGCGCCACCAGACCACAAAGCTGAAGTCCATCACTGAGACCAAAGACCGAAGAACACTCTGAATGTTGCAAAGTATGCATTCTCAGGAAAATTACATAGTTGGATTTAATTCCAGAAGTTCAGTTTCTGAAAACTGAAACTGTTTTATTGTAAAACTGCCTGTGGGCCCCACTCAAGATATTTTGAAACAAAGGGGAAATAGGTCAGTTGTGGATAGTTATCTCCAACTACCGGATAGACTCAAATTGAAGCCAAATAGTTGTAGGCAGTTGAGAGGGTTGTTGGGTGGATGACTGAGAGTTTAATGGGCATGGGTTAAAGCTTCCATGCTTCTGGAAGGCAGATTAGGACCCTTGGATGCAATCCATCCTAGCCTTTGATTCATATTGTAAAATCTATAAAAGGCAGAGGCCTTTCTTTTGTAAAGGGTTAGAATTTTGTAGTTAGATTTTAGAGTTGGCATAGGTTAGATTTTAGTAGTAGCATAGAGATGCTGCAAAATTGAATTGTTCTAATAGGCAGCTGAAATCAATATATAGACATTGATTTGGTGTTTATTATCTTGTTTTTAGTCTGTTTGCATGGTTTCTTTCAACTGGTTAATTTTAGAGTGCAGGTATTTTAATGGTGAAGTGTAGAGGGGTATTTGATGCATTTCTGGTTCATACCATTGGGGGTTTGCTGATTGTGGGTCATTATGCATAGTTAGTCTGAACCCAAACTATGCTTAGTTCAACTGCAGGTGTTCGTCTTAGGCTGTGCCAGAATTGGGTGCCTAAAACGAATGTCTCGGGTCTAAAAATCCTTCATCCCTTGGAGCTTGCACCATTCTTGTCTAGTTGTGAGGGTGTCTCTAGCAAAACAAGAACTGGTTTATCGAAATCTATCTACCCGCTGCATCAACTGTTATCTTCCTTGTCCTTAGGCTTCCTGAACCCTTCCCTTTTGATTTTATTTCGTAGTCTGAGAATCACAGCAAACCACCTTGTTGCAAAAAGTAAGTCCCCTTGTGCTCCCAGCAAATCACATCGACCGTTGAGCTATCCTGCAGTCAAGACCTGACAATCGAAACCTTGAGGTCCTCCCAATTGATCAATTGAAACAACATTAGGGATTTCCTTATCTCAAGAGGGGATAGGATACTTAGCATTCTATTCTGCGTTGGCCGAATGGAGTTGTAGCAATGCAATTTTAGCCACGTCAACAATACCCAAGGAAGCTTAAATTCCTCTTCTAGTGAATTTCTAGAGACTCTTGGGATTCCTAACCAGACAATTCCAACCTATATCACTTGGGTAAATGCCCATTAAGGCAACAAAGAAGAATTTAGGCCAAATATTTTGCATTTTGGTTAGAATTAATAGATTTAAAAACATTGACATAGGCAAAAGAATGGGATTGAGTGTATGGGAGAGTTGTTATAGTGATCTTAGGGACTAAAATAAGTTTGAATTTCTAGGCTAGTTGTATTGTCAATAGACCTATGATTGTAATTCCAATTAAGGATAGTGGAAAATGAGTGTTTTTTGTTACTAATTAATGGAGAAATTTCATCCAAGAAGCAGTGTTTCTGTAACTGCTGGAGAAAGGCAATTTCATCTAGTAGAGGCTTCAAATTCATCAAGGCAACTTTGTAATTGTTGAAAAGCTGCAATTTCATCAAACAAAAATTGTGAAAAATGCCCCAGAACACTTTAAATTCCTTTTCCAATCGATTTCTAGAGATTTTTTGGATTCCTAAAATGATAGTTCCAGCCTATATCACTTGTGTAAATGCCCATAGAGACAAATGAGACTAATTTAGGCTGAATATTTTGAGTTTTGCTTAGAGTTCATAGATTTAAAAACATTGTCATAGGCAAAAGAATTGAGTTAAGTGTATAGGAGAGTTGTTGTAGTGATCTTAGGAGCTGAAATAAATTGATCTTAGGGTATTTCTATGGCCACAAGACCTAAGATTGTAAATCCAATTAAGTAAGTATAAAGTGATTGTTGTTTCTTACTGATTATTAGAGTTTTCTCTCAAGATTCAAGTTATCCAAGGTAAATCATCATGTCTTCATTTTTGTGGTGTTTACTGTTCTCAATTCCCAAAGAAAAATTGTTTTAGGTTTCTCTTATGTAATATCACTTGCCAATTCTGATGTAAATTTCTGATTTCTTGGTCCTTGAAGAATTTCGTTGAACACTTGACATATGACTGATATAAAACTTCAGACTTGCTTTAATAGTACTAACTTCAATTGACAATGATATTATTGCTTGCAAAAGATTCTAAAACATCAAGATAACCTTCTAGGATGAACATGCTATAGTTTTTGTGTTTTTCAGATGCATATACATGAATTAAATGCAAGAAATGAGCACCTACAGCAGACTGGTATTTCAACAAACGATTGGCATACAACTAAATGATTGAGGTAACAACATATGGATTGAATGCAACCTTATCCCTTATTATTATTGAAAGCAATAGACTACTTACAAAATAACTAAGCAATGGCCAAGATTCTTGGCTTACAATGAAATAGTTGTTGGTTGAAAATTTTGTACACTTGGGGGAAATATACAAAATTGTGGTTTCAACCACAGCACACGAGTAAAAACTCTCCAAATTAAGGGAAGGCTCCCCTTATCTAACTAAAACTGAAATAAAAACAGGATGGGACAGCAGTCTTCCTTCTTTCTTCAAGAAAGACAATATCCTTTTCTCTTCACAGAAAAGGATAGCGATTGAAAACGAACAACAGTAACTACTTTCAAGTGAAATGAGAGAAAGGAAATGAAGTTTCCTGAAAGCGCAAAGACTTCCGTCACTTCCTTCGGGACGGGACAACAATATCAAGTTCAAAGACTTTACTATTGGAAGTCCTATCTACCCTTTGCTATACTAAATTTTACATCGAATAAAAGATAACAGCTCAAAGACTGAAATAATCTATTCTTTTAACACAAAGACAAGAACTAATGCAAGCTCAAAGACTTGCTGCTATTTCTTATCAAACAGTAATTTTTCCTCAAGAATAGACGCAAGCTCAAAGACTTGCTGCTCCTTCAAGAGGGTTTCCTATTTTAATTAATCTTCTCTACTTGCAGCTCAAAGACTTCAAATCAGATTGGACTAAGCTCCTTTAGAAACACTTTGCATAGAAGAAATAAAAAGATTCAAACTCAAACATGTAGTTCAAAGACTCAAAACTTGAGTAATCCTTCTTTATTATTCTTCAAAAACTTTCAATCCACATACATAAGCTCAAAGACTTCTTGCTGTAAATTTGGCAGAGTTTTTGCTTGCTTTCCAAAAGATATATTTACAATGGACCTCTCAAGTATTTATAGAAGAGGAGCCTTGAGAAAAAGGTGGGAGGATCCTAACTAACTTGAGAGATTCTCTCAACCACCAAGACTCCTTCAATAAATAACTGAGACTTCATTAATTAACTAAGAGTTACTCTAACTAACTAAGACTTATTCCAACTACAGTCCTAATCGGACATAACTTGTAGTTGCCTTACATGTAATTACAAAAGTACAAGTAATGTGTAACTTGTATTTTACAAAAATTACTTTTACATGTAACTTGTCAAAACGAAATTACAACTAAAGATTACAAAAGAGAGAAAATTCAACTAAGTGTTGAAAAACACTTAAGTTGCCTTTTGTGAAGACATGAATCCTTGAAATTTCCTAATGCTCACTTGTAGTTCCTCGGGATTCGGTTCATGGGTGTTCTTAGCAACAACCATAGTCTTCACAATAGTGTCGTGACAACGGAGGAGGGCAGAATTGTCTTTATCCAGGATAGACTGGATCTCATGCAGAAAGGCTTGGTGTTTCATCAATGCTTGAATTGAAGATGCCGAGAATTGTTCACTCCTCCATTCATTATGATTCCTCATCTGTAAATCAGCAAGAACTTCTTCTTCTGGAATCAGCTCTCCATCCTGACTTACTATATTGCAAGAGGCCCTTTCACAATGTGAGACAATACCTTGATAGACTTCATCCCGGAATCTCCTTGCATCACTGATCTCCTCAATGAGGGATTTAAGAACAAGGGTTTTGTTTTCCATAAGTTCCTCAAATTCCAAGTACATGACCCTGGAAGAGATGATGGCGTGATCCTGCAAAATACTCAGCTGTTGTTGAGGCATAGTACGCCAGATTGCTAGACTTTTCTCAACACTTTCCAGATCCTTTTTGAAAGTGTTAGAAGTCTGATCCAATTTCTCCTCAATGGTTTCTAGCTTAGACATTATTTGAAAAGTGTCTTTTACCACTTGCATACATTGATCATGAAGCTGATCAATCCAGGAATCCAGTGCTTGTACTTTTTGAGCAGCCCTTTCCACTCCACGAATCGATTCTTGGGAACCGGAAGAACCTATGGAGTTACTCCCTTCAGCAGCAGGTTTTGTGATTTTATGGATGGCTGCCATGAGCTGTCGGTTTTCTTCTTCTAGCTTGTCTTTCTTTGCAAGAAGATCGTCACACCTTTGCACTAGTGAAGCAACAGAAAACTGAGCATCATGTTTAATAACCTCATGTGTTTGCTTGCCCAATTCTACCCTTGTAACCTTATAATCAGCAGCTGACATTTCATCAAGTGGTTTATCTGCAATAGGTTCCACAATTTCAGCTACTTTCATCTTGTTGCTATCAACAGTTACCCTAGAGATAGTCTTTGCCTTCTTAGCAACTTTTGATCTGGACTATTTGAGTTGCTGGTAGTCAAAGGTATCAGGTGAAATCTCTTGCTTCTTTCTTTTCGGGGTGAAAGAACTAAGCCATGGAGGCAAAGTCATCAACTGACTTCCAGTAGTAGCTGTAGGCAAAGGAGAAGCAGTTTCTGTTTGAATTACCGTGGTCACCCTGGGAGGAATATCTGTTTGAATAGCGACCACGGTTTGCTCAGTTACCAATGGGCATGAAGATTGCCTCATGAATTCTTCAAAACCAGAAGTGGAAGTATCAATTTCTGATAACTGAATGCAAGTGAGATTATCTTCAGGAACTTCCAACACACTTTCTCATTGTTGATCAGGAGAAGGCCCGTATGCTGAAATGGGAACTGCATTCTGAGGAGACTCATCAATGAGCAAATCAGGAGGAGAAAGAGGCGTCTCAATAGAAACTGGAGGAATGACCTCATGAGGCGTGTCTGAAACTGGAGACTTAGGCGCATCATCAGATTGCTGCCCCTCTTCTGGATTATCCAGATCGATCACCCGAACATGGAACCGTGATTTCTCCTTCCCACGAGTAGTTGTCTCCTCAGGAGGAAGCACTACTGCACGACTAACTCGTAACTTGATCCTTGTGCCTGAAGATGAAGCACCCTCCTTATTATCAATCTGAATCTCAGACTTCCGTCCAAGAGGCCCTGTAGAATCATCTTCTTTACCAACCTTGATTTTGATAAGTCTAACAGCATTACTTTTCAGCCATGCGTTAGTGTTGGCCAAGATAGGCTGAAATCTGTCAAGGATGGAGACGCACTCCTTGTGTGACCATTGGATCAAAGGAAGTGGAGCTTCCTCAACCCTTCGTGAAGTGTATTCAGGATCAAGTATATGCCCGTCATCGATCATCCCTTGTGGGATATCCGCCAAGTTCAAGTCAACAATTTGCTCAACAGTGAGCCTGCAATAATCCATCTTCAGAACTTCGACTTCCGTGCGGAGATCTACCCAGATGTCTTCAATGCGATGAACATGCACAAAGGATTTCTTGATCTTCTCCTTCATACCTCTATAATCAAAATCAGCTCTAGGTTTGAACCTCTTAAGCTTGATTTCCTGCAATTCAACCTCCATGGCCTTAGCCTTCATAGATGTGACAAGGGAGTATCGACCAATTTTCAATGGATTTGTACTGGAGATCCCCATTCCAACCTTGTGTCTAGCAGACTGAAGAGTATGAACAGCCATAATCTGTCTTCCCAACTCCATAAGAATTATCTTATCGGTTGGGTATCTTGGAAGCATGTATGGCTGTCCATCATAGCACCCAATCCTCATGTAGATGAAGGTGGGAAATTGCAGGAATAAACACCCATACTCAGACACCTTGACCCATGCCTCATCTGATACTCTTTTATTTCTGAAATCTCTATCAAACTGACACATGAAATATCCGAAGAATGCATCTTGGACTCTTCTAAAATGTAGCCTGCTAGGTTTCAATGGCAACTGGTCATAATATTCCCAAACTGGTATAAGCGAGCGATCACCCTTGGTAGAAAGACCTGGAAAGTGTCTAAGTGACGCTGCTAAATATACCAAATAAGAATTCATGAAGAAGGTCATAGTGGTAGGAACTGCTGCAAGTTGTTCGCACAAAGCATCGCTGATGATTTCACCCCATGAAATGTGATGCGACTGTCGTATGAACATGATGAATTGATACATCCATGGCTCAAAGACATTGGAGTGCTCAAGGCCCAACATTCTGCTGAGAAGAGTGATGGTGTCTCCTATCTCCCACTTGAAATCACAACGGTACAACTTTGCCCATCTTGAGAAGGAAGGACGTGGCTCTTGAATCCATCTATTGATGTGTCGCTTGCAATCTTTTTCCCTTTTCACATAATACTCTGCTGCACTTTCTTTGGTGATTTCCATATAAACAGGTGCAGGAGGTATTTTGAAGACCTTCTCGATTGTATCCGCATCAAGACGAATTATAGCTTCACCATCATCATTTTTGATGACTCTTGACTCTTTGTCAAAATGATGGGCGCATGCAAGAACAAACTCAGGTTCTAGGGCAGCTACTGGGAAAGAAGATGCATGGTGGATATGGCTGTCCAACAGCCGCTGCAAGTTGTTATCCTGTGGATCTTCTACCCTGTGAATGAATTCTGCCATATCAACGTGCCCTATTTCTGTGTTCCTGATGCGATCCAATGGAGAAGATACCTGGGAAGGGGTAACCTCATTCTGGTATTTGTCATATTTGTATTTCATTTTCTTTGGAGTTGGCGATGCCAGCAAATCTGACATTGATTGTGAACCTGGAATGCTGTGATGAAGACTTAAAAGAGTTAAGGCCACATCATAATCAGCTGCAAATATCATTCTTTCTTTTTCAAATGGGAAAAACTTTGATCTCTGAATTTCACCGTTTTGTGAGAGGAAGAGGGGAGATATATAGAAATGGGAAAATCTTGACTTTGACCAATTTCGGATCTTGGGAGAATTTTCGCAAGTATACAAGTTGGAAAGTACAAACATGCAATCGGGGTTTTAAAACCCGAATACAAGTACACTTGTAAATTCGAAAATGGAGAAATGGACGAAAAATGGGATTTTGACTTGCGGGAAATGATGGAAATGGAAAGTACGGATATGGGGAACGCGAATGAATAGAAACGGGAATATCCGGGAAAGTCATTTTCATGAAAATGGGAAGATCTTTTCAACATGTAATCCGGTATTTAAAACCCAAATTTGCAAGGGAGGGGTATTTCACACTTTTCAAGCTTGGAATTTTAACCAAAAATGATTAAATTCCTTAACCGTAGGGGAAGAACAAGAATTTCCAGCGAACTTGTAATCGAGATTAAAAATCCCAAATACAAGTTTAAGATGGATTTTTAGGAAGAACAATGCGATTCAACAATTGCATTTCAAAGGGGAAGATTTCTTTCATGAAAACCAATTTTTAGGGGAAGAACAACACATGCCAAAAATGCAACTAAAAACGAAAAATAAAGAAAATAATAAAATGAAGAGAAGAAGGGAAGGAGAACATACCTTTCTTTAAAAATGCAAAATGTTTCTCCAATAATGCAACAATTCTTCAAAAGGAGAAGCAAAACCGGACTATCAAACCCTTAACACGTTTTTTTGTAAAAATGTCCCAAATATGGCAGCAATCTTAAACTTGGAGGAGCAAAATGCCAATGAAAGTGTGCATTTCAAGTATATTGGAGCAAAACGCCTTAGGTATTTGTTGGAGCAATGACGCCAAAGGTTTTTGTTGGAGGTAATGACGCCAAAGAGAATCACGTAGCCAAAGAGAATCACGTTTTTGCAAAAAACGTGGTATTCGATACACCATTAATGGATCATTAAATGTCTTGAAACCTATCCCATACTCCACGCCTAGGTGGGAGAGGGCAAAACGCCTTAGGAGATTGCATATTTATGAGGTAAAAAGCGCCCAAAATGTGGATTGGATAAACCACGTTTTTGCTGATTTAGCTCCAAAAACCAGTAATAATAAACTCTAAATGGCGAAAAGTGCGTTTGAAAATGCTTGAGAATAGGATACAATCCTAAACGCCTTGCATCTCTAGCAAATCTCCCCAAAAAATCGCTTTGACATCTTCAAAAAATCCATTTTCCTTGCAAATCGGGTTTTGGGAGACAAACAACAAGTTCGAAATACCCAAAATCATGCAAATCGGGTTTTAGAAAGAAAACAACAAGTTCGATTTTCACTTTTTCCATTTACAAGCCAAAATCGGGTTTTAAAAGACAAATGACAAGTTTAATTTATCACTTTTTCACTCATCAAGCCAAAATCGGGTTTTAAAAGACAAATGACAAGTTTAAATTTGTCAAAAATGTACTTTTATGCCAAAATCGGGTTTTAAAAGACAAACTGCAAGTTTTAAAAATACTTGTAAAAGGGAAATAAAATCCCTACAACAAGTTAAAAACACTTGCACATATGTAATGGGGATTTAAAATCCCTATTACATGTGAAAACCATTAAAGTAGGGGTTTTTTGAACAAACTGCAAGTTTACTTGCAGTTGAGCCAAAAAACCCCTATTTTAACTAAAAAAATGACCAAAAAACAATAAAAAGATAAAAACATTAAAGGGGAAACTTAAAATAAATTACAAGTGACATATTTAGAACAAAAGTGCACATGTAATTGATCAAAAATTCCCCTACAAAGACCATAACAATGAATATCATTAAAACTTGCAGTTTGAAGAAAATTCTCCACCTGCAGTCTGGGTTTTAAAACCCGAAATTGAAGGAAAGGCATAGCAAACGAACCCAGAATTGGACGAAATTCGAAACGTAGTTCGAGAATGGACTGAGGATCAAGCCAGTCCAAGGATTAGTCGAAATTATGCCTCGGGAAGCGTGCCATAGAGTAAAAATTTCAATTTTTTCATAAAAATTTCACTGTAGTGGTCCTTCATTTTTGAAAACAAAAATGAGGACAACAATAGTTTCAGAATTCTGAGTACTAAGGGCACCCATGAATTCATACATACATTGCTAAAAAACTTATTGAAAACTATGCCAAAGAGAACTTGGATGAAGCGCCTTGGTGTATAGATGAAGGAGCAAGCAATATCAAGACTCCCTATGCTTTCCTTGTGCCAAATCGACCCCTTTCACCAAAATCACCCCTGTTCTGATGTAAGTGACAATAATAAATAAATACCAGCTCCTACGTCTCTTTTCAAGCATCCAACATCATCAATGAACTCCTACCAAGTGGACGCTCCAATCTAGGAATGAATCAATGCACCAAGATGAAGTTATGAGCAAAATCGTGGGGTATGGAAGGACTGGTCGAACTTGGTATCAGACCTGATAAGTGACTGAAACCTCCTCCAAATTCTCCTCCAATATGCTCCTAAGGAATCGCCTTTCCTTCCTTAATATATCGATACAAGGATAGATGTCAAATATACCAATGAGCTGAAGTACTCTCCAAAATCGTCTACCATGAAAGTTGATGTCAGACCACAGTGAACTCAAGTATGAAGGACTGAGGTATCCTTCACTCACTATTGCAACCCTTCGGAGGATCTTTCACCACCTTAGTTATGCGAATCAAAGGGACGTATCGTTCCCAATGACCAATAATCTGTAGAAACCCTTGGCTCCACAAGTTCATAACACAAGAAGATGTCCAATATTCAATGATCACAACATGAGGCTCATCCCCTTTTTATCTTTTCCCACACATGAATCGGCCTCCTTCTAGAAGATTCCATTTTAATAAAATAATATTTAATTACCTCCTTAAAAATAATCTTTTAATTGCACTTTAGTAAATATTAAAATATTTCTAAAATATAAAGTGCACACGTGACATCATACGTGAGAACACATTATCTCACCATAAAACCATGAAAAATAATATGTGAAGCCATAAGTAACTGCCAAGACGACCCTCTCATCAACTCCTTGGCCTACAGGGGTCACATAATAGGCCAAACTCCACGAATGTCTGCGCACTAATGAGAAGGGGACATTACATCTTAGGATGTGTAGCTCATCCTTCACTACGAATTTGCTTGTGATAACTAGTAGTAAGTCCTGGATTCCTCTAGTTTACAAATCATAGATTTTTTTGGTTAATGGTAGAACACATGTACTAGATGGGTTCAACTTGTTTTCAGTGATCCAATAAAATTCATAGTGAGGGATGTTAGGTTTGTTTCAAATACGAACAAAAAGTCATTGTCTATCAATAAATTAACACAAAATCATTACATTGTTGTGAATTTTTGACAAAAGAAATGTATTCTAGCTTAGTAAATTTGTATCAGCATTAATAATTTGGTTCCAGTTGTTTTTTTATTTATTATTATGAATCTGGTACAGCAGTTTGTTTTATATTTCTTATGAATGTGAAATAAATTCTCTAGCATATTTAGTCTCTTGGCATTCTGTCAAACACTTTGCCAAAAGAATTACAAAAAAAAATCAAATATATCAGAAAACCCATAAAACTATCATAAGGAATCTTACAAGCTCTTGGGACAAGAAAAATAGAAAAGTTATAGAGCAGAAAAAAGCTATGAAGAATTTGGAGAAGTTCTTATCACTGGAAAGAAGGCCAGCTTGGCAATTGCAATTCATCCCATTTAAGTTGATACATTTTTAAAGAGGAAATCTGGCTATTATCATGTCTGTGATTCTGTTTTTGTTTATCTCCAAAGTCTGGTATGACCACTTTACCATGCTCATAGAGTTGCCTGTATGTAAGATTCTCAACCTGGCTTTTCTGCTCTAAGGTTTTAGAAGTATGTGTAACAATCCTCCTATACAAAGATCACAGCTTACTGTGTTAGGTATACTTTTCCCAATATTCATATAATTATTTCTGCCTATCGAAAACAAAATTCACAAACAAGTTGAAGAGAGATGTGTCGAAACAAGTTTAACAATAGTCTCAAGATCACACTTTAATTGTCTTGTATGCCAGAAATTATAAAAATAATAATTAAGATAGCTTTGTGAAATATTTGAAATATTCCCTCGTTCCTGCAAATGACCATCTAATTACTGAAATACCTGCCTTGTAATATCCTTTCATGATTTGAGGACCTCGAACTTTGACAATACCCTTTGACCCTGCTGGAAGCTTGTTTCCAGTTTCTGAGTCAAAAACTTCCACCTCAGTAGCAGGAAGAGCTCTACCAACTGTCCCAAGAACCTTCATATATCCAACAATAGATATCAATTTAATTAAAAACTAATTGTGATGATCATTGATTGTCAATAATATATAAATGTTCCGTTCAAAGTAGAAAGTAACTTAAAAACAAAACATGCAATATGTGAAATATCAAATATGTAATAGAAGATGAATGAAGACAACAAAAAATTAAACAGATAAGAGAAAGAAGAAACAAAATAGAAAATTATATTAATGTCCACCAAATGACCAAAGTATGTCAGTGGAACTCAAAAGTATTACATGTTATAATACAGAAGAACTAGAGTAAGAAGACCCCAGGCTATGAAAATTATTCAATGTAATGTCCCCTACTAAGTTTAGGCCTGATATAACAGTAATTAATCTATTTCAATATACTTATGACTTAAACTAAATTGATTAGGAGACAACTCTATTCTTAGCTCTTTCCTTAACATAAATCAAATCTGTGATATTCCATAGTTTTAAATAATTTATCAATTATTAATGAATAAATTGTCAATCCACCATACTAAACCATTAATTCTATCATATTAGATAATTAATTTTATCATCCATAATTCTTAATGCAAAGTTCAATCCTTGTTACTACTCCAGTTTTAAGGAAGAAGGAGATGACTATGTTGCCAAGCACTTCGATACCAAACTCAATAGGCTCCCTCAAAGTTTACGGATCCAAGCCCTTACCCTGTCTTGGGACTACACCCTCAAAGTTTACGGGATGCTGATCCTTACCCTATCTTGGGAATCATCCTATTGGCTAGATTTAGACTGCCCCTCTTGGAAACAACTCAATCCCATCTTCTTAAATACTGAGTGGTATATACATATTCTTCTTAATGTTTATTACCTTAAGAGTTCTTTCTGATTTACAATCTAATATTGTTATTTTTTTCTGATCGAGACATTATATATATATATATATATATTTCAGAAATTATTATAAAGTATAACTGCAGAATAATACGACTGCAGAACAGTTCTCAGAAAGAAGCATCGATGCTATAACAATTTATGAATAAAACGTACCAATGGCAGCAAGATACAGCAATCTGCTTATACCCACCGATCTCTACTTTTCTTTCCTTATCATTTCATTCGATGCCCTATCCCACTTGGAATCCTGTCCTTACAAGCTTTTTCAATGGTCTTGTGTGCAAGGACGTGGCTCTTAGTCAACATCCTTTCCTTGCACCCCTTCTGTACATCGTGAGTTTCTTAATAGTCTTCTGCTAAGAATAATGGAATCGTGACTTTTCAAACGAGCACTTCCATACTTGGGATTAATTTATTATATTATTTAAATTTAATTATTATTGATTATAAATTAATATTAAATATTAAACATTGTTTATAAATTAATATTTAGATATTGATTATATAAGAATATAAGATAGAAATTGGTTATATAAGAAATAAATTAATAAAATGAGAAATAAGATAATTGATATATCAATATTTATGTAGGGATATTACACTCAATATCAAAACACAAAGGTAAAAAACAAAGAAAGAAAGCAAGAGATTTAGTGTGTGATATATCTGTTGTGACCATTTCACACATCGCCCCATTAGGATGGGGACCCCCTCTTTTTCTTGGGTTTTGCTTTCTCTTAGCTAGGTTTTTTCTCTGCTTGCTAGGTGTTTTGAGTGAGTTAGTGGTCGCTTGGGCTGGGTAGATTAGGGTTTCTCTCAAAGAGCTCATCCTAGGGTTTCTTTCAAAGCTGAGTGTAGCCTGGATTTGGGAAGTCATATGTTGTCTGCCTTGAACCCTAGGGTTATCTTAGAGGGGTCTTACCTTTCAGGAGATTGAAGATGGATAAATTGTGCAAAAGAGATAAAAGTCTCTAGTCAGGGTAGGTTAGGGTTGTTGGTTTTCATGTCAAAGTCTTGTCTGCTGTTAGGTCAGAGTTGATTAGGCAGAGCCAGTGGCAAAGGCAAGATTCAGGAAGCGATTTTAGGAATTGTTGATCAAATTGGCAGGATATGGAAGGATATGCACCAAGGGTTGAGTCTAGGGCAAAGTCAAGTTAATTCCAAAGTGAATCAAGCCTAGAATCAGGAATTTCGCTCCTGACCCTTCCAAAGGGTCCAGAGCGAATTCCTTCATAAGACATTTTACCTGCCCAAACCTATGAACTAATCCTTGTCCCATGCATTTTTTGAGAGCCAAGCACTTCTTTGGATAAGGAAATGTGGGAAATAAAGTCAAGATTTGAGCCTTACTGTGAATTTCGCTCCTGGCCCTTCCAAAGGGTCCAGAACGAAATTCTTGTAAAACCCTATTTTCCTCACTAAGACCTTGAAATAAATGCCACTTTGAGAGCAACTTGACTTGATGATGATAGGAGGGGGCCTAAGAAGTCATATTCAAGCCAAGAAAAGGAGGAAAAGGGTGAGAAATGAGCCCAAGTCCAGAGCGAAATTCACATAACCTTCATTTTTCTTCCTTGTTATGGCCAAGTTTTGGACTTCTAAGGCATGGTTGGAGAGGATTGATGTGTTCTTGCCTTTGAAAATTGGATTGAGGCGATGGAGTAGTCAAAATCAACCCAAAATAGGAATTTCGCTATTGACCCTTCCAAAGGGTCCATAGCGAAATCCTCATCTGACCCTCTATTTTGCCTAGGACATTGGAAAGACCTTGTTTTGACCTAAGTAAGTGGCAAATAGACTTGATGGTGATAAGGAGAGGTGAATTTGATCAAGTTTGAAGGTGAATTGAGGCAATGGAGTGTGAAATCAACCTAATTTATGAATTTCGCTCCTGACCCTTCCAAAGGGCCAGAGCAAAATTCTTAGAAGTCACCTTTTTTCTCCTTGTTTGCACTGAAAGTCTTGTTCCTTGGGCATGGTAAGGGCAAATTGATATGTTCTAGCCCTAGGAAGTGATTGAAGGTGTTGGAAAGTGTGGATTTTGTCCAAGACAAGAATTTCGCTCCTGACCCTTCCAAAGGGTCCAAAGCGAAATTCACTTTTCCTCTATTTTGCTCTTTGATATGGCCAAGTTTTGGATTTTTTGAGGCATAGTTGAGGAGACTTGGATGCATATTTGCCTTGGAGAGGAGGTTTAAGGCGATGAAATGGTGGAAATCAACCTCAAAGGAGAATTTCGCTCCTGACCCTTCCAAAGGGTCCAGAGCGAAAACCTCCATTTGACCTTCTTTTTTGCCTTAAGACCTAGGTTAGCCTTGTCTGGAGCTAGTTTGATGGTGGATTGCCTTGATTGGGATGGAAGGAAGTTGAATTGATCAAGTTTGAGGAAGAATTGGAGGGATGAAGTAGAAAATCAAGCCAAGAATGAGGATTTCACTCCTGACCCTTCCAAAGGGTCCAGACCGAAAATCCTTATAACTCTCATTTCCTTGTTTTGGATAGGCGTTGGTTTCTATGGCATGTTAGAGGGTGGATTGGTATGTTCTTACCTTGAAAGGTGGTTGGACGCATTGAAAGATGAAGATTTGGCCTAAAAGATGAATTTCGCTCCTGACCCTTCCAAAGGGTCCAAAGCGAAATTCTTTATTGACCTCATTTGCTTCCAGGCTTAGGCCACAAACCTTGTTCCTTGGGCGAAGAATGATGTATTTTTTGCCTTGCAAAGAAGATTGGAGTTTAAAAGGTGAAATATCAAGCCTAGAATGGGAATTTTGCTCCTGACCCTTCCAAAGGGTCTAGAGCGAAATTCCCCAAAACCTCTCTTTTCTCTCAATTTTATGCCAAGACAAGTGTGGATCAGGATGAACTGAGATTGGGGATGTCCTTAGGAATGACTTTGAGTTTCTAGTAATCAATGAATTTGGAGGAATTGAGCAAAATGAAGGATTTCGCTCCTGACCCTTCCAAAGGGTCTAGAGCGAAATTCCTAAGATCACCTATTTTCCTTGCAAATCAAGTCAAACTTTTGGTTTTTAATGGCTTAGGGAAGAATGAAGCAAAGTTTCCTTGACCTTTGAGGTGAGTTGAAGTGAGAGGCATGGTAGAATTTGTCCTAAAACAAGGATTTCGCTCCTGACCCTTCCAAAGGGTCTAGAGAGAAAATCCTAAAACCCATCCTATCCTCCAAAATTTGTGCCACGCCAGGCCTAGACCAAGGTGAGAGAAGCCCTTAGGATTGCCCTTGAATGAATTTTGGCCACCAAAAATGTAGATTTTAGGCTAGGACAAGGATTTCGCTCCTGACCCTTCCAAAGGGTCCAGAGCGAAATCCTAGATAGGTCCTGCCTTGGCCATGATTTTGAGCGAATTTTCCCTCTCAGGCCTTTTGGGGATCTAGCAAATGTTGTCAGGTTGAGAAATGGATCTAAATGAGGGAGTCAAGGGGAAACAAAGTGAAAAGAATGGAACTAAGTAAGAGAAGACAAGCAAGGTATGAATTTCGCTCCTGACCCTTCCAAAGGGTCCAAAGCGAAATTCTTCAAATCAACTATTTTCTCCTTGTATGAAGCCAAGACTTTGATTCCTAGGGCGTGGTTGAGGATGGAATGATGTTATTTTGCCTTGCAAGGTGTATTGAAGTAAAGGAAATGAAATATCAAGCCTAAAAATTGAATTTCGCTCCTGACCCTTCCAAAGGGTCCAGAGCGAAATTCACAAAATATCATGTTTCCTTCAAGTTTGTGTTAAGCCAGGACAATGATCAAGATGGATTAGACTTGAAGATTGCCACAAGCTTGCATTTGAGTAAGTTTTGAGTTCAAAAAGTATGAATTTCGAGCTAAGGGATGAATTTCGCTCCTGACCCTTCCAAAGGGTCCAGAGCGAAATTCTCATGATCACCTAATTCATCAATGATGGAAGCTAAAAAATGAATCCCTAGGCTTTTGAAGAGCTAAAACTAGCATATGCTTACCTTAAAGAGCAATTCGGAGTGAAGGAGTAAGGCAATTGAGACCTAATCATGGAAATCGCTTTTGACCCTTCCAAAGGGTCCAAGGCGAAATCCTTTGAAATGCCTATTTTTCACCTTGTTTGAGCTAGGCAAAGGCAAGTTGCAAGGTCATGATGACAAGAGCATGAAGTAGTGAAAAATCAAGATTGTGAAGGTATGGAAAGATGAAGTTTCTCACATCATGAACATTCTATTTATTATGAAGACTAAGTGTGCCTTCATCAAATTTTGAAGAAACTCTAGCATCTTCTAGGCTTACCTATACCCTCTCGAGAGATTCGCAAATCAAACCATATTCAAGACACAATTTCCCTATCATTAATTGCTAATCAAACCTCATTTGTGTGAGTAATGCAAATCCGCCTAAATTAGACACCTATCAAAATGGGTAAATTGATTTTTTAAGTCTTAAAATTAAAAAAAAAATTCCTTTGGTGCCCAAGTACATCTTTTTCAGCTTTATTGCTAAGTCGGCCAGCTTGGAGAAGATTTTATTTTATTTTATTTGTGCATTTATGCAAGTTGGCCTATTGGTAAAATGGAGAAATCGCCATATAAAGCGGAAGAGATTTGTGAAGTTTAAGCATTCATTCATTTGTGTCTTTCCTAAAGCGAATTTTAGGAGCAGAAATAGCAGAGTAGACTGCAAAAAGGAAGGTGAATTTCTGATCTATGAGGACTGATTAAAGGCTAAGTGAAGGCTAAATCATCAAGGGCGAACCTGAAGTGCAGATCAAAGACCTTTCGTCCAGCACAAATCTTCATTTTTTTAATCTATCTTTTCAAGTTGATAGCTAGAAGTCAAGGAGAAGGTATGTACAATCAGATTTTTGAAAGTATATTGAAGATCTGATTCAAATTTCTATATCAATCCTTTTTGAGGTTAAGTCTTCAATAATCTGGTTTGATTGATAAGTGATATCAATTTGAAAATTCATAATTTTAAGGGTTTATCATTCTATTTTCAAATTGTAATATAATCATTTCTTTAAAAGTCTCAAATCTCCTATCTTGGGTACTATACTTAAACCTAACTTAAGCTTGTTTTTGTAGGTATCAAATGACGACCCCCAAGGCTAGTGGATCCACTACCCAACAGGCTCTCATCAAAGAAGATCAAAAGAGCGAAGATTTGGAGACCAAGATCTTGTCCAAATGGAGCAATATCGGAGACAGCAATCTAGGAAACTTCAATGTGAAGAAGTTTCTAGAAGCACCCTATATTGGCAAGCCATCACCTGTAGGCAAGAAGATAATTGAGAGTGGCATCATCAAGGCCGCAGGCTTCCCTCCCGCAGTTAAATGTCACGAGCTGATGATCGAATGTGCCAAGCATTATGATTCACATTCAAGGACGATCATAGCCGAGGATGGAACTGTCCTAGCCTATCTTTCAAAAGAAGCTATAAGTGAAGCTTTTCATCTCCTGGAGCCGAGAGATATGATCTACAAGAGCTTGGAAGGAGCTAGGTCCATCTACGAAGATGATCCTGATACCTGTCTGAACTTCATCAATAAGAATTGGTTACTCAAGAGTAGGCCTCACTTGAACAAGATACCTAATACGCCACACAAAATCGATTTCCAAGAAGAATTCAAGGACTTGATAACCATGCTCAATCGGGTTATAAGTGCTTCTCAAGCCTTCTTCTTTGACAAGTGGATGTTCTTTATTCAGGTGATCGTCTAAGGAAAAGGGATGCTCAATTGTGCTAGAATCATTAGCAACAACCTAGACGTCTAGTTGAGGAGGCTAGTCCCTACTAAGTCATTCCACACGAGTTCATATGTCATATATTCCTTAGTAAGAAGTTTTGAGTATGCAAGGCTACCACACAAAGGAGTTGTTGGGAGAGGACCCGGAGAAATAAGAGCATGTGATTCTTATGTTCAACTGCATCATCCGCCAAGGAATGACTACAAGCTAGTCAATGACACCTTCACAATGTATATCACTAGGACATTGCAAGGAGGGATTCACCATCGACTGTCTCCGGAGGCACAAGAGCTCATGAAGAAGCATGGTGCATGGTTCATTCAGTTTCCAAAATTCACCTACATCAGGATCCATAGATGTCATTCACCTCCTTATATGTTGCCAAGGTATCCTACAGATAGAATAATATTGCTTGAAGTGACTAGACAGTTAGCAGCCTATGCTACAGCATCAAGACATAAGCATGGAAATGGTATCCTCGTACCCATTTTACTGGGAAATTCAATTGAAGTGTGTCCTAATTCTCAAGCCGCAGAGGATGTAGAAAATGAATTCTCTCTGTATTCATTCACATCCTTTGCCTCAAGAGGGAATTTCGATCCTCATGGTCATATGGAAGAGACAGTTGGGAAGAAGTACAAACATGAGTTTCAAGTGGAGGACTTCTGGATGAATGTCCAGGATGATGTAGAGGTGAAGAGAAAGATGCATTCTAGATTACCCTTGGATCTTATCCGGAAATGTAAGGTTTATAGAGTAGCCGATCAAGCCCAGGACAGTGGTAGATATCTCCAATCGTCCTATGAGAAGGAAGATAAAGAAGTGAAGATAGATTGGAATGAGCAAGGAGTTGCAGATCTAAAAGCATTGATGGATCCTGTTTTGAATTGCACTCGCAAATGGGTGGACGTACAACATCAAAAATTGAAGGAGCAGAATATAGCCATGACATTCACCCTAGAAACAAGAACAGAAGAAGGAGAAGCAAGTGTGAGTGAGAATACTTCTCATTCCAAAGGGTCGAAGAGAAAAGAAGGACCTGAGAAGAGAGAACCTTCCAAGAAGAAACAAAAGGTGAATCCTGATCGTCCACCGAGTATGTCTTCTAGACATGAAAAGGAGATAAGTCAAGGAGAGGATCAAAGAGAGATAGTGTATGAAATTGATGAGTCTATGGAATCCATAGTGCAGAATGATAAACAAGGCAAAGGACGAACACCTCAACACTCATCAAGTCAATCTCTCTAGGTTGGTGCTAATGAACAACAAGAAGAAAAGAATGATGATGAAGCAACATCTCCTTTCAGAGACGATAGACCTCTACCTAAGGAAATACAGGTAAGGGAAAGAAAGTCTTCCATTCCAGATTGGCTAAAAGAAAGACTGACGAGGGTAGTTGTGGTTGAAGAGGAAGAACAAGTATTCGACTTGGAAAGTCTCGTAGGAAATTCCCAAGAAGAAATCGAAAAGAAGAAGGCTACAAAGATGTCAAAGGTAATTAGAGATGATGCACGATCCAGGAAGATACAGGTAGCCACACCAGTAGGGGACAAGTATGAGGATGAGATTATGACAGAGGAATATGATTTAGAGACATTTGATCTTGGTCCACTTACCTCCGAGTAGGCCATGGAAGAAGCAACTGATTCAGTGAGAGCACTTAATGACAAACTCAAAGAAGAAATGGAAAAGAATAAGAAGCTAGAAAGGGAGGTTAGTGCTTGGAGGAATTATTTTAGATACCTTAATCAACCATTAAGGCGACACGATCTAGCAGTATCACCTTTGCATGCACTTCCTCCTGAATCAATAAATGAGGCAGAAAGGATGAAGAACTTAGCCCAACTCATGAGTTCATGGATTGATGAATCTTACAAGGTAGCCATTGAATTTGTAACAAGAATGATGAAGACAGTTCATCGGGCTATCCAAGTTCTTGAGATCATTCATAATCTATTGATAACTGTGGATGCATTCACTCACACTAAAGACATTGTCATCCCAGTCTTACAAGTGATAAGAAGGACATCAAGGCAGATTTTAGCACAAGAGAAGATAGTGGAGGGAGGAACCCATAACCTTCTGCAATGGTCAACTTTGCTCCAAATGAAGGAAGTTCTTTTCGAAGACATCAATAACTAATGCAGCCGAGTTGAAGGCACTATCCACCCTATTCAGGATAAGGTGTTTGATGTGTTATGTACAATCCTTGACAGAAGGATAGAGATCGAAACAGATGTGGATATCCAAGAATTGGAAGACAGGATCAAGATTATTTTTTGTAAAGAAGAGAACATAGTTATAGAAAAGCAGCGAGATCATATGTATGCTACTATGTTCCTGATCGAAAAGAGAAAAGAGCTCGAGCCTGGATGGGAGATGACTCTTCTCGCAGCTTTTGATCAAGTCCTTCACCTGGAAGAGCAAATAAAGAACCTGCATGAGATTCTCATTGCTGAGATTGAGGGGATTCCGTCCAGATTCATTGAATATACCAGAAAAGAGCATAGAAAAGGGAACAAAATTCTAGATGAGAAGTTGTTGTAAGATGATGTGGCAACTTTATTCCCATTGGGCTATGTTTCCTCGTTATTTGTGCCAATTTCTATTGGCTATGGATTGATAATGTTTATCTAAATGGGGTTCTTTTTTTAACAAACCATAATTAGGGTTTAGGTGTCAAAATCTTAGCCTTTGATCTTCTTTAGATCTAGGCCGTTCATTGTATTTGAGAGTGCTATATAAGCCCTCACTCAATTCATTTTAAAGAAGTTAGAGTCAGAGAAAAGAGAAATAAGATTAAGATTGTTAGCAGCAGAGAAAGAAGTAGTGAAGAAAGAAAGTTGAACAATTGTTGTTTTATTTTGCTATGAGATCAATGAAATATTGAAGTTATGGTGTTTTATTGCAATCCTTGTGGCTATTTTCATGGTTGTTTACCTTCTTGAATCACTTCTAGTAGAGATAGTATTTAAGTTTTAGAATTAGATTGAAGGACGAATGTTGTGTTTGATCTTTGGTAAAACTCATAGTCCAAACCACTAGCTCCTTACTGATTGTAAGCACGCCTTGTGTGGTCAATTGGAGATATTAAGATTGTTTAAGAGTTCAATCATTATTGGAAATATTGATATGTATCTTAGTGATAATATCTATCCCATTGATGATTAGAAAATCATTGAATCCCCTTAGAAGATCGCACCAATTCTAGTAGAGTTGTAATCTTTTGGCAATACTGAAATTGGTAGAGTTTTATCAAGACCAATCCTCATTTAGTCATTCCTAGGATTAGTTTAGTATAGCCTCCTTAAAACCCTTATCTTTTGCCTTTTTTGAAACATCAGTTAGTATTAGGAGAATTCAGTTTCCTCATTGAGAAGTAGTTGCAAGAACAAGCTTTCCCAGAAAGTACGTAAGGCCCCTTGTAAAACAGCAAACACAACGACCACTGGTGCTTATCCACGAGTAGAGAACCTACATATCAGAGCCTTGGAGTTACTCCGACTGATCCTTCGGCAAGATCTTCAGCAGTCGGGAAACTTTGTTCAAGAGAGGATAAGGTACCTTTAGGTATTTTATTCTGTGTTTGGTCGTGTACAAAAGACACATCAACAATATCTTAGTGGAATTCAAAACCTGATCATTACCTACAAGATACATTTGATAAATATAAACCATTACATAATCAATAATATTATTATACACAATTAAGAATTTGAAACATTGGCATTCTAGAAAAATATATTTATTTTCAAGAAACAGAAGTTAAATATAGTATAGAATATAAATGCTCTCTACAACCTTCAGTTACAAAGATGAGAACCCTTGAAGAAGAAAGAGGAAGGATGACTCAACTAAGTTATCATGTCCCACTTCAAACATTCAAGTTGATAAAGGAGTCAAAAATTCAAGCTCCACAAGTTCTTTGTGGGGATAATTTTACAGTCCAGTGTACTAGTCTACAATGGTGTTAGCAGCTTGTAGTTCAAGTCTTTTGCAATAGAAGAAAGGAAGTGATGAATGTAATGTCCCCATTTTCAAGTTCTCTTGTAGTGTAGCTGGCGCTAGCTTTCTAGGTTGGTCTCAGCATGATCAGAGTAATATTTTAATATCGCTAGTGTGTTCAAACGGATTGATGGAGATGAATGACACTTTCTGGAGCAATTTCGGGCAGCTTGTCCATACTATTTTCATGTTACTATTTTTTGAGTGTTAATTTGGACACCGATTAGGTCAATTGGGAGTTTTGGCTAACTAACTATTTTTAGATTACTATTTATCATAAGCGCTATTTCTGGTAATTGGTCCCAATCTTAGTTTCCCCTCAACTATAGAGTGCAGAGTCTTCAGTTTTAGGACTTCCAAATTTCCTCAAGTTGGGAAATAATATTTTATTATCACAATATTTTAATAAAGTGACTTGATCACCTAAGTTAAAATAAAGTTGATGTCAAAGTTAAGGAGGTAAAATAATATTTTAATATCATTTTATGTGGCCTTCTAAAGAGAAAAGAAAATAAAGATTTAAATGATATTTTACAAGCAAAAAGGGTGGACGTCCACTTGAGGAGAGATATGTGAAATATTAAAAAGGGCAAAGATTATTATTTTATGTGAAATCCATCTATGCTGACAATCTCTACGCTGTTGGAAGACATAGTCTGGAGGTTTAGTTTAATGCTTGTATCAAGGTAAATTTAGATAGCATTGTTCAAGTTCTTCCCTCCATTAAGAAGCTTTCAGTCATTCAGGGGGTCGATTTGAAAGGTTGAGAGTTGTGATTGAAATGATGTTGCTGTGATTTATCTTCCCTATGCTGTCTGTACCTGTTTGAGTTGGTGCTGAATTGTATGAGTCTGGAGGGGTGCTGTACAGGTTTGGAACTGTCTTAAGGGGTGCCGTACAGGTTTGCAACTGCGGCTAGGGTGCCGTACAGGTTACAACTTACCTGGAAGGACTTGTACATATCTGAGATAGTGATGTGCAAAGCTGGACCATTTGGAGAGTGACATCAAGGAGGTATTACTGCTGATAATACATTCAATGTTCAAACAACGTGGCTGGAGTAATGTTCTGGAGCTGGAGATAACAGATGAGATCAAGCTGAGATTGATTTTGCATGGTAGCGGCTAGGGTAGGAGGCCCAAAACAACCAACAAAGTTGCTGCTGTGTTTATATGTATTGACTGATCTTAATTATCAGCAAACTCTTTACTTTTTTATTATTATATGCTGCAATATTGTTGTTGGTATTCACTGTTATATTTGGAACAAGCAAAGCAAGTCAAATTGTCTCAAAACCTTATTTCAATTAGACAAAAAAAAAGATAAACCCAAACCAGCCTGCCCATTACAGTGGTATCAGAGCAGTGTATCTTGCCATCTTGGAGGGTACAATACGAGTAAATAGTAATATGTTTGGATTTGACCAACAATCTTTCACCCACCATTACAACACATGAAGAAATAGAGCAACATTTAATACAAGTCCAGAAGAACAAGGAGTTATAGGAGAACAAAACATTAACAATATGGGTGAGAGAAAACATCTAGGTGAGGAGAGGTTTATAAAATTATTGGACACACTAGTACAGGGACAATAGCTAGCAGAGCAAAGAGCATGGCAATAGAGTCAGTGTTTGGACTTACTAACACAGATGATAGCTCGCTAGATGGGTATTGATGTGAATAACTTGGGTTGCAGAAACAACCGCGGAAATAATGGTGGTAATAATAATCAGAATGGAGGTAATAATGGACAAAATGGAAATGGGAACAACGGAAGAGCACATATGGGTGATAACTTTAGACATGTAGCTCAGCCAACTAGAACGGTAAGCTCTAGACCTCTTCTACCTACCTTTCCACCTAGGGTGCAGGCACAATAAAAAAATGAGCCTCAGATTACAGACTTACAGGATCAATTTAGGAGAGATTGGGAGAGTGGAGGAGAAAAGTTCTAGGCAGCTATATCTTTATGGGATTACATTGATGTGAGGATGAAACATAGACCACGCACCAGAGATAGGAATCAGAATTTTGAATTGAGGAAGAAAGTAGGGAAGTTAACTTTACCATATTTTGATGCTCTAGGGAAGACTACAACACGAGCTTGGGTCTAGAAAGTGGATACATATCTTCAACTCAACCCTATACGAAAGGAAGAAGGCATCAAGTACGCAGGGATTCATCTTGATGGAATTGCACATGAGTGGTGGCATCACAAAATGGTTACCATGGGACATGATCAAATTACCTCTTATGTGGACGTCACTGAGAGATTAATTGAAATATTTGATAAGAAAGATCCAGAGTTACATTTTAAAGAGCTAGCAAAGCTTAAACAGTGGAGTTCGATGGAAACTTATGTTGCAGATTTCTAGAGACTATCAGTTCTAGTCACTGACATATCTGAGAGGAGGCTTACGGTATTGTTCATGGATGGATTAGCATATCCCTTAAGAGGATGGATCAAGGGTCTTAACCTTCCCATGTTACATGATGCCATTAAAAAGGCCCGAGACATGGAGTCCTCTACTTCTAGGGTCAAATATCAATCAAAGGGGTTCCCATCCAAGAAGGATAAGGACAAGAGAAATTTCCAGAGGGATTTACGTCAGCCAAGAAATGATTCAAGCAATCTAGACAGTGATTAGTTAAATGAACTCGGAAGGAAGAAATTGTGTTTCCATTGTAGCGAACCATGGGACCCTTCACATAAATGTGTTGTTAAAGTGAAGGCAAAGTAGATTGAGTATTTTTCTACTGAAGAATCAGCGTTAGAAAGATCAGATCAACAATCTGATTGTGAGAGTAGTGAAAAGGAAAACGCGTTAGAAGGACTAAGAATCATAGGACTATTGCACAACTTACTAGTGCCCAAAAGGCAATCACTTTTAAAGTGAGGGGTGTGATACAGGGGCAGCGAGGGATCTCCTTGATAGATATAGGAGCTACACATAACTTCATTGATGAGAGTGTTGTAGCAAAGAGAGGGTTGCAAATGGAAGAGCATGATGGGTTTAGAGTAATGGTAGCCAACAGACATAAACTTCGTTGTACTCGTAAGATTTCCAATCTGCACATACAATTGGGTGATTATGAGTTGGTAGATGATTTATTTGTGGTTGACATGGGAGATTACGATGCTATTCTCGGCATGACATGGATGATGTCATTAGTAAAATTCACTTTCAATTTGGAAAGGTTAGAGGTTAAGTTCAAACACCAAGAAAGGAACGTGGTGCTTACAGGACTTCCAGATGGGGGATTTAGAGTAGTATCACTCAAATGGATGGAACGGTTGATTAGGCATGATCAAGTAAAGTGGGCAACATAATGTCTTATTATGCCTTCAGTTTCCGAGCAACAAGTTAAGAGTTACCATCCAGATATACAAAAGGTGATATCCAGTCACACAAAGGTCTTTGATAGCATACCTCATGGAGTTCCTCTTGAGAGGGGAATAGAGCATGTCATAGAATTGGAAGAAGGGGCCAAGCCAGGGATCACTACCCCTTATTGCCATCCTAAGAAACACAAGGATGAGATTGAAAAGGCTATTAAAGAGTTGCTAGAAATGGGACACATTAGGCCAAGTAAGAGTACTTTCGCTTCAACGGTGGTCTTGGTTAAGGAAAAAGACGGAATGATGAGAATATGCATTGATTACAGAGTCCTTAATATGAAAACAATAAAAAACAGATACCCTATACCACGGATAGATGAATTAATAGATGAGCTACATGGGGCATGCTATTTCTCAAAAATAGACTTGAGGTTCGGATACCATTAGATTAGAATGAGGGCAGAAGACATTGAAAAAACAGCTTTTAGATGGCATTACAACCACTTTGAGTTCTTAATTATGCCCTTTGGGCTGACTAACGCTCCTGCCACATACCAGAGTTGCCTGAATCAAGTATTCAAGAGATAGTTGAGAAAATTTGAGTTGATCTTCTTTTATGATATCTTGATCTTCAGTAGCACTAGGGGGGAGCATCAGCCACATTTGGAGGTCTTAAACATTTTGGAAAGTGAGTCTTTATATGCTAAGTAATCAAAATGTGAATTTGACATGATAGAGCTTCTATATCATGGCCAAATCATTAGTGCGGATGGAGTAAGAGTGGATCCAGAAAAGATCAGAGCCATATGATAACCCTACGTTATCAGCTGATGTAAAGTTATTTAATAATGTTAAGGATATGGATCAATTAAATAAGATTATTGTAAATACATGATTAATACGATAATATAAGTAATATATTAAATAGAGGAAATATATTTAATATATAATAAAGGAAAGTGTTATTTAATATGTAATATATTTAAATATATATATATATAAATAATAAAGGAAGTGTTATTTATTATACATGTAAATATATATAATAAAGAGGAACTTATTAATTATTTAAATACATTCTAAAAAGGCAAAGTAATACGAAACTATACTCCTAACAGACTATAACAAGCCCCCCCCAATCACCCCGCACGAAGAGGTGTGACGGGCTGCGATTACCACCGCACCCCTTCATGCGGAAGGGGACCCGTGGAGGGGTACAACCCTTCACGAGGTATTAAGGGGAGGCAGCCGTAGTAGTGAGAGGGGGTAGAGGACGGGAGGTAGAGTGGTGGAAATAATCAGAGAGCGGGACTTCTGCTGCGGACAAACAGGTAAGGGGTAAAGTATTACCATTTACTTAGGAATATAATTAGTTAATATGTTAATGCTTACTAATATATATCATTGAACATAGGTAAGGAATATGTTAATGTTATTTGTTACAAGTAATTAATACACTAATTTACACACTAGGAAGGATTATGTAATATAGATGTGAATAATGAAAATGTAATGCATATGTTAATGATGGTAAAGCACATTTGATATATATATATATATGTTAAAGAATACATTAGGAATACATGTTAACATAAAAAGGTGGATTATGAAATGAAAATAGTACTAAATTATCAAAATGTATTATAAATGTAAACACATGTTGGAGGCTATAGGGAGGAAACTCCCTTAGTCTAAGGGAGGGATTATGATAATCCCTAGGGCAGTATATATACTGAACATCTATATGCATATGTATGGCTTGGGTGACTAAGTTCAACCAAGAAGAGACGGATTTGGCCGGTCCCCTCTGAGGACTTGGATGATGGGATGCATCACCCAAGGCAAGGAATGGACATAGGGTCTTCCTTGGATGGCTTGGGTGTAAGAAATTACACCCAAGACAGGAATCGAATTAACCTTCGATTTTCTGGAGGGCTTGAAAGTAAGAAATTACATTCAAGATAGGAATCGAATTAACCTTCGATTTCCTAGAGGGCTTGGATGTAAGAAATTACATTCAAGACAGGAATCGGATTCACCTTCGATTTCCTGGAGGGCTTGGAACCAAGATGGGTACCAAGAAGGTGAGCCTCACGGCCGCCTAATGACATATTGTCGTATGGCATTCGTATCCTTTTTAGATGAAAATTGTGATTATGTTAATTAAGTATTTTAAAATTAGATGGCAAGTTAAATTATTTATATATATATGTATTTCTGTCATATTCTAACAATCTGTTTTGCAGGATAGTGATCCCTAACTAGTAGGGACATTACAGTGGTATCAGAGCATAGGCCTGCCAACCTGTGGGAAAGGTTCTTAGTTTATGATCACATATCAGAGAAAGAAAGGCACGAAAGCAATGGCCGATCACTTGGCCAAACAACTTCAGACTTTCATGGAACAAACCAATGAGAAATTCAAAAGAATGAGCCAATTAATCCTCCAAAGTACAAACAACAACAATAGAGATATGCCAAACCTTAGAAGAGAGACACACTCTAATAACGCCGATAACGAACAATCTCCTCGAAGTTCTAGACAAACAATTCCCGAATTTCTCCCTAGAGAGAAACATGGGAGGGAGGAAGAGGAGCCAGCCACACTTGGGGTGGAAGAAATAGCCCAAATTTATGCCAGATTAGAGCCAGAAGTTCAAAGGGTGGTGTCCTTCAAAGACTTCTGTGAATCCAAAACTAGTGAAGGTAGAAGGAGAAAACCTATGGGAAATGACCTCAAAGCTAAAGTCAACAAAATGTCCCTACCATGCTTTGACGGGTCAGGGAAGGATGTCGCCCAAGCTTGGGTACAAAAACTAGACACATACCTCTCATACAGCCCCATGACGGAAGGAGATGCTATAAAATTTGCCACACTACATTTAATCGGAGCAGCCCATAATTGGTGGCATAACGGTCTCATTACCCTAGGACACAAAAATGTCTCCACCTACAATGAGTTTACCCAAAAGCTCATCAGCCGATTCGACCATAAAGACTCTGAATGGTACTTCTAAGAGTTAACACACCTTAAGCAAATAGGAACCATTGAAGACCATATAGACCAATTCCAAAACTTGTCAGTAATGATCTCCGACCTATCTCAGAGAAGGCTTACCTACATGTTTTTAGAAGGCCTGAAAGACTATTAAAATTTTTGTAAAACCCCTGGAACCCCAGAATTTAGGAGAAGCCATCAAGAAAACTAGGATGGTCGAATTTAGTACTCTCAAGAATACCTCAACCAAAACACCACATAGGAATGAAGGACCCCAGAGGGACCGCTGGGAAAAGCCTTGCCGCTTGTGCAAGAAACCTTGGAGTTTCAATCACCAATGTAAGGAGAGAGAAGAACTCGTGGAGAAAGGGTTATGTTTCAAATGCAAGGCCCCATGGGGGAGAGGCCATGAATGTAAAAGAGGACAGTTAAATAACACTAAAGAAATACGGGATGAGGAAAGACCCTACAAAAGAGTCAGATTTGAAAACAACGAACCCAGTACCTTGGCAGTCATCACTCAAGAGAGTGAAAATAGATGCTTCAAGCTCAAAGGAACTATCAAAGGACAGAAGGTAATTGCATTAGTTGACACAGGAGCATCACATGACTTCATTAGCAAACACTTGGCAGCGAAGAGAAGGTTAAAAACTCAAGAGTTCGGAGGGTTTGAAGTGATCATGGGCAATGGAGTCATAGACAGGTGCACTAAAGTTATACCTCAATTGGAAGTCACCCTAGGGGGTCATACAATTACGAGGAACTTCTTCGTGGTGAACCTAGAGAATGACATCATTTTGGGGATGCCATGGATAAACTCATTGGGACGATTCACCATGGATAGTCCAAATCGGGAGATAACATTAAAGGGAATTCCCGATGGCTCTCCAAAGATAGTATCGTGCAATAAAATGGAGAAAATCCTTAGACATGATCAAGGAGAGTGGGTCGCCCAATGTATGATCTTGGATAAATCTCAAACCGAAGGTCAAATCATCCAGAGTGATATACAACCCATCCTTAAGGGACACAAAAAAGTCTTCGAAGACATTCCTCCAGGATTACCCCCAAAAAGGGGATTTGAGCATTCCATTGAATTAGAAGGAGCAAAGCCTGTCATTACCACTCCTTACCGCCACCCCCATAAATTCAAAGAAGAGATTGAAAAAACCATAAAAGAATTATTAGAAATGTGACACATCCAACCAAGCAACAACCCTTTTGCTTCATCAGTAGTATTGGTCAAGAAGAAAGATGGGACAATGAGAATGTGCATAGATTACCGGGCCCTGAATAAAAAGACTATAAAGAACAGATATCCTATCCCACGAATTGATGAACTAATGGATGAACTCCACGGAACAAAATATTTCTCTAAAATCGATCTAAGGTTAGGGTACCATCATATTAGAATGAGGGAAGAAGATATCCCCAAGACAACATTCAGATGTCATTATGGACATTTCGAATTTTTGGGTCTACCATTTGGTCTCACTAATGCCTCGGCCACCTTTCAGTCATGCATGAATCATACATTCAGGCAACAGTTGAGAAAATTTCTTCTAATATTTTTCGATGATATACTCATTTACAGCAAGACATGGGAAGAACACCTTCTGCACATCGAAGAGGTATTAAATATTCTTGAAACTGAATCCTTATATGCTAAAGCCTCCAAGTGCGAATTTGGAATGAGAGAAATCATATACTTAGGACACAAAATTAGCGAGGTAGGAGTGAGTGTGGATGAGGAAGAAATCAAGGCCATCAAGGAATGGGCCACCCCTAGAACCTTAACACAATTAAGAGGGTTTGTGGGACTATGCAGCTACTATAGACGTTTTGTAAAAGGGTTCTCCAAAATAGCAGCACCCCTCACCGACCTAACTAAGAAAGGAGCCTTCACATGGAATGACCAAGCCCAACAAGCCTTCGAACAACTTAAAATAACCATGAGCTCATGTCCAGTATTGGCCATTCCCGACTTCTCTATACCTTTTGAACTACAATGTCATGCATCCGGAGAGGGAATTGGGGCAGTCCTCATGCAAAAGAAGCACCCCCTAGCTTTTGAGAGTCGTAAACTTACCGAAGCAGAGAGACACTACTCTATCTATCACAAAGAAATGTTAGCCATAATGCATGCCTTGGCCAAATTTCGCCAATACCTCGTCTGTGGGAAGTTCAGTGTGAAAACCGATCATAACAGCCTACGCTTCTTCTTGAGCCAAAGGGACCTTAATGATAGGCAACAAAAATGGGTGAGCAAAATACAAGCCTATGACTTTGAGATAGAATATGTGAAAGGGGTGAATAACAGGGCAGCAGATGCATTTTCCCGAAGAGCACACCTCAATGCCCTTACCAGCATCTCAAGGGATTGGAAGGAAGAAATCCTTAATGAATATAACCAAGACCCACAAACAAAGAAAATCTTGGAGGGAAACCTCCCCAATGAAGACTTTAAAGTTAAAGGCGACCTCATCTTGTACAAGGGAAGGGTATACTTGACCCCTCAAACCAAATTCAAAAACAAGCTCCTAAAAGAATTCCATGATAACCCCCTGGCGGGACATCAAGGATATTATAAAACTTATAAACACATAAGGGAAAAATATGCATGGAAAGACCAGAAGAGAGATGTCCAAAAATATGTACAAGAGTGCCTAACGTGTCAACGCAACAAAACCAAACTCACTCACCCAGCCGGATTACTTCAACCACTACCTATTCCCAAACAGAAGTGGGAGAGCATTTCGATGGACTTTATAACAGGGTTGCCAAGGACACAAGGAAAAGATAGCATCTTTGTGGTGGTAGACAGACTCACGAAATATGCCCATTTCTTTGCAGTTTCCACCAAATACAAAGCCCACTAAATAGCCGATTTATTCTTCAAGGAGATTTTCAGACTCCATGGACTCCCTTTCAATATTGTCAGTGATAGAGATAGCAAGTTTATTAGCCAATTCTGGCAGGAACTCTTTAGAATGGCAGGAACGGTTCTGACCCCAAGTACCAGTTACCACCCTCAAACTAATGGGCAAACTGAAATAATGAACAAATGGATAGAGGGCTACCTAAGGAATTATGTTACAGGGCAACAAACGGCTTGGATCAAGTGGTTACACCTAGGAGAACATTGTTACAACACGACACACCACATGTCAATCAGGATGAGCCCTTTCCAAGCCTTATACGGCTACGAGGCCACAAGCTTTGGAGAACTAATAAACCAAGAAAGAAAAGTACCAAAAGCACAGGATTTTGTTCAACAAAGTAAGGATATCATGAAGACCTTGAAAGAGAATCTACAACAAGCCCAAAATCAACAAAAGATCTATGCGTCTGCATAGATCTTTTGTTGATTTTGGGCTTGTTGTAAATTGACTTTGGGAAGCGTACAGAAAGGACTTTTGAGGCCGGAGATCTAGTGTTTTTAAGGCTACAACCATATAAGCAATCTTCCCTCAAGAAGAATGGGGCTGAAAAATTGAAACCTCGGTTCTATGGACCCTATAAGGTAATTCGAAGGATTGGGGAAGTAGCTTATGAGATAGAACTTCCCAAAGACAGTAAAATACATAATGTGTTCCATGTCTCCCGACTCAAAAAGGTTCTCGGGCAACACTTGGCTCCTTGCAGTGAACTACCACCCCTAGATGATGAAGGGAAACTCACCTTGTACCCTAAGATCATTCTAGATACACGACAGAAAGAGCTTAGGAACCGAACCATTACCGAACACCTGATTAAATGGAAGAAAATCCCAAATGAGGATGCTACGTGGGAAACAGAGGAAGACCTAAAGATGCTTGAGGACAAGCAAAATTGAGACGGAGGGACTGTGATAACCCTACGTTATCACCTGATGTAAAGTTATTTAATAATGTTAAGGATATGGATCAATTAAATAAGATTATTGTAAATACATGATTAATACGATAATATAAGTAATATATTAAATAGAGGAAATATATTTAATATATAATAAAGGAAAGTGTTATTTAATATGTAATATATTTAAATATATATATAATAAAGGAAGTGTTATTTATTATATTAAATATATAATAAAATAAGTGTTATTTATTATACATGTAAATATATATAATAAAGAGGAACTTATTAATTATTTAAATACATTCTAAAAAAGCAAAGTAATACGAAACTATACTCCTAACGGACTATAACAAGCACCCCCCCCCCAATCACCCCGCACGAAGAGGTGCGACGGTAATCGTAGCCATAGTAGTGAGAGGGGGTAGAGGACGAGAGGTAGAGCGGTGGAAATAATCAGAGAGCGGGACTTCTGCTGCGGACAAACAGGTAAGGGGTAAAGTATTACCATTTATTAAGGAATATAATTAGTTAATATGTTAATGGTTACTAATATATATCATTGAACATAGGTAAGGAATATGTTGATATTATTTGTTACAAGTAATTAATACACTAATTTACACACTAGGAAGGATTATGTAATACAGATGTGATTAATGAAAATGTAATGCGTATGTTAATGATGGTAAAGCACATTTGATATATATATATGTTAAAGAATACATTAGGAATACATGTTAACATAAAAAGGTGGATTCTGAAATGAAAATAGTACTAAATTGTCAAAATGTATTATAAATGTAAACACATGTTGGAGGCTATAGGGAGGAAACTCCCTTAGTCTAAGGGAGGGATTATGATAATCCCTAGGGCAGTATATATACTGAACATCTATATGCATATGTATGGCTTGGGTGACTAAGTTCAACCAAGAAGAGATGGATCTGGCCGGTCCCCTCTGAGGACTTGGATGATGGGATGCATCACCCAAGGCAAGGAATGGACATAGGGTCTTCCTTGGATGGCTTGGGTGTAAGAAATTACAACCAAGATAGGAATCGAATTAACCTTCGATTTTCTAGAGGGCTTGAATGCAAGAAATTACATTCAAGACAAGAATCGAATTAACCTTCGATTTCCTAGAGGGCTTGGATGTAAGAAATTACATTCAAGACAGGAATCAGATTCACCTTAGATTTCCTGGAGGGCTTGGAACCAAGATGGGTTCCAAGAAGGCGAGCCTCACGGCCGCCTAATGACATATTGTCATATGGCATTCGTATCCTTTTTACTAGATGAAAATTGTGATTATGTTAATTAAGTATTTTAAAATTAGATGGCAAGTTAAATTAATTATATATATATGTATTTCTGTCGTATTCTAACAATTTGTTTTGCAGGATAGTGATCCCTAACTAGTAGGGACATTACAAGCCATCATTGATTGGCTGACTCCTCCTAATCTCACTTAGCTCAAAGGATTCTTTAGTTTGTGCGGTTTTACAAGAGGTTTGTGAAGGGGTTTTCACAGACAACATCTCCATTCACAGATCTAACAAAGAAAGGGGCCTTTGAATGGTCCGAATCAGCTCAAAGATGTTTTGAACACTTCAAACAGGTGATGTCTTCTTGTCCAATTTTAGCACATCCTGACTGTGCCAAATTGTTTGAGTTGCAGTGTGATGCATTTTGGGAAGGGATTGGTGCAGTTCTGATGCAAGATAAACACCCCATTGCATTTGAAAGAAGGAAATTGAGAGGGCTAGAGAAAAGCTACTCCATTTATGATAGAGAGATGTTGGCCATCATGCATGCATTGGCCAAGTTCAGATCATACCTGGTGGGAGGTAAATTTGTAATTAAACCAGATCATAACAGCATAAAATATTTTATGAATTAGAGGAATCTCAAATGATAGACAACAAATGTAATGTTCCTTGACGGTACGATGAACTGGCAAAGACTGTTGAATTGGCAGAGGACGGTCGCACAGTTGATAGACTGTACTGTGGTAAGAAGAGGGGGTCGTACAGTGTGAAGACCGTACGGTGGAGTGAGGGTCCATGCGGTGGGCGAAACAGGCCGTACGGTGGTGTGTGGTAGGTCATGCTGTGGAGCCAAGCAGGCCGTATGGTGGGAAGAAGGAAGGTTGTACGGTGAAGGAGGTGTACGGTGGTATGGGGATGGAGTGACCGTACGATGAAGGGGTCGTACGGTGGTGTGGGGATGCAGTGACCGTACGGGGAGAGATTGTACAGTGATGTGCGGAGGGAGTAGCCGTACGGTGAAGCCGTACTGTGGACTTGGAGGGAGGGGTCTATCGTGTGGTATAGTGGTTCAATGGACTACCTTTGGTGGTTCAAGGGTTGATCTTCTGTGCGCATATCAAGTATTGATCTCCAAATGATAAGAATCCTTTAATATGCATGTATACCAGAAATGAAGCTATTTGATTCAACAATGATGAGTTTCCGGAAGATCCAGAACAAGTACACAGAGCAGAGTAGGGTAAGGGATGAATCCCACCGAAACTGCGGATACCAAGTAGGGAGGGTCTTTCACCTCCGAAATGGCGGGTGACAGAACTCCAACTGGAATTTGCACAAACAAGAGAAAATACCAAATTGCCTACCTACAACAATGACTAGCACGGCCATATATATGGGCTCCAGGAAACTTCCCGAAGGGTTACAAACTGGTTGACACGACCAATCAAAACTCACCTAAACTAATTAAATAAAAGGGCCCGAAAGATTTGTTATTAAATTTGGGCCTTGCAACAAAGTAATTAGATTTATTATTTATTTACATTGGGGACATCACAACAAAAGTGAGTCACTAAGTTGTAGGCATATGATTTTGACATTAAATATGACAAAGGGAAGAAGAATGTGGTAGCTAATGCACTTTCCAGGAGGCCACACTTATGTTCTTTGGTGGAAATATCAGTTGATTGGAAAGAATTGATCGTAGCAGAATATGCTAGGGATCCATGGCAATAGGAGTGATAGAAGGCACCACTCAGGATGACAGGTTCACAGTGATGGATGATCTAATTTACCACAAAGGTAGAATCTACTTAGTGCCTTCTTCACACTTTATGATGTCAATTCTAAAAACATTTCATGATGTGCCATTGGCTGGTCACCCAGGGTTCTTTAAGACGTACATGCAGATCCGAGAGAGGTTTGTTTAGTCCCTACAGTGAGGTTGGTAAACTCACAAATAAACAGAGATATTCCACGCATACCAACAACTCATGTAACAGGAACATTCATGTATATTAAAGCATAGATAACAATTATAGAAACAGATATGGCAGAATTATGATATCTTATTGTATTCCAAATATGCCAGTACAATGCTAACTTGCTGAGGTTCCATCCATACATTATATAGACCCGACAGTTGGCCAGGCTGCCGACCATCACAAACTACCAACTACCCCACGGGAACCTCTCGGCAACCCATACATAACAAAACATAAAACACCCCAACCAACTATAAACAAACATGTGTTATTGACCCCTAACATCAACCCCCCCCAAAAAAGTAGTCGTCTTCTAGACGACTAGAACAAACAGGAGCTGGTACGACAAACAGAAAAAAAAACTAAGACTTATGAGGGGGAGGAGGCATCCCTGTCGTGGCCGAAGAAGAAGGCTGTCGTCCAGTGTGGAGCCCGAGGTTCTCCTCAGCAATCAGTTGTCGCTCGTGTGCCTTCTTGACCATGTGTGCAACCTCCAATAGTTTCTTGTCCTTCTGCTCCACCTGCAAAGTCAAGTCAGCCACCTTCGCTGCAAGTGCCTTCAACTCCTCCTCCTGCCTATTGCAACGGGTGTCATAAGTGGCCACCTTCACCTCCAACTCAACCCTCAAGTCTTTCTCCACTGTGGCCAACTGCACACGTTGGTCTACCTCCTTCTCCAATTTCTCTATGTACTGCTGTTGTGTCTGTTGCTCCATCTTACTTTGTCTCATCTATAAGTAGACATCTCGGAACAATCCCTCCATACTACGCAAGGTGGCTCCCAAGGTACCAACTCCCTCCACCAATCGCATGTGCTTCCACTCCTGCGCCATCTTTGGTGTACTACTCTTGGGCCACCCCCGCTGCTCAAAGTGGCGTGCAAACTCCTCCTCACACCTCGAAGCCATGAAGTGCAATAGCTTCTCAACGTCATCTGAGTTGTTGCCATCCATCTATCTAGCCAACTGTGCCATACCTCGGGCTATGTCTGATATCCCCTGTAACTCCCCAAGGAATCGTTGAAGGGAGCCTGTTGGGTCTCTAGGATCTGGTGGTGTAATATGTAGCCTTGCCAGTGGTCCTCCAGACCCGCTATCCTCTACATCAATGATTTTCTGATCATGTCCACTTCCCCCAATCTCCTTGTCCTGTTCCTCTGCGGACATCATCTCGTCTTAAACCTGATCTATGATAGGAGCGGCCCTATGCTGTGTCTCGCCTTGGCCAACTGCCATGTCGTGTGGTGAAGGCGAAGTGGGGAGGTGAGGTGCAAGTGCAAACTGCCCGAGCCACCCATCCAAGGATGCATCTATATCCTCGTCAACGTGTGTCCAACACCGAAAAATCCTCCCGGCCATCCCCTCCTTCCGTGTCTACCATCAGTACGTTCATGGACTCCTTCCCTCTTGGGGGTGTCGTACTGCCCTCAACCGCTACGGTCACCTCCTTCGTACTAGTACTTGCTTCTTGTACGGCCACCTCCTGGCTCTCATCACTCCACATGGTGTTCATTTTCCTCGCATGCTGCACATCCATCCTTGCCACCGTACGATCCACCACTACTGTGCCGCCTAAGTCTCCACTCATACAGTTTGTTGGTCTACTAGTACGGTTTGCTGGTACGGCTTGTGGTTCTAGTACGGCCAGGTCTATCTATGGCAGCGACACCCGCCTTTGTGCTGGAGGCTCCCCTTCATCAACTTTCCTAAACAACACTCCTACTAGTCTCACGTCGCCTACCAGGCTAGCCACTATGAGTGCTTCCTTAGGTACCAAGTGCGCGGAAGGAGGTAATTTGGGAGGTGTAAATTTCACCCGAGTGCTTCTTCACTGTGCTCGCAACCCTCCATTCTTCGACTGTTCTTCTTCCTCCTCCCCTTCCTGTTGTTGCGACTTTGCTTCTTCTTCTTCTTCTCCAGCATTGTGCGGTGCCATGCGTGTTGTCCTCATTTTTTGTTTTAAAAAATGATGGACCATTACATAAAAAAATTGTCAAAAAAAATAAAAATTACTCTATGGCACGCTTCCCGAGGCATAATTTTGCCTTACCCTTTGACTGGACTAATCCTCAGTCCATCCACAAATCACATTTCAAATTTCATTGCATTCTGGTTTTATTTGCTATGTTTTTCCTTCAATTTCGAGTTTTTTTCTCCTTGACTGCGGGTGGGAAATTTTCCTTAAGTTGCAAGTTTTAATGTTTTCTTTTGTTTTAGTCTTTGTAGGGAAATTTTAAGTTAATTACAAGTGCACTTTATGAAATTCGAACTTGTAACTTACTTTTTATTTCCCCCTTTGTGCTTTTTGGCTTTTTAAGTTATAATAGGAAATTTTTGGACATATTACAAGTTAATTTAAAATTATAAATTAAAAAGAACTTGTAATTCTTTTATAAAGTTCCTATTTAAGTGATTTTAGTTGTAATAGGGATTTTATTTCCTTATTACAAGTTTTAAAGTTACTTTTTAGTTGTAATAGGGATTTTATTTCCCTATTACATGTTTTATTGTTTTTAAAAAGTCAATTGTAAAGGGAATTTTATTTCCCCATTACAAGTTCTTTTTAAAGTTAAGTTATTAAAACTTGTCAAGGGGATTTTATTTTCCCCTTACAAGTTATTGTGACTTGTTGATCTCTCTCATAAACTCGATTTGCCTTATGAATGAAAATAAAGGCATTTTAAACTTGTTAAAGGGTTTTTAAAACCCGATTACATGTGATTGAAGGCAATTTTTTGAACTTGTTATTCCTTGCTAAGAACCCGACCAAGCATTTTTCCTCTCCTAAACCGATTTTGCCACAAATTCTTCCCAATTTTTGTGGAGAAATTCATGGATCAAGGAGGCAATATGGTTTCATCGCGGATTTTGTGAGTTTGGGAACATGTTGCAAATGATTTGGTAGCCGTTTCATGCTGTGTTTTACCTCTTCAAAGACGTCTTTTACATGCCACGATTTGGAGTTTGCTTGCCATGGTTTCACTCCATGTTTGGGCGTGTGGCATTGTTCTTCTCCTACGTGGTATTTCCTTGAAAGATTTGACCCTTTCTACTCGCATTTTGTAACATGCTTTTACTATTTATGCTTCAAATCCGAGTTTGCAAAAAACGTGGCAAGGGTTTTGGTGTCTATTTCTATTTAAAGGATTGTTTCTTCCTTTCAAAGATTGTTTCATCTTTTGAAGAGGCATCTTGGTTAAGCAAGGTAAGATTTCTTTTGGTTTTGCTTTCATTTTTTCTTTATTTCTTTGTTTATTTTTTGTTCTTGTTTGATCTTTCTAGTTGTATGTATGTTTATTTTGATAGTTCTTGCCTAAAACAGTGTTGTGAGAGAGATTTTCCCCTTTGCAAAGCAATTTGTAAATTGCATTGATCTTCCCCATTTTCCCTCTTTACTTGCATTCGGGATTTTAAATCTCGATTGCAAGTAAGATGAAAATAATTGATCTACCTTTTGGCTGGAAAATTTTAACCATCTTTTGGTGAAATTTCAAATTTGTAAGTTGGAAAATATTCATCCTTTCAAAATCGGGTTTTTAAAACCGGATTACAAGTTGAAAGGTTCTTCCCATTTTGTTGAAAGTGATCTTCCCAAAATCCTTCCATTTTTGTTCATACTCATTGCCTTTATCCGTACATACCATTCACGCCATTTCCCACATGTCAAAATCTCATTTTTCACCCACTTCTTCATTTTCCCTTTTTGCAAGTATACTTGCATTCGGGTTTCAAAAGTTCAATTGCACATTGTTCTTCACCACTTGTAAGATCCGAAATTGGTCAAAAGCCAAGTTTCAAGCATCCCCATTTATTTCCCATCTTCCTCTCACAAAATTGTGAAATGCAAGGGTTGGAGTTTTTCCCATTGGAAGAAGGAAAGATGATAGTTGCAACTGATCTTGATGTTGCTTTGACACTTTTAAGTCTTCATCACAACATACCAAGTTGTTCTTCAATGTCAAATTTGCCATCATCTTCCGTTCCAAAGAAGATGAAATATAAATATGACAAATACCAGAATGAGGTTTCTCCTACACAGGTTTCCTCCCCTATGGATCATATCAAGGATACAGAAATTGGGCATGTTGGCATGTCAGAATTCATCAAAAGGGTGGAGGATCCGCAGTATAGTAATATGCAGCGTTTGCTAGATAGCCATACACATCATGCCTTTGCTTTTCTGGTGGCTGCCCTAAAAACCTGAATTTGTTCTTGCTTGCACTCACCATTTCGACAAGGAGACAAGAACCATTAGAAATGATGATGGTGAGGCAATAATCCGCCTTGATGCGGATACTATTGAGAAAGTTTTCAGAATACCGTCAGCACCTCTGTATATGGAGATTTCCAAGGATAGTGCAGTTGAGTATTATGTCAAGAGGGAAAAGGACTACAAACGTCACATTAACAGATGGATCCATGAGCCACGAGCCGCTTTTACAAGGTGGGCTAAGTTATACAGTTGTGACTTCAAGTGGAAAATTGGAGACATCATTACTCTCCTCAGCAGAAGGTTAGGTCTTGAGCATTCTAATGTTTTTGAGCCTTGGATGTATCAGTTTATCATGTTCATAAGGCAGTCCCATCACATCTCATGGGGAGAAATTATTAGTGATGTTTTGTGTGAACAACTTGCAGCAGTCCCTACCACTATGACATTTTACATGAACTCATACTTGGTGTATTTGGCAGCGTCACTTAGACATTTCTCTAGTCTTTCTACCAAGGGTGATCACTCACTTATACCAGTGTGGGAGTACTATGATCAGCTGCCCTTGAGACCCAGCAAGTTACATTTCATAAGGGTTCAGGATGCATTCTTTGGTTATTTCATGTGTCAGTTTGACAACCCTCTAAAGAATAGAAGAATATCTGATGACCATGGGAAAGGGTGAATGAGTATGGTTGCTTGTTCCTTCAATTCCCGACTTTCACTTATATGAGAGTTGGATGTTACAATGGGCAGCCATACATGCTCCCTAGATACTCAACTGATAAGATTATTCTTCTGGAGTTGGGAAGACAAATCATGACGGTTCATGCACACCAATCTTTCAAGCATAAGGTTGGAATGGGGATTTCTACAACTAATCCATTGAAGATTGGTCGGTACTCCCTCATCACATCCACCAAAGCCAAAGCTATGGACACTGAGATGCAGGAGATAAAACTCAAATGGTTTAAGTCAAGGGCAGATTTTTACGACCGAGGTATGAAGGAGAGAATCAAAAAGTCCTTCATACATGTACATCGCATAGAAGATATCTGGGTGGATTTCCATACAGAAAAGGAGGTTCTTAAGATGGATTATTGTAGGCTCACCCTTGAACGGGTTATTGATTTGAACCTGGTGGATATTCCGCAAGGGATGATTGATGATGGAAATGTGCTTGATCCAGAGTACGTCTCATGGAGGGTTGATGAAGCCCCACTTCCTTTAATAGAGTGGTCACATAAAGAATGCACTTCCATTCTTGAAAGATTTCAGCCCATCTTAGCTAACACCAACACTTGGCTTAAAGGTAACGGTGTTAGGCTCATCAAGATTAAGGGCGGAAAAGAAGATGATTCTACGGGGCCTCTTGGACGTAAGTCTGAGATTCAGATTGACAACAAGGAAGGTGCATCATCTTCAGGCACGAGGATCAAATTGCGGGTTAGTCAGGCAATGGTGCTTCCTCCTGAGGAGGCGACAGTTCGTGGGAAAGAAAAGTCCCAGATTCACATTCATGTGATTGATTCTGATGATCCGGAGGAAGGACAACAATCAAATGATGCTCCTAAGTCATTGGCTTTGGAGTCACCTCATGAGATTCCCTCCACAATTTCCATGGAGTTGCCTCTATCTACTCCTGACACAATAGTGGATGTGTCTCCTCAGAATGTCGTTCCCATTTCAGCAGTTGAGCCACCTCTCAATCATCAACAAGAGAGTTTGTTGGAAATCTCCGAGGATACTCTTGCATGTATTCATTTGTCAGAGATTCATACCTCTAGTTCTAGCTTTGAGTATTTTATGAAACAATCTTCATGCCCTTTGATTACTAAACAAGCCATGGTTGCCATCCAGACAGATACAACCCCCAGGGTGACCACGGCTGTTCAAACAGAAACTGCTTCTCCTCTTCTTTTAGCTGCTACTCAAGGAGAACTAGTCGTTTTATCTCCATGGCTTAGTTCTTTCACTTCCAAGAGGAAGAAGCAGGAAATTTCTTCTGATGTCTTTGATTATCAACAACTTAAGCAATCTAGGCCCAAGGTTGCTAAAAGAGCCAAGACGATCTCAAGGGTAACAGTTGATAGCAACAAGATGAAAGTGGCAGAAATTGTTGAGCCCCTTGTAGATAAGTCACACGTGGAAATTCAAGCTGCTGATTATAGGGTCACAAGGATAGAATTGGGTAAGCAAACGCATGAAGTGATCAAGCATGATGCCCAACAATCCATAGCTTCACTAGTACAGCGGTATGATGAACTTCTAGCGAAGAAAGACAACCTAGAAGAGGAGAATAGGCAACTTGTTACAGCTGTTCATAAAATCACAAAACCTACTGGTGAAGGGAGTAATCCTTCAAGTTCTTCCAGTTCACAAGAATCAATTCGGGAGTTGAAAGAGTTGCTCAGAAGGTACAAGCGTTGGACTCTTCGGTGGATCAGCTTCATGATCTGTGTGTGCAAGTGCTAAAAGACATATTCCAAATGATGGTTAAGTTGGAGACCATTGAAGAAAAATTGAATCATACCTCCGAGACTTTCAAACAGAACTTGGAAAGGGTTGAAGGTAGCTTGACGGTTTGGCGCAAGATGCCTCAACGACAGTTGAGTGTTCTTTAGGAGCATGACATTATTCCTTCCAGGGTCATGTATCTAGAATTTGAAGAGCTCCTAGAAAACAAAGTCCTCATTCTCAAATCCCTCATTGAAGAGATTGATGACGCAATGAGATTGCGAGTTGAAGTATTCCAAGGAGTTGTTTCTCACTGTGAGAAGGCCTCTTGCAATATCATGGGTCAGAATGGGGAGTTGATACCAGAAGAAGAAGTTCTCCTAGATCTACAGATGAAGATTCATAATGAGTGGAGGAGTGAGCAATTTTCAGCTGCCTCAATTCAAGTTTTGATGAAACATCGAATCTTCTTGCAAGAAATCCAGTCTACTTTGGAGAATAACAACTCTATGCTTCTTCAATGCCATGATACAAGTGTGAAGACCATGATTGTGGCCAAGAACACCCACAAGCTGAATCCTGCTAAGCTACAAACGATCATCCAGAAGTTCGAAGGACTCATGTCTTCACATGCTGCAACTTAAGTGTTTTTCAACACTTAGTTGCATTTTTCAGAATTGTAATCTCTTAGTTGTAGTTTTTCTATTGACAAGTTGAATTGTAAAAACATTTTGTAAATTGCAAGTCAAGTCATTACTTACACTTTTATAATTACAAGTAGACGAGTAACAAGTCAATTTAGAATAGAACTTGTAACTTTGAATAAGTCATAGTTAGCTATTGAATAAGTCTTGGTGGTTGAGAGAATTTCTCAAGTTAGTTAGGATTCTCCCACCTTTTTCTCAAGACTCCAATCCTATAAATACTTGAGGAGGTCTATTGTAATCTTTATCTTTTGGAAAGCATGCAAAAACTCTGCCAAATTTGCAGCAAATAAGACTTTCAGCTTTTATGTGTAAATTGAAGAATTGAAAGGAATAGAAGAAAGTCACTTGAGTGTTGAGACTTTGTGCTATATTCTTGAGTTTATGTTCAATATTACCTTTCTTGTATGTGTTTTTTAAAGGGCTTAATTAAATTTGATTTGCAGACTTTGTGTTGCAAGTATTGGAGATTAATTTAGTTAAAATAGAAGTTCTATTGAGAAAAGTTGTAGGAATTTGTGCTTACACTCGTTCTTGACAAAGATTAGAAGTAGGTTTTATAATAGGAAATAGCTATGAAACTTTGAGCTCACACTAGTTCTTGTTGTCTTATGTAGAAAGAAATAAGTTATTTCAAACTTTGTGCTGTCATAATTTGTTCTTGACATCATTAGAATAGAAAAGGGTAGATAGGACTTCACATAGTCAAGACTTTGAGCTTCATATTGCTGTTCCGTCCCGAAGGAAGTGACGGAAGTCTTTGAGCTTTCAAGAAACTTCATTTCCTTTCTCTCATTTCATTTCAAAAAGTTGTTATTCTTGTTTTATGTTAAATTGCTATCACTTTTTTGTGAAGAGAAAAGGATATTGGCTTTCTTGAGAAAAGAAGAAAGACTATTGTTCCATCCTATTTTAGTTTTAGTATTAGATAGATAGGGGGAGCCTTCCCTTAATTAGGAGAGTTTTACTCACACACTGTGGTTGAAGCCACAATTTTGTATATTTCCCCAAGTGTACAAAATTTTCAACCAATAATGCGGAATCCTTCATCTCCACTCTCCTGTTCCTCTGTTTCCTCTGCCTCCTCATCTGAGTCTTCCATGTTGCTATCTTCTTCCACCTCTACTGCTACGTCCAGCTTCCTCCTCCTCTTCATTGGTTGTATGGCATCTCCAAGGGTGTCCAGGTGAACATAATAGTACATGGAGGGTTTGTTGGGTTCCACCCAACCGCGTGGCTCAAAAGTACTCCACATCTCTGAAGGTACTTATCTACGTACTGCATCTAGAAACAGACTAATGGCGTGGTGGCACATATAGAATGTTTTATGCTCCAGGTTGAGGAAACCATGAATCCTCTCAGATAAGAGCTGCCCTCAGTTATAAACCTTACCACACTCGATGCCATTCATCAGTCCTATCATCCAGATGGCTCTATCAGATGCTTGACTAGCCCCTATGAATCAGCTTTTCACCAAGTCCATCAACATCCTCCACTCCCCGGGTGCAATAAAAGCATGCTTCAGTCCTCTACTATTATTCGCAGACCAGACACTCTTCCATTGTTCTTCCATCAGATCATCCCTACACACCAAGTCCAACAACCATTTCTTTTTCTCCTTGGTGAGCTTCTTGGCTAGTTTTGTTGCAGATGCTCCCATATCGGGTATACCAAATACCCTCTTAAAGTCCTTAGCCTTGAAGGAAACCCTTACTATGCAACCCTGAAATTGGATAATGGAGGCTCTCTCGTGGCGGTTGTATCCAGACACCATAGTATGAAGCACAGATTTGAAATCCTTAATATTGAATGTCGGCATTTGAATGGCGTGATCCACCTGCGCTTTTCGGAGGGAAGTTTTTATCACATGGTCTGAAGGGTTTTCCTCCCACCAAGTACAACATTCACTGTCGGTCACACTCTCAAATGCCACATTTTCTGCAGTAATTCCTTTCGGTTCCTTTTGTACTTTTGGCCTAATTTTCACCTTCTTTCTGCTGCTGCCAAGCTCCGTAGCTGTCATGGTGGCATTATGATTGTCGTGCTGATTTTTCCCTTTGGCTTTTCATGCTTCCTGGCCGTTATTATAACGATTTGAATTTGCTGCGCGACTGAGGTCCCCCCAGCAAGTACGAACCATTGTACCAATTTCCCTGCCAAGCTTGCTGTATGGTCTGCCAAGTTTATGCCTGCACGTGGTACTTCCTTACCATACAACTTCTTCAACTTGCGCGAACTCTGCCCACAGCTCCGTACGGATGGCACGAATTCTTACACAGATGCCTTCGAATCTTTTATGCAACTAATACCTACATGGATGGACGTCGTACGACCTTGCTTCTTCCCTACTGGTATCTGTACGAATGTACGTGATCGTACAGATTGCTTGTATTCCTGTCGCATGATGCTAGATCAGCTGTTCCATCATACAATATGACCCTTGTACAGATTCCCTGCCTTGTTCGTCGTACACCGTACGGTATGTCCCTCGTACGGATTTCGTGTCTTGCTCGCCGTGCACCATACGGTATGCCCCTCGTATGGATTTCTTGGCTTGATTGTCATGCACCGTGCGGAATATATTGCTACAGGTCGTATGCGTACAACGTACGGGCTTCTTCGCTTGTTGGTTGTACTCCGTACGGATTAGACTTTTGTATTTCACGCACTGCTCCTACTTTGTCCGTACGTGCTAGTTATACTCCTGTTCGTGGTGTTCGTGTTGATGTGTTTGCCAATCGTACAACCTATGCTAAGTACTGTATGGATCCGTACGATCTTGTACCTTCACTTCTCTCTGCACTCGATTTTCCTCCTTCGCCGATTCTGCTTCCATAAACTTGATTCTTCCTATGTGTTGTGTAAAAATGGGCTCTTTGGGGATTTTTATAATCATTTTCTTTTTCCAGGGTTAGGGTTAGGCATAAATACTTTATTAATTTTTTATAAAATAACCTCCTTTTTATTGAATGTATTTTTCCCTTACTTCCATCACTTTTGCCTTGCATTTTAATTTTTTAATACTTGCTAACCCTGTCCTTTTTATTATTTTTTTCATATGCTTTTCTTTTTCAACTTTTAATACCCCCTTCCTTAAAAATTGTTTTAAAATCTTCACTTGGCAATATTTCTTAAATTCAATTTTTCTCTACCTTCAATTTACTAAGGTATCCTAGGGCTCGTTTCTGTTGTTCTATTCTCCCTTTTTGATCTATAGGATAGCTTATCACTTTTTGGATACTTCCAAACAACATTTTCGTTTCCTCAATTTCCTCTTCGCTGTACGGATACTTGATTTTTTCCTCGCTTTTCCCTTGTCATTCATTTTGATTTCCTTCCACCTTTTATTTGGTCCTTGGACAGCATCCTCGTTTTCTATGTTCCTTTTCACTCCTGAAGGATCGTCCTGAGGCCTTAACTTAATCTCTGAATCATGCAACCACATATATATGTGCGGCATCCTCTTGTAGCATTCTTCTGCACAACACGTCCCCACGTACTCTAGATCCCATATCTTATCAACCAACGGAGCGGGTCCCACTCCCTTATATCGCTCGTCAACTTGCCGGCCTTCGTACTGCTAGTACCATGTTACCCTTTCTCTGTTCACCTCTGAGGGTCCTACGGGGTTAGGTATTACCTGATATAATGAATTTGGTCCGGCCTCCAATTCGCCTGGCTGGGAGGCTATGATGAACAAGTCTTATGTTTTCAACACCATCTTCAATCAGGAACCTAACGTTGCCCCGTACTCCTCTAGGTCAATTTCTTCCTCCAAGTCTGCAGCTTCCCCTTCCTCATTTGCATTCTAGGATTTCTTCTTGGCTTCGGCTTCCTCATCGATATCATACGCTACATACCCCTCTCGAAGACCTTCATATGGAGCCCTCTTCCTCCAATGACCTGAAATCCATACCCACACAGTCGGGTCCCCAAAATACGCATTTGTTAGGTGTTTATGGATCCTCAGAACCGCAACACCTTCCACCCGCTTTGGCACAAGTCATTCTTCCATGAATGTGAGCGGTTTGGCCCAATCTTCATCCCATCGATAGGGCTCTGCTTTCACCACCGGGTCTTCTTCCACTTCCCTACTTTGCCCGATGGTCCAATCTCCTTTTGTAGCGTATCCTAGCATGTTGATCGCTATCACAGGTTTGTTTCATTCTCTATAAACTTTCAATTTCGAACCATTCAATGGGTCCCTGATTGGGTTGTCGTCCAAGGTGGATAGCTTTAGTGCTCCGTTCTTCCCGACACCCCATCTCTTTGTATGGTTCATGATTCAACCCTCTCATCACGGACGAGATCATGCCTGACATTTGATACGAACTCCTCAGGACTTAAGGAAGTGGGCGGGCTCACTCTCTTGCAGGATCATTTCCTCATGCTACTACCTGCTGCATCTCCATGGCGAATAAAAATTCAAAATCCCACATTGGGGGCGAGATGGAAACCAAAAAAAGAAAAAGGGGGGACCCTGTCGGCGACGGGGAGTGTGTGCAAGGCACAACAGGTAGTACGGACTTGACAGATTGTGAAAAATTTTGAACTTTGTTGTCATTGTCTTGATGACTTGGTTAACAAGATAGACCCCATGATTACTGGTGATTTGGATGGGAATATCGAACCTAATTACAACCTACTCGTAGAGAAATCTTGTCGTACTAACGATGGTATTGTCTGGAAGTGCTCTCGCCTCTGCCAACTTCGTAAGGTACTCGGTAGCTATGATGATGTACCAACACCTATGCATGCTACTTACCTTCAGTGGTCCTACAAAGTCTAGTCCCCACCTCTCGAACAACTCCTGTGGTTGAGAGGGGAACAAAGGCATAAAATCCCTTTTCAGCAGTTTCCCCACTTGTTGGCATGTGTCGCACCCTACAACCCACTCACGGGAGTCTGTGTGCAGGGTCAGCCACCATAGCCCTACCAATAGAAATTTTCGTGCAATGGCATCAAGTCCCATGTGGCCTCCAGCAAGTCCGCATGTGCCTCTTTCAAAACGCCAGGAATTTCATCCTTGATCACACATCTTCAGAGTATTTGATCGAGTCCCATTTTGTACAACAAGCCATTAATTAACTGGAACGTCTTGCTTTTCAATGCCAACTTCCGCCATTCCCCTGGTGGCATATCCTTCGAAAATATTGAGGTAGACAGATACTCACCAATGTTTTCATACTAAGGAGGAAATGCTACTATCTGGAGTAGGTGTGCATCAAGAAAATCTTCATTTACCGCCTCTAGAGGCTCTCCGGACTTGATTCGATGCAGTTGGTCTACAATCACATGGCTTTTCCCTGGCCGTACTATGATGGTGAAAGTAAACTCTTGGAGTAACAACAACCATTTGCTCACGTGCCCTTGAATTATTGGCTTGTTTACCAGATGCATGAGGGCTTGGTGGTCCACGCAGAACGTGAACGGTGTCGCTAGGAGGAAATGACGAAATTTTTATATGGAGCATAGCATTCCGAGTGCCTCCCTCTCTGTCATGTTGTAATTGCATTCGGCCTTGGAGATTAGGTGGCTAGCAAAGAAGATGGGATGGTCCAGCCCTTGTACGCCTACCTGTACTAGAGTAGCACCAATGGCATAGTTGGAGGCATCCACGTGTATGTGGAACTCCTTGTCCCAATCCAGGTATGCCAAGATCGGTGCACTCACCAATTGGGACTTAAGGTCTTTAAATGCCTCTTCCTGCTCTGTTCCCCAGACGAACGGTTCACCTTTCCTTGTCAGTTTGTCAAGTGGGTAAGAAATCTGCGTGAAGCTCTTAATGAACCTTTGATAATAGCCCACATGTCCAACAAAGGATTTGACTCCCATCACATCCTCCAGACTCTCCATGGTTACTATGACCCCTACCTTGTCTGGATCTGTCTTCAACCCTTCTTTGCATACAATGTGGCCCAACAGCTTGCCCTATGGTAACATGAACCGACACTTCTTCTAATTGAGAGCTAGCCTGGCCCATCGGCACCTCAACATGCACTCTTGTAGTGCCTTTAGATGGGTTTCTTGCTCGCTATAGATGGACCAGTCATTGAGAAAAGCCTTAAAATTTCCCACTGACATCCTATCAAAAATGTGTAGTATTATCCGCTGGAAGGTGGTTGGAGCGTTCAATAGACCAAAGGGCATCCGTTTGTACGTGTACACTCCCTCTTCCACTACGAAGGTGGTTTTCAACTTGTCCTCGTCTGCAATGCTGATTTGATTATAACTAGAGAACCCATTCAGGAATGAATACTTTTCATGGCTCGCCACCTCCTCCAGGATACTGTCCGTGAATGGGATTGGAAAGGGGTCCTTGATGGTCATTGCATTTAAGCACCAAAAGTCCACACAAATTCTGATCTGATTCGCCCCTTTTTTCAGAGAAATGACAATGGGTGATACCCATTCACTCGTTTCCACTTTAAAAATAATGTCGGCTTCCAACATCTTTTTCAATCTCTTCATTGACTTTGGCCGCATAGTTTTTATTCATTTTGTACGGCCTCCTCCGTACGGGCTGGGCACCGGGTATGAGGGGTATTCAATGTACACACAACTCCGTACGTATCCCTTTCAAGTCCTTGTACATCCATGCAAAGACGTCTTTCTACTCCAAAAATATTTTAAAGGCCATTGCTTTTAGTACAAGGTTCCAATCAACCCCTACGAGGATCATCCTCAAATTGTCGTCATTTCCCAGATTTACTTTCTTTACATTTGATTTCTCGTACTTGATGGCCCTGTCTCATTCGAACTGATGAGTCGGTGTATCATCCACCCGTGCTACGCCTTCTCGGTACTCTTTGTACTCTAGAGGAAAGGTTGCACTCTTCGTACCTTCGCCACCAATCTCCTCCATCTTACAGATTTGCAACAAATGGCACTCTAGGTGGAAGACCTCGTAGTCCTCCATCTGCCAATGGAAGAGCCTGTTGAGAAAGCTCGTCTCGTCCTCTGAACAACCTTCCAACTCCAGTACTCCTTCGTTATTGGGTTCGATCTTTCCCTTTCCGTCCTCTGAACCCCATTCATAATCATGAGTCATCTAAGTCGAAGTCAAAAGATGCCAATTCCTCGCTCACTACTTGGTTCCTCAAGTCAGTCACATATTTGTGCACTTCACTCTTGATGGAGAGTGTATTCTTCTTCCAATTATGATTTGCCTATGCCATAATTAGCCAACCTCTCCCAACAAAATTTTTTTGTGCCATAAGTGTTCCCAAGGGCTTGATACCATGTTGGTTGGCACCTACAAGGTGGACTGTTGGTGGCCAGAGAGTTGGTTTACCCCGACCCCTCCATGTCTCCTTCGCTAATACATTTACCTCAGAGCTGCAGTTGACGATGGTATTCGTCAGCTTCCGTCCCATAATCTCCATTTCTACTACGGCTGGCTTCTGGCCAATAGTCACGATGAGTAGCATGGGGCCTATGGAAGGAATGCCAGGTGGTTTTGCCACCGGCTCGCAACGTTCCTGGTCGATGATATTGTCGCGGACTACATTTGTGATGGCCATTTTCAATTGTGGCATAGTCTGCAGAAGGTCAAATACCTGTATTGGTATGGTAGCCTACAACATTCGTTTTATTATAGTTTTCTCGAACTCTGACCGTAGTGGGGTACTGGCGACGTTAAGTGAGGCCCTTCGCTCTTCCGCCATTTCTTGTTCAACATCCGCCTTTGCCTCTCAGAGTCTTTCCTTCTTTATACGAGGATCGGGGTACACTGCCTTTTTGCTCTGTAACCTCACGATTGCCAATACCTCCGCGTCTAGCTCCTTCACATCCAGCATATTTAGCCCTTTCTGCTTTGGGCAGTCAGTGTCCTCATGGTTCCTAAGACCACACCACTTACACAACAAACTTCCATTATTGGTCCCGCTCTAACACTCACGAGCGAAGTGGCCCTACTTATTGCATTTGTGGCACTGGATCATGAATCGCCCCTTCGCATCGTAATGGATTTTACTTCTTGATGTTTTGTTGTTAGACCGATTGTTCCCTCGCCGATTATTGCGGCATCCTCTTGGTGAAACATCGGAATTTGCTGGTGGTTTGGGTGGTGTGGTTGGCAGGGTAGCTTGTTCCCCTTGGGCAAAGAGCACTTGTGTGCTCCCTGTCTTCAGATTGTACGGGAATTCCTTGATGGAATGTCCCAGTACCTGACAGATGTCACAAAAAGACTTCTTTGGACATGTTCTCTTAGTATGACCTTCTGCTTTGCAGTTGGTGCACCAAAGTTCTTTACCCTCTTTGCCACCCTCCTCCACCTTCAACTCCATCATCTGCATCATATCTCTATGGAGGGCTTGTATGGTTTTGGACTCTCCGCCGCTACTCTCCTTCGTACTATCATCGTCGTTGAGCTTTTTCTTCCCTTTGGATGTTTTGCTCTCACTTTCAATGTCCGTCGCTCGATTGTGGACGTTAGCGTATGAGGACGGACAAACAACTTTCATTTTATTTCAATGTCCATCGCCTGATTGTAGGCATTAGCGTACGAGCACAAAGGGACAACTATCATTTTCTTTTTGAGGGAGGGAATCAATCCCTCGACAAACCATCGCTTCTTCAGTCCATCAGTCGGTTGGTTCTCCATCTTGTTCAATAATTCCTTTAGTCGTCGATTGAATGCTTGTACGCTCTCGCCCTTACCCTGCTTCATATTGTATATCTCAGCCACGATCTCATTGTCATCCCTCAGGGGTTTGAACTTTAAATTCCTCCTGAAATGCCTTCTTTAGATCACTCAATCTCCAAACCTCTTGAGTTGCTTGAATTTTGCATTGTTTGAACTCCAAGAATTAAACATATTCTCCTTTTTTTGCTTAGCATTTGAAGTTCTTTACTTTTGTTTTGCTATGCCCACTCTAGTGGAAGCATATGCCTTTCAATTGTAGGTTAAATTATTGGATTTACAATGAGTTTAAATTGATAAGTGAAAATTTTCAAAAGCCCATTTTCCAGCCATGATAATGGAAAAAGATTATGGAGTCATAAAAAGTGGATTTTAATTGGATAAAAGGGCATTGTCCACATTTGGAACCAAATGGTATTCTTAGTTTCCAAAATTGTTTATAGACATATGGAAAAAATTTCAAGGTTTTATGCCTTTAATGGTGAAATTAGGAAATTCTATCATGGTGAAATTAGGAAAGTTCAATTGTGAATGCATATCATAGTTTAAAGACCCAGACTTGGACTCGATCTGGCAGCCCAAAATTTTAACTTGGATTCAAGATTTGGTATTAACTCAGCATAAACTCAGCAAAAACAAATCCTAGTAATTATACAAAAATGGAATTATTGCATTTAGAGAACATAAATGTCTAATTTGACTATCAATTTTTCATAATTCAAACATTAAATGTCATATGATCCTCAAAATCTCAATTTCTAAATTTCATAGTTTCAAAGTTGAACAATACACTATAACAACAAAATTATAAATAATATATTTATAACAGCATGATAATTGTTTACATATAATGATAGGTCAAAGTGAAAAAAACAACCAAATACAATCTACATCTTCATCTTTACGCTCCTAATGTAAATTTTTCAAGTCTTGAACTACAATGTAAGTCAATATCAAAATGATGATAGATTTTTTTGTCGAAAGTGTTTTTGTTTTCCTCCATTGCATCCAATTCTACTGATTCTATATGATGATTTGATCAACTTTGAATCCTTAAAAATTCTCTTCTCGAATCGTCTTATTGATATGTTGATGCTTCACTAGGTGAAATGGCGAATAAGAAAAAAATGTCAAAAAATAACCAAAAAAGTTGAAATTTCACTTAAAAAAGCAAGACTATGATGTCCAAGCACTAGACATAAGAGTCTGAGCTCAAGACTCGAGAGTCCAAGCCTGAGACTTGGAGAGCCTTGGAGCAGGTGTTGTACAAGTACTCTCCAAGACTTGGGTAGACTCGGCACAAGACTCTAGTAATCAAGTTTGTACTTTAAACGAAAAGCAAACCCCTTTGTACATCATATGCAATGGCATTTCTTAGTTACTGTTGTCATTTTATGACACACTCGGTCCATCAGTGAGAACTGATCAAAGATATGTTCCATGGACCAGCGCTGCCCAGTTGATCAAGGAGAAAAGCAATGAAATCATGGTTTGAAGTGTTGTTTTGCCGGAAGTTCCTTGGCCCTCTCTTTCTCTAGCCCGGAACTTCGGAACCCCGAGGTTCCGAGTTTCTTTGCCTTAGCTTCTTTCTTTCCTGCTCCGGAACTCCAAGTTTTCGAAGTTCCCTTCCTTCCCTTAGCTTTTCTCCTAAGTCTTCTACCTCGGAACTCCGGAACCCCCAGGTTCCGAAGTTCCTAAGTCTTCTACCCCGGAACTCCGGAACCCCCAGGTTCCGAAGTTCCTTAGTCTTCAACTCCGAAAACCCCAAGTTCCGAAGTTCCTTGCCCAACTACGAAGACCCCGGTCTCCGAAGTTCCCCAACTACGCAGACCCCAGTCTCCGAAGTTCCCCAAGTTCCTAAGTCTTCTACCCCGGAACTCCGGAACCCCCAGGTTCCGAAGTTCCTTAGTCTTCAACCCCAAAACTCCGGAACCCCTAGGTTTCGAAGTTCCTTATCCAACTCCGGAACCCCGAGGTTCCGAAGTTCCTTGCCCAACTACGGAGACCCCGGTCTCCGAAGTTCCCCAACTACGAAGACTCCGGTCCCCGAAGTTCTCTGGAACTCCGGAACCCCTAGGTTCCGAAGTTCCTTGCCCCAACTACGGAGACCCCGGTCTCCGAAGTTTTCCAAACTACTTCCGACTTGCAACACTTCCGGATGGCGTGATCGACACTCAAAGCTTTAAATGCTCCGACAACTTTGGTGACTTATGCACTTTTTTGTGGAGCCACAAGGGGTGCATTTAATGTTTTTGGCAGAATTTCCATCAAGGGAGGTACGGGCCCATGCTTGATGACCTATGTCATGCCTGACTTTGGAAGGTTAGTCAATCCACCTTCTCAGGATTGCCCTTGTGGGTATGGCTAGGTTGCTTGCATGTACAAGTCAAGTGCATGCACTTCCCTGCACCTCCAAACTGACATGCAGGGGTCATGATCACCATTGTAACCCATTTTTTCTATATAATGGCTTTTAAGCCTCATTGTAAAGGGTTCTCTCCCTGCTGCCTTGAGCTTTCTTATGTTCTTCTCTTCTCTTGAAGACTTGTAAGTTTTTGCATTTTTGCAACTGTAAGACTAGCATTTGGCCTTATGATGAATTGAAAATCTCTATTCTTGCCTTCCTTCAACTTATGTATGATGTGTATGTGTTCTTACCTTCATTATAAGTGTATGTTTGTGGTTTACTTTCACATGTATGCTGTGTTAACTGGTTTTCTGAGTGTGACCTTGTGGGAATCCTTTTTCCCTCTTAACAATTAGAAAATTCCACCCTCCACACATGCATTTGGGTAACTCATGCAATTGAAGCTTGTGCATCTCTTAGGCTTTTCGGTTGATTCCTTGTGCCATTTCGGGTGGGGAGAGGAACAATCTCTTCTTGATGCATCACCTCCCTTTGTTTCAAGCAATTTCTCTCTTCTCTTTTCCTCTGCAAGTTGTTAGGGTAGGCTTAGGAATTAGCTTTGAAGTATTGAGTTGGTTCAACACCTGCACCTAGATAGAGAAGGAAGCCGGCCTTCTCCGGAGATTCAACCCCCTTGCGCAAGGTCCCACACTTCGGGGTTGTTTCCATGTTTCACAAGGTTGCTGAGTTGATAGCTCAGCAAGGGTGCAAGCTTTTGAGATAACAGTTACATTTCGATGGACAATATATATGGTAGCATATATATATATATTATATAATATATATAATTTGTTGAGTTTGAGTCCAATGCTAAACAAGGTCTGTGGAATCTAAGCAAAGTTCAAGTTTCATTACTACCACTGTAATGGCTTGTGAAAGGCACAAATATTTGCATACTAAAAGTACAAACCAAAGGTATTTGGTTAGGAGACATGTTTGAGGGCTATGTTACTGAGTACAGGGGTCAAAGGCTGGGTGCAAATGTGGGTTCAAACTGGGTCCGGGTGTGGCCCTGGGTTTGCCTAGGGTCCTGCAACATAAATTGTCTCTGCATTCCAAACTCATTGACCAGATCTGCATTTGAAACTCACTGGGTAAATTGTCCACAACTTAGTTTGAGGGAAAATGAAATCCACGTATACACTTTGTCTTTGCATGTTTGCAAATGAAAGAGAGATTGAATTCTGGAAGAATTGAATCTCTTTACAAGCATATGAGAGTACACTGCCAGCATTTTGGGGATACTGATTGCTTGTATTATTCCTTAGATCTAATGGAATGTGCATCCATCTATAACTATGTTCATGGACTCTGGGATATTCACATATTATAATGCTGATTTGGCATTTTTTAACAAAGATCACAGAAAAAATTTGCTTGTTAAGCAATGTGAAAGAGAGGGGAAATGAACAGAAACCATCCAAATTTTATACTAGTGCCTAGATGAAGCAAACAAGAACCATTTTTGGAAAAACATGGAACTGGTGATTAATGTGAATGAATAAGATTTATTTGAGGGAATAAAACCATACATTACATTCTTTTGGGCGTGCACAAATAACAGGAGATGACTCTGTTAGACCATATCCATTAAGCAGGGTTATGCCGATTGCCTACGAGAGAAAGTAAATATTGGATTAGCCAGCAAACCAAGAAATATTCTAGTGGCTTGTTTAATCAAATACTGACCTCAAAAAATCGGTCAACATGGGAAGGAAGGCTTCCGCCACCACTTATGCCAGACTGCAATATCAGATGAAATTTTTTAAATCTTCAATTCCTATTTCATTTCCTGTTCTTTATTAATTCATAGTTACCCAGACAGTTTAGAAAATGAATAATCACCTTTAAGTTTCATTATCTATTAGCAAAGAAGAACATTTATTGGTCATATAACGAGATGCAAGCTAACCTTATTTATTCCAAGTGCGGAATGAATCTTGCTGTAGACAAGCTTCTTTCCTAATAAGTGGAATGGCCATAATAATGCTGCAAGAATTCTAGTGAAAATCCACTCTGATATAGCAAATGATAATGATTGTTTGTGTCTTGTCCTTGCTAAAGATTTTCCCTTTGGAATATAACATAAAGATAAGATTATCAGAAATTAAAGACCTGGATTAAATTTTGGCAGCTTATTACAACATAAATATGGGCCCCAAAATAGTTTTCTACTAAAATAACATCCATTTTGATCAGTGAAAAACATCCAAATCGTTGTATTACTGACCTCGTATATCCTCTTGAACTCCATATAAAACATGCTGATGTTTATTAAGGTTAGTGCTACAAGTTTTTTTGCATTTGAACTTGAAGAAAGTTGCTTCTGAATTCCACTGCAGGAAAACCATGGAGCAATCCAGGTCTAACATTTATTAACTTTTTGTGCATTAAACCTTTTGCATTTCTTTGAATCTATGTTTCCATGACAAAAAATACTCAGATAGATCATATATACCAAAGAAAATGGGAAATAAAACTTCTACAATCTGGGGACAGAATAACATCAGATTATTTTTTTTTCCATATACATAATACAAAAATAGATAATGCATATCAAAGAAAATTCTACAAATTTGGCGACAAAAATTGTGATTGACGCAAAGGTAGAATCTTGCAATAAACATGAGGTTTGGCAAAACAGAGTTTGGCACAAGAGTATGTTTTCAAGTGTACCACAACTTTGACAAAGGCAGGGTGAATTGTTGTACTGGGAGAGGCAGCATCAGCAATGTGGATCCCAATGTTCGTTAATGTATGACTTGCACAAGAGTGAAGTTGGATTTGAAGGCCTTGGTGCAACTAATGAACTTCAATTTCATGAAACCTATGAGGAACAATTTGGCAACACTATGAACTTATACAAATTTACACTTGAATACTGATGACTGGGATTGGAAAGATGGCCATATGTCAAAAGATGGAAAACAATGTTCAGCTTTTCTACCTGGGAATAGAAATTATGTGGACTTTTTACTCATATTCTTCTAGAGGATGATGTCATACATATTTTTTCCTGGGCAAATTCAACACCATATATTAAACAAAAAAAAGGACTCTGTGGACATTACTTCAGCGGGCATGACTATTTGACCTATGACCTTTTAAGCTTTCTTTCAAAAGAATTTCAGCAACTTCAGAGATCATTCAAAGCAAGAATAGTTGTTGGATTTTGACTCTGGATGGTGTATCTCTCTACTATGGAGATACTTGGTTGTCAACCAAAACTGACTGCTCCTTGCATTCAAGGCTGGTCAAACAGAGTTCCATCATCAGTGAATTGTGGGACCCAATACCATCATTATAGGGACATTAGTGCAGCATGGCAGTGGGTTATGCGGATGCCACAAAAGTGTGAGAGGTGCTGTAGTCCAAAAGTATTTGGAGAGAAAGGCGCATCTATTGGCCCCTTTCTAAAATATGTTAAGTGGGGTGGTGGAGGTTGGTAATAAGTTTGATAGCTTGACTGAGAAAAGGTTGATGATGTTGATAGATGTTAAACAGTGATGCGTGATAGAAATTTTGAGAGGTTTTTACATTGGAGCGAAGGGGCATATGTGTGATTGATCGTTTAGGGGTTAGGCAACCGCATTTGTAGCGCTGCCAACAATAAACAAAGGAATTTTGATCCTAGATGTAGCTAGAATAGAATCCACAGAATTCACTGCAGGGAGTTCAAGACATGTCTTTCATCAACAATGCCTTGGCCAAGAGTACACTATGCTTCCTGCAAGTACCATGGATGTGAAATAAATCTATATGATTTATCATGGTTGGGAGTTGGTTTCTGAGATGCTTGCACTTTCTTATAATAGTGTGTAGTGTTGGTTCACGTTTTATCATTTACCGAACATTAGAATAAAATATCCAAGGATACTCTACCCTCTCTTGAACAAAATCACTACTTGTGCCAAGATTGCGAGAAAGACCACAAGGTGACTCCAAGGTCTATATGTGCGAACGAGCGACTTTATGTTGGATAGCTTCCTTGGTTATGTATGCTGAAATACAAGGGGGACTTACGCTTGACTAATATCATTCACAAGCTAGGACTTAGACAAATATGGCAATGAGTGCTCTTTTTTTTGTGTTTTTGGATTTTCAGATTTAACTTCCTCAAAAAAGGGATAAAAAGGATACGGGTTCAAAATTTCTATGCTACTTCTAAGCTATTCCTATGAACTCAAGAGACGGTAGAGATTGGGTGAAACCAATAACAATACTTTGTTTCACCACACTAGGACAACTACGCAAAGCAGGTGCAATCTTCTAAGGTTGTGCTTATGATTTTTATACTTGTGAATAATACCATCAATCGAACAATACTTACTCCAAGTAAAAGTTAAGACATCCACATCATAAGCTCAGGCTAACTTTACACATGGAACGAAAATCATCCATCCAAAGAAAGTATGAGTAAGAGTTTCACCAATCTAAACTATCAAATCCTTCATTCATCTAACAACTTTGAAAGCAAATTTACTTTAAACAAATCAATTCTATTGTTGAAGAAAGTATACAACCATGCAACCACTTAATAACAATAAGACTTCAAAGCAAATCTGCAAATGAACTCTTTATTATTCAAGTAGCTCTAAGCAACAATTTCATAAATCTCTCCACCACAATGAAATTACAAAATGAGAGTTTATATATAGTTTCTGAAAACAAATGAAAGGCCGAGATCGATCTAAGATCAACAGTTGAGATCAAGACAACCCAACCCTAGATAGAGTTTCCCAAAATAAAACCAAAGACAAGTGCATGCGAGACAAGTGGCGTGAATAGCCATTTCCTAGGAAGGCACAACTTTATCCTACTGATTGGCAGTGTGTTCAATGAATCTGGACACAATCATGTTGACCTCTTCCATAGTGACATGTGGCAGCATGTTGATCTTGTATTCCCATCCATCCAAGTCGTCTGCACAAGCGGCGAATGCAATCTCCCACTCCAGTTCCTGTTTTTGGAAGACATCCCAAATCAACAAGAATTCTGATGCTTTGGTTAAATTTTACTTCAAGACTGTTCCTATGACAGTGAAGAAAATCTCCTAAGTTTTGAACTTGAGATTTTCTAGCCGCATATCACTCTCCCGGATGGTTTCTTTTTCAAGTAAATCAATAGTCACAAGGAGAATTTTGTTTTGTATTTCTTTAATCTTCTCCTCAAACTTAAAACTTTCAACCTTTACCTTCTCCAGGACTTCACCACATGCAACCAATGCCCAATGCCATGCATTAAAATCATAGGCAGCCCTTGCTGCAATTATCTCCTTATCAATCAGCTCTTGCTTATGCATGCCTTTCAATACTCTAGGGCACGGAATAACTCTGTCTTGAATATCCTGAAGGTCAGCCCATGCTTCTATCATGTTTGCAATTCTGGAAAGCAAGAAGGAAGTATGTCCATATGTCTGCATTAATTTATCCATGAACGTGGATGCTTCTTCTCTTTTGCTTGCCATCCACTCTTTAGCTTCTCTAGCTATCACCTTTTCTTCCTCAAGATTTTCAGTTGCTCCTTGTTAAGGATTCAGAAGTAGAGTAGTTGTTGCATCGCCTTGGTTAAGTGGCTTGGCCAGGTGCTGAATGTATTACTTTAGACGCTCAATTTCCTTCTTATATTCTCTTTTCTTTCTTACCTCCTAATCTATCCTTACCTTCATGGAACTGACTGAATTGTCTAAGTCTTCCACCTCTTGACCTTTGGTAGTTGGTCCCAAGTCAAAGGTGGGTAATTTCATACTCTTGATAGGTTATATCTTCTTTTGACTTGTTTACTTTTGGTACAGCAATTTGAACTGTTTGGCAGCCTGTCTCATCTCTTTGGATTGTGGAAAACTTCCTAGCAAGTTTCTTTGCAGCAACCTCTCCTAATCTAGCCAAGAAATCGGTCGTGTCATCTTCTTCTTCCTTAACTTCCACTGGTGCTTTTACTTTCATTCTTTCTTTCAGCCAATCAAGAACTGTAGGTTGCTCAATGCCTTCCTCTTCTGGCCTCCTCAAAGAGCGGAAATCATTCCCTCCTGAAATTCATTGCCCAAAATATCCATTTCATTATTTGACTCCAATATTTATGTGCTTGTAGGAGATGGAGGTTCTTCATCTTCTTGCTGGATTGACTCTACATTTTCCCCATGGATTGGAGAAGGATTCTTTATCTCAGCCAATGACTCATCAATAGGTAATACATTGTTCCTATCCCCAGATGCGGCAGAACTAGATGGTTCCAGTCTTTGCTTCTTCTGAGCAGGTCCTTCATTTATAACTGTCTTGCCCTTTGTCCTTGAAGAGCTTCCAACTTCTTTCTTCTTTTTCCTAGAGTTAGTTCTTTCAATGGGTTGAAAATTTTGAGATGCTTCTACATTTGAAGAATATGCTTCTATTTCACCCATCAGGTTATAAGTTGAAGTTATATTCTGTCGTCTTAGCCCATGAACTAGCTGATCGACCCACCACTTAGAAAACTTGACCACTGGCCTCATTAAGGTAGCCAAATCTGCATGCTCTGGTTCAAACCATCTCACAGGAGGAAGAGGTGCATTCTCATCAAAACGAGGTTGGGTGTATTCTCCATCATCTTCCAACTGATCTGGCACATGAAAAAGTTTAGTAGTTCTGATCAAGTTTATTGGTAGTCTAGACCATAGCCTTTTCTTGATGTCAAACATCAGTAACATTTGCCCAAAAGTCTTCCAATTCTACTCTATGTTTGTACCTTTCTCCATTTATTGTCCCAATATTGTTGTGAGGGTCATAATCAGCTCTAGACCGATAGAATGTGAAAGGATACCATTGCATCTCAAGCCTGGCACTCTCAGTTGCCTGTGTTGTTGGACAAGACTCTAGCATATTTCCGATGAAGAAAGGAAAGGAAATAGTTATCTTTTGCTCGTCTCTCTGGAAGTTCTGATATGTCTCCAACTGTCTAAGGACCTCAAGCAAGACCATTCTGTTGATAGGATAGATTAGAAGCCGGTAAGGACAACCAGTAAAACCTTGAATTCTTATGTATGTGAATTTTGGAAATTGGATAAACCAAGATCCATATCTGTTGATCAAACTCTTGGCTTCATGAGAAAGTCTCTGATGAGTTCCTCCTTGTAGTGTCCTTGTGATATACATCAGGAATGCATCATTTACCCGCTTGAAGTGAGTCTTTTCACTAAGCTGCAACTACAGGTAAAAGTCATGGGACTTGAACTCATTCTCTCCATTGCCTACCATGCCCTTGCAAATCAATCCTGTATATCTATAGTTTTTGGCATAGATGGAACACTCGCAGAGCACTCGGCGAGTTTGTAAAACTCATCGAGTTTTTGAGCTCTGCAAGTTTTTACCACTTTAACTCGCAGCAAAAACTCGCCGAGTTTTTTGCAAAAACTTGGTGAGTTTCTATAAAAAACTCAGCTAGACTAAAAAAAGAGGCCCAAACATGTCAAAAAATTATCTATTTTTGTTTTTTCAAGTTAGTTTCATTCTCATCATCAAAATATATACATGAAATATAACATTTGAGTATAAGTGGCATTTCAATATGTCTCTTTCCTTTCTTATACTTTAAGTTATATTTCATGTATATATTGGCAGGATGTTTGAGAGTGGTTTCAGATCTCTAGGAGTTATAATACAAATTCAAGGTTTTAGAAGATCTTTTAATTTTTCAGACACAGTCAAATTTCAGTAATCATTATGCTCGTATCAACATTCTCTCGCTCTCTATCTCACTCACTTTATCGACCTCGAATTCTAGACCTATCTATCTCCCTATCACTCTTCCTCTATCCCCCTCTTTACCACACTCCATCTCACTCTCTCCTCTCTCCCCCAAGATCTAGACCTATCTCTCTACCCCTCTTTTCTCACCCTCAGACCTCGGCGAGGGGTGCTACTCTCAACCTAATTTTAATTTGCAGATGCTTGTTGGCAAAGTTGGGGTGGAAATACCCCAAATCTCAAAACATTTGCCCTCGGAATCTTATATCAACCTTGTAGTTCATCTAGTTGTGAGCCCAATTAGAGCTTGTTTGAAGCCATCGACATGAAGAAGAGGAGCCAGTTAGCTCAAAAACGCCTCAATGACCTTGTTTTTGTGCAATATAATCTTCGATTGCGCGTAAGGAAGGTAGAGGAAGTAGTAGGTGGTCCACTTGACTTGGATGATATAGATCCTTATAGTGATTGGACATCACAGGAGCAGCCTCCATTGTTTTCCGAGGATGACATCACTAATTTGGAGAGGCAAGCTATGGAGGAGGGGGGTGGATTTGGTTTCACGCTGGATGACATTGAGGAGGAAGAGGATGAGGATGAGGAGTCATTGCCAGTGCCACAAGAAGGTGGAGACATAGCTTCATCCAGGATGGAGGATGAGCCAGCCATACCGAGCGAGGAGGCACAATCACGCCCACTGTAGACTTCTAGGACTAGACCCTCTACTTCTACCTCTCCCCTAGTTTTTGCTAGAGTTGGGAAGAGGAAGTTGTAATTTTAATTTGTAATGATGTATTTACTTTTGGTTTTACAAAAACTATTTACTATTTTGCTTTCAGGCTTCCAGCCATCAGCATCCTCCGCATCCTCATGAGGATGCGATTTTGTAGACACTTTGCATTTAAATATATCTAGAATCGGCTTGTTTCTTTTGTGTTATCATTTATTGACTCATTGGATGCATCTTCTCATTAAATTTTGAAAAAAAAATGCATTTTTTATTAAATTTAAGCATGTTTTTAAGTTGTCAAGTTTTTCGCCGAGTTTTTTTCCCAAAGGCTTGGCGAGTCGAGCCGAGTCGCGAGTAGTCCAACTATGGTTTCTAGCCAACAAATAGACAATGTAGGAGCTCATTCAAAATGATTTTGTCCTTTCTAAGTTCTTTAGTTGTTCATCTAGATTATCACTGATTATTCGGGACCAATTGAACATTTTAACTCCTGAGGTGATCTCATCGATGAACTAATACATCTATGTTTCGAATGGTGCACCTTGAGCGCTGCCCATTACTCTATTCACTAGTAGGATGATGTCACCATATTCTTCTTTGAAGTCTATGCGTAGTAGCTTCTTTGGCACTTTCTTGAGGGAAGCCCTAGGCTTTTCTAACCATGACTTGTTGATATTTGTCGTGTTGCCGGGAATAATCATTATGTTATGTTGTCATATTATGTTTATGTTGTCGTTGGTAATAATGAGTTACGGCGGTCAGTTAGTTAGCCGACGGGTAGGTAGTTGGAGTCGCGATGGTTGTGTCGCACCCCTTCGGGTATTATATATTGTGTACCTTTTCTTCGAAGTATCATCACGATAGTCATGTCAAATGTAATGTTATAAGCACTTGATGTACATGGACTGTTGAATTAATATAGAGACTGGATATTTAATGTATTTCCATTATGTTCTGTGAATTTACTTTCTGCATTTAACCGTTTACCCGAGAGGGCAAACATTTGGCGCCGTTGCCTAGACGAACTCGGGAACAGAAGACACGGATGGCGCACAGACACAACGGGCCTACCCATCGGTGAGATTGACCCAGAGGCCGACGACGCGCAAAGGGAACAATCGTCGTGGGACGCAGAGCGTCATGGCAAGAGGCGAAGGGGAAATTGAACCTTGTAATATTCCCGACACACTACTGATATAAATTGTGGCCGAAAGGCAAAATAAAAATAAAAATAATAAAAGTTTTTTTGTGTACATGGCGTGTGGTTGCTGTGTATGGAAGTGACTTATGCCCAATAGACTAAATAAGGACAAAAATTAAAAGATACAGAGTGACGAATGGGAAGTGGCACAAACCGCGTTGAATCTCAGACAGCAGATAGAACGAAGGCGTAGGCTAAGGCAGCTTGCCGAGGGACGACCGGCCGAGGGGTTGCCCGAAGGGAACCCAGGAGGTGTCACGGAGGTTGCGGAGGCAGAGATAGATGGAGAGAACTACACTGTCTACACTGTTGTAGGGCTGCCAGAAGGAGTCACGGAGGGTGGCGAAGGAGAACTCTACAGTTCACCAGAATACCACCGTAGGGTAAGAAGCCGCGAAGAGTTGGTGGAACAAACAAGGCAAAGTCTAAACCTGATCGACGCTCCCAGAGACTTGCTAAAGAATTTGTCCATTTCAGAGGACAACCGGAGGGAGACAACGGAAGGTGACGGTATGACCGAAGGTGCCGAGGGAGCACAAGGGTACTGTACGGGAGGCAATTTGTTTGGTTCGGTGTCAGCAACTTTTTCCGGAGGACCCACGAGTGGAGGTTCAGTTGCAGGAGGCGGAGGATCGCCAAGTACAAGCACACAAGGAATTAGAGGAGCGAGACCCACCGGTGGGATGGCGATTAAACAAAAATTGCCAAAGTTCACAGGGGAGGGCAAGGAAGACCCCTTACGGCACTGCCGTACATGTGAAACCATTTGGTCCGCCAACGAAGTAACAAACCAGGATGACTGGGTACAGCAGTTCCTAGCCACGTTACGAGGAGTTGCCATAGATTGGTACTCCAATGTGGACAAGCAAAAAGTGGCCACGTGGGCCAATCTACAGAAGGAATTCACGGGGGAGTTTCGGTTGCTTCGTGATGACAATGAAATTGTAATGGAGATATACAGTACCAAACAAGGTACCAGGGAGACAGTATGGGCATACAGTCGGAGGCTGAAAGACCTCTTGGGTAAAATGGAAAGCCAACCCGCAGATGGATTGAAGAAACGATGGTTCATTGAAAGGTTGAAATCCTCCCTACGAAGGAAGATGAAAATTGTACCCCGACGTCATATGACGACGCTTATAATAGGGCGATGGACCTGGAGAGCGAACACAAAACATCAAAGAAGAAGAAAAGTAATAAATCCTCATCCGAGGATGATGACTCTTCACAGGAAAGCAGCAACGACGACGAGGCTGGCAAACGGGTGCAAGTGCTCCAGAAAGACATGGACCGAATGAGAAAAGAATTCAAAATAATGAGAAGCACTGGTCGGAACGAAGGGGACATATGGTGCACTGAGTGCAAAGAGTAAGGGCACACAAAGGGTACTTGCCAAAAGAAGGCATTCTGCGAGATTTGCCAAGTGATGGGACACTCCACCAAGGAGTGCCCATACAACATGAAAACCCGAAGTACGCAAAAGAACCAGGTGCTATTCACGAAGCAGGCCACAACATCCGCCCCAGCGGGTAATGGCCAACATACTAACACAACGGCATCATCTGGAGGATACTGGGACAACAGACGCAGCGGCGGGAGGAATAGCAACAATAAAAATTACGGAAGCCGTATCCAGTATGACGCCAAGGGCCGGCCAATTATCCAATGTAGGGCCTGTAATCAGTGGGGGCACTTCGCCCGTGATTGCACGAAGGAAGCCACCCCTCAGCACCTCTGTCGTTGGTGTGGGCCAGGCGACCATGAGGACGCAAATTGCCCGCAGGCAGGGGTTAATCTCCTCAACATTAAGAAGGCTGAGAAGACTGGTGAGAAAGAAGTACTGGCGATCACCCACGCCCAGACGAAAAAAGCCACTTATCCCGACCCCCGTACGGAGAAGGAGAGATTACGGGAGGCAAAGGCCAATATTGAACGTGAGATGACGACTGAACGACGGGACAACGAGGTGGCGAGTACATCATCCCGTACGGAAGCGGAAAATAACATCATTGGGCAAATCTTGTAGATAGAGGTGCCGATAAAGGTAAAAGACCTAGACTCTATGCCACAATTGAGGACTACCATCCTCACCAATGTGCAAAGCACCGCATTATCGAGTACACCACAGGTAGGGGTTCCCACCACCGCATCGTCGAGTGCACCACAGGTAGGGGTTCCCGCCACTGCATCGTCGAGTGCACCACAGGTAGGGGTCCCCACCACCGCTTCAAAGAGTACACCACAGGTGGAGGTTTCTGTCAGCCCTTCGACTGACCCGATGTTACTAGCCTTGAGCAGTGGTAGACACCCAGCTGTGGTAGAAATGGGTATCCATGGGACCATTCTGAAGGACACCATTGTGGACGGGGGATCTAGGGTGAATGTACTACCAGAAGAAACATGGAAGCGGCTGGGGAAGCCCACCTTGTGGCCACCCACATTCAACCTGGTGGGAGCGGACCAACACGGCATTAAGCCACTCGGCCTGTTGATGGCCCAGCAAGTGACAATTGGTACGCAACCATTCTTGTTAGATTTCGTGGTTATTCCCTCGAAGAAGAAAGGCTATGACGCCATCCTGGGGAGAGCGTGGTTGATCAACGAGAGGGTAAACCACAACTGGAAGAAAAATACACTTTCCATGGAGAAGGGAGGGCGGAAATATACCATTGACCTACACACCCAAGATGTTGGCGAAGAGCTCGCCTCTTCCGACTCAGACTCAGAGGACTCTAATAAAGGGGAAGGGGGTCCCGATGAAAGCAAGGGCAAGAACGCGATGGAGCCGAACAGTGAAGGGGTGCTCGAATTGGAGGGATGTTCTAAAGATGAGGTATGCTCACTTAACGGGCTCTTCCACTGGCAAATGGAGGATTACGAAATGTTCCAAAGCTACAGGCTCGAAGTAGAGGAACCAGAGCAACCAACAGAGGTGTACCTGCTGGAATACAGAGAATATTGGAAGGGAGACGCCCCAAACCCTGGCGACGTAAATAATCCAAAGAGTGTCGGCAACGATTGGAACCCTGTGTGGAAGGCCGCAGCTTTCAAAATCTTTATTATTCTTCTTCTTCTTATGTACGGGAAGGAGGTCGTGGTCCCTGTAGAATTTGTGGTTCCAGGTCTTCCGATGGCCATTGAAAATAGACTTGCCACCAACGGGCCCAAATTGAAAGCCTAAGACGCGAAGCGCGCAGAGGACCCAAGAGCCCGAAGGGGGACCCGAGAGGATGGAAGGGGACCCAAGAGGCTGGGCAGGCGACTCGAGAGGCACGGGACAAAAGCAAGAGACTTTTGGGCGAGGAAAACCGAGAAGGATGAAGGGCGATCCCAGAGACAAGGGACCCGAGCCGAAGACTCTCTAGACAACTTTTAAAAAAAAAAAAAATTAAAAAATTTGAAAAAAAAACCGTACGGTCGTATGACAGCGATCGTACGGTCAAATTATTTTTTTGGGATAGACCTACGATGGGACCACCGTGCGGTGGTAACTCCGACGATGACCACCATGCGGTGGGCCACTGGCAGTGGTAACACCGACGGCGACCACCATGCGGTGCTAACACCGACGACGACCACCGTGCGGTGGGCCACCGACGGCGACCACCATGCGGTGGACCACCGGCGGTGGCACCCGCAACTACAAAGCCACACAGCACGCAACCCGCAGCCGCACAACTCACCCGCCCGCACACTCACGCGCCGAACAACCCACAACCGCAGAGCGCGCAGCCCCCAGCCGCACAGCCATGCAACCGCACAAACACACACGCAGTCGCTTCGTCGTCAGTGGTCACTGTACGGTTGAACTGCGTTGGGCGTGCGGAAGGAGGACCGTACAGTGTGCACAGTTGAGCATGTTGTCGGTATGCTGGAGGTGTGTCCATACGGTAAGAAGGGTGTCGACCGCACGGGAAGGTGGCCGCACGATCGGAGGTGCGAGTGGAGGTGTGTCTGTATGGTAAGAAGGGTGTCGACCGCACGGGAAGGTGGCCAAACGATCGGAGGTGCCAGTGCTGTTGTTGACCGTACAGGGAGGTTGTATGGCCGAGGTGCCATCGGGGACATTAAAGTGCCAAAAAAAAAAAAAATGATGACGACCAAATTTAAAATGATTTGCTAGAGTTTGAAGCCAGGACACTGGAAATTCAGAGTGAAAAAGAAGGGTTTTTGGCATCTTAAAATATCACTGAAATGCTATGCGCCATGGACTTTCGTATGGTTCCTGAGGGTTGTAAATTGGTGTTGGCGACGGGGGCGCTGCCCTAGGACCCCGCGAGGGGCGCTGCCCCTCGACCCCGCTGGGGCGCTGCCCCAAACCCCGTGAGGGGCGCTGCCCCTCGACCCCGTTGGGGGCGTTGCCCCAAACCCCGCGAGGGGCGCTGCCCCTCGATCCCGTTGGGGGCGTTGCCCCCAGACCCCCAATTTATTTTTTGAGCTACAATACACTTTTTCGAGCTGGGCGAAGGGCATCTGAGAAGTCATGGTAAGTGTGGGTTGTTCCGTACGGTGAGAAAGAAGCCTGACGCTAAGCATTGGCGGGAAGCCATAAGCCGTAGAGGGAGACGGATTTGGAGGTTGCGAACAAACAGAGTTCGAGGGAAGGCATTGCAGGTCCGCACAGTTGTATGACACTAGGGAGTTATTCAGTTCAGTTTTTAGCCTTTGGGGAGTGTGATGGAGGATTTGAGGTGTCTCCTAGCATTTGTGCCAGCGGATTGTGGCCACCTCTAGTCATGACTGGTACGCTTTGAGGAACTCGGAGTATGTCTCGACTGGACGTGAGGTTGCCTTGGTGGATGCACAAAGGGCTCGGGAGGAGCTGACCACCAGGTTGGAGGCAATAGTTGCGTGAGACGTAGTTCAGCGTACCCAGGAGTTGGATGCCGGGAGAGTAGCATGAGTGGCTATCGAGGACAAATTGGCTAGGGAGACAGTATCAATTGAGTAGCAGTTGGTGGAAGCTGAGATTGAAAAACGTGTTTTGCAGACAAGTTTGGGTTAGACACAGGAGGACTGTGATGGCAAAGGAAGCAATATTGGTGAATTCCGCACTTGAGCATCGGATGGTAGCAGAAAAGGGTTTTCAAGCGAGGACGCAGCAAGTGTATAAGATCCGGGCCCGACTGGCGTCAATAGTTTCTACCGTTCATCTCTATTTTGTATTAAGTCGTCGGAGTCAACTTCTTTTCTTGGGGGGGATGATGTTGCCGGGAATAATCATTATGTTATTATGTCATATTATGTTTATGTTGCCGTTGGTAATAATGAGTTACGGCGGTCAGTTAGTTAGCCGACGGGTAGGTAGTTGGAGTCGCAACGGTTGTGTCGCACCCCTTCGGGTATTATATATTGTATACCTTTTCTTCGAAGTATCATCATGATAGTCATGTCAAATGTAATGTTATAAGCACTTGATGTACATGGACTGTTGAATTAATATAGAGACTGGTTATTTAATGTATTTCCATTATGTTCTGTGCATTTACTTTCTGCATTTAACCGTTTACCCGAGAGGGCAAACATGTCACACAGAGGTCAAGCTGGCCATCATAAAGTTTTTGGGTGTCTTCTTTGGTTTTATATGAAGTTTTGTTGTAGTTTGGTATCCCAAACGCTTCCTGATTGGCTAACTCTCCAAGATGAGCTAAAACTCTTCCATCAAGTGCAATGATCTCTCTTTCTTGTGTGTTGTAGTGAATAGCACATTCGACCATCAATTCTGCACATTCTATGGCTGGTAGAAATCCAACTGCCTGGACGATGCCATTTCTCATCATCCGGTGGGTAATAGGTGTTGGCAAGTATCCATCATGCCTGTACATTCTCTTTTTGAAGTCTTTGAAATCTACATGCCCGAGGTTGGTATCTATGACATTCTTCCACTTGGAATTGATCTTCGACTCCGACTGCAACCCTTTACCACCGAACTTCATCTGAGCTTTCCTGGAAGGTACTCCTTTGGTGCTCATTCCAACAATCCAAGGATGGAGCATCTGATCAAGAAAGAAGAAGAGTGGAATGGAATGGCCTTAGTTGCAAGCAAAGCATATTCCCAAGAGTAGGAGCGAGCATCTTGGTCGGTGGCGAGCCTATAAGTTGGTCGACACAGCAGCATCGGCAGGCTTCTAACCTGCAATACACATGAAAATTTAACATTATTTCTTGAGAAAATTCAAAGTTTTAATTCTGATTTTGGATGTTTTTATCTCAGAAATTCACTTTCAGCCTGTCAAAAAGCTAAATTTCTTGTGAAAAATCAGACTGAAAGTAGAGGAATTTGGCTAAGTACTTAGTAAATTTTGAGAGATAAATGGCTTAGACAGAAGAAATCAGTTGAGAATATGAATTTCTTGAACCTCTGGGATTTTCTTTGACTGATTTTGATGAAAATTTGTCTTAAATTCAAAAAATTCTGTCTTAAGCTCAGAAAAAGCACCTTGTTCTGTCTTCCAACACTTAAAAATTTTACTTCTTCAAAAATTCTTCTTCAAAATTCAGTCTTCCAAAACTTCAAGAAAGAGAAAATTTCTTCCAAAATCGAACTCCAATCTTCAAACCTGATAATGAATTTTGAAAGGGACAAGTTGAGTTGATATAGAGTTGAGAAGTTCGATTTTTAGAAGCTTCCTGTTTCTGTTTTTTTTTGTTTTTGTTTTTTTTGTTTTTATCGATATCCCTTTAGGTTCATCGAACTTGGCCTTTCTTTATTTTCTCAAAATCGAAACTTTTTAATTCTTCACCCAAGGCGATATTCTTAGAACCTTCTAGATGATTCTCTTGAATTCCAAAAAAATTCTAAATGTTGAATTTATTTTCCCTTCAAAAATAATTCTAAGTGTTGGAAAAATATAAGAATATTTTTAAGTGTTTAAATTTTATTTTCCCAACCCTTTCAATCTTGATCAATCTTTTCATGTGTTTGAAACACTTTTCCATGTTTTGGCATATTAGACCTATCACTTTGCCAATTTTACCTAGGCGAACCTCTAACTTTCCAATGCATACTCCATCTAATCATTGCTTTTCTATCTTTGGTGGTTTTTGACAACGGTTGGATGTTTTTCCAAGTGCCTAGGCGAATTTTGATAGGGTTTGGACATCTTTATGTGCATAGGCGGACTTTACCTCCTTCATGCCATGTCAAACCTTGTGCACTTCTCACCTTGCCACCTTTAACTTTTCCTAGGCAGACTTTGGACTTCATTGCCTAGTGTTTCAACACTCCTTTCAAATGCCTAGTGGACTTTGCACATTCTTAGGCATGGCGGACTTTCGCCTTCATTGGGCATTTTATGTTTGCCAAGCCAACTCCATTCTTCACCTTGGTCAGACCTTGAGACTCCTTGGTCAAGGCTGCCTTTAATGTTGTATTGCCATGTTCTAAGGCAGAGTTTAACTTCTTTGTGCCATCCTACTCTCTTGTCTAAGGCAGACTTGATCTATGCTTAGGCCAAGGCGGACTTTGATGTGCCTTGTGCTACGAGCATCATTTTTTCCAAAGCAGACTTTACCTCTCCTTCGGACATCCTTCCCAAGTGCCTGTTATCGGGAAAAAGTGTATAGTTTAGTAATGTTAATTATTGATAGTTAGTTAGCCGACGGGTAGATAGTACCAGAATAAGCTTGCCATTAAAGTCAAAGGATGTTCATATTATAATGTGTCGCCAACATTACATGTCCTCCAACACCCGAAGGTGGTACAATATATGACAGCCGAAGGGGTGCGACACAACCGTCGCGACTCCAACTACCTACCCGTCGGCTAACTAACTATCAATAATTAACATTACTAAACTATACACTTTTTCCCGATAACAGTGCCTAGCAGACTTGCTTAGTGTTTAGGCACTTTGACCAAGGCGTAGTTGAAGACTTTTATGCCATCCATACCACATGCTACAACAGACTTTATCCATGCTTTGGACGTTTTCTTTAGGCTTGGGCGGAGTTTATGTTCCATGTGCCATTTTACCTTGCTTCCCTTGGTGGACTTTATACCACATGTGCCAACCTTTGAGCAGACTTCAATGCTTCCTTGCCATGGGTGGACTTTGAGAGCTTTATGCCAAGGTAGGGCGGATTCTAGACATGCTTTGCCTAAGACGGACTTCAACTCTTCTTGGCACAAGGCAGACTTTTCCTATGGTTTGGCCATGCTTCCCATATGCTAGGTCGACTTCTTACTTGTCTTGCCATAACCTTTCTTGCTAATGGGCAGACTTTACACCTTGTGTGGACATCCCTTTCATTGTGCTGGATGGACTTGAAGACTTCTTTGCCATAGACGGACTTTGAGATCCATAAGCCATAGCGGACTTGACCTATCCTTGGGCAATCAACCATTGATCATGCCCTTTCTTTGCTTGGGCAGACTTGGCCTTTCCATTGGACAAGGCGGAGTTGGAGAGTGATTTGGACATTGAGACATTGGTTTGACCATAGGTTTATGTGCCATGTTCCAACCTTCCTTCTGTCGCCATGCTCATGTTTGGATCTTCTGGAACAAAACCCTAGGTTGGGGTTTTTACCCTACTTTTTACACTTAGAGACATAATTTTCGGATTCTAAGGACATTGGCACTAATGTCATGACCTAAGGGACCAAACCCTAAATCTACTTTCAAAAAAGCAAAAAAAAGCAAAAAGCAAGCCAAAAAAGCTGCTTCTCGGATTGGGCCCAAAGTGCCAAAAATAAATAAGGTAGAAAAAGCAAAAAAAAGAGAATTCCTTAAAAATAGGAAAGTGTCAGAATTGACTCAAAGCAATTGCGATCTTCGTCCTTCGTGCCTTCTAAGTGCTTTGGTGATGTCTACATACTGATCAAGGTATGACTTCTCTATTTGGCTAGGGGTGACTCTTGGAAAAAAACCCTAACTCTAAACTCTAGAAAACAGAGACTTATGAAATTGCAACACTTAGACAAATCCCTAAAAAGAAAACTATTGGGGATCCCCATTTGCACTAGGGTGATGTGTGAAATAGGTCACAACACGTAGCAAAGAGAGATGAGCTCTACCTCTAAAAAGCATAGCCAAAAGACATGTAAATTTGTTGAGACTTACCAAGTCCCCATCCAGTTTAACCTAGCCAAGGCCAACAAAATCAGGACTGAAGTGTTCGGTGAGTCCGGTTAGACATGTTGAACCCAACAAGTCCCATGTTTAGTACTCAACCATCACAATCATCTATAAAAATCAAAAGATGAAAACAAAAAAAAAGGATCACTCAAACCTAGAACTTTCAAATGACTTCTAACACTCTCAAAAGAAATTCATTTTATTGGCAAGCACAAGGAAGAGAAGAAAAAAAGAGTATGGGAGCTAAAATCACAATCTATTGACACAAAAACAAGCAAACAACTTGAGCAGAAAACATTAATTCAAAGCAACTTTGATAGGTTTGTAGCAGCTCTAAGTGTATGTAAAGGACCCTATAGTCCATTTGGAAGAGACCACCAGTGATTTGGAGCAGCCCAATGTCAAGTTGGACCTAATTTGAAGAGGTACTTTTCTATTTTCAATCTTTTTTTTTCATTTTGCTTGTCTTCTACATTTGTTTAACTTTTTCTATTTTAGATTTCATGGAATAAGAAATAAATGAGGGAAAAACAAATTCCCTCTTTCCATAATGCACTTTTCTAGTTTTGATCTCTTTTTATGAACAAGCTCTAATTATTTCTTGTAATTTTTTATCTATTTTTTAGTTGTAAACCCTAACTGTTTTTACTTTTTTCCTTTTTTTTTTTTTCAGTTTTATCTAAAAATCATATATACTCATTAATTTTCTATTTATTTGTCATTGTAGCATACTTTACATTTATAAATTATTTTGATGTTATGCCTAGTTACAAAAAACCTAAAAACATGCCTTCCAAAGGGCAAAAAAAGGGGTTGATTTGCAAATTTTGTGATGTGAAAATTAGTGAGGCGGCATTAATCAACTAGAATAACACCTCACACAATGCTACGTCGAGATGATAGTTTGTGTCAAAATATGCCTCTTGGTATTGTGTACAAGGTACAAAGTCACTCAAACACCTTTAACCAACAAAAAGAAGTAGAAATAGGAAAAGAGAAGAGATGGAAACCATTTGTGGAGACTCTTATTGTTCAATCCTCTATTTCTTTATTTTTTTATTTTTTATTTTATCACTAATGACAATGGCAATATCAATGCTAGTGTTGGGCCTAGCTTTCACAGATTTAGATTGGACTCATATATTGTTTGATGCAATACTCTTGATTCGTAATGATCATTTGAGAGCATGGGTTAGAATAAAGACAAGTATGATGTAGCAAGGAGTGCAATCAAGGGATTTGAGTTCTATTGTTCCTTTCCATTTCATGTGACCAAGTAATTAATTATCATTTATGTTTTTAAAGATGTTTTGTGATTTCATTATCTCTTGAAGTTTTAAATTTAAGGGGTTTTTGAAGTTAGATTTCAAATTTAGAGTACTTATTTTGTATTTCTTTTCTCAATTTTAGGTTTCCTTATTAGAAAAATCCTAGCTTGCCGGTTCGGGTTCGGGCACCGGTTCGAGTTCGAAGAACCGGTACGACAAAATTTTGAAAAGGGGTTTGGGTTCATTAGTACAAAAACATGTAAATTATATATATATATATATATATAGATATATACATACATATATATATGTCACATAGCATCATATAAACAACAAAACAAACATAAACTTGTAATCATAGCATCACGATCATACCATAATAGCATCATATACATCAAGTTTAATATCAAAATAATAAAATATTCAAGTATCATTGTTTCAACTTTCAACAATATAAAGTTTAATCATCAAATGGATCAACTAATTCATCCTCCTCCTCCTCCTCATCCTCTTCATCATTGACATTGACATTAGATGAGCCAAAGCCACTTGCACTTGCACTATAAGTTAGCTCGCTCTCCAAGTCATCAAGTGTCAATGCAAGAAGTTGAGAAGCAAGAGCATCCAAATCAATATGCACTGGCTCTATATCCCACATCTTCGTTTGCCCTTGTGTGTAGTCACATTGTTTGTGTGAAAGAAGACATAGGTTGGAATGCACATATACTAAATTCTCCGCTCTTTTTGACAGCAACCTATCATGCTTTACTGAGTGGATGAAAGAGTATGTGCTCCAATTTCTTTCTGAAGCAAATGAACTATCAACCTATGAAGACAAAGTAAACAATTAAAGTTATACATTAATAAAATTAAAATTAATAATTACTAGCAACCTATGAAGACAAAGTAAACTATAAATAAACTTGTGATAAAACTTTTACAGCAAGGGGTTGTAGGTGTTGGAAGCATGAAGCATGGAAGTACCACCAGCTATGAGTATCCTTCTTGGATCTATGACGAAGTGCATCAACACTTAGACCATTCCCATTTGCGAATTCTATGAATTCATTTGTAACATTATCTCGCAAATCATCATCAAGATATAGTCTAAGAAATGCTGCCTTGTACCCATCAGATACTTCTAGATCTCTCCATGGTGGAATCCTTCCTTGTGATGTCCCCGATGTAATTAAATAATAAATCTAATTACTTTGTTGTAAGGCCCAAATTTAATAATAAATCTTTCGGGCCCTTTTATTTAATTAGTTTAGGCGAGTTTTGATTGGTCGTGTCGGCCCGTTTGTAACCCTTCGGGAAGTTTCCCGGAGCCCATATATATGGTCGTGCTAGTCATTGTTGTAGGTAGGCGATTTGGTATTTTCTCTTGTTTGTGCGAATTCCAGTTGGAGTTCTGTTACCCGCAATTTTGGAGGTGAAAGACCCTCCCTACTTGGTATCCGCAGTTTCGATGGGATTCATCCCTCACCCTACTCTGCTCTGTGTACTTGTTCTGGATCTTCTGGAAACTCATCATTGTTGAATCAAATAGCTTCATTTCTGGTATACATGCATATTAAAGGATTCTTATCATTTGGAGGTCAATACTTGATATGCGCGCAAAAGATCAACCCTTGAACCACCGAAGGTAGTCCATTGAACCACCATACCACACGACAGACCCCTCCCTCCAAGTCCACAGTACAGTTTCACTGTACGGCTACTCCCTCCGCACATCACTCTACAACCTCTCCCCGTATGGTCACTGCATCCCCACACCACCATACGACCCCTTCACCGTACGGTCACTGCATCCCCATACCACCGTACACCCCCTTCACCGTACGGCCTGCCTTCTTCCCACCGTACAACCTGCTTGGCTCCACCGCACGACCTACCACACACCACCGTACGGCCTGTTTCGCCCACCGCATGGACCCTCACTCCACTGTACGGTCTTCACACTGTACGGCCCCCTCTTCTTACCACCATACAGTCTATCCATTGTGCGACCGTCCTCTGCCAATTCAACAGTCTTTGCCAGTTCACCATACCGTCAAGGAACATTACATTCCTGGTTTATCAAGAAACTGATTGCTATAGTACTTTGGTGTCAAGGCATAGGCAAGAAGATGCAAAGGAGTGGTCATCTTACTCCACCTTTCTACAATAATTGCTTTCACTTCTTTGAAGAATTTCTCCTTGGGGTCATTCTCTTTTGCATTTATAGTGAACTTTATTTTTTCAAGCATTGAGTCAATGCCATCATAAATCTCACCAATACAAGGCCTATCCATGTCAGTATAGCGTACTCATAATGGGCTCGGTGATACTTAGGAGATATGTAACAAGATCCCACCATTTCTCATTCAGTATTCTCTCCCTAATTTTTTCTGCCCTCTCACTGCTACTCTGCTTCCATACAATCCAATTGTTGCTAGTCACCATATTACATAGTGCCACTCTAACTTTCACAAGTCGTCTTAAGATGATTGTGTTTGATGCAAAACGGATCTCAGCAACCTATAACACAAATTAATGCCAAAATGATTAAAAAATAAAGCCAAACTTTAAAGAAGAATACACAATATAGCTTACACGATATTATAAACATTGAAATTAAAAAAATCAAAAAAATGTAAAATTAAATTACTATTTCACTTACCTTCAATAGCTCCAAATTCGAAAAGGATCTAAAAATCCCTTGAAACATGTGGTGGTTTGTGATGAACATCTGGATTTCCTCAACCTCTACATACACATCTCTGATCCATTTTATTTTAGTCCCAATCCTTTGTAGCATAAGATTGAGTGAATGGACCGCACAAGGTGTCCAAAAGATGTGATCATAATGTTCCTCAACCAACAAACCAGCAGCTCTACAATTTCTTGCATTGTCCGTTATGACTTGACCAACATTGCGGGATCCCACTGACTCAATGATGGAGATGAGAATTTTTGCAATAAATTGGCCATCTTTTACTTGGCCCTCACAATCCACAGCTTTAAAAAACATTGCCCCTTTAGGGGACACTGCTATGACATTGATCAAGGGGCAATTTTTAGCATCTTTCCACCCATCTAAAACAATTGTTACACCTGTCTCAGCCCATGAATCCCTTATGGGTTTCAATGCATCTTCAACCCTCTTCACCTCTTTGTCCAATAATGTTCCATGTACCTTCTCATAACCTAGGCCCTTACACCCTCCTGGAGCTTCATTAACACTTTTTATCATTTGCTTCCAATATGGGGAGCGAACAACATTGAAAGCCAACCCATTTGCACAAATGCACCTTTCTACATCTTGGTCAGCAATGTCTCTACTCTCATTTTGAAATGCAGTTCTAAAGGCCCCTTTGTTTTTTTTGCGTGTCAAGGGTGGTTCATTTTCAGGTTCATTTGTGGAAAAGAAGGGGTGGTCTTCTACTACAACATCGGGATTAGATGGGGCTTGCATTCCCCTTGTTTTCTTTGGTGCAGTTTGATTCAATCTACAGGCTTCTCTCTCTTTTGCCTCCTCATGCTCCCTAATATATTTCATCACTATCTCATCTGGTTTAGGTTTACCATCTTTTCCAGAGCATTTTTTTATGCCTCTTCCTTTCATTCCACACAAATGGCCTACCACCCGATAATATGAACTATTATGTAAGAACCCAACTTGGCTCTCCTCTGCTGACTGTTTCTTTTGAATGCAGTAGATTTGAATTTGTTTTGGTTTTTGAATGTTTATGGATTTTTTTGTGTTTTTTTTGGTAATAATGAGCAATGATACAATACTGAAATAAACTCCTATGCTTAAAATAATACTGAAACAATAATATTACTGCTGGAATTAATTTACGAGATTATCAAGGGAATGTTGTTCTGTTTTATGGCCAATATGCCTGGAAAACAAATTCATTACAATGTAAGATAAAAAACCTGATTTTTGCTGTCCCAGTAGTTGAAAAAAATCTGCAAACTGCAAATTTTAATTTTTTTTGAAAATTTACTGTTCACGCGGCACTGTAGCAGTCCGTACCGCGGCACTATTCACTCGGTACTGTTCACTCGACACTGTAGCAATCCGTACGGCGGTACTGTAGCAATCCGTACCGCACTTGTTAATCACCAAAATTTCTTCAATAAATCTGCAATAATTTCTTGTGAATTTATTCTTCAATTCTGCGCAATTAGATGCAAATAAGACCTCTGAATGAAGTCTTCCTGAAACCAAATATCACTGAATATTTCATCAGCTCAGATGGTGAACATTGAAGCAACTACGTCCTCCAATGGTGGCTGAAAACCCTAGTCTCCAGAGCAAACCCTTTCAATTTCACAATGTCAAAATAAATTAGCCATCCTCTTCTTTCCAAACTCAACGCTATATATCCTTTTTTGCAAGTCGTACCCTAATCCTCTTAATTACAATTTTGCTTGTAATTTCATTTAATTTCACTTTGGGTGTCAAAACGATTTTAATCATTAAATGGGCATTTAATTTTAATATTTCAATAGTCTGGCTCTGATAATTTAATTAAAAACATGGCCCCGTCTAATGATGAGTTGACCCTCAAGTTAAGTGATTATAATATAAAGTCACTTTATAACTTTATTATTAAATCACTTAATAATAAATGCTAAGTCATTCAAACTTGTCTAACTCCACAAATATTTTGAATTTAGCTATGCCGTCTGAAACTCGAGCTCACTAGTTGACCACCCATATGACCGTGATGTCTGCTAAAAATAGCAGGGGTCCATCTCCAACTGCTAAAAATAGCCTGGCCAAGCCAAACTCAAAGCAAAACTCATCATAAACAAACTCTGGCAACCCAGAAGTGTACTTTGCTCTGTCCCCGGAAGATCTCCACGCCAAGGTGACCCTCTATCCAATCCTACTAGCCTACGAGGATCTTTGATAGGCTAATCACAAGCTAGAGTGATGTCTCTAGCTAGAAGGGGACATCACATATTACGTTCAATACCACATCCTTGGCATCTCCAACGGAATCCCCCACCTCCTGGATGTAATGTCCCACTTTGAAATATAATTTAATAATAAATAATAATAAAATTAAAATACAAAAGAATAAATATTAAAATTAATATTAAAATATAAAAGAATATAATTAAATATAATTAAAGTTAATGAAAGGTCAAAAGGCATGAAATGATAAGTTGTGACTTCCTCAAACATGAGATATAAAAGGGAGAAGAGAAACTCATTTGATGGGGGGAGAATTTGAAAAAGGAGAAGTGCAGATCTGATTATAAAAGATTATGTCCTTTCCAAAGGGCAGAAATAATGAAGAGTTGCACTCTTTCAAAAGGCGCTAATGGTGAAAGGGTGTGTCTCTTGCCAAAGGGCATTACGTTGGTGGAGAAGAAAACAAAGTATTAAGGATAAGGGATTACCAGAGAAAGGAAGGACTCTGACACCACTGTTGCTGCCTCAGTCCACATCTACACCCTGACTAACACAATAGGGGTATAAAACAACCAAAGAAATCCAGAAAGAAGACGTTTCAGGTATGTCTTCATCTCCTAAAGGAATGGTAATAATTGTTGCTAAGATATTGCAAAGAGTAATACGTGTATCTAAAATATGATAGAAATCACTTCAGTATGTCACGAATGTTAAACCATTTCACACAGCTAATTATAACTGTAACAAATCTACTATATAGTTTTCAGTAACTTACTGTATGTCGCATAATCAGAAAATATGCTCGATTGGTTAAACGATACGAACAAGTTATAATGCACGACAGTGTTTAGATTTATGGTTATAATGCCAAATTCGCGTGTGCTTGTATTAAACCGTAATTATTCAGCATTCAATTTGTATAACATATTAAACTGCAACTATGTATGTGAATTGATAGAGCTGTGCATTTCTAGTAATTAAACTTAATGTCATATATGTATTTACGATCCCAAGCGGTCACAATCTGATACGCATAAGCAGTTACAATAGTAATAAAGTATGAATAATGTTATGCTAAGGAATTAGCAGTCTTTCACAGTACGTCTGATATATTATGATATACATAACTAGATTACTAATAAAGTTAAACCACTAATGGCATAAGTGAATTCCTTAATGAGTACATTTTCTGTTCTCCAGGTATAATAACCATAAAATTATATAAAATTTGGATAAAACGTTCTACTGTAATACTGACAGATTATTTTACAAATTAGAAACTAAAACTTACTGTAGAATCTTATGTCAATAACAATGAATCTATTCACTAATTTGCTAAAAATCCCGGGAAGGCAGAGTGGTTGGGAGAGGAGGATAAGCCTGTCTCAGTTGTCCACCTACTAATCAATGTAAGATCAATAGGCCAGTGGGGCTTATGACTGCTACTGGGCCTGGGACTGGCCATTAATAAGCCCCTCTACAATCTGAAACTTCCTTGGTTTAATAATTTTAGGGTGAGACAAGGAATAAATTGCGGGGATAAGACCCACACCACTAATAGTAAGCCAAAGGGGCATCATGACTGCCTTTGGATCCAGAGTGGGATGGATGGGCTAACCGGATCATTCCCTGTGCTACCAACTATGGTTATTAAAGGAAAAAAAAATGTTATAAACCATATAAGTTGCAATTGAATAAATCTTGTTTCCGCTGCATATGTATAATCTGAAAAAAGTAATTTCTGTATGTTCTACTTTGATTTTTCGTTGAATGAACAAGTAAATATAAGATTGTAAACCAAATTGAATTATTAATTCAATATTAGAAAGAAGACTGTTTCTTTGTTATGACTATCGATATCTAAGAAGTTGGAAAATGCGATATTTAAGATAGTTTGTCTCCTAATCAATTTAGTTTAAGTCATAAGTATGTTGAGATGGATTAATTATGGGGAAAACAAAGCTAGACCTAGTAGGGGACATTACACTGGAAGTGGTTTTAAAATGTCAACATACTTCCATAAGGGAGAATTTGGATCATTTCTTTGTTTTGTAATTGTTTGTTCAATGCCAATGGAGGAAGAGGTAGATGCCATTCTAGTTCCTATGGCAAGAAATAACATAAACATATTCAAAAACCAAAACAAAATAATGAAAAACAATTAATGTTTCATGTTTGACAATTTGTGAAACAAAAATAATTGGAAAAAAATGTTAAAAAACCTACCACTTGTAGCCAATGGGAGCTTGCAAATGTATGGAAATGATGCTGCAACACTTGTTGAGCTTCAAAAATCAGTCTTCAACTCCTATTTGATCTTGGAAGCCAAACTTTGTTCACCCTTTCTTCAACCTGCTATCAAAAAACTTTTGTTTGCAACACAAATGAGGAGAAATGAGCCCAGATTATGTTTTAGAAGTCACTTTTAGGGTATAAAATTCACTTTTTACCTGGCGGATTTTAAAAAGTAATTAAATTTTGCATAAAATATGGCTTTTTGGGCCACCCGGGTCCGCCCGAGTTCGAGCCAGGTCGAACCATCTTTGATTTTTGCGAACCCTGGTCAGACCAAACCGGAACAATGGACCCAGACTAGACCGGACAGGTACTAGGGGTGCCAAGGGGCGAACCCGGTAAGCTAGGAAAAATCTAATAGATACCGTTACTATTTGTGGCACAAGGTTTAGAGCCCCTAATAATGAGAAGATAAAGAGCTCCATTTTCAGTTAAAAGGTGGTCGATGTGATGGCCAAAATTGAGCATCAGCATTAGATATTGAGGAGGTAGAGTTGTACAATCATGACTAATGATTGGACAGATATAAAATAGCAGCAATTAGATCTGAAATTTCTATTTAGGATGCAAACTTGAGCTATTAAAGTAGTTGGTATCAATTAGAAATGGTTTAGTTCAGTGGTTTTATGATGGATGTTGAATTTTTTTTTGTGCATCATTCTTAGTGTTTTGAGCAGCCACTTGTTGTGCGTTGCACACGCCCCCTGTCGCCGACAGGGTCCCCCTTTCCAGTTTTGAGTTTTTTTTTAATCGTCATCCCGAGAATCGAAGCAGAGTTTCTCGTGTCTCCTCGAGCGAGTTCGTGATCAGTCCATAAGCTGATCGACATTGGAGTAATGAACCAATGAGTCCTCTTGACTGATCTGGCTTTCGGGCGTAAATGCCGAAAGTTTGTTCCAAAATTTCAAAGTTTAACATGATGCATCTCCTTTTCGGACCCCAGGTCCGAACTTGGCAAAAGTCAAGTTGAGGTAAAAAAAGGAAACGTTATGCGCTCCCCCTTTTGGATTTAAGCGTCCGAAATTTCCAAAAGTTAAGTTTTAAAGCATAAGGGCGAACATCCATTTCGGACCCTAAGCCCCGAAAAATGAAAGTTAAGCTTTAAAGCATAAGGGCGAACATCCATTTCGGACCCTAAGCCCCGAAAAGTGAAAGTTAAGTTTTAAAACATAGTGCAAACAACGTTTTCGGACCCTAAGCCCCGAAAAGTGAAAGTTAAGTTTTAAAGCATAAGGGCGAACATCCATTTCGGACCCTAAGCCCCGAAAAGTGAAAGTTAAGTTTTAAAACATAGTGCAAACAACGTTTTCGGACCCTAAGCCCCGAAAAGTGAAAGTTAAGTTTTAAAGCATAAGGGCGAACATCCATTTCGGACCCTAAGCCCCGAAAAGTGAAAGTTAGGTTTTTAAACATAACAAAACGCGCATTTCGGACCCCCGCATCCGAACTTAAACCAAGGCGAAGTTAAGTTTTAAAACATAGCGCAGCATCCATTTCGGACCCCCGCGTCCGAACTTAAACCAAGGCGAAGTTAAGTTTTAAAACATAGCGCAGCATCCATTTCGGACCCCCGCGTCCAAACATAAACGAAAACAAAAGGGAGTTTTTAAAACATAGTGCAAACAACGTTTTCGGACCCTAAGCGTCCGAAATTCCAAGGTGAACGTTTTAAGGCAAAACATAGCGCGATTATCGTCTCCAGACCCTAAGCCTCGAGCGCTGGCGAAAGGCGAGGAAATTAACCCTGTGAGATCGCATTTCGGACCCCAGGTCTGAACCTCGGCGGGGATGGAAGCTGAAGGCGACACAATCATTTTCGAACCTTAGGTCCGAACACAACACGAAGGCAAGGCTAAAAGCCAATGCGATCATCTCTCCCGACTTAAGCTCCAAGCTTTAACGCAGAAAGCGAAGTCCAAAAAGCAAGCGAAACTTTAACGCAAAAGGCACAGTTTGTAACGCGGAGGCCAGGGCGAGCAAACCCGCGAAGGTTAAATCCGAAACCTCCAATTTGTCAAAATTCAAAGAATGCAATTCAAAATTTGAAAGAACTCTCAAATCCGAAAACAAGGAGGTAAGACACCGCATCATCCTCCCATCAACCATTTAAAATTCAGGTTGCTAAGCACAGAACCATGTGAAATTGATAAATTCTCTTTCATCTTCCAAACCGCGAAAATTTAAACAGGAAGGATAACCGTTGGGATTCAAATTTTGCAGGGTCATCCGCTCGCCCCCACGCAACAAGGTCGGGCAATCACCCATCATTCGCTCCAATCAGGTAAGTACGCTTTATCGCGTACGGTCATTTAAAATGTGTGGATCAAATAGGCAAATACGCAAAATTTGAAATGCTTAGAGTCTGCATCTCCATCATTCGAACATCCAAAATTTAGGATTCATTCCCGAGGTTTGGCCGGAAACTGCATCTCTTTTCAAAATTCTCATGTTTTGCCGTTGTTAAAATTAATCCAAAAAATTCGAAAGTGAGAATGCTTAGTCATAAATCTTCAGGAATATGATGCTGTTGAAGTTAATCAGATTGTTAGCCCAGAGTGATATTTAAACTAATCTCGGTCTGTTGAAACACTTCTGTTATTATCTAACCCGCATTATCATTCTCGTACCACCTTGTAATCCGTGTCTGGCTGTGCAGGATAAATGCCTAAATCAGCGGCAGAATCATCAAAAACACCCGCTGCAGCAGAAACCTCACGAGCATCCAAATCAGACATCCCACGGAAAGTTGAAAGAATGAAGTATCAGTATCAGAGGGGAGGGTTAAGAGAGTCAAAGGTCCAGAGCATCTGGGACAACATTGGTGACACCGACCTTGGCCACATTGATATTCAGGATTTCAGGGATCGGGTCTTCTCACCCAATGCATATGGCAGGCCTAGGCAAATGCTGGAAAGTGGCATCGCCCAAGCAGCAGGTTTTCCTCCAGCAATCCAGAACTATGAGTTAGTAGTGGAAGCCGCTCGGCATTACGAGCCAAAGTCCAGATTAGTGCTTCTGGAAGATATCACTATTGCCGACTTCTCCCCTGAGGCTATCGGTGATGCATTTGATATCCCCTTTCCAAATAATCCCATAGCTACAAAAATGGACGAGGCACAGGGGGCGTATGATATGAACCCAGCCCGGTGCAGGGCATTGATTAACGAAGAATGGTTCAAAGAGAAAAGGCCTTCAAGCACCAGGATTGTGAAAAAGACCCCCAGAAGTGACTTTCATAATGAACATGGCGATATGGTCACCTTACTTAGCCGAGTCATGGGACTTCCTAAGTCCAACTACTTTGAAGAATGGATGTTCTATTTTACAGAACAGGTCTTTGCCGGAAAGTCTAAGTTTGACTGGGCCCAGATCATAAGTGATAACATCCACGCTCAGTTAATTGAGCTTGAGACAAAGAAGTATTTCACCATGACCTCCTATTTGGTCTATATGTTCGCAAAGAACCAGCCATTGCCAGGATTAATAATGAAAGGTGAGATCGGGAATGGGCCTGGTCAGGTAAAGGTTTATGATTGCTACCCGCAGCTGCACTACCAGGATATAGCTCAAAGGGAAAAGAGCAGCCCGGCTTATGCGGTCGGACAGTACGAACGTGTCAACGACGCCTTCACAATGCGCCTAGTCAGGCTAATGCGGGGAGGGTTACACATAAGGCTCTCGGAGCAAGCTACCATTTTAGTGCAGAGGTATGGGGCCTGGTTTATTCAATTCCCAAGATTCTCCTACATCCGAATTGCTGGCTTTGAAGGTGCCCCCCTTCGACTTCCGCGGTACCCAACCGATAAAGTAGTCCTCATGGAGGTGGCAAGACAATCACGCCCTGCCGGCATGTTATTACGAGAAAGCAAGCAGGCTGGATTCGCATTTCCAATGATCATTGGGAACCATGATGTCCAATTGAGAACTCCCACCCTAGCAGAAGAGTCCCTTGCAGAGCTAGCCTCTTATGGCCTACAGGAACATTTCCCAGGAAAATGTTTTGATCATGACAATTTGGCAAAGAGAGCTTACGGTAGGCGCTACAGAGCAAAGGAGTCAATTGAAGATTACTGGAAAAATTGCTCCGATGACTATGAAGTCAGGCGACGGGAATATTCTAGATTGAGTGTGCAGCAAATGCGACTCTTTGAGTACCGTCGGGTCCCGGATCAGCTCACAGACTTGGGGAATTGTCTCCAAGTCTGGGAATTCGAAGCAGTAAGGCATCTCTTGCCAGGCGTTGATTGGTCTCAAGACCCAATCACGGATTTCGAAGCAGTCATGGCAGCCCCGGCAAGATACACAGATCAGTGGTTACAACACCAGATCGAGAGGCTAGTCCATGAAGGGGTCCAGTTCACTTACCATCTGATGGGCAATTTCGACTCTCAGTCTTCCGAAGATGAAAGGACATCAGCTGAAAAACCAGAGAAAAGGAAGAAAACTAAGGCTTGCAGAGGGACTCGGGCATCCAAGAGAACAAGGAGGGAGAAGATTCCCATAAGAAGGCCAGAGACCACTTCATCCTCAAGGGATCCCAGTTCGTCCGACGACGCCATAGATTTGGATCGCATACCTGCTACGCCTTCCCAGAGCGACATAGAGGCATTCCAAGCCAATGATCCTCCTGCTCCAGATATGCCGGACACCGAGCAAAAGGGGCCCAATCCGACTAAGCCGGGTGACCAAATAGAGGAAGGAGAAATCCCATCCACCCAGGGGATCGAAGTGCATGAGCCTACCCAGCAGAGCCGCCACGAATTGCTACTCCTCCATGCAGCCAAGGACGACTCAACTGTCGAAGGGGAACAAAGAACAGACGAGATCCATGAGCTCGAGGGAACCAAGGAGCCACCATCACAGGAAGATGTCAGACAATTATTCAGTGAGATAGGGGAGAACTCAGATGCAAACAAGGAGCTTCCTCCTTCTTCCACCCCTCCGATGGCGGGACAGCTGTTAATTTGTGATCAGCCAGTTGAAAGCATGGGAGCACAAGGTGCTAACTTAACCCTATCCTCAACTCAGACAGTGCCTCAAGAGTGGCTGATCGCCAGAGCTCAGCGCAGGGCCGCCACCAAGGCACCCATCGATCTAGAGGACATCTTCTCACGAATGGATCAAGCAAAAGCAAAAGGGAAGAAGAAACCAAGAACATATTCTAAGATAACCAAGGATGAGCAAAGGAACCGCCCTCTTCATATTGCTACCCCACCCGTAAACAAGCTAGCAGATCAAATAACACTGGCAGATTATAGCATTACGACTGTCCCCATCGGACGAGCTACAAAAGAGCAAGAAAAGGAGGAATTCAAGGACTCAGTGCAGAACATACTCAGATAGCTCGAGGAAATCACGGCTGAAAAGGATATGTATCGGGCCCGTGCTAAACAAGCCGAGGGATACATCGATAAGCTCCTGCGGCCACTACACAACCCCTCTGAATCCCATATTCCCCCAATGGCATTGGCGCAAAGGACCACGACTGAATTTGAAGGAATTCGGGATACCGCAAAGGCCGTTAAGGAACGGGTGCAGGACATCAAAAAAAAGGGAGAACAGATCCTCAAAGAAGTAAAGGAAATGGCTCTCCATCGAGAGCTCACTCTAGTCAGGCTGTTGGAAGTAAAGAGGGAATCCCTTCACATGCATGAAGTAGCAGCCTCTACCCTTCCCCTCCTAAGAGCTCTTTTCTGGACACATACACAAATTCCCACACTGCCTGACATCCTGGATCCCCATAGCATCAGTGTTCTCAAGGAATGGTACTGGGCCGTCACCATGAAGAACGACGCCCAGGAAATTATTGACAAAGAAAATGACGCATGTGAGGCAATTCTGGGGAACATGCAAGAATTAGGAAAGACCATCCTCCGATCAATGGTTTCGGGGTGGATAAATGACCTGTCCGACAGTGTAATCCGGCCGGATTGGGAGGAAAGGTTGGGAGCAGATAAGGCTTCTTATTCCATTGAAGACTTGAGTTTTGCTGGTCAGTTCCATTCAGACATATTGTGCTTCGAGCGTAATCGCTCCAGCTGGAAGGACGGTTTAAGGCACGTGGACCAGTATCTCGAAGGCATGCAGTACAAAATTCGCCACCCTCCCATGCCACCTTTTAATCCCCTCTTCCAATTATGCATCAAGTTTCAGGAATATGTCCGCGAGGAACGAGCAGCAGGTCGTGATTTATGGCGAGAATACCTGCATGGCGAAGACCAGTTTCTACAAAAGGAGTGTGAAACCAGAATAGAGAAAATAGTTTCTCAAAAATGCCCTTTTCCCTCCAAATCTTAAAAAGTGCACTTTTGTTCCAAAAAGGTGACAGTTGACTTTTGGTCAACATATTGTAAAGTTTTTTGTGCACCTCCCTTTTTGGATTATTTCAAAAGTTGTAATTATCCTTTGGTAGTTATTGCTCCTTTTGGGGTAGTTGTAGATATTTATTCCCCTATTTATGAGTGTGGGTCCCTCTTTTTGTAAGGATGAATCTGGGCCACTTGTCTAGATTAAATCTTGGCCATTCATTCATTTTTTGGAAACCTATTTAAGGGGACTGGTTTTCCCTCATAAAAGGAGGAAGTTCTTGAATTGTTGCGAAAGCTCTGAAGAAATTTTGCAGGAATTAATACAATGGATTAAAATTACCTTCAAATTTCCTTGTGAGTGCATGGTCTCCTTCTTCATTTAAATTAGAAAGTTTTTAAATTATGTCTATTCATTTTGCACAGTAGTTCTTACCAAGCATCTGATAGAACCTTCACAGTCCATACCATTAGAGGATAGCTGATTGCTTTTTTTCCTTTCTGCATGGTTAATCTGGGCTATTTTATGATTCAGTTCGATTATCAAATGTATACATATCATGAATGTAGAAGTTCTAATATTGTATTTGGTAATATGAAAATCTGGTTTCTCCTTTGAAGATTGCACTAAGTTTATGCAAACATTGTGTCTGAATGACTGATGATGCTTAATCTGGTTTCCTGGAGGTGTCTGTCTGCTTGGGTAAATCTGTTGTCCTAGTTAACATTTACAGTTCTCTTTCTCCCTACCCTTCCTTTCTTTCCTCCCAATTTTATCCCCTTTTTTGAAATCTGCAGTCCTGCTAAATCAGCTTCAAATTAACCAACATCACCTGAAAGAAAACCGTAGGAGGTCCCTGGGAATTCGTACATGGAATTGCCAATCAAACGTAAGTCCCCTTGTGTTTCCAGCATAAACACATCAAGCCACTGAGAGATCCCGCAGTCAAGACCTGACGAAAGAAACCTTGAGGTAGTCTCCTTTGATCAAACTTAGAAAACAGCATTAGAGACTTCCTTATCTCAAGAGAGAGTAGGATAATCAGTCGGCTATTCTATTCTGCGTTGGCCATATGAAGTTTGCAGCAATGCGATTTCAGACTCGTCAACAGAATTGGCGCTAGAGGGAGGGGCGACCGCAGTAAATGCATGATTGTTTGAACTACCAAAATCAAGATAATCATATCCGTAAAGAGTTATCCAAGACTTTTGTCCCTCCTTCGCGCACGTCAACAGAATTGGCGCTAGAAGGAGGGCCCCGAGCAGTCTAGCTCAAAGATCATATCAGACTGCTCTCAGAAAGGAAGACGCAGAATCAGCTTTTACCCTTTTTTTACGTACAACAGGTACTAGGAAGGCAGCTCAAGATGCAGCATGGTGTTGCCCTGTGAATACTCACTTAACCTTCACTCGAACAGCCAGATCAGGGGCTGAATCAGTCATACATTGCGGATTAGTTACACTCCCTGGCTTGGAAGTCAAAGGAAGATCATACCCTCCTCAGCCAGAGAAGGATCCGCACATCCACCAGATCAACTCCCAAGATAACTCACGCTGGAACGAATTGGGTCTTTTTCTCCTAAAAGGTTCGAAAGAGTCCAAAAATCAAGCCCAGAACGGGAAAGATTTACTGGTTTTCAGTTCTACAGACGCAAGGGTTATCGCCAGCCTTCAAACCCCAGTGAGTCCAGCTCGGCGAATCAGCAGTCCACCGTTCCAGGGAGTTCAGTTTTTACGGTTCCAGTGGTTACAAATCTAGTTCCTACTACAACACAGATAACTCAGCCACAGATGGCGCACAATCCACCTGCTCCAAATGGTGCCACATGGTTGGTAGACAACCCGTCACCACTGATTTTCCCAGCTTACCATGATATGCCCAAGAGCCCGGACAGATTCTGTTCCGTTTTTCATCCAAATGACCCAAACAGAACAGCGGAAGAGCATATCAAAATATTTGAGGATGCGTTGCGCAATAGGTGAATTGAATACGCGGATGTTGCATGCAGGCTTTTTCCTTATTCATTGGGTGAAGACGCATTTTACTGGTTCATACATTTACCGGTATCCTCTATCAACTCTTGGGAAAAGTTGAAGACAGCCTTCACAGGAAAATATGGCATCCCTATAACCCCCACGGAGCTGTATAGGCAATTTGTGGAAGTCAAGAGACAGGAACACGAGCCTATAAGCTCCTTCAACAACAGGTTCCACAAGGCCTTCACCCGATTGCAGGATCCATATGTGGTGAGTGACGCTTCGGCAAGAGAAATCTACTATTCAGCGCTGGATTATTTAACAGCCATGTTCGTCCGACAATCACACCCTGCGCCGACTACACTGACTGAGGCCTATGCTAAGGCCATGGAAATTAGTAAGGGGCTAGGCCAAAATATCGTCGGGCCCCTGATGCAATTAGGACCCCCTGCTGCGTCCAGCCAAGTCCAGGGAATTAGTCAGGCTTTGGCCCACCAAGCACCCATTTTAAACCCAATCCCACAACCGGCATATCAGCCTCAGCAGCCCACCAGCCAACTGGTACTTCATCCAGGACCACCTATAGCCCAAATCCTCCCTAAGCAGCCCATCTATCTGCAAAATACCACGGTGTCATCAAGAACCCAAGAAGAGAAGGATGAGATGCGGGAACTGACTGACCAAATGAAAAGGCTGTCCTCTGAAGTTACTCATCTGCGAAATCAGAATAATCAGTTGCAAAGTAATCAGAGGAACCAACACCAGGGCCAATATCAGAATCAAGGGTATCAGAGACCCGCAAGGACATGGAACACCCGCCCCAACAACGGAGGAGTGCCTACTCCGCTCGACAATCCGCCAGCATCGGAAAACAGGCCAACGGATACGGTATTTTTGGCAGAGGCAGCGCTTTCTAACTGGTGCAGGTTACACAACACTAATCAGCACTCAGAGTTGCAATGCGACGAATTTCAGGTTGCTGCCAGCATATTCCAACGAGAGGTGGAAAACACAATGCCTCAACCAGTGCTCCCTCCCTCTGGATTTGAAATAGTGCCGTCACCAAGGTATGACACTGCACTTGTTCTAGAAACCTACATTCCCCCATTTTTCTTCCCCAATCAGGATGAAAACGAGGTGGCTGACCCGAATCAGCCCGTCGATGTAAATGCATTTCAGCAATACCAGCGCGCAAATCGGGGGTATTACAACAATAACAACCAGAACAGCAACAGCAGCCCCTACACCACTTCCACACCTCCCAAAGACATCCAGGTCCCTCCAGATCAGAATGCTAGTAATAACCCAAGTTATCCAAAGGCATCACAACACTACGCGAGCCAAGGGCAGCCCCAGAAGACCCCCCCCCAGCCAAGAATGCTCGTTCCGCAGAACTAGCCAATTACTGTCACAAATCCAGGCTCTAGTGATAGGTCATCCAGCAATATAGAAATTGCTAAGCTAGGTCAATTGGTGGCAGACGAGTTCAAAAGGATGAAAGTCAACTTACCCTTTTTTGAACTAATGAAAGTCTCCGAAGTCAGGGACATGGTCTTGAATAGTCTTAAGGAACCCACACCGACTCAGTCTAAAGGGATGGACGATCACTCCGGACAAAGGATAGTACAAGGACAACCCCAGAAGATCAGTGGTGAGGTGAGAGGACCAACAACTCCCAGGGGTGCGACAGTGAATTATGCTGCACCACCTGAGTTCCAAAATGATCAACCTATGGAGGCTGGCTTTGGAGCACGTGCACGGGGAAGGACTCAGGATATCTCAATCATGAATAATGACACCTTACCATCGGAGCCTACAATAAGCTTGTTCACTGAAAAGCTAGAACCCCCCCCTTTTCTATTAACTCTCCGAATCTTTGGTAAGAACTTGCACAATTGCCTCATTGATTCGGGAGCTTCAGCAAATGTTATGCCCTTGTCAGTATGTAGTGCTTTAGGCCTGACCCCCACCAAGACTAACCGAAAGGTTACCCAGTTGGACAAATCTGAAGTAACTGTAGTGGGCGAGCTAAACAACATACACATGCAACTAACAGCTGATCCACGTATTCAGATGTACATCGACATTCAAGTGGTGGACATCCCAGGGGCCTATGGCATGTTACTCAGCCGAGATTGGACCTGCGTCCTGAACGGCTGGCTGCATTCTAGTTTCACCCATATGTGGCTACCATGGAGAGGGGTAGCAAATCAGATCCGGATCGAATCCGAACCTCGGCTCAAGCTGATGATTACGGAATATAATCAGGCTAATGAAACCCTATTCTTAGAATCAGACCTGGGCACATATAGGGCAGACGTCGGGTCAATGAACGAAGTCTTATTGGTACAATGCTCAAACCCAGTCCAAAATTTCGGACAGATTGCAGAGAGTTATGATAAGGAGGCCCCATCGCCAGAAGAAGGTGAGTTATTTGGCAGCCTCAGGGAATTCTTTTGCAAATGTGAAGGACCAGCGTCCCAGCTCAACTCCCAAGATTCTATTGCAAATTTGCTCCTAACCAGTTGGTGCAGAGTTCACAATGCTGCCCATTCAGAAACAACTTGTTCACTATGCAGGGCAGCATTGAGTCAGGCATGCAAGAGACATTCAGAAGTGCTACAAACTCGTACTCTCAGGCCGGAAGTCACCACACCCCCTGACCCGCAAAAGTATGGAATTACAGGTCCGGCAACCGCAGCAAGCAAGGTTACCAGCCCAAATCAGACTTGGACCTTAAGGTTCGATGGCTCTAAATCCAAGAGAGGGGCTGGAGCAGGGGTAGAACTGATAAGCCCCACTGGTGAAACCTATTTAGCTTCCTACAAGCTACAGTTTCACTGCACCAACAATATAGCAGAATACGAGTCTTTAATTCACGGCTTGCTATTAGCCACTAAAAGGGGAGCCCAGATCCTGCATTGTTTCGGAGATTCCGAAGTAGTAGTCAGGCAAGTTCGAAGACAATACACCTGCCACGACAAGAGACTCAGCCTTTACCGTAATCATGTGTGGGACATAATGGAAAGCTTCGATGCTTTCAACATCAAGACCATATTCAGGTCCCAAAAGCAGGTCGCTGATTCGTTAGCCCAGGTCGCAAGCACGCTTGAGCCACTATCAATGCAAAGTTTGAAGAAATTTACAGTAGAGTTAGCCTCAGTTCCATCAGTCCCAGACAACATCACCAATTTTCAAGTTCTCAATGATGACAAGCACATCATCGACTTCATTACAAGCTCAGATGTGTTTGCAACTCAGATCATAGATGAGGAAGAACCCCAAGAAGCCGAGATTGACATAGAGGGGGTCTTGAATCTCAGAACAAATACGATTCCCAAAGGTATGGTGCAGTTAGAACGAATTTTCGACTGGGACCAGCTTAAGTCTCGCAAAGAAGGCACTGTAGAAGGAGGCGCCTGTGATAAAATCAACATCGGCACGCAAGAAAATCAAAAGAACGTGCTGATTGGCAAAGTGTGTACGCCCCAAGAAAGAGACGGAATCCTCAAAAATATGAGGGAATTCCCAGATATCATCGCTTGGGGGTATGAGGATCTCAAAACCTATGATACATCTGTAATAACTCATACCATACCCCTCAAGCCAGATTCAAAACCTTTCAGGCAGAAACAGCGTCCAGTGAATGCCCTCCTCGAACCATTAATATATCAGGAGGTAAAGAAGTTGCTGGCTGCTCGCATCGTCTTTCCAGTACGACATTCTACCTGGGTCGCTAATCTAGTCCCAGTAAGAAAGAAGAACGGGGAAATCAGACTATGTGTCGATTTCCGTAATCTAAACAGAGCATCAAAAAAGGATAACTACCCGCTGCCCTCCCTTGATGAAGTCCTGCAAACGGTCAACGGATCCCAGATGATGTCCTTCTTGGATGGTTACTCCGGGTACAACCAAGTAATGGTCGAATACGAGGACCGACTTAAGACTGCATTTACCACTAAGTGGGGGATATTTGCTTATCGGAGAATGCCCTTTGGTTTGATCAACGCAGGGGCTACATTTCAACGCGCCATGGACATTGCATTCAAAGACCTTGTAGGTCACTACATCATCGTCTATATGGACGACTTGACCGTTTTCTCCAAGCAAAGGGTAGATCATGTGAATGACTTACGAAAGGTTTTCCGGCGCTGTCATCGATTCGGGATATCTTTAAATCCAAGGAAATGTATGTTCGGAGTGACCGAAGGCAAGCTCCTCGGCCATGTTATCTCAGAAAAGGGCATAGCAATCGACCCTGATAGGATCAAGGCCATACTACAAATCAATCTCCCTGCAAGTAAAAAGGAACTTAAGTCATATTTCGGAAAGATAAATTTTGTTAGAAAATTCATAACTGGGTTTGCCGAAATAGTTCGCCCTCTCAACGATATGTTGAAAAAGGACGCCAAGATAGAATGGACCCCAGTAACCAAAAGGGCGTTCGAAGAGATCAAGCAAGCAATCGTCCAAGCGCCGGTTCTGGTAAGCCCTGACTACCTACGCCCGTTTTACATTTATTCCTTCGCCTCCGAGCACACCTGTGCAGCAATCTTAACTCAGCGAAAGGAGGAAAAGGGTGAGCACCCGATAGCATTCATGAGTACTCCGTTGAAGGAGGCTGAACTAAGATACCCAAACATTGAAAAGTAGGCCTATGCGCTAGTCAAAGCCATCAGGAAGTTCCGGCATTATATACTTAGGAGTAAGATATATGCCATAGTACCAGATGTCGCAGTGAAGACATTATTGATGCAGAATGAGCTAGGCGAAAGGAGAGGCAAATGGGTGACCATCATTCAGGAATATGACATTGAAATCCAGCCTATGAAGCTAGTACGAGGTCAGGCCTTGGCACAAACCCTCGCGTCTGAATGCTCAGGAATTGTACATCAACAGTATCTGATTGAACAGGTCTCCCCAGACAGGTGGTATGATGACATAATTTTCTACCTTCTTAATCAGAAATGCCCATCACACCTCAACCCAGTGCAGAAAAGGGCACTAAGGATGAAGAGTAGCCGTTTCATGCTGCAAGGTGCCGTCTTATACCGCAGGAATCATGAGGGCATTTACCTGAGGTGCGTAAATGAGGATGAAGCACGCCAGATTATAGAGCAGTTCCATACCAAGTTCGGAACCGGCCACGGATCAGGCCTAGCAACGGCTCACCAAATCCTCAGGGCAGGCTATTATTGGCCTACCTTATTCCGAGACACCCACGAACATATAAAGAAATGTCATGTGTGCCAAGTATCCGCAGCAAGGGAGCGGACCCCAGCCATGCCACTCCAACCAGTCATAGAGGTAAGACCATTTGGCCAATGGGCGCTCAACTTCATAGGTACAATCAACCCACCCTCCTCTGCGCAACACAGGTACATTCTAACCGCTTCTGATTATTGTACAAGGTGGTCTGAAGCTCAATCGTTGAAACAATGCAATGCTGATGCTGTTATTAAATTTTTAGAGGAGAATATTATTACACGTTTTGGCTGTCCTCACGCTCTAGTCTGTGATAATGGTTCTGCTTTCACGTCATTAAAATTTTCCAATTGGGCCTTCAATTACGGGATCACTTTAAAATTTTCATCTAATTACTACCCCCAAGGTAATGGTTTAGCAGAATCCACAAACAAAAACCTCCTGAGTGTGATTAAGAGACTCCTAGACAAGAACCCGAAAGATTGGCACACCCAACTCCGATTCGCCCTTTGGGCAGACCGTACCCGATGCAAGGCCGCCATTGGAACTTCTCCATACCACTTAGTATATGGTCTTGACCCCATCTTCCCGATACAATTGAGAATACCAACTTTGCAGTTCATGAGCGAATACCTAGGAATCAATAACGCTGTGGAAGCCAGGTTGTCCCAGCTGTTATACTTAGATGAAAAAAGAGACGACACTATAAATAATTTTGCCAAACACCAAGAAGTAGTCAAGCGTTGGTTCGACAGACGGGCAAAAGTAAAGGCCTTTCGCATTTCCGATCTTGTCCTTTGTTGGGACAAAGCTCATGAAAGAAAGGGAGAGCACGACAAGTTTGATAATCTGTGGCTCGGTCCTTTTCAAATTTCAGAAATTTTGGGAGAGAATGCATTCCGACTCAGGACCCTAACAGGCGAGGACGTTCCCTTGCCCGTGAATGGTCAATTCCTCAAGCATTATTTCCAGCCATAGGCTTCCCCAAGCCTTTTTCATTGTGAATAGCGGCTCCGTTTTCCTTCCTTGTCTTAGCTTAGTTTCCTGTTTTCCTGCTCCGTTTTGGGACCCCTGTCATTTTCTCGAAGGAGGCCTTCGCCATGTACAAACGTTGGTGCGACGCCAGATTACTGTTACCATCTGTTTTGGAATCCAAGCTCGGGGAGACTTTTGATTAATGGAGCACCCCATGATCCGTCCGGTTAGATCTAGACGACCTTTCTCTACAAAATCTTGTCCTAGTCAAAACCTATCCACAATATCGCGATTACTGCACAGATACATATAAAAAAATTGCATACAATCAGTTGCTAATCAAAGGAACGCTATATCGATGAAAGGTCCGTGGCTATGCTTCAGCGACCACTGTTACGCTCAATCCCGCGTAGGCTTCACTGCCTACTATGCCAAAAAAAGAGAAAAGGAAGAGAGAAAAGAAAAGAAAATTGATCAAGCGCTCTGAAATCAAGCGTTAAGCGTAAAATTGGCAAAAGGGAATGCAGGCATCTCTGCCGGTATAAAAAGAAAAAGGGGTAAAACCTTCTTGCGGGAAACAGAGCAATCTCTGTGAGCTAACAGGCGATAACTCCGCCGGGGCTATAGACGCTTGCTGGCAGCGGGGCTCTATCCAGGTTGCTTTTGAAGTATTAGCCCGTTGGACATCTCGACGCAGTGAAACATTGATGCCACAACTTTTTCTAGGCTGGAATGAACTCCATTTGCACACACTAGTTGATCCGACCTGCGTGTGATTTGATTTGACTATTCACATTATCTTGTTTTGAAAGACTCTTCTCCTTCTCTCCTCTCAATCGTGGTGGTTAACCAGAGATTCTAGGTTCGATCCGAACTTGCGTTCCCGAAATGACTGGGAGCATTTCTCCAGCAGAGTCGCCATTTGTTGTGCGTTGCACACGCCCCCTGTCGCCGACAGGGTCCCCCTTTCCAGTTTTGAGTTTTTTTTTTATCGTCATCCCGAGAATCGAAGCAGAGTTTCTCATGTCTCCTCGAGCGAGTTCGTGATCAGTCCATAAGCTGATCGACGTTGGAGTAATGAAACAATGAGTCCTCTTGACTGATCTGGCTTTCGGGCGTAAATGCCGAAAGTTTGTTCCAAAATTTCAAAGTTTAACATGATGCATCTCCTTTTCGGACCCCAGGTCCGAACTTGGCGAAAGTCAAGTTGAGGTAAAAAAAGGAAACGTTATGCGCTCCCCCTTTTGGATTTACGCGTCCGAAATTTCCAAAAGTTAAGTTTTAAAGCATAAGGGCGAACATCCATTTCGGACCCTAAGCCCCGAAAAGTGAAAGTTAAGCTTTAAAGCATAAGGGCGAACATCCATTTCGGACCCTAAGCCCCGAAAAGTGAAAGTTAAGTTTTAAAACATAGTGCAAACAACGTTTTCGGACCCTAAGCCCCGAAAAGTGAAAGTTAAGTTTTAAAGCATAAGGGTGAACATCCATTTCCGACCCTAAGCCCCGAAAAGTGAAAGTTAAGTTTTAAAACATAGTGCAAACAACGTTTTCGGACCCTAAGCCCCGAAAAGTGAAAGTTAAGTTTTAAAGCATAAGGGCGAACATCTATTTCGGACCCTAAGCCCCGAAAAGTGAAAGTTAGGTTTTTAAACATAACAAAATGCGCATTTCGGACCCCCGCGTCCGAACTTAAACCAAGGCGAAGTTTAGTTTTAAAACATAGCGCAGCATCCATTTCGGACCCCCGCGTCCGAACTTAAACCAAGGCGAAGTTAAGTTTTAAAACATAGCGCAGCATCCATTTCGGACCCCCGCGTCCGAACTTAAACCAAGGCGAAGTTAAGTTTTAAAACATAGCGCAGCATCCATTTCGGACCCCCGCGTCTGAACTTAAACCAAGGCGAAGTTAAGTTTTAAAACATAGCGCAGCATCCATTTCGGACCCCCGCGTCCGAACTTAAACCAAGGCGAAGTTAAGTTTTAAAACATAGCGCAGCATCCATTTCGGACCCCCGCGTCCAAACTTAAACGAAAACAAAAGGGAGTTTTTTAAACATAGTGCAAACAACGTTTTCGGACCCTAAGCGTCCGAAATTCCAAGGTGAACGTTTTAAGGCAAAACATAGTGCGATTATCGTCTCCAGACCCTAAGCCTCGAGCGCTGGCGAAAGGCGAGGAAATTAACCCTGTGAGATCGCATTTCGGACCCCAGGTCCGAACCTCGGCGGGGATGGAAGCTGAAGGCGACACAATCATTTTCGAACCTTAGGTCCGAACACAACACGAAGGCAAGGCTAAAAGCCAATGCGATCATCTCTCCCGACTTAAGCTCCAAGCTTTAACGCAGAAAGCGAAGTCCAAAAAGCAAGCGAAACTTTAACGCAAAAGGCACAGTTTGTAACGCGGAGGCCAGGGCGAGCAAACCCGCGAAGGTTAAATCCGAAACCTCCAATTTGTCAAAATTCAAAGAATGCAATTCAAAATTTGAAAGAACTCTCAAATCCGAAAACAAGGAGGTAAGACACCGCATCATCCTCCCATCAACCATTTAAAATTCAGGTTGCTAAGCACAGAACCATGTGAAATTGATAAATTCTCTTTCATCTTCCAAACCGCGAAAATTTAAACAGGAAGGATAACCGTTGGGATTCAAATTTTGCTGGGTCATCCGCTCGCCCCCACGCAACAAGGTCGGGCAATCACCCATCATTCGCTCCAATCAGGTAAGTACGCTTTATCGCGTACGGTCACTTAAAATGTGTGGATCAAATAGGCAAATACGCAAAATTTGAAATGCTTAGAGTCTGCATCTCCATCATTCGAACATCCAAAATTTAGGATTCATTCCCGAGGTTTGGCCGGAAACTGCATCTCTTTTCAAAATTCTCATGTTTTGCCGTTGTTAAAATTAATCCAAAAAATTCGAAAGTGAGAATGCTTAGTCATAAATCTTCAGGAATACGATGCTGTTGAAGTTAATCAGATTGTTAGCCCAGAGTGATATTTAAACTAATCTCGGTCTGTTGAAACACTTCTGTTATTATCTAACCCGCATTATCATTCTCGTACCACCTTGTAATCCGTGTCTGGCTGTGCAGGATAAATGCCTAAATCAGCGGCAGAATCATCAAAAACACCCGCTGCAGCAGAAACCTCACGAGCATCCAAATCAGACATCCCACGGAAAGTTGAAAGAATGAAGTATCAGTATCAGAGGGGAGGGTTAAGAGAGTCAAAGGTCCAGAGCATCTGGGACAACATTGGTGACACCGACCTTGGCCACATTGATATTCAGGATTTCAGGGATCGGGTCTTCTCACCCAATGCATATGGCAGGCCTAGGCAAATGCTGGAAAGTGGCATCGCCCAAGCAGCAGGTTTTCCTCCAGCAATCCAGAACTATGAGTTAGTAGTGGAAGCCGCTCGGCATTACGAGCCAAAGTCCAGATTAGTGCTTCTGGAAGATATCACTATTGCCGACTTCTCCCCTGAGGCTATCGGTGATGCATTTGATATCCCCTTTCCAAATAATCCCATAGCTACAAAAATGGACGAGGCACAGGGGGCGTATGATATGAACCCAGCCCGATGCAGGGCATTGATTAACGAAGAATGGTTCAAAGAGAAAAGGCCTTCAAGCACCAGGATTGTGAAAAAGACCCCCAGAAGTGACTTTCATAATGAACATGGCGATATGGTCACCTTACTTAGCCGAGTCATGGGACTTCCTAAGTCCAACTACTTTGAGGAATGGATGTTCTATTTTACAGAACAGGTCTTTGCCGGAAAGTCTAAGTTTGACTGGGCCCAGATCATAAGTGATAACATCCACGCTCAGTTAATTGAGCTTGAGACAAAGAAGTATTTCACCATGACCTCCTATTTGGTCTATATGTTCGCAAAGAACCAGCCACTGCCAGGATTAATAATGAAAGGTGAGATCGGGAATGGGCCTGGTCAGGTAAAGGTTTATGATTGCTACCCGCAGCTGCACTACCAGGATATAGCTCAAAGGGAAAAGAGCAGCCCGGCTTACGCGGTCGGACAGTACGAACGTGTCAACGACGCCTTCACAATGCGCCTAGTCAGGCTAATGCGGGGAGGGTTACACATAAGGCTCTTGGAGCAAGCTACCATTTTAGTGCAGAGGTATGGGGCCTGGTTTATTCAATTCCCAAGATTCTCCTACATCCGAATTGCTGGCTTTGAAGGTGCCCCCCTTCGACTTCCGCGGTACCCAACCGATAAAGTAGTCCTCATGGAGGTGGCAAGACAATCACGCCCTGCCGGCATGTTATTACGAGAAAGCAAGCAGGCTGGATTCGCATTTCCAATGATCATAGGCAACCATGATGTCCAATTGAGAACTCCCACCCTAGCAGAAGAGTCCCTTGCAGAGCTAGCCTCTTGTGGCCTACAGGAACATTTCCCAAGAAAATGTTTTGATCATGACAATTTGGCAAAGAGAGCTTACGGTAGGCGCTACAGAGCAAAGGAGTCAATTGAAGATTACTGGAAAAATTGCTCCGATGACTACGAAGTCAGGCGATGGGAATATTCTAGATTGAGTGTGCAGCAAATGCGACTCTTTGAGTACCGTCGGGTCCCGGATCAGCTCACAGACTCGGGGAATTGTCTCCAAGTCCGGGAATTCGAAGCAGTAAGGCATCTCTTGCCAGGCGTTGATTGGTCTCAAGACCCAATCACGGATTTCGAAGCAGTCATGGCAGCCCCGGCAAGATACACAGATCAGTGGTTACAACACCAGATCGAGAGGCTAGTCCATGAAGGGGTCCAGTTCACTTACCATCTGATGGGCAATTTCGACTCTCAGTCTTCCGAAGATGAAAGGACATCAGCTGAAAAACCAGAGAAAAGGAAGAAAACTAAGGCTTGCAGAGGGACTCGGGCATCCAAGAGAACAAGGAGGGAGAAGATTCCCATAAGAAGGCCAGAGACCACTTCATCCTCAAGGGATCCCAGTTCGTCCGACGACGCCATAGATTTGGATCGCATACCTGCTCCGCCTTCCCAGAGCGACATAGAGGCATTCCAAGCCAATGATCCTCCTGCTCCAGATATGCCGGACACCGAGCAAAAGGGGCCCAATCCGACTAAGCCGGGTGACCAAATAGAGGAAGGAGAAATCCCATCCACCCAGGGGATCGAAGTGCATGAGCCTACCCAGCAGAGCCGCCACGAATTGCTACTCCTCCATGCCGCCAAGGACGACTCAACTGTCGAAGGGGAACAAAGAACAGACGAGATCCATGAGCTCGAGGGAACCAAGGAGCCACCATCACAGGAAGATGTCAGACAATTATTCAGTGAGATAGGGGAGAACTCAGATGCAAACAAGGAGCTTCCTCCTTCTTCCACCCCTCCGATGGCGGGACAGCTGTTAATTTGTGATCAGCCAGTTGAAAGCATGGGAGCACAAGGTGCTAACTTAACCCTATCCTCAACTCAGACAGTGCCTCAAGAGTGGCTGATCGCCAGAGCTCAGCGCAGGGCCGCCACCAAGGCACCCATCGATCTAGAGGACATCTTCTCACGAATGGATCAAGCAAAAGCAAAAGGGAAGAAGAAACCAAGAACATATTCTAAGATAACCAAGGATGAGCAAAGGAACCGCACTCTTCATATTGCTACCCCACCCGTAAACAAGCCAGCAGATCAAATAACACTGGCAGATTATAGCATTACGACTGTCCCCATCGGACGAGCTACAAAAGAGCAAGAAAAGGAGGAATTCAAGGACTCAGTGCAGAACATACTCAGATAGCTCGAGGAAATCACGGCTGAAAAGGATATGTATCGGGCCCGTGCTGAACAAGCCGAGGGATACATCGATAAGCTCCTGCGGCCACTACACAACCCCTCTGAATCCCATATTCCCCCAATGGCATTGGCGCAAAGGACCACGACTGAATTTGAAGGAATTCGGGATACCGCAAAGGCCGTTAAGGAACGGGTGCAGGACATCAAAAAAAAGGGAGAACAGATCCTCAAAGAAGTAAAGGAAATGGCTCTCCATCGAGAGCTCACTCTAGTCAGGCTGTTGGAAGTAAAGAGGGAATCCCTTCACATGCATGAAGTAGCAGCCTCTACCCTTCCCCTCCTAAGAGCTCTTTTCTGGACACATACACAAATTCCCACACTGCCTGACATCCTGGATCCCCATAGCATCAGTGTTCTCAAGGAATGGTACTGGGCCGTCACCATGAAGAACGACGCCCAGGAAATTATTGACAAAGAAAATGACGCATGTGAGGCAATTCTGGGGAACATGCAAGAATTAGGCAAGACCATCCTCCGATCAATGGTTTCGGGGTGGATAAATGACCTGTCCGACAGTGTAATCCGGCCGGATTGGGAGGAAAGGTTGGGAGCAGATAAGGCTTCTTATTCCATTGAAGACTTGAGTTTTGCTGGTCAGTTCCATTCAGACATATTGTGCTTCGAGCGTAATCGCTCCAGCTGGAAGGACGGTTTAAGGCACGTGGACCAGTATCTCGAAGGCATGCAGTACAAAATTCGCCACCCTCCCATGCCACCTTTTAATCCCCTCTTCCAATTATGCATCAAGTTTCAGGAATATGTCCGCGAGGAACGAGCAGCAGGTCGTGATTTATGGCGAGAATACTTGCATGGCGAAGACCGGTTTCTACAAAAGGAGTGTGAAACCAGAATAGAGAAAATAGTTTCTCAAAAATGCCCTTTTCCCTCCAAATCTTAAAAAGTGCACTTTTGTTCCAAAAAGGTGACAGTTGACTTTTGGTCAACATATTGTAAAGTTTTTTGTGCACCTCCCTTTTTGGATTATTTCAAAAGTTGTAATTATCTTTTGGTAGTTATTGCTCCTTTTGGGGTAGTTGTAGATATTTATTCCCCTATTTATGAGTGTGGGTCCCTCTTTTTGTAAGGATGAATCTGGGCCACTTGTCTAGATTAAATCTTGGCCATTCATTCATTTTTTGGAAACCTATTTAAGGGGACTCGTTTTCCCTCATAAAAGGAGGAAGTTCTTGAATTGTTGTGAAAGCTCTGAAGAAATTTTGTAGGAATTAATACAATGGATTAAAATTACCTTCAAATTTCCTTGTGAGTGCATGGTCTCCTTCTTCATTTAAATTAGAAAGTTTTTAAATTATGTCTATTCATTTTGCACAGCAGTTCTTACCAAGCATCTGATAGAACCTTCACAGTCCATACCATTAGAGAATAGCTGATTGCTTTTTTTCCTTTCTGCATGGTTAATCTGGGCTATTTTATGATTCAGTTCGATTATCAAATGTATACATATCATGAATGTAGAAGTTCTAATATTGTATTTGGTAATATGAAAATCTGGTTTCTCCTTTGAAGATTGCACTAAGTTTATGCAAACATTGTATCTGAATGACTGATGATGCTTAATCTGGTTTCCTGAAGGTGTCTGTCTGCTTGGGTAAATCTGTTGTCCTAGTTAACATTTACAGTTCTCTTTCTCCCTACCCTTCCTTTCTTTCCTCCCAATTTTATCCCCTTTTTTGAAATCTGCAGTCCTGCTAAATCAGCTTCAAATTAACCAACATCACCTGAAAGAAAACCGTAGGAGGTCCCTGGGAATTCATACATGGAATTGCCAATCAAACGTAAGTCCCCTTGTGTTTCCAGCATAAACACATCAAGCCACTGAGAGATCCCGCAGTCAAGACCTGACGAAAGAAACCTTGAGGTAGTCTCCTTTGATCAAACTTAGAAAACAGCATTAGAGACTTCCTTATCTCAAGAGAGAGTAGGATAATCAGTCGGCTATTCTATTCTGCGTTGGCCGTATGAAGTTTGCAGCAATGCGATTTCAGACGCGTCAACACCACTCAAGGGTATAGCAGAGTATTTCAGTCAAGTGCATCAATAATTTAGGTCAGAACATCAATATATATATATATATATATATATATATAGCAAATCTTATAGAAGAAATTAGTCTACTATTGGTGATGATGATATGTTTACTCATGAAGGTGATATCGATCTAAGACCTAATTTTTTTGATGATAATGAGGTTAGTCTTGTAGATCTTGTTGACCCTAAGTTGTCTAGTCTTGATGTTGATATTGTTTAGATGTGCCTTGGTCTATTTGATAAGTGACCACTTCACAAGAGGATTGCAAAGTTGAACCGCATTCCCATAGAGACTGATTTTATATCCATTGGTCATTTTGATGGTACTGATTCGGTTATTGAGATTTTCTATTCTAAATGGGATGCTAATGATGGTGATTTTTTTATTAGAGATGTCAAATGTTTTCTGAGCAGTGAGATTTTTTTTGTTGAGGATGTTTGATATGCAGCTCATGATAATGATGGTCCTTCTTTATGTGTTCAAATTATCTGAGGCTGTGGAGATTGAGATATCGCCTCTTGTTGATTCAATAGAGCAATTCAGGCCTACATTTTGTGCACTTGAGTTGTAAATCAAAAACCCAAAAGGGCATCTTACACTCTACACATTAAGTTAGAGATCCTAAAGGGTGGCTTAATGGAGACTTGTGATGAAAATGGAAGGGGCATCAATAAGTTGTGCAATATATATACAAACCTGTCGATTTTATGTGCTTCGCTTTTAGGGGATTCGTCGCTCTCATTCAATAAGGGGGCACATCAAATGTCATATTTCAAGTTGCTTGTTGATCAACTTTCGACTTTTGTTAATGGTTGAGGATTATAGATTGTTAAACGATGAGTGATTTGGTGATATGGATTTTGAGTCTATGATGATGGCAGATTCGAATTTGTTGTTGTTACAAGTTTGAGTCATCAAAAATTTTCACAGTTGTTGACTCAATCTCAGATGTTAACATATGCCTACTTTTGTACCCAATCAGTGCTTGTCGACTTTGATTAGTATGCTATAATTGGTTGAATGTCAGCTTGGCAACTAGCATAATTCAAATATTTTCACTAATGATGCATAGTTTTTCCAGAATAATAGTTGGATATTACTTATTGGTCACATTGCTGACTGGCCCTTTTATGAATTTACAATTATTGCAGTGTGGTCCTAGAGGATCGATAGCTGAGGACTACCAGCCATGAGTATTTACTCATATTGCTCATTGAGGATTGGACATTTTTTGAGAGTAGCTCATTACACTTTGCAGTATTGCAGTATATATTAGCCTTGCACAATGATTGGTCTTGATCAGTACAACGTTGAGTATGGGTCATGTGACAAGTCCCAATATGATTGATATCTAGTTTGCGTGATGATTATATGAATAGTTGATAAATTACCAGTGTTCTACGGAGACGCATCTCCTATAGGGGGGCATTTCCGAGACTTGGGGACTTGGGGGAAACACCCCCCCATAGCACAACCACTTCCGCCACCTCTGCTGAGGACTCCGTCGGGTCACTTCCTATATGGCACATGCCATACATACCGATTGAAACCTTTAACTTTGTGAAAACTAGTTGGCCTTTCATGGGACACACACAAAGATCTTATATTGCAGAATTTGCCTTGAAGATTTCAATTCACCTCTATTTTTATATCAGCCCTGCCCCCCACCATTGCTTTGCCACCGTCCCCCAAATTTAGGTCCTTGGTCCCCCGGTCCCTCACACCCATCCCCCTGTCAGGAAACTGCAAGGAACTATGGAACTATGTAAATTATTTATAAGTAATTATTCTAAGATTGTAGATTACAAAATTTTGGACACTGCAGATGAGGTAAAGATTTTGATGATATAGAGTGAACCACAGTAGCATTAATCATTTGGGGAATTAATCGGCAAAACAAAAGTATAAGATTTTTTGAAAAAATTGGGAAAAAAGGGAAAAAAATCGAATTTACAAAAAAATGTAAAAAATTGAGTCAAAACCTACTTTTTATATATATTTAAGGGCATTTCCATAGCATAGAGATATTGTAGGCAAATAAAATAGACACTTAAACACATGAATTGTGGAAAATAGATTTTCGTTGTTTATATTCATATCACTGATTACATTGCACAAAACATACCACAACATAAATAATATCTAGATGGCGATAGATGTCAAAATGTCGATTACAATATAGTTTGTGACTTTGCACAAAGTCAACCTGTAAACTAAGTACACAGTCTCTTTGACATGGCATTCTGATCAAGAATGAGATTTGCAAAAGCATTTTAGTTCAGTCTTTCAACATTTCAATAGATAGTTTTAAAGATTTAGAAAAACACATTCATCAATCCCCTCCATGAAAGACAATTGTAATTTAGGATGGCCAAAAAGAGGAGTATAGACAAAGGCGAGGGATTTAGGAATGGAAGGTGTATCTTTCATTGTGACAATAAGTGGCACAAGTATTTGTTCAAAAGGTCTTAGGAAAATGCAGATTGGAGGCAATAACTAGAAAGAAAATTGCTTTGCATGACAATTTTGTCACAACTTTGGCACTCCTTGTTCTTGACATGAAGGGGTTCTATTTGTTGTAGATGTTTATCACCAATCAATTCTATGATATGGAGATCACCAATTATACAAAGGATCCCAAAGGAGATATGTGGAACAAAGCATTAGGACTAGTGAAAGCAAAGTCAGTATAGTCATCTACTACTATTGTGTATAGGAATGAAGAAATGGACGAACTTTGTCAAAGAATAAGCATTCTACAGTCATTTTGCCATGATAATAGTAGGTTCGCAAACGTACATATCATTTATCACAACTGCTACGCAAAAGAAGAGTGACTTTTCCATTCCAATCTGTTGTGGCATAGACGGAAACTCATCCAGAATTGTGAGTCTGACCTTCAATTGTACAATTCATGCAAGACTTGTGTAATGTCCCCATTTTAGCCAGTTATCAGATGATGTGTCATTAGCCTGTTTTGCCTTGGTCCCAAGGGCTAACTAGGACTTTACAAGAATCGGTGAGAGATTTGGCCTAGGCAATTTCAGTTTCAGGCCAAATGAAGGTGTTTTGACAGGGTTTCCAGATACTTACTATTTATAGTAAGTCAGCAGGGGCTCAGTAGCCGGAAATATTTGATGCATTTTATAATGCCAATATTTATGGTGTTCATTATTTGTCATCAAGTTTGCAAATTTAATGAGCCAATAATTATTTGGGCAATTAAGTTAAAAGTTACTAAAGTTAAATTTAAATATTTAACTTAAGTAATTAATAAATGTTGGGATTAATGTTTAAAGGGAAAATATTAAAAGTCCCCTTTAAATGGGAGACATAAGGAGTTAATGTTATTTTATTATACATATGTATAATCCCACATTTGTGATGCTTTGGTAATTGTGCCCAAATTGAGTTATAAATGTGACCTTGTAAAGCTATTAGAGACATCTTGGTAATTGTGTATTCTTGGAATTTGAGTTTCTGGAGTAATCTGGACATTTTCTGGCTTTTGAGGACAAAATCCATCATGAGCAACACTTCCTATGCTATTGAAAGATATAGTCTGGGAAGTTCAGAGTGTTTCCATACAGGCAACACCATCGAGCTTAAGTTTGTGGTGCAGACTTAGAGATTATTATTGATACATTATTGCGAGTCTGAAGAAGGCGATTTGGAAAGATTCATTCTGAGTTTACCCAATATTCATGCTTGCTGGCCCATGTTGCAGTATCACTTGAGTTGTGCCTTTCTGTTGGAGCCATGCCAATGAGCAAAATTCATCACTAGTCTAGGCGGTGGAGTTGGGAAGGAGGCGACTGGATTTTAGAGGGCCAAACAATGCATATTGGCTGCTCCTTGTGTCTGGGTTGTAATCGTTGCCAATGTCTATTGCTAGCTGCACCATGTGAAGGTATCATTCTCTATATTGAGGCCGAACACAATGCATATCACAATGGGTATCTTTGGGAGGAGAATCACGCATCAAAGAGAGACATACAGGACTGGAACAGTACGTTGTTGCACCTCTTTCATAATCTGAGTACTAAGGTTGAATTGTTTGCCATCATTTGGAGGAGCTTTCAGAGTTGGGCAAACTTGTGAGTACTATTTTGTAACCTCCATATTTTCTGGGTATCATTGGCCTAGATAATAGACTTGATTTTCTGAACTGGGTTGTCAAAATATTGTATTAAATCTGAATATATTGGCTGTGGGAAAAATCTGGAATTTTCATTGCGAAAAAACATTGTATTTTGTCAGCTGTTCCAAACTATAGAATTCTTTTTTTTTTCAGTCTTTGTTGCAAGTTATTTTCATTTGGTAATTCATGAGCATTGCAAAATTAAGCACATTCAAACTATCATTCAAACCAGTCAGAGCATGCTTGCAAACTGTTCGGCAAAATTCCATTGAATGTAAAGTCGAAGAATTAGACCAGAACAGGGGATCTATTACAGTGGTATCAGAGCTAAAGTTCCTGGCAACCTTTGGGTGATTGTGGAAGTCAGACTTCAGCTTGGATAATGGCAATAGAAGATGGGAAACAATTGGCAAGGACACTCTATGTCGCAAGTAGTAAGCTCAATGATCATTCCCAACCAAGGGTTGATGTTTTGAACACTTTAAATAAGGTAGAGGAATGTTTGATCCTCGTTGAGAAGCCACCTTCCGAATTGATACAAATAGCTATGGCTCCTACAGTGACCACTTTGAGTCAACACAAGTGGCTAAGGCATCCAGATGATGAGATTAAGTTGTGGGTAACTTCTTGTTTATCTGAAATCATGAGGATTATGATACCTCTAGTTCCCTATGAAGATGATGATACAATGAAAGAGGTTTTACAGCTGATTGTAGAGAGTCTACAAGGGATACAAGATGTCAAAGCCCCCACTTTTGGTAGGAGAGCTAAAATTTTAGACATTATGGCAAGGACTAGAACATTTGTCCTTATGTTGGACCTTCATTTTGATGAGTTGATTCTACAAATGTTTCATTGTTTCATAGCCGTCATCAAGAAACGCCATCCAGATAGGGTGAAGACAGATATGTACGACATCTTGTCCATGATCTTAGATGAGAATGGTGTTGTTTGTAAGTAGTTGCGGTCTGATTTGTTAGACATTTGGAGAAGTGAGCTGCATGTTTTAGTTGCAGCCTATGATTTCTCAAGAAATATGGTTGAGCTGAAGATTGAGAAGTTTAGGGAACAGATAACTATAGAAGAATTGATCTCTTGGGTTTACAAGTTTCACCTTCTCTTCAAGAGAAAATCAATTCAGATGTTGATGAGAAAATTTCAGCTTTGTTTACACCTATTGCTTTGCCTGAGTAAAGTGAAAAAGATAATGACTCCCATTCAATCAAGGAGGAGTTTATGGAGTTAGAATCAGTCACTACAGGTGAGGGGATTTGAAAACTCTTCATCAGTGATGTGCATATTTTCATTGATAAAACAGTGGAAGAGGAAAACTTCCTTGAGGAGTCCATTTATGATCACATTATTGCTCCAATAGAACTACATGTTGAGAGCATACCATCTTCTAATGAATCAGATGAGTGTATAGAGCGAACTGGACTTTCTGGTACCGAGAAAATTAATCAGGGCATTGAGGATACTTCTATAGGTGGAATTAGTATTGTTCTAATTTCAAACCATAACATGTGCATGCATGACTTTGCTGGAGAAGAATTTCAGTCACAATCAGGTGCATCTTCATGCGAAGTAGAAGATGTTCAAACACCTCACAGTCCGTATAGTTTGTGGAATCAGTTGAAGTTGAATGAGGATGGGATAGTGGCAGCTTTATCTCATCATGATGAAATGCTTAAGCTGGTTGAAAATTACCTTTGGATGATTTAGTTAGAGAGAAGACAAAAGGGAACTGAAGCGGAATCTTCTCTTGTTAGTTTGCAAACGATCAAAGAAGGAATGGGAAAAATGAAGACAAACTATTTGCACCTTCTTTCAGACCGTGATCACCTTCTCAACTTAGCTGAGATCTATTTAGATGCCTTGAGAAGGAGGAAGAAATTGATGATCTTTGCTTACAGTTGAGCATGGCCCACTCTTCCTTACACAAAGCGGAGGAAACCATTGCTGCTCCATCGGTGATCCATGAGCATGATGTCAGGACCTTAGAGATCAAACAAATCATTGAAAGGTTGATGAAATCCATAAGTATGAGATGGCACAACATGACTTCAGCACCTTTCCATATGATTTCAGTCTATAGTTTGAAGAGGAACATGTTGGCTACAGTATTCCAGCACCTTTGAGGGCAGCGGCTATGGATATGGATAGGAGAGATTGGGATTGTCACTTTGGAGTGAGAGGATGGGGGAATGATGAGTTCTTACCCTCCTTGGGTGGTAGAGATACATTTTCCTCCATCCTAGATTTGGTTTACTGGTCACATCATGTTGTTCTGATCTATACTAGCAGTTTGACAAGGGTTGGTATTTTTTTTTATGCACCTATGTTGGGCATCGTTCAGGTCTACAGGAGACCACTTTGGGTGGATTGGATTGGTGTTGACTCATACACAATGAACTTGGTTGCAGGTTTAGGCATCATCAAAGAATTGGGCATAAGGTCTTACATGGGTTCTATTGAGGTTATCGTCGGGCAGCCTGGTCAGGAGGAAATGATTCCTTCTAGGTCATGCACGCTAGACCTTAGTATTCTTCCAACCACTGTTCAAGCGATGGATGGTACTTATGATGGTAATGTTGATGCAGTTGTTCTTCCTGCGTTGAGTTGTAAGTTAACTTCTGTTGTTACCAACACGAAGTGGAAAACACAACCACTCTAATATTCCATTGGTGCAGACAGGAGTGTTTCACCTCGACTGCATATTGAGGTGTGCTCATCAAATTACCTTTAGCCCACATACCCAGGATTTGACTATCACTGATGGCATGGAAAGGTGAATTGAGTAAGGAGCATTTGGGTGCGCCCTCGTATGACATGTTTCTAATAACAGGTGATGAGACCAAGTTTGGCAAGTCTCTCACTTTGTTTTCACCAGCTAGTTGCCTACAGAAGCAGTGTTTGAGAATTGGTTCGATTGGACTGTAGAGGGTAACCGAGTAGTGTAGCGTCAGTGTGGTGGATTTATTCCTTGTGACAGGGACTCAAAGTGTAGTAGTATTGATGTTGTTACCCCCTATTTCAGTGAATATATGAGACCATTACAACTATTGCAGGTGGATTGGAGGGAAATTTTGACTAGGATTTGGTTTCTTGTCGATTTGATGTTGCAGTTTGTAGTCTTAGCCTTGCATACTTACTGTTTTGAGAACTTCCAGACATCTATGCAGATAGTTGTAGGAGAATCTTGGGGTATAGTACTGTTATCCTCCATTTCCACATGGGAGGGGTTAAGTCACTGCAAATACTTCATATTGTTAGTACATATGTTGCAAGACAAAAAAGGGTTGAGAGTAATGAGTTCGGAATATTGGTGTAGTCGAGATCCTTCAATTGGCACATAGAGTTTAGGTGTCAATGGCATGATGCCAATGGGCGACAATAGAGACATTCCTTGGGGGGCACTCTGCAGAATTTTGACGGTGATTAATTTCCTTCAGGTTGGTATTGGGAGAGTTTGGGTTGGTTTCTTTTGAAGGATGAGAAAGGTATTTCTTCGGTTGCCCATGATCATGATTGACGGTGAGTTCGTTTTCTGCCTACCTAGGAAATTCAGTTTGGTTTTGTTAATGTTTTTCCTATGAGAATTCAGGGGTTGAGAGTGCAGTTTGCATATGATGATTTATCAATCATGGTCAGAGAGGTGCAGAATCAGCATGGTAGTTCCACACAGAGTTTGATTCAAGACCTTGCAAACACTATGGTTAGTAGCTCAACAGTTGAGAGGATTGTGACAAACTATGTTGACATGCCAGAAAGCACTCCCATGTTGTTTTAGTTTGATATCTTCATAGAGCCGTATCTTGGGGAGATGTTTCAGTTTATGTCATTCCTGATTACTTCCTTTGGTGGAGGTTCACAGGACGTCATTGGTACAGGTGATCAGCAAGATAGAGCTCGGAGTAAATGGTGCTACGTATCTACTAGATTGATTTGGGACCCTGGGATTATACTCAACTTCAGTATGATTCGGTCTAGTAACCATGGGGTTACATTGAGATTGCTTGAGGACAAGCAATTTCAAGGGGGGTGGACTGTAAGTCCCCATTGTTGTTTGTAACTAGGGCTATATAGGGTTCGGATTGCCTTAAGGCAACATCCAAACCCTTTTAGGTCTGGGCCCTAAAGGGTAACGTGCCCCAAGTCTAGGCCCTGCCCTATTCCTCACGCTATCCTAAATACACACGCCATAATAATATTGGCGCCAAAACTTAAAGGAGGCCGACTGGCAAATAAGGGTTAAAGGTGCATATAAATAAAAGACATTTCACAAGTCAAACACAATCATTCAATCTCAAGCATTCAGCGAATCAGCTCTGCATGAAAAGTGCGAATTTACACTAGGAGGGTGCGAACTTGCCTAGACTTATGTGAACTTGTCCAAGAGGACAAAGGCAATCTTTGGTGCAGACTTGAAGAGCTTAGAAGTGCAGATCTGTCATACAAGAACGGATCAGATCTGACAAGGAAGATAAGTATTGTACGTGTAATATTAAGAGAGAATATATGATCTGACCTGTGGGTCTTTAATGTTGGGTTTTTCCTCCTTGGAGGTTTTCCCAAGGTATTTGTGTTTGTCTCTTGTTTACTTCCTTAATTTCTGAGTTTACTGAATTATGATTTACTAAAATGTTACAAATCTGATTAACAAACTAGGGCATAATTAAAGGACATAAATCTGATTACTAATCTAGGGCACAAAATTACACCCATTTTAGCCAGTTATCAAATGATGTGTCGTTAGCCTGTTTTGCCTTGGTCCCGAGGGCTAACTAGGACTTTACAGGGATCAGTGAGGGATTTGGTCTAGGCAATTTTAGTTTCAGGCCAATCGGAGGTGTTTTGACAAGTTTTCCAGATACTTACTATTTATAGTTAGTCAGCAGGGGCTCAGTGGCCGGAAATATTTGATGCATTTTATAATGCCAGTATTTATGGTGATCATTATTTGTCATCAGATTTGCAAATTTAATGAGCCAATAATTATTTGGGCAATTAAGTTAAAAGTTACTAAAGTTAAATTTTTTTATTTAACTTAAGTAATTAATAAATGTTGGGACTAATGTTTAAAGGGAAAATATTAAAAGTCCCCTTTAAATGGGAGACATAAGGAGTTAATGTTATTTTATTGTACATATGTATAATCCCACATTTGTGGTGCTTTGGTAATTGTGCCCAAATTGAGTTATAAATGTGAGTTTGTAAAGCTATTAGAGACATCTTGGTAATTGTGTATTCTTGGAATTTGATTTTTTGGAGTAATCTGGACATTTCCCAGCTTTTGAGGATGAAATCCCTCATGAGCAACACTTCCTACACTATTGAAAGATATAGTCCATTAAGATAGCAATTACTGAGAGTAATTTCTTCAGTTTGTATCTTCCTATGAGAAGGATAGATCTGTGAAACAAGGCCAAGTTAATCACTAATCCATTAAGATAGCAATTACTATATTTTACAGAGGCAATGATATATCAAGGAAGAGTACAGTCATCACTTGGATTGTTATATGCAGTGATCACAATGATTTATATTGTTCATATATGTGTATCGATCCTTATATGAAATGTTGGACATGATTGATAGAGTTCTTCTAGAATGTGGTGATTTGTTTTGAACAAAAACAGAGACTATTACTATAGATATATATATGCCGACTTGATTGCCATGATCACAAAGACCAGCGATCTGTTGAAGACAAAATGCAAAGAAAATATAGTGGCCAAAGAATTCAATAGTAGAAGTAATCGATATGGTGAAAATGGTAATTGGCAGCGACTTGATTAATTATGGGACATACAATCTATTTAGAGATAATAGACAATATGGTGCGATTGAAGCAAATAAATAACAGTCCAACTTTATGTGACTACATAAAAGACATTTGAATCGACTTCTAATGGGAAGATATTAAGTGGCAAATGGAATCAATATTATACACAAACTTCTCAGCCACATATCTCTCAACCGGTTCTATAAGTGCGATTTCATTACAGCAAGGAAAGGTGCAATTTAATACAGAGAAGCCTCAATTAATACAAACATAACAAAAGGCAGAGATACCACATAGTAAATATAGGAACGGCAACCATAATACACAGCAATTAATAAAGGCAACGGTTAGTATAATAAGAAGTGGATTTGATGAGAAGCAATTCAATAAGGACGACTTCATAATACTGGCGCTTGGTGTTTATGACTATAGAACACAGAAGTACTACTGAGCGAAGGAGGGTGAATCAGTAGTACAGAAACTTTTGTCTCTTTAACAACTTTAATCTGAAAATTGAAAGACTTGAAAAAGCAACAACTGAAACTAAAATAATGCAACAGCAAGAGCACAATGCACAAGATTTTACGTGGAAACCTGTTGTGACGTTTTCACACATCGCCCCATTGCAAATGGGGACCCTTGTTTTTTTTTTTCGTTTGTGCTCGCCTTTCTCTCTGCTTTTTAGGGTTTTGGTTTAGTATGTCAGTCGTCTGGACTAGGGTCAAGCCTTAGGGTTCCCGTTTTAGTGTTTTCAGGCCAGAATCCAGTCAATCTTGAGAGCTATTGAGCTTCCTCCCGTAGGATGCAATTTTGAATAAGGTGAATTCGTCAGGTGGTCAAGTGAGTTGGTCTAGGTTCAGTCGGAATTTTGATGCAAAGTCCAATTTTTGCCTAAGTGTTGATGATGAAATGATGAATTTTGTCTGATTGAATGATTTTGACCAAATTTTGAAAATTTTGATGATTGATCCCGGGTATTGAAAATGACCTAACTTTGCCTTGTGAAGTGATTAAACCCTTGAAATCGTGATATTTTGGCCTGTGGAAGCAAAATCGCTCCTGTCCCTCACTGAAGGACCGGAGCTTGTTTCTCAAAATTTTATTGTCCTTGCAGGATCAAGATGACTTTCGGATTGGAAGAGATAAAGGGAGGCATGTTCTATCCATTGAATATAATTTGAAGAATTTCGCGAACATGGAAATGTGCCAGGAGCAAAAATCGCTCCTGTCCCTCACTGAAGGACCGGAGCTTGAAATCCAAAATTGCCTTGTCCTTGAAAGATTTCAACAATTTTGCGATTTAAGGAGAACCAAGGAAGTGCACTTTATCAGTTGAATATAACTTGAAACTGCCGACGTAAGGAAAATGGACTCTAGAAGCAAAATCGCTCCTGTCCCTCTGCCAGGGACCAGGGTGAAATTTGATGTTAGCTCCCGTCCCTCTCCCAGGGACCAGAGCAAATTTCCTTATAGGGCAAAATTTGGGCGAAGATCAAGTGAAGATTAAGTTTGAAGCAAGTGAAGAGGGTGTAACGAACCCATTGAAGATAATTTGAAGATTGTAAAACACCGAAGCAAGGCCCATATTTGCCTAGGCGCTCCTGTCCCTCAGTCAGGGACCAGAGCGATTTCTTCCTTAGACCAATTTCTCACCAAGTTGAAACAAATACCATGCCAAGGATAAGTGAAAGGGGGCACAACGAGTCCGTTGAAGATAAATTTGGAAGTTAGCAAAGCACGATTGAGCCTACAAGTGTAAGTTCGCTCTTGTCCCTCAGCCAGGGACCAGGGCGAAATATTAGTTATGTGGCTTTTCCTCCAAGTTTTAAATCACTCCAAGTCAGGGTACAAGGAAGCAATGATGTCTGGAACGCCTCGACAAAGAATGAAGTTACAAAGATCGCCAAAGATGAAGGATTTGCACTATATGCCTAAGTTCGCTCCTATCCCTCACCAAGGGACCAGGGCGAAAATCCTTCAAACATCAAATGTGCTTTGTAAAAGCCAAGTAAAGTATGCGTGGAGTGAAGGGGTAACGTTGTTACTTGCCTAGTGATGAAAATTGGTGACCAAAGAAACAAGGATTAAGGAGAACACAAGGTTCGCTCCTGTCCCTCACCAAGGGACCAGGGCGATATTGACCTTAAGAGGCATTTATCCACAAAGTTGAATCAATCAAGCTCGAGAAACCCAACGAAGGTGCTAGTTTGCACGTGGAGAAGGTAGTTTTGAACGTAAAAGACAAAAGAATCAAGGCTAAAATGCTAATTCGCTCCTGTCCCTCTCCCAAGGACCAGAGCGATATGGTTTGTATTTTTCCATCTCCCAAATTTTGGCGCTAATAACATTTTTGAATTTTATTAAATGCTAAAATCAATAAAATTTGAATATTCAATTAAAGTTAGCATGTAAAATTTGCGCATGGACATTTAATTAATTATTTTTTGCCTTTAAAAAATCGAATTAATTAATTGCAAGGGCATTAAATGAATTAATTATTATTTTAAATAAAAATTAAAGTGGGGTGAGCGCTTAAATTTCAAATCTTATATTTTACAAAGTCGGCCCTTGGTTTTTATTTAAAAATTGTTTTAAATTGCCTTATTTTGTAAAGTCGGCCTAGAGGTAATTAAAGAGGTGAGCGCTTATATAAGGAGGGTACTTTGAAGCATTTCAAGTCATCATTCGAACATTCCTTTGCATGCGATTTGGAGAGTACTAGGAGAAGTGCGAATTTCATAAAGGAGGTGCGAAACATCATCAAAGGGGAGTGCGAACTTAGTTTCAAGTGAAGCGAGCTTGCCATCAAGACATTGAAGACCCCCCCCAAAGGTGGCAAAGTTGCTAAGAAGGACGTTCGTTTGAAAAAGATCACTTTGAAGTCATCAGACATTGATTTTTGCCTAGGCGAATTTCTTATTTTTGCATTTTAGAGTTAGCTCTCAAGAGAGGTATGGCGATGTGATTCCTTGTCTTGAATTTTGAATTTTGATCGTCATAGCATTAAATTTTGAATTTTGAAATTTTGAATTTCAGTAGCTCGATCATATTTAGGAAATGATAACTCAAAGACTTATCATGAAGTTTCCTAAATTTAATCTCTAATCTATAGTTATACCTTGCAAAATCTAGTTACTAATTTTGAAATGTTGTGTAGGCATCAAATGGAGATCCCGGAGTTGGAAAATCAAGCCAGGACAAGGACGACCTTCTTCAATCCAGCCTAGCAAGGACAAGGGCGACCTCTTCCAATCCAGCATTCCAAGGCGAGGTGGCATCCTAGTCATCGCTCATCCAATCAGTGTGGTCCACCTCAACATTTCCAGATTCAATGTACCTAACTCATGGAAGGTGGCACAAACTCCGATGTACCTACCCTAGCTATCCATTGGTGGAAATTTCTAGAGAGGACATGTGTCCAAGCAATACAATTTTATCATTGGTCAAGCATTAAATGTTATGTAATGGTTGTAACAAACCCTAGTTAGGGTTTTCATTGTTGAATCTTGGCCATTGATCTCGAATTGATCTAAGCCATCGAATTGTATTGAAGGCACTATATAAGCCCTGGCATTTCATTTTGTAAAGGCAATTAGCAATAGTTAGATAATAGTTAGAGAGTTGAAAATAGTTAGAAGATAGAAATAGAATAGTAACTAGAGTAGAGTAGAGAGAGAAGGCAAAGATTGTTGCCAAGATGTTGTTGTAAAAGACTTGTAACTTCATTGAAGAAATGGTGAAATTTATGGGTTGATTCGACAATTTGCATGGTCTTTATACTTCTTGTATTTGATTTCATGTTATTAGATGAGTGGAAGAAATGTGCTAGATTGATGGTGGAATTCGTATATCCATACTACTAGCAGTTTGTTGATTGCAGACTTGCCTTGCGTAGTCAACTGGAATCATTCAGCTTAAGCTTAACTTCAATTGTCGCTTCTTCATCGATATGCATCAACCTGATGGTGTCTATGCCTGCAGTGATGATTTGAACATCATAAAGCTTTCCTTCGAAGATCGCACTAACATTGTGGAGATGTTCCTATGATGTCAAAACAAGACTTACTTAGAATTTCATCAAAGATCATTCATTGCTCTTACATTCTTAGTGTTAGGATTAGATCCTTTCCTCGCCCTCATCTTTTTTCCTTTTTTCAAATCTAAGCTAGTGAAAATCTTGTGTTCCAGCAATATTCAAAGCAAATCAGAAGTTCAGGCATCAAATGTAAGTCCCCTTGTGATTCCAGCAAATCACATCATACCACAAAGAGCTTATCCACACGTAGAGACCCTACATACAAGAACCTTGAAGTCATCCTGATTGATCCTTTTTCGCGATATCTTCAGCAATCAGGGGCTTTACTCAAGAGAGGATAAGGTACCTTTAGGTATTTTATTCTGTGTTTGATAGTGTACAAAATACACGTCAACAAAACCCAATGTGGGAAAACCACGGTGAGAAATGCTGCTAGGATCTACTGTCCTAATCCGGTCTCACAATTAAAATTCTTTACAACCTTTAAGAGCACCAACCCTAAGAAGTCACCAAACCCCTTTATGAGCACCAACTCAACCAACAATACAACTTGAAACACAAGCACCAATTTGGGTCTCTTAGAGCGCCAACTCTAAACCCAGTTTACAAGTTATGACAAATTATGAACTCTGAAACATTATCATATGAAATTACTAAGTGTATCGAATGTACATTCAATTTCTGTTTCAGAGAATAGAACTTTGAAATAAATAACTTTGATGAACTGAAATAAATGCCTCTGTATCTGAATGTCTAAGTACTCTGAATATGTTCAATCAAAAGTGTTCTGTTCTGAACTATGTCTCTGTACTTGGATGCCCAGAAAACACTGAATATCAGCAACAAAATTGTCATATACTGACAAAAGTATTACCAAGATTTTTCACCTAGTGGAATATTCAACCTGCAACTCTCAAACTCTGTATGAATGATACAATATTCAGAACTTCAAAAATCTATATCATTATCTCTGTGTATACTTGTCTCAGTGTATATCTATTAATTTATGTTTACAGTCACCATGTTTACTGTCACCAAAAGATCAACGATATACAGAAAGATACAAGAATTCCTTTTGAATGATTTTCAAATTTAATCAGAAATCACAGAATTGTTACCCCTTTTTACTGTTGCTCTTAATGCTGCCGACAAGGTACACTGTCATCTTAAATACACTTCTGTAACATCACCATATTTGTATGCACACACGTCTCTACTGAGAATACAGTGAGTTGCTTCCTTTACGTCTGGATTGAAGACACAGATCTTTATTGCTACCATCACGTCTGAATTGAAGGCTTAGATTTTTACTGAAAATATGGCAATTCTTCAGATCTGAACATTTTATTGTATTTTCTTTTCAGCACATTTGCATTCTTTTCTCAACTTATCACAGAACATATACATTGAAATAATATATATACCCTCAGATGGCAAAGACGGACTCTTAACCAATTTGGTTAAGAAGTTATAACTTGCAAAGTTGGTTAGAAACCGATTTAGTTGGTTTGTAAACTAATCACAAACAAACTCTAAACAAGTTATAAACTAATTCAACTGATTTGAAACCAATCATTAACGCCTTCCCTCTGGGATGAAAGTTTCCAAACTTTATATAAATCAGATGTGGCTTTCACTACAAAGCTTCCAATAATCAATGATCATTCTATAAAATTTCTGACAATACGATTTGAGAATAAGTTTGACACTGCCCGTATATAAATTTGAAAGCATCTTTGATAGCAACAGAAAAATATCATCATTTTTTATTAGATACAGCGAATGAAATCAACACTGCTGTAAATGATTTAAGATACGCTCTGTACGTGCTAAATCCGAAAAAGATTCTGTATGTCAACAGAAGTAACCCTCATCTTTCTTTTCTGTTTTACAATTCCGGTGCTGCAATTTGATCAACAAATAGATTGTATGTTTGCCTGGATTTATTCTGGGTAAAATAAATTGACTGTGATTGTGATAGGATCTGAAATTGTCATTTGTTGATATTCAGTGCAGATACACTTAATGCATGGGTGACATCAATGACAAATGTGTCAACAATGACCACTTGTTTGGTATGTTATTAAAAATTAATAAAGGCAGATTTGTTTTGTAAAGACGTCTCTTTTGAAGAAAGTGTATAACCTATGAAATATTGTCTCTTTCAAGAAGAGTCATGTTCCTTGAAAGAAATATAAAGGTATTGTATTTTGTTTGAAAAGAGTTTTGATTAAGAGTAATGATTTGGTTTAGCAAACAAAAGGACTTGATTATCATCATAACCGTTGGGTTATAAATATGCAACCTTTCTGTGAAAGATTACTTGAAAGGTACATAAAGAAATTAAAATCAGTTTAACAGTGTGTGGAGTAAAGTGTAATAATTCTGAAATTATTTTTCAGATAGACTGTACAGCTGCTGGGAAGAAAAAAATATGCTGATATGAAGGATAAGATCTTGCAGAGATCAAGAAGAATACTCATGAAAAAGAAAGCAGATTTTGTAAAGACAGTATGAACAGATAAATTGCACATTTGATAGGGAGGGATATGAAGAATTAATAGCAGATTAAGAAGATAGTTTTTGTAGCAGATTTGAGAGGAAGATTATTTCAGATTTAAAAGAGGGATCAAAAAGATTTAGAAGAGAAGATTGTAATAAGTCTTGAAAGGGAAATAATGCAGATTTGTGAATGAAAATAGATAAAGTTGTGAAAGAAATATATATGCAGATTTGTGAAGAAGAGAATATACAATTGAGAAAGGAATATAGGCAGATTTGAAAAGATTTAATTGTCCATCATCCATTGAAGAAGCAAAAATCAAGGTGGAACCTAGTTCTGATTTGGAGGTTGGTGCCTCATAGAAAAGAGATTGGTGTCTCTTGCTGAGTTGGTGCTCAGTTGTGGGAGTTGGTGCTTCCAGTGGGTTGCGAATTGGTGCTTTCAGTGGGTTGGTGCTCATATACGTAGGGGTTGGTGCCTCTAGTAGGTTGGTGCCTACAAACATTGTAAAAGGAGTATTTATAAAAGCATTTATTGCGGTGATTTTCTCCCGTAAGGGTTTCCATGTATATATCTTGTGTTCTATTTGTGTTCATAATAGTTAGATCACATATGAATGTTGGTATGCAATAAATATGATTATGAGATAAGTTATATACTTGTGATTGAAGTTTAGAAAATTAAAGTTAATTAATATACCGATTCACCCCCACCCCTGCTGGTTCTAACTCTCCTGAAATACTATTGCTGATTTGTTTTTGGATTTTTCAAGGGTTTTGAACAATTTTGAATAAAAAATAACAAGTGCACCAGGCAAGAATTGCTCATAAAACTGAATAGATACCAAATATAGGGCAATTGAATCTATATTATGAATTAGATAACTGCTGCAAATGAAACTAATACATAAAACATACCCGTAGGTCCTCAACTTATTTTAAATAAAGAATTCTGGAGTTTGTCAGCCTGAACTGGGAAATTGACCAAAATAGGTGTACAAGTCCAGAAAATTATTTCTTCAAGCCAGAAAAGTGATGGAATACCCTGTATGTGCTTGGCGTTGGAAATTGTGCAACCAAAATGCAAGAAGGCGTTTCAGCCCTCCAGGACAAAACGTCCCTTTCTTGGACCCCACGTGCCAAGCCTGAATTGTACGTCCAGCAACTAGAAACTATATGGCTGCTTATTGAAATGAAGTATGCTGCTAAAAGGGGCATCTAACCTGATTTGCCCTTTCCTTATTGAAAAATCTCCAATATCTGGATAAAAGAATCTCTGTTGACGCACAATAAGACTCCTGAATGAAGCCTTCACAATTGTAATAATTCAACTGATCTTCCACAGCCTCACAATCACAGATCCACGAAGAATTTCCGTTCTCCAATGGCCAAATCTCTGAAACCCTTGTCAAAGAATTCCACAGAGCAAAATAACAAGCAATGTCAAATAATCAATAATCGAGGTTGAATTGCTAGCTTTACCTTTATAAACCCAAAAAGACATAATTCTCCAAAAAGTGTGATTTCCTCTTTAAGGGAGTTAAATACATTTAAAATGTATTTAATATACTTTATGCAACATTTGAATTAATTCCCCACTTGGGCATACCCTTTTGATATTCACTTAATCCTATTTAAGTGGCCCACTTTTTAATTAAGTCAATAATATAACTTTATAATAACTCCAAATGGCACGTTTCCTAAGAAAGTATGCCCAAAGTCATTTAAATACATTTAAATGTATTTAATTTACTCTCCATAGTTTAATTTTCTTTTTGGGCATCCAAATTCACTTAAGTGATTTAATAAAAAACACTTTATCATATTTAAGTGGCTTTTAATTTTAATAAAGTCACTTTATGACTTTATAATATCCATATAACCACTAAAATATTAATATCTCCCTCAATATTAAGTCTTTTGACGTGTCGTCTGAAGCTAGAGTCAACACTGAATAACCCCCATGTGTCCAAGTGTCCTAACTAAAGATAGCACTACTACCAGATTGACTTACTGTAGATAATAAGTCCCTCAACTAAGTCCACACACTGACGCAAAGGCCTTGGAACTGAACCCAAGACTGAACTGAAGAAGTGGAACTGCCACTGAGACTCTCTATCTAAACATGTCAGCCTATGAGAGTCCAGATAATAGGTTAACCCATCAACAACTGATACTGACTAGAGTGGGGGCATTACACCCACCCCCGCCCTCCGCCCCCTTCTCAATATATTCTTGTGCTCTTCAGTATATCTGTCTTCCAATGTGCTTGAGTGTAGATTGGGAGTTCTTTTAAGGAGTCTTCCAGCCTCTGAGTTTTTGAAGGTGTAATTCAGCTTTTGCATGACTTTGGAGTGGTTTATTGATCTGGTTGAAGTTTAACAGTATTATAAAATTCGTATCAGACCTACATTAACAGTTTACCAGTAAGCAAATAGTTATTCCAGACCAGCATCACTTTCCCAATCCATCCCTTCAAGGTATATTGTTGCCATTTTCAAGTTGGGTGAATTGTTTATGATTTTTAGCTCTTTGGAGGTGTTACAGCAGTTCCATTTTTATCATCAGTACTTATTACCAGCAGCTAATCTTCTTATTTGGTGATAATAATGCATTGGTTCTACCTTTGTAATCCTTTGGAAGGTTGTACCGCTGAAAATTTACCTTTCTATGCATTCTGTACTGTAACACTAGATGGTAATGCCGCCATTACTCTTGTTATTTGTTAATGTACTTAACCCACTGAATAAGTTGTTAATTTGTAGTAAGCTTTCCCACTGAATAACTGGACATGCCCATTTCACTCAACACTGAATTAAGTGGAAGATGCTTATTTTAATTTCCATTAATACATATGTACTCAACTAAAGAGGCGGTATTGGCCGGCTTGCCACCTAGTGCTTTCCTTACATTTCCTGCATTTCAATGTAAATATAATATTTAACACCATATGCTCTCACCTTGCCCATTCCACGATTTGGGTAACAAGAAAGTCGAAAGGAAGTTTCTTTGTATCTCAATTCCAGTTACAATATTAAAAAAAAAAAATCTAGGGTGTTTATTAGAGTTGCACTTTAAAAACATACAAAGAAGTGGATCAATGGATTTTTTAATCAAGGGTTACATGTAATTGCCAAGTTGTATGCTTTGTTGACAAAAGCATGCGAGGCAATACATGATATTTCATCATTGGAGCAAGCTATGGTGCATGGGGTCTGTTCATACGAGCATTTGTAAGATGCCGGCTAAATTCTAATTCCAACTACTCAAATCTTCCATAGGCATTTTGTCAAACAGTTTACTGGTTGCATATTTGAGAGGCTGTCTGATGTCTCAATTATTTCAGATTCGCACCTGAATGAAATAGTTTTCAACATCCACCACACTGCTGTTTGTAGTTCAGCATTTCTAGATGCATTGTTCATGAAACTGCATGATAAAATAAAGTACAATTGCAACAGTAATATCACGGAGAATGTTCAGAAAAGCAATATAACTCAGACGGAAGTAAATCAGGCCAGATCATGTAACTGCTGTAGGAATACTAAAATGAGGTATAGTAGAACAACTTTCAGATAGCAAAAGAGATTATTGTTTGGCATTGGAAACCGCCATTAATGTTTCAAGCTTTTCTCAAATCTCTAATATCAGAAAATTGGAAGAGTAGACAGATTTTAATCACTAAATAGTAAGAGAGGAATTCATTAATAAACTCACTGGTTCATACAATAGAGTTTGATTCCTTTCTTCTCAGCTAGCAACTCCCACCAAACATCTCTTTCCATGCCATGTCTCAGCAACGAGTCATAAGATCTCACACCAAGAAGTTGAGGTTTGGATTCTAATGCAGCCACGATGGAAAAGTGCCTTGCAAGATATCCAATAGCCCAGTTGTCCATATGAGCCTGTTCCAAAGAAGATGACCTCACACAAAATTCTTGGTTCAATTAATGGTTTGCACCGGATGCCTTTAAAGTTTTAAACTGCCAACACTAATGGCTGTGAGAGTAAGAACATCCATGGCTTGAGTAAATTGTGAATGGTGGCTCATTAATTGAAGGTGAGAATACAAATACAACATGTTCAACCCCCTGCAAACAATAATATCCGTCCAAAACTGTGTACTCTCATTCCCACAATTTCTTTTTGGAAGCCAAAACAACATATGATGAATTTTATTCCTGGGAGCTTACGCCTATCAAATTGGGACTCTCTGTCTTCTGTAGATGGAATCTCCATTCCAAATAACCTCTTCCAATTCTAGAGAGACGCTAATATGATTCCACAATTTGTAGAGAAATAAAAACCACGCCAAACAATGATGAAGCGGTCAAAATAAGATGGAATTGCCTTGCCTTCACACCAGAAATGTCCATGATGTTCTCCACAGAAAACCACGTGGCTTACTGCCTAAATAGTTTTTGATTCGATAAGCACGCCCAACAACTAATGATAAATAATCATCCAAACTTCATAAGCAACGCAAATACAATAAAAAATATTAATCATAGGATTTATTAATCAATCCAAAGTATTCACATCGATGACTTCAATATTTATGGCCAAATATAAAAGGTTGACTATTTATTTCACCAGCTAACATACTTTTATTTGCCAAATCATTTTGTTCCATACACCTTTCAGAAACCTTAATGTTCAAGCATTCATTTACCACGTCTGTGGAAGAGGGGATCGATCCATCCAAAATCAATTATTTTGGCAGCCCCAGTAAATATTATTGGTAATCATACAATATCAGTTAATCTCCATGCCAATATTGCTCCCACGACAGTGATAATAATTTTTTACTTCAAAATATTAATCCATTATGATAAACTGATCAATATTCTCCTGAAATTTTGTAATGTCCCCTTATGTAAATTATTGGGAATTAGGGAACTATTACTTACAAATCAATTGCATGAGACTTCTTTCCAATCAAAGACTCTAAAAAGATAACTGATACCACTTAGTATATAATAATATATAAGGATCTGCTTATAGGATTTACAATGAATACCACTTATAATATGATATAATAAGATATAACACTTTCAATATGATAAAGTATCACTGATATATCGATGGGATTTAAGCAAGATGATCTCAGCTATATATCTGATCTGCACCTCTGCTATAACATTATGAAATGTGCAATCAATGTTGCTGATAGCTGCCCCTGATATGACACTAAGGAATAGGCTAAAGTCTGCTTCTATCGCTTAAAGCGATGATATATCTTGCTGTTCCTAATCTATCTTTATAAATATGCAAATGTCTTCCACTATCACTTATAGCGATGACATTGCTGTGTCTGATCTGAACTTTATAAATGTGCAGTGAATGGGCTGTTCCTGATAGCAATCTTGGATTATATGCCACCGATTTATGCCAAAAGGCAATTGCTCTAATAGAGCGTTCCAAACTGGATATAAGAAACAAATGAGTAAGATTCGATGATTTTTTTTTTAAATGGAATTGAACCCCATTATATATCTTGCAAGATCGAAGGGTTGCATCCTTTGAATGTTTAACAGACATACCTCTTCCTAATCGTATCTCTTCATGATTTTATACAAATCGGTTTATTATGCAAATTGCCTTTCATAATTAATTGTATAATTGCTGCCTTCCATGGTTAATTATTATTTGTTATCCCATCTAATTGATATTCATTAGTCTCTTCACTTGTTGTTAACTTAATCATCCTTGATTGATCCTTCTTATGCAGCAATAATATGTTTTCTCCTTGCTTGATATGATTGATCCAAAGCAACATTAAGTGATGCTTATGATATACATCGATATGCTGGCTGGTAGTAACATAGCAACTTACTGTAGTTCAATTTGTCTGATAGTGATATCGATGAGGAGTTGTCTTTATTTATGATTGACACATATAAGAGTTCCACAGAATTGTTGCTATGATATGTACACTTCTGTGTGGTATCCATATTATGATCCATGAGAATTGCTAAATCCATGCTATTGAACTCTCTTCATGTTATCTTGGTGCTCGATAGGAAAATCATGAAGTCTTATGAATAAGATGATTTTCCTTGATAAAACTTTGGTGTCACTGGTTTTATTGCAAAACTACCTATTTGAACTTCTAATTGCTATGTATAAATTGTCTCCTGACTACTTGGGAATGTTCAAGTTCTGCCACTCCTTGATCACATATATGTATATTTACTAGTTTGCTATTTGGTAAAGGATGGGGACATCACAAATTTGTCTTCACAAGAAGAGTCCACAAATTTCTCTTGTTGATGCCCAAGTGTGAATCCTGCTCTGAATTCACCCATGAATACAGACTGGGTTTGCATCCAACCTGAACAAGCTTGAGGGTTTTCGTCCTCAAACCTCCTGAAAGCCCAAAGCTTGCCACTATTCTTTCATAAAAATAATTTCCCCTATGTTTTTCTTTTGCACTCCAAAGCCCCTTTTAATAATACTTTCTGGCAACCGATTCTTTTAATTTTGTAATCAAGTCATAAGTGACTTATTAATATTTTTAATTTATTTTTCTCCAATAAATCACTGAAACTTTAAATAATTATTGATTAATTACTAAATAAATTAATAATTAGTTAATTATTACATTGCTGCCAAAAAGGGATATTACACATTTGATGGAAAAATTCAATCACATTAAAACCCTCGGTGCACTAAAATTAGTGGAAATAGGTGTTGATAAAGAGTGTTGAAGAGGACCCTACTTTCAATTGGTCAAAGCAATATAAGTTCTTGATACAACTCTTTAAGGATGCTGTCACAATTTTTAGGGATCAAAATTAAGATTGGATAACATTGAGCAGCATATCACCACTTTCATGACCTTGATTCCATGTATCTTTTTTGCTGAAAATGGCATTCAAGTTGAACATGATGAGCTACAAGCAAAATTTCAGGTTAGTTACAGCACTTTGAAAATATGGACAAGTCAGCTTTCATTTCTAGGCATATTCAAGCAAGAGAGAAGGATTTGACTGAGGTTGATACTAAAGTGACAGATTGCAGCTATTGCTTAGATGTTCAAGTGTTTCAATGTATTCTATGCTTAACCAGACAAGTCTCGAGTACAAGGGTTTCTTGATAGATTCCAAAAAGTGAATGATGCTTATGCTGCTGCTGTTGTGCAAGGCCTTTCAAGTGGGATTCCAAAGTAGCCAATTTTAGCTATCTCTATATTTAGATCACCTTTATTTTGGATCATAACTATTTTAAGATGACCTTCTATGGAGAGTCACCATATAGTTTTGGTATAATTCTATTTCAAGATTTCTAATTTTAGTTGATGTATTTGATGATAATTATATATTTTGATCTTGCTCTGTATGTAAGAAATCTACTGATACCACAAGTAATAGAATATTTAGTTTTTATTTAATTTTTAGGTAGTTTTTGTACACGTTATAAATAGGTTCTTTTTGCACTTAGATTTTCATCTATGTCAGATGGGGATGTGTTGCTCTCCCTACCCCCCTCCCAACTTGTATGACCATCCTCCCAGCATCCCTTGTACAACAGGTTGGCAAGGAACAGTCCTTGGTCATTCCCTGTCACCTAGGAAATCGAGGATGCATCCCCGTGAACACAATATCAGAAAAAAAAATAGAACTTTTGAATGATTACAGACAGCTCTAATGGAAGTGTAAAATGTTTAATGACTGAATATTACTGTAAAATGAAAGCATAATAACATACATTTCTTGCTCTTTCAATCAATGGGAAATTGTGTGTAAGAATAGAACCATGAAAATAAAATTTACTGTTGAATGACATACATTTCTTACTCTTTCAATCAATGGGAATGTAATATCCCTAAATAAATATTAATATACAATCAATTAATTGTACTCTTATTAATACTATTTTATAATTTCTCTCTTATATACTTTTATATAATCCATGACTATATATTAATTTATAATGTTTAATATTTAATATTTAATAACAATCACTAATATCTGATATATATATTAATCATTGTTTAATATTAATTTAATATTAACCTTCAATACTGTTAATATCCATCGGGGGCATATCATTCCCGATAAGGAAATCATAGATCATGACTCTTCACAAGGAAAGTCATGACTCTCCTCTACCACAGATTATATAGAGGAACTTTCACCGCTAGCCGGGGGGGGATAGAGAATCAGCAGACAAAGGAGTCAGACTGTCAGAAAGACTGTCTGCAGTGGTATGTATTCCTTACCCAATGTTAATATGGAAATCTTAAAGATGTGATAAGGTATTAATATTATTAAAGATGTGATAAGATATTAATATTATTAAATATTGTTCAATGACAATCATGTTCCAGAATAGGAATAGAATTTAGTCAATAATAAATAATACGTTCCAGAATAAATGCAATATTATAAAAGAATATATTTTAGAAGAGAAACTAACTGGTTATCCAATTATAGAATGGCAGTAAACTATACAATGTTACACTGTATATTTACAAACATAAATACAGTCAGACACATAATAATAGAACTGGATATTTAATTATGATAACAGCTAAGTTATATAACGTTAAGAGAAATTACTTTAAATCGGTATAATAGTGGAATTACTTGAAAATATCCTTGCCATTAGTACCAGTAACTAAGGAGAGGTGATGGACTTGTAATATCCCCACTTTGAAATAGAATTTAATAATAAATGATAATAATATCCCCACTTTGAAATAGAATTTAATAATAAATGATAATAATAAAATTAAAATATAAAATGATATAATTAAATATGCTTAATAAAAAATTAATTAAGTTAATGAAAAGTCAAAAGATATGAAAGGAAAAGTTGTGACTCCCTCAACAATGATATATAAAAGGGAGAAGAAAACCTCATTTGAGGGGGGATAATTTGGTGATGAGAAGTGCAGATTTGATTTAAATAATAAGTGCAGATCTGATTATGAAAGGTTGTGTCCCTTTCAAATGGTAGAAATAATGAAGAGTTACACTCTTTCAAAGGGTGCTAATGGTGAAAGGGTATGTCTCTTTCCAAAGGGCATACATGATGAAGAGGTGTGACCTCTCCCTCAAATTGAGAGATATAAAGGGATGGAATCAAAAGCATCTGGTGACATCACCATAGATAAGATCAGATCAGAATTGTTATCAAGTTACCGGAAGGAACATTTGTGTTCTTTGTGGTATGCCTCCCAATCTGTAGGCGACATCTAAAGTGCGAACTCGAACCGCAGGCTACAATCTGCGTACAGGTAAGAGGGGTTAAGAAGTCTTAAGGTATATATGTGTGTGGACGTGTGTGCCACACACACACATATATATTAATGCATTTTTATGAATACATATATCTCTAATGATTACTTATATGAATGTAGCAATAAAGAGAGGAATCTATGTAGAATATGTATGTATATTTAGGACCATTAGAAAGATTAAAGAATATGTAAATGAAGACGTAAATTATGGAATGGAAAACAGTAATGAATTATAAAATGTAATATTAATGTGATTATATGATGAAGGTTATAGGGAAGAAATTCCCTTAGCCTAATCGAGGGATTATGATAATTCCTGGTAGGCAGTATATACTGAATATCTATATGCATATATATGGCTTAGTTGACTAAGTTCATCCAAAAAGAGACGAATCTGGCTGGTCCCCTATCCCATCATCCAAGGCAAGGAATTGGCATACAGTCATCCTTGGATGGCTTGGGTGTAAGAGGTTACACCCAAGACAGGAATCGAATTAACCTTCGATTTCCTGGAGGGCTTGGATGTAAGAAATTACATTCAAGACAGGAGTCGAATTAACCTTCGATTTCCTGAAGGGCTTGGATGTAAGAAATTACATTCAAGACAGAAGTCGAATTCACCTTCGACTTCCTGGAGGGCTTGGAACCAAGATGGGTTCCAAGAAGGCGAGCTTCCCGGCCGCCTAAGGACATACTTTCGTATGGCAATCGTATCCTTTTTATTAGATAAAAGTTGTGACTATGTTAAGTATTTTAAAGTTAGATTGCAATTTAGATTACTTATATATATATATATATATATATATATATATATATATATATATATATATATATATATATATATATATATATATATATATATATATATGTTTGTTGTATTCTAACAATCTATTTTGTAGGTTAATGATCTCTAACTAGTAGGGACATTACAGTGGTATCAGAGCAATGATCCTGCCATCCTGCAGGGTAAAGATGAATCATTGAATCATTCTAGACAATAAGAAAAATTTGACAATACGTGTATTCATGTGTATGCTTTGTGTTTGGAATTATCCATGTGTATGCTTCATGTTTTTCATGTGTATGCTCTTTGTTTTTATATTCATATTCATAGATGACATAGTTTGAGAAAGTTAAAATCTACATTCCTTGAGGACAAGCAAATTTGGGAGGGGTGGACTGTAATATCCCCACTTCGAAATAGAATTTAAAAATAAATGATAATAATATCCCCACTTTGAAATAGAATTTAATAATAAATGATAATAATAAAATTAAAATATAAAATGATATAATTAAATATGCTTAATAAAAAATTAATTAAGTTAATGAAAAGTCAAAAGATATGAAAGGAAAAGTTGTGACTCCCTCAACAATGATATATAAAAGGGAGAAGAAAACCTCATTTGAGAGGGGGGATAATTTGGTGATGAGAAGTGCAGATTTGATTTAAATAATAAGTGCAGATCTGATTATGAAAGGTTGTGTCCCTTTCAAATGGTAGAAATAATGAAGAGTTACACTCTTTCAAAGGGTGCTAATGGTGAAAGGGTATGTCTCTTTCCAAAGGGCATACATGATGAAGAGGTGTGACCTCTCCCTCAAATTGAGAGATATAAAGGGATGGAATCAAAAGCATCTGGTGACATCACCATAGATAAGATCAGATCAGAATTGTTATCAAGTTACCGGAAGGAACATTTGTGTTCTTTGTGGTATGCCTCCCAATCTGTAGGCGACATCTAAAGTGCGAACTCGAACCGCAGGCTACAATCTGCGTACAGGTAAGAGGGGTTAAGAAGTCTTAAGGTATATATGTGTGTGGACGTGTGTGCCACACACACACATATATATTAATGCATTTTTATGAATACATATATCTCTAATGATTACTTATATGAATGTAGCAATAAAGATAGGAATCTATGTAGAATATGTATGCATATTTAGAATCATTAGAAAGATTACAAAATATGTAAATGAAGACGTAAATTATGGAATGGAAAACAGTAATGAATTATAAAATGTAATATTAATGTGATTATATGATGAAGGTTATAGGGAAGAAATTCCCTTAGCCTAATGGAGGGATTATGATAATCCCTGGTAGGCAATATATACTGAATATCTATATGCATATATATGTTCATCCAAGAAGAGACAGATTTGGTCGGTCCCCTCTGAGGAATTGGATGATGGATGCATCATCCAAGGCAAGGAATTGACATAGGGTCTTCCTTGGATGGCTTGGGTGTAAGAGGTTACACCCAAGACAGGAATCGAATTAACGTTCGATTTCCTGGAGGGCTTGAATGTAAGAAATTACATTCAAGACAGGAGTGTAATTAACCTTCGATTTTTTGGAGGGCTTGGATGTAAGAAATTATATTCAAGACAGGAGTTGAATTCACCTTCGACTTCCTGGAGGGCTTGGAACCAAGATGGGTTCCAAGAAAGCGAGCTTCACGGCCGCCTAAGGACATACTTTCGTATGGCAATTGTATCCTTTTTATTAGATAAAAGTTGTGATTATGTTAAGTAAGTACTTTAAAGTTAGATTGCAATTTAGATTACTTATATATATATATGTTTGTTGTATTCTAACAATCTATTTTGTAGGTTAATGATCTCTAACTAGTAGGGACATTACAGTGGTATCATAGCAATGATCCTGCCATCCTGCAGGGTAAAGATGAATCATTGAAACATTCTAGACAATAAGAAAAATTTGACAATACGTGTATTCATGTGTATGCTTTGTGTTTGTAATTATCCATGTGTATGCTTTGTGTTTTTCATGTGTATGCTCTTTGTTTTTATATTCATATTCGTAGATGACTTAGTCTGAGAAAGTTAAAATCTACATTGCTTGACGACAAGCAAATTCGGGAGGGGTGGACTGTAAAATATCCACTTTGAAATAGAATTTAATAATAAATGATAATAATATCCCCACTTTGAAATAGAATTTAATAATAAATGATAATAATAAAATTAAAATATAAAATGATATAATTATATATGATTAATAAAAAATTAATTAAGTTAATGAAAAGTCAAAAGATATGAAAGGAAAAGTTGCAACTCCCTCAACAATGATATATAAAAGGGAGAAGAAAACCTCATTTGAGGGGGGATAATTTGGTGATGATAAGTGCAGATTTGATTTAAATAATAAGTGCAGATCTGATTATGAAAGGTTGTGTCCCTTTCAAATGGTAGAAATAATGAAGAGTTACACTCTTTCAAAGGGTGCTAATGGTGAAAGGGTATGTCTCTTTCCAAAGGGCATACATGATGAAGAGGTGTGACCTCTCCCTCAAATTGAGAGATATAAAGGGAAGGAATCAAAAGCATCTGGTGACATCACCATTGATAAGATCAGATCAGAATTGTTATCAAATTACAGGAAGCAACATTTGTGTTCTTTGTGGTATGCCTCCCAATCTACAGGCGACATCTACAGTGCGAACTCCAACTGCAGGCTACAATCTGCGTACAGGTAAGGGGTTAAGAAGTCTTAAGGTATATATGTGTGTGGACGTGTGTGCCACACACACACTTATATATTAATGCATTTTTATGAATACATATATCTCTAATGATTACTTATATGAATGTAGCAATAAAGATAGGAATCTATGTAGAATATGTATGTATATTTAGGATCATTAGAAAGATTAAAGAATATGTAAATGAAGACGTAAATTATGGAATGGAAAATAGTAATCAATTATAAAATGTAATATTAATGTAATTATATGATGAAGGTTATAGGGAAGAAATTCCCTTAGCCTAATGGAGGGATTATGATAATCCTTGGTAGGCAGTATATACTGAATATCTATATGCATATATATGGCTTGGTTGACTAAGTTCATCCAAGAAGAGACGGATCTGGCCGGTCCCCTCTGAGGACTTGCATGATGGGATGCATCATCCAAGGAAAGGAATTGACATAGGGTCTTCCTTGGATGGCTTGGGGGTAAGAGGTTACACCCAAGACAGGAATCGAATTAACCTTCGATTTCCTGGAGGGCTTGGATGTAAGAAATTACATTCAAGACAGGAGTCGAATTAACCTTCAATTTCTTGGAGGGCTTGGATGTAAGAAATTACATTCAAGACAGGACTCGAATTCACCTTCGACTTCCTGGAGGGCTTGGAACCAAGATGGGTTCCAGGAAGGCGAGCTTCACGGCCGCCTAAGGACATACTTTCGTATGGCAATCGTATCCTTTTTATTAGATAAAAGTTGTGATTATGTTAAGTAAGTATTTTAATGTTAGATTGCAATTTAGATTACTTATATACATATATATATATGTTTGTTGTATTCTAACAATCTATTTTGTAGGTAAAAAATCTCTAACTAGTAGGGACATTACAGTGGTATCAGAGCAACGATCCTACCATCCTGCAGGGTAAAGATGAATCATTGAATCATTCTAGACAATAAGAAAAATTTGACAATACGTGTATTCATGTGTATGCTTTGTGTTTGCAATTATCCATGTGTATGCTTCGTGTTTTTCATGTGTATGCTCTTTGTTTTTATATTCATATTCGTAGATGACTTAGTTTGAGAAAGTTAAAATCTACATTGCTTGAGGACAAGCAAATTTGGGAGGGGTGGACTGTAATATCCCCGCTTTGAAATAGAATTTAATAATAAATGATAATAATAAAATTAAAATATAAAATGATATAATTAAATATGATTAATAAAAAATTAATTAAGTTAATGAAAAGTCAAAAGATATGAAAGGAAAAGTTGTGACTCCCTCAACAATGATATATAAAAGGGAGAAGAAAACCTCATTTGAGGGGGGATAATTTGGTGATGAGAAGTGCAGATTTGATTTAAATAATAAATGCAGATCTGATTATGAAAGGTTGTGTCCCTTTCAAATGGTAGAAATAATGAAGAGTTACACTCTTTCAAAGGGTGCTAATGGTGAAAGGGTATGTCTCTTTCCAAAGGGCATACATCATGAAGAGGTGTGACCTCTCCCTCACATTGAGAGATATAAAGGGAAGGAATCAAAAGCATCTGGTGACATCACCATTGATAAGATCAGATCAGAATTGTTATCAAGTTACAGGAAGCAACATTTGTGTTCTTTGTGGTATGCCTCCCAATCTGCAGGCGACATCTACAGTGCGAACTCCAACCGCAGGCTACAATCTGCGTACAGGTAAGAGGGGTTAAGAAGTCTTAAGGTATATATGTGTGTGGACGTGTGTACCACACACACACATATATATTAATGCATTTTTATTAATACATATATCTCTAATGATTACTTATATGAATGTAGCAATAAAGATAGGAATCTATGTAGAATATGTATGTATATTTAGGATCATTAGAAAGATTAAAGAATATGTAAATGAAGACGTAAATTATGGAATGGAAAACAGTAATGAATTATAAAATGTAATATTAATGTGATTATATGATGAATGTTATAGGGAAGAAATTCCCTTAGCCTAATCGAGGGATTATGATAATCCCTGGTAGGCAGTATATACTGAATATCTATATGCATATATATGGCTTGGTTGACTAAGTTCATCCAAGAAGAGACGGATCTGGTCTGTCCCCTCTGAGGACTTGGATGATTGGATGCATCATCCAAGGCAAGGAATTGACATAGCGTCTTCCTTGGATGGCTTGGGTGTAAGAGGTTACACCCAAGAGAGGAATCGAATTAACGTTCAATTTCCTGGAGGGCTTGGATGTAAGAAATTACATTCAAGACAGGAGTCGAATTAACCTTCGATTTCCTGGAGGGCTTGGATGTAAGAAATTACATTCAAGACAGGAGTCGAATTCACCTTCGACTTGCTGGAGGGCTTGGAACCAAGATGGTTTCCAAGAAGGCGAGCTTCACGGCCGCCTAAGGATATACTTTCATATGGCAATCGTATCCTTTTTATTAGATAAAAGTTGTGATTATGTTAAGTAAGTATTTTAAAGTCAGATTGCAATTTAGATTACTTATATATATATATATATAGATATATATATATATATATATATGTTTGTTGTATTCTAACAATCTATTTTGTAGCTTAATGATCTCTAACTAGTAGGGACATTACACTGCAGTGGTATGTATTCCTTACCCAATGTTAATATGGAAATCTTAAAGATGTGATAAGGTATTAATATTATTAAAGATGTGATAAGATATTAATATTATTAAATATTGTTCAATGACAATCATGTTCCAGAATAGGAATAGAATTTAGTCAATAATAATAATACGTTCCAGAATAAATGCAATATTATAAAAGAATATATTTTAGAAGAGAAACTAACTGGTTATCCAATTATAGAATAGCAGTAAACTATACAATGTTACACTGTATATTTACAAACATAAATACAGTCAGACACATAATAATAGAACTAGATATTTAATTATGATAACAGCTAAGTTATTTAACGTTAAGAGAAATTACTTTAAATCGGTATAATAGTGGAATTACTTGACAATATTCTTGCCATTACTACCAGTAACTAAGGAGAGGTGATGGACTTGTTTCCAAGAGGGGCAGTTTAAATCCAGTCAATAGGTTGTTTCCAAGAGAGGGTGGGGATCAGCGACCTGAGAACCTTGAGGACAAGGTCCAAAATGGGGTAAGGGCTTGGATTTGTAAACTTTGAGGGAAGCCTATTGAAATTGGTATCAAAGCGCTTGGCAACTAGTCATTTGCTTCCTCTTAGGCTGGAGTAATGCAAGGGTTAAAGGTTATGTTTATTGAAGTTAATCATCTTAAATTAATTAATGAACAATTTACTTATCAATCAATCTAATCAATAGAATATGGAATGACACACATTTGATTATTTTTGCTGAATCAGTTTCTTATTTTAACTAATCTAAATCATATTGAAATAAGATTAATTATGATTAAACAGGGGTCATTATAGGGAAATTGTGTGAAAGAATGGAAGCATGAAAAGTAAATTTACTGTTGAATGATTACATACAACAATGGAATGAAAACATGCCCCTGTTGAATAGCAACATATAGTTGTTACCTTTAAATCAATGGGCGATTCTAAGACTGCATACAGCTGTAGGAGAGCAGACAATTAAAAAATGATAGTATACAGCTGTGGAATGAGCACATACAGTTGTAAAATGAAATCATGCATATGTCACATGAATGCATACAGTTGTAAGAAATGTATGCTGTCATTACAAGTTGTACCCTTTCAGGCTTTTGTTGCAACAAAAACATTGAACAATGAATCAAAAAAATTATATTTTGCATTGCTTCTATACTGGAATTATTGAACATGTTACAACGAATATTAAATTTCATACATTATATTAATGTTCAAACTTGAATTTAAACTCATGTATAGTTAAACTTGTAAAAATTTGAGTATATATATCCCCCAAAAAGGCTCTCTTGAACTGCGGTCCCCAAAAGATGTCCCACCATCCCCTGGTGTCCCAAAAATTGAGTCCTTGAACTGCAGGTCCCACAACACATCCCGCCATCCCCAAAAACGCCCCCTTTGAACTGCTGTTCCCCAATATGCATCCCACCAGCCATCACTGAAACAACATGTAACATAGATTTTCAATAGTACTTGTATGCTTACCTGCTGCTGAGATTGTTGTTCAAAATTTACTTAGGAGTTTTTGTGCATATGTACTTCAGGAAAATTAAATTACTTTATTGCATTTGTAGGCTTTCCATTGCAGGTTTCCTTAAACTTGGTGATAGTGGCTTTGTATGCAATTCCCTGGTTCAATTTACCAAACTGTCTTTAATTCAATTAAATCTGTGTTGTACTCAGACTTTTTTGTTTGCCTTTAGCTGAAAATATTGACCATTTGCTGATTGTTTAGCATTTTTGTATTAGGCAAAAATCATAAATCCGTTTGTCTTGTGCAGAAGTACTGAATAGCCTTCTGCATTAGCTTGAGAAAAAAAGGTAGTTTTTCTTTAAACTTTTTTGTACACCCTCAAAGAAATCCCACTAGTTAGGTTTATTTTAATTATCATATGAGGGAATATTATCACTTCCTTCACTCTTCAAATGGGAGCTTCCTCTTCAAATTTGAAGAAAGGTACATCCTTACACATAGTAATGTTTTGTGTTGTCAAGAAAAGGACAAACAAAAAGATTAACAATATATGAAAAATAAATTGAATGAATGATTCAATAATCGGATAATTACATTGAACGATATACATGTATATATAGAGGTTACAAGACGATGTTCTATAATTAGAACATAACGTTAAAGTAAAGATTAAAGAGCTAAACACTAAATTAAGCGTGAAAGCTAAATAAAGCTTAAAAGCCAATTAACTGAAAAGCTAAATGCTAAATAAAGCTTAAAAGCTAATTACATAATAAAAAACTAACTTAACAAGCTAAATAAGTCGACAACTTAAAATAGAAGATGACCATTATAGAAGATATAAATATTATTTTAACACCCTCCCTAATGGTCATCGTACTCAATACCCTACAGAAAACACTACAGGTGTTATCATCACACATGCAAAGAACACTTTGCAACTACAGAGAACCCTCCCAGGATCTGCAAAATGTAAATGACCAAAGAGTACCAAAAGCCATCCAAGCTAATGTAGCCTTCACATGCGGATTAGAGATGTGGCACACACGAATTACTGAAGCATGAAACCATGATTTTGAGGAAAAAATCAGCAAACCCTTTTGCAGAAGCATACCAACTCCAAAACTGATTGCAAGATACCACAGTTGCAGATGTTCGCCCTGACAGGTGCGACCCAAACTGACTGCAACAAAGCTCGATTTTTTAGGAGAAAAATCGATCAAAACCAGAGAACTTCCGGAATCATAAATCTCACGCGAACTTTGCGTATTACAGATGATTTTTGAGGAAAAAATCGTAAAAACCAGCAAACAATTTTTTAAGAAAAACTCGTGAAAACCTAGAAATCCCACGCAAGCTTTGTGGATAACAGATAATAATTTTTAAGGAAAAAATTCTAAGCCCTAAAATAGGAACCCTCGAAAAGAGAATTTACTATTTTGAGGAGAAAATCGAAAAACCAAGAAATCTGAGGTTACAAATCATCGTTTTTGTGGAAAAAAAGGGTAAAACCCAGATAACTAAAATCTTACGCGAATATCGCAGATTACAAATTAGATAATTTTTAAGGGAAAATTATAAACCCTGCGAACAATTTTTGAGGAAAAAACGTGAAAACCCTCCCATGATTTTTTTGTGGGAAAAATTAGAAAACTGACAGACAATTTTTGAGGAAAAAATCGTGAAAACCCTGGGACCTGTAAGACGAGGTCTGGCCTAAATCAATCTGATAAAGGTAACGATATTCAGATATCGTGAACATGCACTGTTTCCAGATGTTGTGGTTGAGGCCACTGAACTTCTGACTGTGTTCCAACATGATGTTGGTCAAAGATGCCATCACGAAAATGGAGGTTGAATGAGGTCAACCTAGTGAAAGCATGAGACAGAAGAATCTGATTCAAAAATCAAAATAGAAGCAGCTGCTGAAAAACTGAAACCCTGGAGAAGAATTTTGGCACAAATTCCAAGGCACGAAGTTCGAGGTTTGGAAGAAACCCAGAAATTAAAATTTTCTGTAAACTTAAAACAGCATAAATAGTGCCCAGAAAACACCAAAAATTCCCGACGTCCACAAAATTAGCAGAAATTGCAAACTGTTTTTAAATTCTAAGGCAAATTCGCTACCACAAAATTTGAGGCATGGAAAATGAGGCACCCAAAAAAATCTGAGACCAACCCAAAAAAGCTCTTGAAAAACCCACCAAGAATCTGGAATCAAAATGCAAATTTGACGGCTCAAAAATTGAGGCACGGAAAACGATGCACCCAGAAAAATCTAATGACAACCCAATTGAGGTCTCGAAAAACCTACCAAAAATCTGCAACCAAAATAAAATTTCGACTTGAACTGAAGGGTCAAAACCCTAGTCAAAAATTGCAAAAACCCTAACAAAATTTTCAATCTGCAAAAAAAACATGAACTGCTGCCCAGCACAAAGAAATTTGTCCACGAATTAGAAACCCTCGAAACCCTCAAAAAGCCTTCAAAAAAGCAAAATCGTCTTTTTATAAAAAAACAATTAAAAAAAACTAGAAAATATTCCAGAAAGAAGGCCATGAATTTTTATTAAAAAATTTGCCAAACTTTAAAGAATGCCATCAACCCGCTCTGATGCCATGAAAAATAAATTGAATGAATGATTCAATAATCGGATAATTACATTGAACGATATACACACGTATATAGAGAGGTTACAAGATGATGTTCTATAATTAGAACATAACGTTAAAGTAAAAGATTAAAGAGCTAAACACTAAATTAAGCGTGGAAGCTAAATTAAGCTTAAAAGCTAATTAACTAAAAAGCTAAATGCTAAATAAAGCTTCAAAGCTAATTACATAATAAAAAGCTAACTTAACAAGCTAAATAAGTCGACAACTTAAAATAGAAGATGACCACTAAAAATAGAAGATGACCATTATAGAAGATATTAATATTATTTTAACAATATAGAACCCCAAATATAATATAGAACCATTTCTCCAATGCACCAATATTGAGTTAGTTCAAATTTGTAAGGGTCAATGTTAACAGTCTCTTTTGCTAGGTGATTAGCTAAGGAGTTGAATTGGATTTTGAAACAGTAAAAGATGTAAATCATGAAATCTTGTGAGAATAGACACAAAAGAATGTACAATATTTTGAAAGAGCCAATGGTACTGGGGCAGTGGACCAAAGGCATCATCTGAGAGGTGTGCGTGCTTATGAAATTTTCATACAACATTGAAGATACACTAGGAATCACCATAATATGAATGTGAGTGTAACCCAAGTTTTTGACTATAAGTATCCCTTGAAAAAGGACCTTTACCTTAGTAAAATTATTGGTTTTGATGGCCATAAATGTTGATAGGTAAGGCCATATGAGCCTTTTTACTACTAATGATTCATCCCAAATTGCCAAAGCTCATGTTTCTGCACTTGTTCCATCACAATTTTGTGAGAAACATGTTATCTATATCGTGCTTAACAGATTAACAAAGGAGCAAAGTAGGATGAGATGTTCGATAGCCTCATTCACCTTGAGATAATTTGGACGTGTATTGGCAAACCACCCTTTTCACATCTTGACATCAGCAACTAGTATTTTTTATATGCGATAAGGAAAAAGAAACATGTGCTATTAGGCCAAATTTAAAGCTTCCATAAATACTTCTGCTTGAAAAGAGGATGATGGTGGGTAGAATGGAAACTACAATAAGATTCTGACCCAGCATCTCCCTAACACAAACTTGTCCCATTGAATCTACTCTGGATGACATGATGAGGTTGATCATCCTCCTTTTAAATTTTGTCCATAGTTGGTCAAACTTAATGGAGTAAACATAAGCTCATTCTTATACTTATATTAAATTAATCCTTACGTCATTCTTATCATTTAACATTTTTTAGTATCCCTTAATTAATGATCGAGTATATCTATACCTACCTTATAATTTGTTTTTATTTCCTCCATGATAATATTGTATAAAAGCATAGTACCTGTCCCTTTCCACTCTTAAGTACTCTCAATTTTTCTCTTAGCACCACCAGAGCTAATTTCTATAATTCAAGAACATTGCCAAATGAGAGGAGCAATTGAATAAATTCTATATACCTATAAAGTATATCGTAAACGAGTGGCACTGAAACCAGATAGTTTGTTTGATAGCGCTTCAGATCCTCCTACAGTTTACAAATTTCCCATGTGAGTTGAAAAGGGACCATATGCAAAGGGACAAAATAAAGTGATGATAGAAATATTCACAACGGAGAGCTGAAAATTAAAAAATTGAAGTCAATATGACCAGGAAATGCAAATATAACTTGACACTCTCAACTTTTTAACCTACATCGTCAAATTAAAGAAAGAAAGTTACAGACTATAAAATACATGAAATCTAAAAGGATGCAAGAATCATCTACTTTATGCCAAAATATGTTGAACAGAGATGATCTTATGTTGTCGTATAGACACCTCATCTATAGGTCATACCTTCAAGTTCTTCACATTAGTGTATACTTGCTCAACCCCACGAGTGAATGTAAAATATTCTGCTGCACGCTCATACATATGCCATGGTGGAAGAAGACTAAGAAATCTGTCTCCAGGAATGGCAGGCACTATCTCACCTAGATGCATAATCTGAAATCATTACATACATAGGATAGTCAATCTTATGATAAGATATTGGATCTATTTTTGAGAGTACCCATTCGTGTAGATTCTATTAAGAACACCCACACTCAATATAATAGTTTGAATCACCACCTGATGCAGCAAATTTTTATGTGTAAGCATGACGCCTTTTGGAGTCCCAGTTGTTCCACTTGTATACACCAGTGTTGCAACATCATCTGATTTGATGGCCTCGTATCTGAAGCAATGACCTATAAATATCAATTTATAAGCTGGAATTAATTACAGTATCCACTTTTGTTACAAGAGACTTATTAACACTTTAATAATGTCTGTTTGGACAGAATTTCAAATCTAAACGATCTATTTGTTCAAAGAGTAAAAAGGAAAATACTACATTGAGCATGGTTCAAAGATTTGAAAACAATTTTGATCCTTGCATTTTTCATAGGGTATGGGACCTTGACCTAAACACATATGCCACATGGAAAAAGTAAGAATCTAGCTTAGTCTTTAGTATATGAGAAAATTCAAATATTTTATACTAGGAACATTTATAAGTCAATTGCATTATCCCCTTTTGTTACAAGATAATTATTAAGACCTCATTAATGCCTTCTTAGATGCTAGAGTGAAAATTAAACAATATATCCCACAGTTGTTTAAATAGAAAAAAATGTGAAACAACACAACATCAAATAATAGAGGACAAATATTAGAAAATAATTTTGACCCTTGTATTTGTCATAGGAGATGGGACCTTAACCTAAGAACCCATATTCCAAATGGAAAAAGTAGATTCCAATATAGTGTTTAGAGCATACGAAGTTTTAAATGTTTGGGTTGTGTTAAATTAGGAACATATGAAGGTCAATAGCACATAACATCATACAGATTACCATAAAAGTCTCTATAAATTGTAATTGTAGAGCTAAACAAGCTCTGTGCAATTGTTTCTTGATGGAATATGCCAAAGATATTTGTAGGAATTGTTCACTAGAAAAGAGCCATTTCAGTGACTTGTGAATAAAATGACAAAACAACAAAGAAACGTTAGAACCATTCCATTAGTGATGATTAAATAATTTAAATTCCAATGAAAACAAGACAATAGGGAACATTCAGAGATGATGGCTACAAACCTCAAATGGAGTTTATATTTTAAACAGTGGCCAGAGGGCACAAGAAAAAGATCAGGAAAGTTTATAAAATAAGAATTCTAATTATGAGTATGAAGCTATTAAAAAATGCCTCAGACTACATTCTTATGGCTATCTTGTCATTACACACAAGTTGAATAGCTTTTTACAAGGTTAAGTATTTGAGGCTTACAAAAATCAAACAAATTGGAGAACACAAGAAGAAAGTCCAGAAGCCAATGATTTTGAAACCAAGGAACGAAGGAGGCGCTAAGAAAATTCTTACAAACAAGAAAAGTTCTAAGAACTGTGACTCAACTTTGAGGAAAACATGTCTGAGAAGCCTCGGGATGGAATATCAAGGGCAAGATACAATGAACCATAAATTATTTAAGTTGACATTATCACAAGGCAAAATGCTGCCCCCACATGTGCATGCATATTACATAAATTTCCTAGAAAAGCTCTCAATTGTATGTTCTAGAGTTAACTCATAGTTTATAAGTCATATCAGAACTATCAATCAATGTTTGTAATAGCAGATTGAATTCCCATTCAGAAAATCTCTGCTCCATCCCTTGAACCTCCAACAATTAACAGTGGCTTGTAATAGCCATTCAGCCCCTTTTTAGTCATTTCAGGGCAAACTACCCTAATTGAATAGTTGTATTGCATACATGTTTGTTAGATCTACTTGGAAAAACATAGCTAGAATATATATTCAAAAAGAAATTTTTTTCTAGTCTAACTATGACCAAAATATGTTAACGAATCTCAAAAGTGTGACCTACAATGAGAGTGGCAAAGGGAAACTAAGGCATCTACCAATGCAAAAAAGTAATACAAGAAAATAAAACGGGTCTTTAAAGAACTGTAAATCCAACAATGGAAATTAGCTAACGAGATTACACAAATTTATGCCATTATCCATAAAACTACAGTCCATGTTAGAAAAAACAAAAGGAACTGATGCTGCAAAAGAGAATAGAAAGAATATTCATTGAGGATATGGCCGTAGAGCACTTACGACCAATTCCCCTCCCGAAACTACCTATACCACTGCCATTAGTCCCATCAACAGAAGCCATACCTTCACCAATGGTACGACCGTTAGCAATCTCATTAGTGGTGACCCCACCACCACCAGCTATGGAACCAATAATGTCAACTGCACCATCTCCAACCACACTTACAATTCCAACGGAAGGCACTACAGAATCGAAGGGCAACATGGACAAATGGTTAGACATGTTAAGGGTACCAACGGATGCCCCTCCAATGGAGTCACCAGTCTTACTTTTGGAGACTATTGGTAGGCTAGAGAAAGTTAGGATGTAGGAGACAATGATTTCTCTAGTAGTTGATACTCAATAGAGTGAGCATCCACAGTCACAACCAACTGCAAAAGCAAATCCTACTGCAGTTCCACAGGCACCTTGAGAGGCTACACACTTGCCATACACACCTGCAGGAAAGGTCGAGTTGTCATTCAATGAGGTTGATGGGATTTTTCTACAGCTAGGCCAAATCCAAATGATCTTGTTGGCACAATATAGCAATACATTAGAAAACTGCAAACAATGGCCAAGTTCATGGATACAGTGGGGAATGTTGCTTGGGCCCTTGATATTGGCCATAACCCCTTACTAGCACATGTGGCCAAGCAAATTCTCGCATTCATGTAGGTGAAATGCCAAGGAGACTTCTTCAGATGTTTCATCTCTTGAGGGTGGACATGCATAGATACACCTGAGATGGTGACTGCCTGGCACCCACCATGGCCAACAATTAGAGTTAGACATGGCCAAGCACTGGGAGCACTCCATGGCATGGAGTTGTAGCTTCTATGGAGGAATCCACCCAGTCAAGAGACAAGGCCATTTGCCAAGCCCAGAATGCTTGGAAGGAGTTGGCTGATTAAATTCAGAAGTCCCAGGACAAACTAGCCCAAGAGCACAACCAAGTTACAGCATTAGAGAAGACAATGGTTAAGAAAGAGAGCCAACTAACAGAGAAGGATAGACAATTAGTAGAGAGGACCACCCAGCTTGGCGAAAAGGACCAAAAGTTAGCAGAGAGGGATAGTAAGTTGTTGTGAAGGGACAGGATCTCAAAAACACCAAGAAGCATTTGATGGAGGCTTCTTATATGGTGACGGCAGCCTGAGAGTAAGAGTTGGTGACCAACCAATGCCTTCGATGACTTCAGCAGCAACACTCTCAGACTTTCACCTCTACGTCCTTCATACATCCAAGGACATCTTCTCACCCCTCTCAATAGATATTCTCTTCAATTTTGTTATGTCCAGCTCCCAATTTTGTCTCTATTGTCTGGAAGAAGACTTTCTTTTTTGGGGCGGTTGATGTCGTCAACAAAGGTATATGGTTGCAATCGGCTGAATAAATAATTGTTATGTTTTGTAATTGAGATGATTAGTTCCCAACTACTTGTGGGTAGGCAGTTGGCAATTGCAGTTGGCAGTTGCAGGTGGTTCATAGCCTTAACCAACCCAATACACTATTTATATGTAGTTGTTTGTAGTTGGGACATCTCTCTCTGATGTTATTGTACTTATTGCATATCTTGCACATCTGGTAATTGACAATAAAAGATACATCTTCCAAACATGTTCTAAATTCTTAATTATCCTGTACTTGTATTTTTGTTTACTTCTATAACTGCTAGAGTTAAGCAGTAAACAACGAAGATGCATTAATAGATTTCACAATAATCTTATTTGCAACAATAAAATAATAGAAATAACCTTCCAAATATTAAATTTTAGGAATGCCCACAACTAGTAATAATTTTAGAATCATTTTCACAATTAAAAGTACAATGTATCATCAAAATCTTCAATACCCAAATAGTGAAATCACATTACAATGACATATCAGACCTACCCATCAAATCTGGAATATACAAGTTTGTTTAATGCACTCAAACAACCCTCTGGGGTTCACCAAACTTGGATTCCACCTTCTAATGTCTCCTCCAAAGGCTGTGATTGGAATGTATTTGAGATTGCAGGCCCTAAATGCCTCCAAACTCTAGCCACCCACTTCACAACTCCCACTTCCTCTCATAGGTTGTATGGACAGAAAAGAATGGAAGAAATCTGCCCCAAGTCTGCAAAATGACTCTTCAATCTTCCCTTCTTGATATTCTTCAAATCAGCTTTGAAGATTTACGCTCAAAAACTGAAGTTTCAAATCACTGTGAAGCCCAATTGTGATTCTTGAGCCAAATCGCCAATAAATCCTCCAAGTTAGACCTTTCACTAACAAAGAGAATCTCCTTTGCAAGAGTTTTTGTCCTCACAAAGCAAAGGAAAGTTCAATTCAAACAATTTCTTAGTTCAATATGAAATCCAAGCATAATGCAATTGATCTCCAGAAACTGTATTAAAAAGGCCTCCTTAGGGATTCCAACATTTTAATTTTAATTAAATATTTTCTTATATCTTCCAACTTAGGTGCCCACTTCAAAAGAGCATTTTATTTAATATTTGAAAGTCACCTTATATCACCTTGAGCGCCCACTAGGTTACTTTATTAAATTAAATAAAACTAAAGTTAGATCTATAATTTACTTTTAATATTTTAATGTTATTTAAATTAATTGCTCTGGACCACATTAACTGCCACGATATCCATATCAAATGCATTTACTGACATTCCCAAAAATAGAAATTCTACCAATTGACTAGGTCAGTGTCCATCCTATCACCATGAGTCCCCAACGCTAACTCATTAGCCTATGGGAACCCGCTGAATATGCTAACTATCATCATGCTGATAGTGCTTTAAAAATGGAACATTACAGATGATGAGGATGATATCTCCCACAAAATCATTACAGCAGACCACAGTTTTCCTACTATTTGCTTATGAAAGGTATTTCGTGTTAGTTTACTTATGTTTATCCATTCTATGCCATTAATGTGATTTGGTCATATGATATTTCCTCTCAAAGTAATTGTTTTAGCAGAGTCTGTAATGGAAACTTTATATCAGATTTATGAATGTCAATAAACTCCTTTATAGCAAGTGTTGTTGTTGCTTTGACAAAATTTCATTAAAACAAAACAGGTGTTCCTACATAAAAAATGATATTTATACAAATGTTGTAATTAGAAAAACTAAATGACAAAGCAGTTGAGTATGTTGAGTATGTAACTGATACCAAATCCACAATGTAGAGAGAAACTACTCTTAAATTTTTATTTATGATATTGTTGAAACTGAGAGAATATCCATAGACTTAAACGGCAAGGACTCCATGACAATGAGCAAATTTTAGTGGAGATTAAGAAGGCTTGGTTAAAAAGCTCACAAAATGTAGAATTATTTTTCTCATAGAAGGCATTGTAAATGTCATGGCTCCCAAACTTTCGCAAGATTTGGAGTTCCCAAGCCAAATTCCGTTGCAGATTTAACAAGCCCGCTGTTATTGATATAGAAGTTCTATATTTACACAAGTCAAGGATGAATAGTTCCAAACATTGGGTGCATAATGGAACTTCAAGTGGGAAAAGTTATCAGGTAAATATGGAAAAATAAAAGAGAGAAATCAGATCATATGATGGATAAGATTAGGTGGGGGCAAAGCAAAGAGCCTAAGGGAAGAAATTTTATCTTGTAACAAATACATGCGATAACAACATGATTTTCATCATAGCCAGGAATTATTTTTAATCCATATACAATAGCAATTATTTTTTATTCATTATGATATCATTTAACAGCCATTTCAAAGGAAATTGCACTGTTCTATTCCTTTGTCAAGCCTGCAAGGTAGTTGCTGCTATGTAGCATCGTCGCTTTTTCCTGTAATCTGCATATCATGAGATCCATATTTATATATTTCATTGAATTATACAGTCTCGCCAGAATTTGATGGCTACATTTCCCATGGACAATTTCATAGATCACATACTTTTATGAACTCTATGAGAAGTACTAATTTTGATGTAATCTGATCACACAATTATATTATTATGTTTAAGAATAACATGTAGCAATGTTGATATATTCCTACATATAACTACACAACTAAGCCCAAAACTTGGGTCAGAGTCAAGGCTAACCCAGCTTGCATTAAGCCAACCAAATAATAAAGCATAACTCTATATTCAGCCCGAATAAATCCATTATACAGGTAATATAGACTTTCATCTTCGACAACACCACAAAGAATTTAGTGCATCATCCTTGTCACATATGGCAATATAAAGAGGAAAATGCATTCATATTTATTTAATTACAAATAATCAATCAGACTTGGCATTACCTGATGTGTTTGCAAGCAAACGCTTCCGGCTTTCATGACCCATATGACTGAATTCATCATAGCTGTAGAGAGCTATTGTATTTCCAACATTTGAGTCAACCATTGATTTCTCACCCCATAGGACAACAACAAACTTTAAGTTTGTGTAGGAGTTGAACTTCGGTGCAAGATTATTCAGTAGACTCGGATTATCCACAATAAGCGCAACACTATATAGTATATAGGATAAAATTAGTGAGAACTATACACCTAAAAGAATCCAAAGGAATGTTTCTCAAGATAAATAACTGTATACATCTTTCAACAAAGGATCAAGCATTTTACCACATTTCACTTAATTTGGACTATTTTATCAATGTACAAAATAGCAATGAGATATAGAGGCACGCAAATATCAAGTGTACAATTCCATGTCAGAAAATAAATCATAACAGATTAAACATATATAAAGAGGAACAAACCAAAAATGAAACACAGCAGAATTCAAAATTTTGAAATTATTCAGGTTTCTTTTGTCAGCTATACATTATCCAGCAGGTTATTGCTAATAAATTCTCAACAAAAGGTCTCCACATTCAAGGGATAAAGGAGAAAAAGAAAGCAAGTAAGAAGAAAAGGAGGAATAAAGCAGCTGAGCATGCAAGAAGAGAAAAATGGACTTGAAGAAACCTATGTTAAATTAAATTTTAATGGGGCTTCTAGAGGGAATCTAGACTTAGTGAGAGGCGGCTTTCTGCTTCATTAATTCTAGAGGAGGTATTGTTTATGACGGTTCACTTTTCTGTCATGCTCTGTCAGGATTACATCCATCACTGTCATGACCCCGGCAATAACACATTCATCCTCATCAAATAAACTCAATTTTCTGATCATACCCAGACTAACAGCGAAGGAAGAAAGCAATCTCGTTATTTATTAAGCGGTAGTCTTGTCTCATTATTTATTGACAGCAGTCTTAATCCCATTATTTATTAAACAGCAGTCTTATTATTATTTATAAAGTGGAGGTCATAATCTTAATAGAGAAGGGAACTATGACATTTATTTAACCAGTGCTATCACCTAATAATGATGATAGTAAGTGATTATGTGATTCCAAACTGCACCCATAAAATGTGATAAGCAGCAGCAAGTCAGCAATTAGAGTTAAGGATATAAGGTAGCTATCCATATCATTAAGTGAGCAATTTAAACGATAAATGGAACAATTGATATAAAGGTGGCAGTGATTAATCTACTAAAGACAATGATTAATATATAGAAGACCGTGATCATCTCAAAAGCTACGATTGATATAATTTAAAAGGCAGCAATTGATAATTCGAAAACAGTGATAGAGATTCATATAGGTCTAAAAGGAAGCAATTAGAGTTGGATAAAAGGAAGCATTTTAAGCTTACTAAGAGCAGCGATAAAGGCTAATAAAGGCAACATTTAAAGTTAATGAAGGCAGTAATCATTTCATAACAAAAGTCATGTCTCTTTGAAAGATCTCTATTCAAAGAGGTGTATCACTTCACTTTGAGATGGGAACATGAAAAGGTAATAGGAGAACAAAAAGAGATATATACCATATGGAACAGCAAACAATGTTGGCGGCAATATTGTACGAGAATAAAACTAGTTAATTAAGTTGTATTTGTCTTTGTTAGTTCGGTAACCGAGGGATGGTAGTTACGGGTGCGACGGTTGGCCCTCAAACCCCCTCAGTACCTTTATATACCTTGGAAGGTAACTTGTACGAACACACATGATTATGAATGGAATAGCATCTCTTATGTTTTATCTGATATCTATGGCATTATTATTCTGCATTGAGTGTTCTATCTGTATGTTCTAAACTGTTCACCCAGAGGGTAAACATCTGGCATCGTTGCCACAATTTATCCGAAGCACGGGAGTATACTACATGGCACACTGATAATGGGACAACCATTGGCCGAAGGGACGAGCAGTAACCCGGACGAAGAACCTGAAGAACTATTCGACGAAGAACTAGCACTCACGAAGGATTTTTCCTGCAACGTCCAGGTGGCGATTGAAACACACGTAGGAAGGGAAGCCACCGCCGAGGATGTTCCAGAGGACGCTGTGTGGAGTGCGCTTGGTGTAAGCCCGGCGGTAAATCGGTTGATGAGCAATTTGCCCAGCCTTCTGGCACAGGCATTTTTGGCTCTCCAAAGCCGCAGGGAAGAGACCTATCGGGAGAACCGATGCCAGCAAATCCTACGGGAGTTTCACAAGCGCCAAGAGGAGCGCAATGAAACCGATCGAGGGATGAATAATCCGTGAATGTGTACGAGCGGAGAAGAATAAAACAAGAACACCCCACTGTAGTGACATACATTGTATACCAGGGATGAATTAATAAAAGTGTTCTTTTCAATATGATGCCTTGTCCTATTGCATAAAGAGAATTTAGAATTAATGCCCAATCTGCTAAATAAAGACAAAAATAAGAAGGAATACATTGAGGACTCTGAAGCCGCCCAACGAGCATTAATTCTCGAGCAACAAGTAGAACGAAGAAGAAGATTTAAGAGGATTACCGAGGAAGGAAGCAGCGGAAATGGCAGCAATGGCTCTGGCAAGGGCCAAGTTTCCACACTAATAGAAACCACCAAGAAACGTTTGGGGGACCTTTCCCTAACATTGGAGGAGATCGGTGACGGGAGTACGGTAGAGCCGTATGCGCCATACAGAGGTGCTAAGACGAGGAGGAAAGACGAGAGAGAAAGCGAGGACAGAGAGGCCGAGGATACCAGTGCGACCGAAGGTGTCGGGAGGACACAAGGTCACGGTAGTAGAAGCAATGTGTTTGGGACAGGCTCATCAAACCCTGGTAGTCAGAGCAACTTGGTGGGACCCAATGGACCAAATCTCGACAGAGTACCTTCGGGAGGACAAGTGCCTGGAGGAGGAGTTCCTGGAGGGTTAAATTCGAGTTCCGGAGGGCAAACTGGGCCGCTGCCAAGAAACGTAATGGCGAATCGGCAAAAATTACCGAAGTTCACCGGAGATGGAAAAGAAGACCTTGTACGGCACTGTCGTACATGTGAGACAATCTGGTCGGCCAATGGCATGGTCGACAGGGCCGAATGGGTGGTGCAATTTCCCGCCACCCTACGAGGAGTAGTCATCGATTGGTACTCGAATGCTGACAAAACCCAACTGACAACTTGGGATGCATTGAACAAAGCCTTCAAAAAGGAGTTTCGACTCCTCAGAGATGATAATGAAATTGTAGCAGAAATCCTAAGCACCAAGCAAGGGAAAAGTGAGACCCTCCGCGGATATAGCCGACGCCTCAAGGAATTGTTGGGGAGAATGGATAATCAGCCTGGAGATGGGTTTAAGAAAAGATGGTTCGTGGAGGGCCTAAAATCATCGCTTAGAAGAAAAATGAAAATTGTACCCCCCACGTCCTATGATGATGCCTATAACCAGGCAATGGACTTGGAGAGTGAAGGGAAGACATCCAGGAAAAAGAAAGATAGATCCTCTGAAGAGGACTCCTCCGACGGAAGTAGCAGCGACGAGGGGTCGAGTAAAAAGGTGCAAGCCCTTCAAAAAGATATGCACCGCATGATGAAGGAATTCAAGAGCATGAAGGGAAGCACTAGCAAAAATGAGGAAGTGTGGTGCGCAGAATGTAAGGAGGAAGGTCACACAAAAGGCTCTTGTCCAAAAAAGGCCTTCTACGATATTTGCCAAGTGTTGGAACATTCTGCCAAAGAATGTCCCTACAACATGAAGACATGCGAGAACCAAGTGCTCTTCACCCAGGAGCAGCGATCACCGACAGCAGGCACATCACAGCCCCAAGCCACCACCACGGCATCATCTAGCGGTTACAGAGGTAACCGAAGGGGAGGAAGAGGCAACAATAATAATAGCAATAATCGGAGTCGAATACAGTATGATGCCAAGGGACGGCCGATGATTCAATGTCAGGCATGCAACCAGTGGGGACACTTTGCGCGGGACTCCCAGAAAGAGGAGGCATCACAACACTTGTGTAGATGGTGTGGTCTTGGGAGACCACGATGAGATAAATTGCCCCAAGCCAAGGGTTAACCTCCTCAACATTGAGAAGACTGGTGAGAAAGAAGTACTGGCAATCACCCGCGCTCAGACCAAAAAGGCCACTTATCCGAACCCCCGTACAGAGAAGGAGAGATTACGGGAACCAAAGGGGAAACTGGAGTTGTGGCAGCTAGGGTCATGAAAACCGTGCTTTCTGGGACAGCAAACTGCTGGTCTGACGAGTTGGGCTCACTGGGGTCTGCAACCCTGCGATAACTTTTACGCCTATAGAAATGAAATCCAGCGAATCTTTCTCGTTCTGGGCTAGACTTCGGGACTCTTTCGAATCTCTCCAAAGAGAAGGATCCAATTCGTTCCAACTTGCCCTCCTTCTAGCGCCAATTCTGTTGACGTGTCTGAAATCGCATTACTATGACTCCATCCGGCCAACGCAGAATAGAATACTAAGAATCCTATCCTCTTGAAATAAGGAAATCCCTAGTGCCGTTTTTAATTGATCAATGGGGATTACCTCAATGTTTCGGTTGTCAAGTCTTAACTGCAGGATAGCTTAGTAGTTTGATGTGTTTTGCTGGAAACACAAAGGGGACTTAAGGTTAGACGAACGGCTTCGAGCGAGTTCCCTAAAGTTTAACAATCCTATATCATCTGATTTCACCTGGATTGATATTATCTCAACTTGATTGTATGGTTTCTTCTTGATAAAAAAAAGAGAAAAGGGAAAGGGGAAAAGAGATAGAGAATATCTAATTAATTTATTTAAGATAACATATTCAGGAAAACAGACAGAAACCTCAAAAAACCAGATTTAACATTATCAGCTAATAAAGCACAATGTTGTAAAATCTAGTGCAATCTTCAAAGGGAGCTGAATTTTCATGCTACTAAACATATATGTGGGACTTGACATCCATTCACTTGATGTTTAACAACCGAACTAAGCACACAAATTGGTTCAGATTAACCATGCAGGGGGAGTGACAATCAACCAATTCTTAATGGTATGAACACCAAGGTTTTTATCAAATATTATCCTAAAAATACTATCTGAAAACAAAAGGCATAACAAGAATATTAAATGGTGAAGAAGGAGACCATGCACTCACAAAGAAATGAAACAGCTTTAATTTCCATTAATTCTGCATGAATTTCGCCAGAGTTTCAGCAACAATCTTAGACTTCTTACAAAAATAAGGGAAAACCAACCCCTTTAAATAGAGTTTCAAAACTCAGATGAATGGCCAAGATTAAAACAAAACAAGTGGCCCAGATTCATAAATACAACATAGTACCCATGCCCATAAATAGGAGGCAAAATATCAACAACCACCAAAGGAGGAAAAAGTAACTACCTAAAAAGGCAATTAATAACTACCAAAAAGCAGCTCAAAAAGTGCACATGCACGGAGCTCAAAATTTACAATTGACTTGGCAGTTAGAAATGAACTTTATGGCCAAAAAGTGTTTTTTTAGAAATTAAAAGAATTTTGCATTTTATGAAGGTGTTTACCTCACTGGGTAAACAGGAAGAATACAGAAATCGCACAGCAATGCACAATGCAAATACAAAGGAAGTACCAGAATAAGCTTTCCATTAATGTCAAAAGATGTTCATATTATAATTTGTCGTCCACATTACATCTAACACGACTAACATGATCCCACTTCAAAGAAAAGGTACACAATATATAATACCCGAAGGGGTGCGACACAACCGTCGCGACTCCAACTACCTACCCGTCGGCCAACTAACTGACCGCCGTAGCTCATTATTACCGACGACAACATAAACATAATATAACAACATAACATAATGATTATTCCCGTCAACATCATCCCCCCCAAGAAAAGAAGTCGACTCCGACGACTTATTACAAAATAGAGATGAACGGCAGGAACTACTGACGCCAGTCGGGCCCGAATCTTATACACTCGCTGCGTCCTCGCCTGAAAACCCTTTTCTGCTACCATCCGATGCTCAAGTGCGGAATTCACCAATATTGCTTCCTTTGCCATCACAGTCCTCCTGTGCTTAACCCAAACTTGGCTGCAAAACACGTTTTTCAGTCTCAGCTTCCACCAACTGCTACTCAAATGATACTATCTCTCTAGCCAATTTGTCCTCGATAGCCACCCGTGCTGCTCTCCCGGCATCCAACTCCTGGGTACGCTGAACTAAGTCTCACACGACTATTGCCTCCAACTTGGTGGTCAACTCCTCCCGAGCCCTCTGTGCATCCACCAAGGCAACCTCACGTCCAACCGAGACATACTCCGAGTTCCTCAAAGCGTACCAGTCATGCCTGGAGGTGGCCACAATCCGCTGGCACAAATGCTAGGAGACACCTCAAATCCTCCATCACACTCCCCAAAGGCTAAAAACTGAACTGAATAACTCCCTGGTGTCATACAACTGCGCGGACTTGCAATGCCTTCCCTCAAACTCTGTTTGTTCCCAACCTCCAAATCCGTCTCCCTCTACGGCTTATGGCTTCCCCGCCAATGCTTAGCTGCAGGCTTCTTTCTCACAATACGGACAACCACAACACTTCCCATGGTCTTCTGTAGCTCAAAATAAATTGGGGGTCTGGGGGCAACGCCCCCAGCAGGGTCGAGGGGCAGCACCCCTCGCGGGGTCTGGGGCAGCGCCCCAGCGGGGTCAAGGGGCAGCGCCCCCGCGGGGTCGAGGGGCAGCGCCCCTCGTGGGGTCCTGGGGCAGCGCCCCAAGTGCGCTCCCGCCGCCAACACCAATTTACAACCTTCAGAACCCCACGAAAGTCCATGGCGCGCATCATTTCTGTGATATTTTATGATGTCAAAACCCTTCTTCTACACTCCAATATTTTCAGTGTCTAGGCTCCAAATGTCATCGAATCATTTTTCAATCCGTCGTCGTCGTTTTTTTTTTTGTTTTTTTTTAGCACTGTAATTTCCCCGATGGCATCCCGGCCATACAACCTCCCTATACGGTCAACAACAGCACTAGCACCTCCAATCGTGCGGTCGACACCCTTCTTATCGTACGGACACACCTCCGGTCAACAACAGCACTGGCACCTCCAATCGTGCGGCTGCTTGGTCTACCTGTGGCGGTCATTTTGCCCTTACGTGGCTGTGTGGATTGTGCGGGCTTGGTCTCTTTTTTTCTTTTTCCTTTTGCGGCTGCTGCGCGTTGGTGTGCATAACCCTTGTTGTGCGTGTTGATTGTGCGGTGCGTCCCTTTCCCTGGCTGGTGATGTGCCTTTGACGGTGTGCGGGGTCTTTTCCTTTACCCTTCGCGCCTCGCGGTGTCCGGTGTTGTGCGGTGTGCGGCGTGGTGGCTTCTTCGTGCGGCGTGGTGACTTCCTCGTGGGGCGTGGTGGCTTCCTCCTATCCTCGGTGTGCGGCGTTCCTTTTTTTTTTTCCTTGCGCGACGTTTTATCCTTGCGCAGCGATGTCTTCGTGCGGCGTTTTATCCGTTTTGAGCGGCCTTCGGTGGCTCCCACCGCACGATGGTGTCACCGTCGGTGATTCCACCGCACGGTGGGGCCACCGTCGGTGGTTCCACCGCCCGATGGCTCCACCGTCGGTGGTCCCACCGCACGATGGTTCCACCGTCGGTGGTCCCACCGCACGGTGGTTCCATCATACGGTGATGCCACCTTCGGTGGGCCCACTGTACGGTGGCCACTTTCTCTTCCCCACCGTGCGGTGGCCTGTTTTTTTCTCCTTTTTTTTTCTTTTTCTTTTTTTTTGACCGTACGGTCACTGTCGTACGATCGTGCGATTTTTTTTTTCTCTTTTTTTTTTATTTTTTTTTTTAAGTTGTCTAGAGAGTCTTCGGCTCGGGTCCCCTGTCTCTGGGATCGCTCTTCATCCTTCTCGGTTGTCCTCGCCCAAAAGTCTCCTGCTTTTGTCCCGTGCCTCTCGAGTCGCTTGCCCGGCCTCTTAGGTCCCCTTCCATCCTCTCGGGTCCCCCTCCGGGCTCTCGGGTGTCCGTCCGGCCTCTCGAGTCCCCTGCGCGCTTCGCGTGGTAGGGTTTCAATTTGTACCCGTTGGTGGCAAGTCTATTTTCAATGGCCATAGGAAGACCTGGAACCACAAATTCTACAGGGACCACGATCTCCTTCCCGTACATAAGAAGAAGAAGAATAATAAAGATTTTGAAGACTGCGGTCTTCCATACAGGGTTCCAATCGTTGCCAACACTCTTTGGATTATTTACGTCGCCAGGGTTTGGGGCGTCTCCCTTCCAATTTTCTTTGTATTCCGGCAGGTACACCTCTGTTGGTTGCTCTGGTTCCTCTACTTCGACGCTTAATACGTTACAGGAGGGTGAGAACATCTCATAGTCCTCCTGCTGCCAATGGAACAATTCATTTAGTGAATCTGTGTCATCCTCCGAACAGCAACCTCCGATTTTTAATATGCCTTCGGCATCTGGGTCCATCCCCTCTCTCCCTTCGTCTCGTGGGTCATTTTCCCTCTCGGATTCAGATCCCGAGGAAGAGGCAAGTTCCTCGCTCACCAACTGCGTCCGGAGATCAATAGTGAATTTCTTGCCTCCGCTCTCCATCGAGAGTGTATTTCGTTTCCAGTTGTGGTTTGCTTTCGCTGCCACTAACCATCCTCTTCCAAGTATGGCGTCATACCCTTTTTGTTTCAATGGAATGACCATGAAGTCGAGTACAAAAGGTTGTGCACCCACGGTGACTTGCTGTGCCATCAACATGCCGAGGGGTTTAATCCCGTGCTGGTCTGCACCTAGCAGATTAAACGTAGGTGGCCACAGAGTGGGCTTTCCTAGCTTTTTCCATGTGTTCTCCAGAAGGACATTTACTTCGAAACCGCCGTCTACTATAGTATCCGTCAGGATGGTGCCCAGGATGCCCATCTCCACCACGGCTGGGTGTCGACCATTGTTGACGGTAAGTACAACTGGATTTGTTGCTGAGCTTCCTAGTATGGGAGCGTCCATGTCTCTCGGTTTGGGTTTATCAACCTTTGCGCCCAACAGCACTGTCCCCAATTGTGGTATGGTGTGTAGGAGGTCTTCCAGTTTCACAGGTACCTCCATTTGGAGCATCTGCCATACAATGTTCCTCTCCGCGTCTGTGCAGTAGGGTCCAGATGGGTCGTGTGTCTCTCCCCGTTGGGCTTTCATGGCCCTTTCTATTTCCTCCCTTGCCTCCGTCATTCTCTGCTTCTCCGTGCAGGGATGGGGGTATCGGGCTTCCTTTGCCTGCCCTCGGGTAAGAGCAAGGATGGCTTCTTTACCCCGTGTGTTGCCTTCGATATCAATCAGATTGGCCCCTACGCCAGACTTCGGACAATCGGCATCTTCATGGTCACCGGGGCCACACCACCGACATAGCTTTTGAGCGGTGTCATTGTTATTACACTCTCGTGCGTAATGACCCCATTGATTGCAAGCCCTTCATTGAATCATCAGGCGTCCCTTCGCATCGTATTGGACCCTGTTTCTGGTGGAATTATTATTATTCCCCTGTCCGCCTCGTCGATTTCCTCGGTAGCCTCCGAAAGATGCATTATTGTTTGAATCCGATGTGGAGGACTGCTCGTGCAAAGAGCACTTGCTGGTTACGTGCCTTCAGATTGTATGGGCATTCCTTTGTAGAATGTCCCATGATCTGGCAGATGTCACAGAATGCCTTCTTGGGACAGGCACCCTTTGTGTGGCCGCTCTCCTTACAATCCGTGCACCACAGTTCATCATCCTTGCTTGTGGCCCCCTTCATTGTCTTAAACTCTTTTAACATCCGTTCCATATCCTTCTGAAGGGCCGTGACTTTCTTCTTCGGCTTCTCATCACTGCTACTCTCTTCTTTCGACGTATCATCTTCAGAGGATGACGAAGATCTATTCTTCTTCTTTTTGGCCGTCTTATTTTCACTTTCCAAGTCCATGGCCCGATTGTATGCATCCTCGTAGGATGTCGGAGGCACAATTTTCATCTTTCGTCGTAGCTTAGGGTTCAGACCCTCGACAAACCACCGCTTCTTTAAGCCATCAGTCGGTTGGCTTTCCATCTTTCCGACTAATTCCTTTAGCCGACGGCCATATGCCCGTACGGTCTCCTTCTTTCCTTGCTTTGTTCCATAGATTTCCGAGACTATCTCATTATCATCTCGGAGAAGCCGAAATTCCTTCTCGAATGCTTTCTTCAATTCATCCCACGTAGTTACCCCGGTTTTATCCAAGTCTGAATACCAGTCAATAGCCACTCCTCTCAGTGTGGCGGGGAACTGCTTCATCCATTCATCCTGGTCAGTCACCCCGTTGGCTGTCTAGATGGTTTTGCAGGTACGGCAATGCCGTGCGGGATCATCTTTGCTATCCCCGTTGAATTTGGGCAACTTCTGTTTGCTCGCCATTGATGGAAGTCGTCCACTGGTTGTGGCTGTGTCTACCCTCCGGCGCTGCTCCCTCCGATGCCGCTGATGTCTCCTGTGGTGGTGACCGAAGGTACGGTGTTCTGCCTTGTACCTACCGTGCGGTTAGCTTCCCCTTCGTCGTTACCCGTGCCCGGCTCCCTTCGGTGATCCTCCCTTTGTGGCGTGAGATATAAGTCTATGAACCGATTTCGAGTCTCTTCAACTAGTTCTCTCCGTAACCTAGTTTCCTCCAGAAACTCTTCGAGGCTTCTCGCTCTACAGTAGTCTGGCGACGCGTAGAAATTCCCCTCGGCTTCTGCACCTTCCGTGACACCTCCTTGGTACCCTTCGGGCAACCCTTCGGCAGGTCGTCCTTCGGCAAGTTGCCTCAGCCTCCGTCTACGTTCTACACGTCGTTCCAGAATCAAAGCCTTCTGCGCAGCCTCCCACTCGTCGGTTTCTAATTTCTTATTTCTGTCTTTATTCAATAAATTGGGCATTAATTGTGGTACAATTTCATGTTTCACAACACATAAACCAAAACACAACACGTCTTTATTAATTCATTCTTTTGTATACAATCAACATAATTCTTCTGCTTCTAACAGTGTTCTTTCTCCCTTCACAATTTAAGGATTATTTGTCCTTCGTCGATCGTCCGTCATCCTGGCGCTCATGAAATTCTCGTAAGATTTGTTGTCGTCGGTTCTCACGGTAGGTGTCTTCTCTGCAGTTTTGAAGAGCCAAAAATGCTTGAGCCAGAAGGTTAGGCAATTTGCTCATCAACCGATTCACCGTCGGGCTTACACCAAGCGCGCTCCACACAGCATCCTCTGGAACAGCCTCAATGGTGGCTTCCCTCCGTACGTGTGTTTCGATGGCCGCCTGAAGGATGCAAGCGAAATCTTTTGTGAGTGCTCGTTCTCCTTCGAACAGTTCTTGGTGATCTTCGTCAGGGTTACTCCTCGTCCCCTCGGGCAATGGTTGTCCCATTATCCCTGTGCCATTTAGTATATTCCCGTCCCTCCGAAATAATTTCGGCAACGGCGCCAAATGTTTACCTCACTGGGTAAACAGGAAGAATACAGAAATCGCACAGCAATGCACAATGCAAATACAAAGGAAGTACAAGAATAAGCTTTCCATTAATGTCAAAAGATGTTCATATTATAATCTGTCATCCACATTACATCTAACACGACTAACATGATCCCACTTCGAAGAAAAGGTACACAATATATAATACCCGAAGGGGTGCGACACAACCGTCGCGACTCCAACTACCTACCCGTCGGCCAACTAACTGACCGCCATAACTCATTATTACCGACGACAACATAAACATAATATAACAACATAACATAATGATTATTCCCGTCAACAGAAGGCACTTTTTCCTTTTCTGCTGTAGACCCCTTTTCTAGAAATTTATCCTCAGCGTACAAATATTCCTTCCAAAGGTCCTGACCTGCTGCACGTCCTGCTCGAACATAGTCTTGAAATCTGATGCATAGCTGGAACAGCACCATGAACTGAGGCATAGGAGGATGGCGTATTTTATATTGCATGCCCTCCAAATGACGATCTACATGCTTTAACCCATCCTTCCAGTCGGACCGATGAGCTTCAAAACACAAAATGTTTGAATGCAATCCACTAGCAAACTCCAGGTCCTCCGTGGAGTAGGCGACCTTATCCATTCTCAATCTATCCTCCCAGTCCGGCTGCACTAGGTCATCAGACAAACTATTTTTCCAGCCCAGAACCATTGATCGGAGGATCCTTCCACCAAGGTCCTTCATGTCCTTCAATATTTCCTCGCATTCTACCTGCTCTTTATTAATGGTATCTTTTGTTTCATTCTTCATGGTGGCGGTCCAGTACCATTCTTTAAAGACGTTGATGTCATAAGGATCCAGGATGGCGGACAATGTAGGTGTACTGTCCCCTAATAAATTCTAGTTTAAGTTCAACTAGAATATTATATTAATTATTTTATATTAATTATCCATTTCATTAATATAAATTAATTAATAAGGAAATAAATTATTCTCAGGTTAATTATTTTATATTAGTATTTCTTCACTAATATAAACTAATTAATAAGCCAATAAACTATTGTTTATTTTTGAAATGGAATAAGTTTCGGGTTGGTTTCCAAACAGTTTCGGGACAGAACGGATTCCTTTCTAAACATTTTTAAATGGAGGCACTATTGAAAATGTGGGCAGCGGAAAATATCATTAGATTTAATAACTGGAAGAGAGTTCATATTCATCTTTGTAGTTTCCGATAAGAAATACAGAGTATTCCTTTCGTCAATAATAATTGGCCTATTGGGATTTTCCTATTGCTATTATATCCATGGCGGAATTGAAGCAAGAGGAAGGATGCAATTAAAACAGAACGGTGTGATGAAATTTCCAGAAATTCAAAGATTCAATATCTTTATGTTTTATTAGCAATCTTTTGCTTGACCTGTGACAGTGTTTCCGGAAAGAGCAGTTTCAATATAATAATTTGAGTCAACACTGAATTGCCAATTTGGCTGTGAATGCTTCAGGTGCACAAATATTAAAATCTTTACCAGTTGCAAACTGCATATTCATTTCCTTTCATTTGCAGAATTAGGAACATTATTTGAAATGATCAATAATCATTCCCCTATTATATCGAACAAGTATAAATTTGTTGTGAATTAAGCAAGAGGAAGGATGCAATTAAAATAGAACGGTGTGATGAAATTTCCAGAAATTCAAAGATTCAATATCTTTATGTTTTATTAGCAATCTTTTGCTTGACGTGTGATATTTCTTTTCCTTGCAAATAAATTCAGTTAAGGAATTTTACAGTGGTTTCAGAGCTTTTGAATCTTGCCAGCATGTAGGGTGTTTTTTTTTTTTTTAGTTGAAAATTCATGAAAAATCTATGCACAGCTGAGTATGCACCAGGAAAATTATAATTTTTGAAATACTAGGGCCCAACAAAACAGATATCAAAACTTTCCTTTAGCACAAAGTAGTTCTTCTATTCAATTTGAAATTGAGAACATCCATACTGAAACTGACGAAGAGATTATTTTTTCAACAAACAATATGGGGGAACCTGAAAACAATAGGGATCTCATAGCAACTTTAATCAAAAGTCAACAAGATATGCAGGACAATGTCAACAGAATGACTAATTTAATGACCCAATTTATGGCACAAAATAATAATCAACATCAAAATGTTGGGGTAAATAATGGGGGTAGAGATGAGCATTTTGTTAATAATAATCAGCCGGAAAGAACAAGAACAACCAGACCCTTTATGCCAACCTTCACTGCTAGGAATGTGCAACCAGAAAATGAACCAACAATTAGAGAATTAAAGGTTGAGATACACCATGATTGGTTATTATCAAGGGATGATTTTAGATCAACAATGACATTTAGAGAATACTTGAATGTCAGAATGAAACATAGGCCAAGAAGACAACGAGGGAATAACAATGAATTACAGAGGAAAATTGGTAAGATGTCTATTCCTTACTTTGATGGGTCAGGGAAAACCACAGCCAAGGCATGGGTGCAAAAACTTAACACTTATTTTCAATTAAATCCTATGTTGGAAGATGAAGCAATTAAATATGCAGCATTACATCTTGATTGTGTAGTACATGAATGGTGGCACCATGGGCAAGTAACTTTGGGTCATAATCAGATTATTACATATGTTGAATTCACTGAGAAACTTATTGACAGATTTGATTCTAAAGATCCTGAACTTCATCTAAAAGATTTAACTCAGCTTAAGCAAACTGGAACTGTTGAGCAATATATTTCTGAATTTGAAAAGTTGGCAGTTTTAGTAACTGAAATTTTAGAGAGACATAAAATTGTTATATTCATAGATGGATTGTCCGATTCACTCAAAGGATGGGTTAAATCCTTAAATCCTCCAACATTACAGACAGCTATTAAAAGAGCAAGGGAATTGGAACCTTCTTCAAAAGGGAAAACTTTTAATAAAGGACCACCACTTAAGCTAGACAAACAACCCTTTAACAAGGAAAATTTCCCCAATAACAGGTTAGATAAAGAAGAAAGGGAAGAACTCAGAAAAAAAAAAACTATGTTTCAGTTGTAGAGAATCATGGGCCCATGGCAGCCAGGACATAGATATCTGGGAAAGGGGAAAATTCATTACATTGAGGTTATGTCACATAGTGACGATGAAGAGAATGTTGAACCTAACACAGAATCAGAGACAGTAAAACATGGTGAAGGGGTAATAGCATCTATGACAGGAACACCACATTATAATATTTTCAGAGTTAGAGGAGTCTTGAATGGGCAGCGTGTGGTTGTTATGCTTGATAGTGGTTCTACTCATAATTTTATAGATGCAGCTCTTGTGGAAAAGCGTGGTTTGCAAACTGAAAAACATGAGGGTTTTGATGTTAGAGTAGCAGGTGGAACTAATTTATCCAGTACTCATAAAGTTCCTAAATTGAGTATTACTCTTGGTAATTATACTGTTACTGATGATTTTTATGTGATTGATTTGGCTGACACTAATGTTGTTCTGGGTATTCAATGGATGGAAACATTAGATGAGTACACTCAGAGTTTTAAAAGTTTGGAATTTTCTTTTAAAATTGATGATAAGAAAGTAGTACTTCGTGGAATGTCTAACGGTGGTCCCAAGATCATTAGTGTTAAAAGAATGGAGGCTATATTCAGACATGGAGATGTGGCATGGTCAGCACAATGTTTAATCTCTAACAAGGTATCAGGATTTGAATCTAAATCTTATCAAGATGATTTGTTAAAAGTATTACATTCACATCATTTGGCTTTCAATGATATTCCTCCAGGAGCCCCACCTGATAGAGGATTTGAACATACCATTGAATTAGACGAAGGTGCCAAACCAGTTATCACAACTCCTTACAGACATCCTAAAACATTCAGGGATGAAATAGAAAAGGCAATTAAGGAATTGTTGGATATGGGGCATATCAAGCCTAGTTCTAGTCCTTTTTGCATCATCAATAGTACTGGTCAAAAAGAAGGATGGAACTCTTCATATGTGTATTGATTATCGGGCTCTTAACAAGAAGACAATCAAAAACAAGTATCCAATTCCTCGTATTGATGAGTTGTTAGATGAATAAAATGGTGCTGTCTATTTTTCTAAAATTGATTTGAGGTTAGGATATCATCAGATTAAGTTAAGAGATCAAGATATTCAGAAAACTGCTTTTCGTTGTCATTATGGTCATTATGAATTTTTGGTTATGCCGTTCGGTTTAATAAATGCTCCGGCAACATTTCAATCTTGTATGAATCATATCTTTAACAAACAGTTGAGGAAATTTTGCTAGTTTTCTTTGATGATATATTGATTTACAGCAAAACTTGGGAAGATCACTTGAAACATATTGATATAGTTCTTGGTATTATGGAATCTCAATCACTTTATGCAAAGGCTTCTAAATGTGAATTTGGAATGACACAAATTTTGTATTTAGGGCATATGATCAGTGCTACAGGTGTACAGGTTAATCAAGAAAAGATAAGAGCCATTCTGGATTGGCCACCGCCACGAAATCTTACAGATTTATGAGGATTCTTTGGATTATGTAGTTATTACAGGAGATTTGTCAGAGGCTTTTGAGAAACTTAAAGAGGTAATGAGTTGTTGCCCAGTACTTGCACTTCTAGATTTTAATCAGCCTTTTGTCTTAGAATGTGATGCATCTGGTGAGGGAATAGGAGCAGTCTTAATGCAAAATAAACATCCTATAGCTCATGAAAGCAGGAAACTTAGTAACCTTGAGAAATTGTATTATATTTATGACAAAGAAATGTTGGCAATCATGCACGCATTGGCAAAATTTAGACAATATTTGGTTGGTGGCAAATTTGTAGTAAGAACTGACCATAACAGTTTGAGATATTTCTTGGGACAGAAAGACTTGAATGACAGGCAGCAAAAATGGATCAGTAAGATCCAAGCTTATGAATTTGAAATTGAATATGTGAAAGGTAAAAACAATGTTGTCGCAGATGCATTATCTAGAAGGCTTGAAATAAATGCATTATCTGTAGTAACAGCTGATTGGAAATCTTTATTGCTGGTTGAATATTCTAAGGATTCTTTTGCATGTGATTTGCTAGATGGTAATATACAAGATGATAAATATAAGGTTGTAAATGATGTTATCTATTACAAGGGCAGGATTTATTTGATTCCATGTTCGAAGTTGAAAGAGAAAATCCTCCAATCAGTGCATGATATTCCTTTAGCAGGGCACCCTGGATACTTTAAAACTTATCGACAGCTAAGAGAAAGGTTCACATGGAAAGGATTAAAAAATGATGTCCTTCGTTATGTCAAAGAATGCACCACTTGCCAGCAAAATAAAGCAGAGCATACTTATCCTGCAGGTTTATTACAGCCGCTACCTATACCAGAACAGAAATGGGAAAGTATATCAATGGATTTCATCACAGGTTTACCGAGGTTCCAAGGTAAAGATTGTATTTTTGTTGTCGTTGATAGATTAACTAAATTTGCACACTTCTTTCCTATCACTATAGAATTCATAATTGTTCAGATCGCAGATTTATTCTTTAGAGAGATATTCTGTTTACATGGTTTACCGAAGAATATAATCAGTGATCGAGATAGTAGATTTTTTAGTATATTTTGGGGGGAGCTTTTCAGATTGACAGGTATAGAGTTGAACCACAGCACCAGTTATCATCCGCAAACTGATGGACAGACGGAAATAGTGAACAAGTGGATAGAAGGTTACCTTCGTAACTATGTAGCAGGACATCAGAAAGCTTGCGTTCGTTGGTTATATTTGGGTGAATATTGTTATAATACTACATTCCATATGTCAATTGGCATGACTCCTTTCAAAGCATTATATGGCTATGATGTACTCTCTTTTCTTGACCTTGCTTTTGATCAAAGTAATGTTCCTAAATCTCGTGATTGGCTTCAGGAAAGCCAAGATATTCTGACAGCACTTAAGGAAAATTTGCAATGTGCACAGAATCAACAAAAAATTTATGCAGATAAAAAGCAAGTTGAACGCCACTTTGATGTTGGAGATTTGGTGTAGCTCAAGTTACAGCCATATCGATAGTCATCTCTCAAGTGTAGTGGGGCTGAGAAATTGAAACCCCAGTTTTATGGACCATATCCTGTTGTTCGACAAGTTGGAGCAGTTGCATATGAACTAGCTTTGCCAATGAATAGCAAGATACACAATGTATTTCACGTATCTTGTCTCAAAAAAGCTTTGGGTCAGCAGGTGACAGTTTCTGAGGATTTACCGCCAATGGATGAAGACAGTAAGTTAGAGATGATACTTGAAGTTATTCTGGATACTAGAGACAAGCACTTGCGAAACAGGACAATCCGAGAATACCTTATCAAATGAAAAAATTTGCCTCATGACGACGCTACATGGGAGAATGCAAATGTTCTTGAGCATTCAAATTTACAGTTGCTTGTGGGCAAGCAAAAATGAGGCAGGGGAGACTGTAATGTCCCCTAATAAATACTAGTTTAAGTTCAACTAGAATATTATATTAATTATTTTATATTAATTATCCATTTCATTAATATAAATTAATTAATAATTAAATAAATTATTCTCAGGTTAATTATTTTATATTAGTATTTCTTCACTAATATAAACTAATAAATAAGCCAATAAACTATTCTTTATTTTTGAAATGGAATAAGTTTCGGGTTGGTTTCCAAACAGTTTCGGGACGGAACGGATTCCTTTCTAAATTCATTTTTAAATGGAGGCACTGTTGGAAATGTGGGCAGCGGAAAATATCATTAGATTTAATAATTGGAAGAGAGTTCATATTCATCTCTGTAGTTTCCGATAAGAAATACAGAGTATTCCTTTCGTCAATAATAATTGGCCTATTGGGATTTCCCTATTGCTATTATATCCATGGCAGAATCGAAGCAAGAGGAAGGATGCAATTAAAACAGAACGGTGTGATGAAATTTCCAGAAATTCAAAGATTCAATATCTTTATGTTTTATTAGCAATCTTTTGCTTGACCTGTGACAGTGTTTCCGGAAAGAGCAATTTCAGTATAATAATTTGAGTCAACACCGAATTGCCAATTTGGCTGTGAATGCTTCAGGTGCACAAATGTTAAAATCTTTACCAGTTGTAAACTGCATATTCATTTCCTTTCATTTGCAAAATTAGGAACATTATTTGAAATTATCAATAATCATTCCCCTATTATATCGAACAAGTATAAATTTGTTGTGAATTAAGCAAGAGGAAGGATGCAATTAAAATAGAACGGTGTGATGAAATTTCCAAAAATTCAAAGATTCAATATCTTTATGTTTTATTAGCAATCTTTTGCTTGACCTGTGATATTTCTTTTCCTTGCAAATAAATTCAGTTAAGGAATTTTACAGTAGGAATCTGCGCATGAGTCCAGAAAAGAGCCCTCATGAGGGGAAGCATAGTAGCAACGACCTCATGAACCCTGAGGCATTCCCTCTTTAGCTCGAACAATTTGACCAAAATGGTCTCTCGGTGGTGGGCCATTTCCTTTACATCTTCAATGATCAGCTCTCCCCTTTCCTTAATGTCTCGAATCCATTCCTTGACAGCCCTGGCGGTATCCCGTACTCCTTCAAACTCTGTTGTAGTCCTTTGCGCCAATGCTAATGGGGGAACATGGGATTCGGGGTCATGATGCAACGATTTCAGCAGGTGATCAATGTACCCCTTGGCCTGCTCAGCACGAACTCGGTACATGTTTCTCTCAGCAGTTATCTCGTCGAGTTGCCTAAGCATATTTTGCACAGAGTCCTTGAACTCCTCCCTTTCTTGTTCTTTGGTGGCTCGCCCCATCGGGACGGTTGTAATGCTATAATCGGCCAATGCAATTTGATCTGCTGGATTATCGACAGGCGGGGTAGCGATATGGATGGTGCGGTTCCTCTGCTCATCCGTGGTGATCCGGGAGTAGATCTTAGGCTTTTTCTTCCCTTTGGACTTTGTTTCCCCTATGCGAGAGAAAATATCCTCCAAGTCGATAGGTGGCTTGGTGGCTGCCTTCCGCTGTGCACTAGCAACTAACCAGTCTTCAGGTATGATTTGCCCAGATGTTATGGTCAAATTTCCACTCTGCTCCTTAGAGGTTTCAGCTGGTTCATTGCATATCTACAATTGATCTGTCATAGGAGGAGCAGAGGTAGTATCCAGCCCTTTGCTTATAGCTGAGTTCTCCCCTACCTCACTGAACAACTGTCGGGTATCCCCATGTGATGGTTGCTCCTCAGTTCTGTCGAGCTCGTGGGTCTCATCCGCCTTTCCTTCTCCTTCGACGGTGGTGTCATCTTTGCCAGTACTATGCAATTGTAATTCATGCCGACTCCCCTAGGTGAGTTCATGTACATCAGCCTCTCGATTCGACAGAATTTCTCCTTCCTCAACTTGGTTTTCAAATTCACTAGAATCAATGATCCTCACCTCTGTATTTAGTTCGTTTTGTGCCAGAGGATTATCAGCCTTGAATGCATCAACATCGCTCTCGGAGGGCGGAGCAAGTATATAATCAAGTTCAACTACATCATCATCGGAACTGGGGTGCTTGGATGATGAAGTGACTTCTGGCCTTCTAATAGGGATCTTCTCCCTTCTAGTCCTTTTTGACATCCGAGCCCCTCTATTAGCTCTGGCTTTCTTCCTTTTTTCGGGTTTCTCAACCTCTTCCTTTGGTGCACTTGAGGTTCCCTCATCTTCCGAGGACTAAGAATCGAGACTACCCATCATATGGTATATGAATTGAATTCCCCCATGGGTTAGTCTCTCAATCTGCTAGTGTAACCAATGATCGGTGTACCTCCCTGGAGCTGCCATAACTGCCTCAAAATCAGTAATTGGATCCTGAGACCAATCAATGCCCGGCAAGAGGTGCCTTGCGACCTCAAACTCCCGAACCTGCAAGCAATTGCCAAAATCTGTCACTTGATTCAGGACCCGACGGTATTCATAAAGTCACATTTGCTGCACACTTAACCTTGAATATTCACGCCGTTGGACCTCATAGTCATCAGAACTTCTTCCAATAGTCTTCAATTGATTCCTTTGCTCTACCATAGGCTCTTTTTGCCAAATTGTCATGATCAAAACATTGCCTTGGGAAATGTTCGTGTAGGCCATAAGATGCTAATTCAGCAAGTGACTCATCGGCATGTGCTGAATTTTTTAAATGCACATCGAGGTTACCCAAAATCATAGGGAAGGTGAATCCGGACTGCTTCTTGTCTCTGAGTAAGCTGCCCGCTGGATGTGCTTGTCTTGCAACTTCCAGAAGAATTACTTTGTCTATTGGATAGCGTGGAAGTCGGAACGGAGCTCCCTCAAAGCCGGCTATCCGGATATAGGAGAACCTAGGGAATTGAATAAACCAGGCGTCGTACCTTTGTACCAAAATGGTAGCCTGCTCTGAGAGCCTTATGTGCAATCCCCCTTGCATCAGCCTGACTAGGCGCATTGTGAAGGCGTCATTGACACGCTCATATTGACCAATTGCATAAGCAAGGTTGTTCTTTTCCCTTTGAGCTATGTCATAGTAATGTAGTTGAGGATAGCAGTCATACACCTTTACCTGATTGGGCCCGTTCCCGATTTCACCCTTCTTGATCAACCCTGTCAGTGGTTGGTGTCGAGCGAACATATAAACTAGGTAAGAGGTCATGGTGAAGTGCTTCTTCTCTTCAAGTTCGACCAACTGGGTATGGATATTATCACTGATGATCTGGGCCCAGTCGAACTTGGATTTCCCGGCAAAGACCTGCTTCGTAAAGTAGAACATCCACTCTTCAAAAAATTTAGATTGAGGGAGTCCCATAACCCGGCTGAGCAAGGTGACCATATCATCATGCTTATTGTGAAAGTCACTTCTGGGGGTCTTTTTCCCGATTCTAATACTCAGAGACCTTCTCTCCTTATACCATTCCTCATTTATCAATGTCCTACATTTAGCAGGGTTCATGACATATGCGACTTGTGCTTCATCTATGGTTGTCGCAATGGGGTTATCCGGGAACGGGATGTCAAATGCTTCCCCAATGGCCTCAGGTGTGAAGTTAGCTAGGACCATATTCTCCAGAACCACTAATCTAGTCTCTGGCTGATAATGTCGGGCAGCCTCAACTACTAGCTCATAATTCTACACTGATGGAGGAAATCCTGCTGCCTGGGCGACACCACTTTCCATCATCCGCCTAGGCCTACCATAGGCGTTAGGGGAATATACCCGGTCTCTGAAGTCTTGAATGTCTATGTGGCCCAAGTCAGTATCGCCTGTGTTTTCCCATATGCTCTGGACTTTTGACTCCCTCAGTCCTCTCTGGTACTGGTATTTCATCTTCTCGCCTTTGCGGGGGATGTCTGATTTAGAAGCCCGATATGTTCCGACTGCACCAAGCGTTTTTGAGGATTCTACCGCAGATTTAGGCATTTTTCCTGCACAACTGGACGCGGATTATGAGAAGAGATGAAGGAGACAAAAAGGTTAGTCAAAAGAGGATAACGTTAGCACATAAGGATCAATGGAAAACTGAAATTTGAAGAAAGTACGACGCTTCAGCAAAAGAGCCTGATTAATTTGGACATGAAATGTTATTAAGCTCTTCGTTTAAAATTTGTCACTTGGCTGTGGTTTAGGGCTTGGGTGTTCAAGGATTGCTAAATTTGCACTCAAAGTCTTTAAGTTCAGTTTTCAAAAAAAATGAATGAGGTTCAAAATTTCCTGTCTGAAATTTGCATTCCTGGATTAATTTTCTTGACAAACTTTGATTTAACTGCTTTGTTTGATGCCTTTCAAAAGGAAAAAGATGCGGTCCACAGAATTTCACCATTTGATTAATTTTATATTATCTGCTTAAACACATTTGACCAATTTTGCATTTATTTTAAATGATTTCAAAGGAGACAAAGCGAGCTTACCTAGCAAACAAGGTGTCAATCCCGCGGTCTCCCCAAACCTCAAATTAAAAGGGCTTTGTGCAAACTCGGCCTGTGGGGTTGTTTTAAAACTTGGAAAATGCCCTTTCCTGATTTCACGTGATTTTCAAATTGTCGAATTTTCGGACTGGAGGAAACACACGTAAACCCTAAGACACCACCTAGGCTCTACCTCGCGACTTCGGTGCTTGGAGCGCTTGCAAATTTCAAATCGTGAAAACTCCTAATTTTTCTCTTGCGATTTCGTGATCTTTGGCAATTTTCGAGGAAAAGAAAGGTTTTGCAAACTGCGGATTTTGCAGTTGACGATTCTCCTCCATGCACGACTTCCTTTCAACTAGGAGAGGCACCTAAGAAAAGCCTTCCCCTTAGCGATTTGACCTAACTTTCGGGGTTATGGGCCCTTTTGCAAACATTAAAGCTTAACGCTTCGATATTCTGGTGAAAATCGAATTGGGGCGATTTCGAAAGTTTTACTGTTAAAACATTTCAAGAACTTTGGCCTTTAACCTTCTTTTGTAAACTTGGTTCTTCATCTTCACGCTTTACCTTGGTGCGCCGAATTTCGGGGTTTTTGGCCTCTTTGCAAACCTTTTAGACATTTGACTTTTTACCTTTGTCAAAATTCAGGCTAAGACACCTTTTTGCAAACTTTTAATTTTTTGCGTTTTACTTGTTATCACCGAACTTCGGGGTTTTTGGCCTCTTTGCAAACCTTTAATTTTTTTGCGTTTTACCTTTGTCTCCTGACAATCGGTGAATATGGGGATTTTGCAAACTTTTTAAAGTTTCGCGTTTTTACTTGTTATCGTCGAACTTCGGGGTTTTTGCATTGTTTGCAAACTTTTTAAAGTTTCGCGTTTTTTCCTCTTGGTGCAAATTTCGGCTATATTGCTCCTTTTGCGAACATCTTCACTTATTGCTGAACTTTGGGGTTTTGGCCTGGTTTGCAAACTTTTTAAAGTTTCGCGTTTTTACTTGTTATCGCCGAACTTCGGGGTTTTTGCCTTGTTTGCAAACTTTTTAAAGTTTCGCGTTTTTTCCTCTTGGTGCGAATTTCGGCTATATTGCTCCTTTTGCGAACATCTTCACTTATCGCCGAACTTCGGGGTTTTGGCCTTGTTTGCAAAACTTTTCCACTTTTGACATATTACCTTAGTTTCCCGAAAAATCGGCGAATAAGGATATTTCGCAAACGTTTTAGACTTTGACATTTTACCTTAGTTTTGGCGAAAATTGGCAAATAAGGATATTTCGCAAACTTTTAGCCTTTTTGACACTTTGCCTCAAATCTGGCAAAAATCGGGTCAAAAGGATATTTCGCAAACTGTTAGACTTTTTTGACACTTTGCCTCAGATCTGGCGAAAATCAGGTCAAAAGGATATTTCGCAAACTTTTTAGACTTTGACATTTTGCCTCTATTTGCCGAAATTCGGGCTACAAGGCGTTTTTGCGAGCTTTTCAAAACTTTAACTTTGCCCTCAAATTTGGCGAAAATCGGCCAAGAAGCGATATTTGAAAAGTTTTCAACTTAAGCGTTAAACTCACCTTGCAGATTCCCAGGCTTACGCTATAACTAGATCTCCCTTGGACTGATTTTGGGCACTCAAAAATGATGCGAGACTCTCCGCGCAGAACTCCTAGAGGATGCACCTCAAAAATCCAAACACGCCCTTTCTTCAACGACTGCAAAGTCTACTACTTTACCACTTCCTGGATCCCAACAAGAGGGACAGCGGACAAAAATCAAAATTCGAAACTCAGCAGGACGAAGGCTGAAAACCAAAAGAGGGGGACCTTGTCGGCGACAGGGAGTGTGTGCAACGCACAACACCCCCTTACAACCTCTCCCTAATCCTGCAAGAGGGCATGTGCCTTCAAGAAGATGAGACATGAATGAGGACAGCAGGTACAAGCTGCCAAGCAAGCAAGAAGGTTGTGGTTGACATCCCCTTGGACTTGGTGTGGAAATGGCTTTGGGCGGACCCATCATGTCTCTTCCTCCAAACTCTAATGTGCTTTGTAGTCTATGATTATGAATGATTTGTCTAACCCTAACAATTAAGTGTGTGTGTGTGTGTGTGTCTATATATATACATATCTGTGTGTGTGTGTGTGTGAGTGATTGGAGGATTCAAATTCAAGATCTCACTATTGAAGAAATATTTATTTTATAAGATGTAACCTTAACCCTAATTTGTTGCAATTGTGATTTTAGGCCAAATTCTAGGGCAAATTAGGAAGGGGACATTACAACACCTTTATTCAATTAGTTAAATTATACCCTATCAAAACTTGAAATTAGCCTATGGGAAATAAATAGGCTAAAAGAGACATTTCCAGCTACTCAACAAAAGGGGACACTACACACCTTCACAAGTCTTCTTACAAGCTCAAACACAACTAAATATTATAGAGAAACCACTTTATTTTGCCTATGTGCACCTCAAAATCACAAAAAAAATTGGGTGATGGAAGATTACACTTTCCCTAGCATGCCCCTACATGATCACCTTTCAAGTGTATCTTAAATAGTATCTTCTTATAAGCTACTTAAATTTATGTTGTGAGTTTAAATGATTCAAAACAAAAAACAATGGTGTGTGCGCGTGCGTGTGTGTGTGTGCGTGTGCGTGTGTGTGCATAGAGAAACCACTTTATTCTACCTATGTGCACCTCAAAATCACAAAAAAAATTTGGGTGATGGAAGATTACACTTTCACTAGCATGCCCCTACATGATCACCTTTCAAGTGTATCTTAAATACTATCTTCTTACAAGCTACTTAAATTTATGTTGTGAGTTTAAATGATTCAAAACAAAAAACAATGGTGTGTGTGTGTGTGTGTGTGTGTGCATGTGTGTGTGTGTGCGCGTGTGTGTGCGTGCTTGTGTGTGTGTTGTGCGTGTGTGTGTGTGCATGTGTGTGCGTGCGTGTGCATGCATGTGAGTGTGTATGTGTGTGTGTGTAAGTGATGCTAGAATATACCAAGTTATGAAATATTATTTGCAAGCAAACATGCAAAGAAAATAATTTTAACAATGGATAAAGAACAAAGCCAATAAAAACCTGTCAGAATGATTGTATATTTGCAATAGTTCCTCCATTGATGATCGGGAACCACGAACGACATTTATTGCTCCAGATGCCATAATGCCTGAAATTACATTAAAAGAAGTATATTTTATAAAGAATACATATTTTATCAAAAAAAGCATATCAAGGAAACTATAAATATTATTCTCAATCTTATTTAGCTTGAAATTTATTTAGAAAGATCTTAAGAGATGCATTATAATGATGGAATAAATCTCACACAAATTTCCAACAATATGCCCAACTTTAATTTAGTGTAAGCTCTTGAGGCAATGATCTCTTTATATTCTTGTCTATATTATCAATGTGCATGCTTAATCATTTCAAATGAGATACATATAAATATAATAAGTATATAACATATTTTTCCTAGGTTGTGCATCCACATACTCATTTAAAAGTTAGAGGCCATAGACATACAAGGTACATAACACACCATAGCCTACTACCACTTATAGATGTTGATGCAAGAGCATCCTTGGTTCTTCAGTTATCCACATCATGGATGCAAAAGTCTGCGAGTACTTGCAAGCCAAAACTAGTGGCAAGTAATTTTAATGAAAACTTGCATTGATATTTTCATTAAAAATGATTAAAAAGTCATGATTTATGCTATAAAATCTATCAAAAACTCACCAAAATCGACAAAAACCATTTATGCCAAATATTAAAATGAACTCAGTGATTTCATGCATTTTTTAGGGCAATTGAGGATGACTATGGCAGGTAGGGCACAATAGTGACTTATTGTGATTTCATGCATTTTCAGGGGAACAACTGCAACAAGTTAGGGCACGACAACAACTTACTATGGATGATCACGGATCTTGGAAATTTGGCATTGGTGATTTCAATGATTTTCAAAAAAATTATATTGACAGATTTCACAAGTTATTTTTTCCTTAAATGAGATATTAATATTAATATTTTTTAAAATAATAAAAAGAATTGTATCTTTGTGATTGTATACATAAAAATTAAAATAAATTGATATATAATTAATACTATACATAAATAAAATAATAAGATTATTCTTGTTTAAATAAAATAAGATTGATATCTATGGATTTTTTTAGTTAGATGTATTTAAAATTAATATTGATAAATAAAAATAATCAAATTAACAATATTATATTAATTATTATATTTTGATTTTATATACATATGTCAAAACTTTTATATTGTATGTTTAGAAGAGTTGAAAATAATATACATTAAACTCAAAAACTAATTTATATATGATAAAAATCAATAAATGTTCTACAAATTTGTGTTTTTCAAGAATACTTTTAAAAAAATTCAAATGTTTGATGAATTTGCCGAGCCCTAAGTTTTCAAAAGTTTTGGACTTGCAGAGTTATTGTTGAGTCAAAGTTTTTCAACTATGATCTACATCACCCAATAACAAATGAATGAAGACCAATAAGGTATTGACTTTGGGCACGATGATGACTTACTGTGGATGATCACAGATCTTGGAAATTTAGCATCACTGATTTCAATGATTTTCAATTTTTTTATATTGACAAATTCCACAAGTTATTTTTTCCTTATATAAAATATTAATATAAATATTTTTAAAAGTAATAAGAGAAATTGTATCTTCGTGATTGTATACATAAAAATTAAAATAAATTGAGATATAATTAATACTTTACATAGATAAAATAATAAGATTATTCTTATTTAAATAAAATAAGATTGATATCTATGGATTTTTTTAGTTAGATGTATTTAAAATTAATATTGATAAATAAAAATAATTAAATTAACAATATTATATTAGTTATTATTTTTGATTTTATATACATGTCAAAACTTTTGTATTGTATGTTTAGAAGACTTAAGAATAATATACATTAAACTCAAAAACTAATTATATATGATAAAAATCAATTAAATGTTCTACAAATTTGTATTTTTCAAGAATACTTTAAAAAATATTCAAATGTTCGATGAATTCGCCAAGTCCTAAGTTTTCAAAAGTTTTGAACTTGTCGAGTTATTGTTGAGTCTAAGTTTTTCGACTATGATCTACATCACCCAAAAACAAATGAATAAAAACCAATAAGGTATTGACTTTGTTTATCTATTTGTTCTTTCGCATTTATTCTGATTCCTTGTTTCTAGGAAACATCCTTAGTCATTTTGTGATCCAAAGAGTCATTTTTGATCCCCTCAAGCAACTACCATGCATAATTGGAGATGTGTCATTCAAAGCCACATCTCATTAATTTTGGGGAGAAAGAAAGGGCAAAAATCAACATCAATCCAATTTCCCTAGACTTTTTATGGGAGTGCACCATCTACCATTATGGAAAACAGATCTTCAGGTTATGAAAAACACATGGTCATTTGCACAATTTGCTGCCCAAAAATATTCTAAACTCGAACTTGGATATTTTAAAAGAGAGAAGCATCAAAGTAGTCGAGGAATTCTCTTGGAGGCTCCTCAAGCATGGGAGAGTAGTCCAAGTTGAGTTCCTTTAGAGATTCATCAAGGTTATCATAGTAATCTAGTTTGCATTCTCTTGAAGATTGCATGTGGTCCAATTGAAGAAGTATCTTACGAGGGATAACTTTTCCTCGAGTGACAGAGATTTTTTATTGAACATCGCAAGATATTCTGAAGCAATTGGATTAGAGAGGCTCACATGAGGTCTTGTTAGCCCAATTTTTAAACTTGCAAAATTTTAAAAATTTCATGTCAAGCTCCTTGAATAACCTCTTGGTCATAAATATCCCTGGTCATCCCAAGGTGCTAAATATCTCACCGTGGTGGAGAAAAATCATCTGTCACCTTAGCCAAAGACCTTGCAAAGTGGTGATACAGTTTGCCCAAATCACAAATAAAACAATGAAATTGATTGGCAAAATATCTTGGAGATATGTCATCTCATGGAATATAATGATCATGAATATGTGCAAAATGTATTTATTGTAAAGATATACAGAGACTTTCTACCATGGGCTGAGGACTATACAATAGCAATGGAGAAAAACACAAGTTGCATACCTTTAATTTCATGGTCTTGGTGTAAAGACATTTCGAGCAAAGGCATTTGGGAGATGTCAAGCAAAGGAATTCATTACCATAATGATATCCGTATGGATTTGCATGTCAAATGGAATTATTCGGCAATCAAACTATGATCGGTAAGCTGGTAAACTAGTGAAAGTGCTTTCAAATGCCGATGAAGTATAAGAGAGGATGTGAAGAATCATTGAACTCTTCAATAATTTTGGTTCTTTGCGGCAAGTTGGTTTAGTTTATAAAGTTGCCGACATATCCAAAGGGGCCGATACACTCAACTCTTAACTTTTTGGTTACTTGTTTTACTTTTCAAAGACACCAACGCACTCTCACTCATGGAAGAGTTAGTTATTTTAACACATTTTTTTTGGCAATTTGATCGAGTTGCAAAAGAGCCAATACATTCTTAAGAGAAAATCAGTTATTATTTCATGGGTGATTTGTAAAAGTGTCACAAGTTGCCAACAAAGCCCAAGTTCACAAGTATCGGCAAGTAGCGTAAGTTGAAGAAGTAGTCAATATCGTCCCAAATAAAAGTTAGTCATTTTAACTAACCTTGCCACAATTCCAGAATTTGGCATCGAATACATGATGAAACGGGCTCAAGAACTTCTAAGCATATCTAACTGACAAGCTCATGGCAAGCACGCAAACAAACCCTAAACCATATCATTGACATGAGAGTTCGACCTAATGCAGTGAGGCGTAAAGGTGTAACAGATCATTCATAGTTATGCATACAAATGTGGTACCAAAGGCAACATACCCGAATTGCTTTTCAAAGAAATCTGGAAGCAAAGATAAGGCAAGTGAACCATTTGACAAGGTCTCTCCCACGACCTATAAAGAAAAGAGAAAGCATTCGAAATGATCAATAGAATGTCATGACGAGATCTCACCGCATGCAATGTAATGTTTGTAGAACATGCACTAAATGGATTTGATGAAAAGGCTTTAGAAATTTTCAAGCAAACTGTGCCAAAGTTCTCCATGTCTACGCAGAATGGGTACTCTTGAACAAGTTATGGACATGCATCAAAGCAGTGGCTACAAGGATATCGATTTTGGTTTATTGCACGTTCTTGTAAAATGACTAATCATGGTGAAAACACTAGAATCATTTGACAAGAACGAGTTAAAGAAGGTCATCTTACAAAATGCGATAATTACAATGTGTAGTAAATCGATTCATTGAATCAATTTCAGAAACATTCAAATCAATGCAAATCATGGCTATATCAAGCTGGAGTTTTTGACCTTTGCCAGTGTTTCCCCCATCATACAAGAGAGCAGCCCCTCTCAAACGCAGAGGAAGATTGTGGTTTTACTACAATCTCTCCAACTGTTGGTACGGTTGTCATTTGGTCTTCGAGAAAACAAGGTCAGTTTTGGAGACAAAATCGAAGTGACAAATCTGTTTACCAAGAGATTTTTGGCGACTCTGCTGGGAAGCGAAATACCAATGTCTTTTGTTCCTCATAAATTTCAAGGTACCTTCTTTAGGATGAAGGTTGGCGACTCTATATGAAAGATCAAATTCAGAACAATGGTTAGGTACAAAGGAAAATTAGAAAGTGACAGTGAAAGCGATGATGAAGACTTTCGACATCAAAAGAATTAAGTCATTGATGAGCGCAAACAAGTTGAATTCTTGAAGAGCTTCTATGGTGGTATGCGGTTTACTCCTAATGAGATTCACCCTTCCTTATGTCAAATATTGCAAGACATTGAAGAAAAGGATGGAAAGGAGATCAGTTTTCTTGCTTCTTATCATTTACCTGAATCAATAACAAGCAACAATGATGAAGAGAAAAATGATCCTTCTCTTGTACCTGTTGCTCAACAGAATCAAACTCTTGATGGTCCTAAACAAGTCAAAATCTTGAAGAGTTTTTATGGTGGAAAGCAACTCGATCCTAACAAAGTTCATCCTTCATTGCTTCAAAAATTGCAAAAGATTGAAAAAAAGGAGTGAAAGCTATTTGTTGGTTGACAAAAATTCTTATAGTTAAAATGTTGAAAGGGATTCAACAAAACTTGCAAGCCTGGAAGATGAGGTTGTTATGTTTTCTCAAGAAGATGACCAAGAGATGATGGCGATAGAAAAAGAAGATTATTTTGAAGAAGGGAAACAACATTGTGAAAATTGCAATAACAAAGAAGAAATCATTGATCGATTTGGTAACAAGCCAAAATAGGTAACAAGTGTTTTCAAGACATGCATATAGGCCAAGCTTGAAGAAGAGGGAAGGATACATCAAGATGAATCTCATGAAGTTTTTATTCCAAGTTGGTATCTCAATGCTAATGATGACAACTTTCTATGCGGAGAAGATATTCTCATTCATCCATCACTGATCAATAGAATGTCGTGACAAGATATCATCGCATGCAATGTAATGTTTGCAGAACATGCACTAAATGGATTTGGTGAAAAGGCTTTGGAAATTTTCAAGCAAACCATGCGAAAGTTCTCCATGTCTACGCAAAAGGGGTGCTCTTGAACAGGTTATGGACATGCATCAAAGCAACGGCTACAAGGATATTGGTTTTGGTTTATTGCACATTCTTGTAAAATGACTAATCATAGTCAAAACACTAGAATCATTTGTGTAATGTCCCCCAGTTAGTTATACTTTTAAATTAACCTAAATTTGCCCACATCTAAAATAGGTAATTAAGTTTATGGGAATACCTTTGTATACTGTTTTCTTGCAACACGAAATTAGAGAACACATTTGAAGTAATACTTATAAATTAAAACATATACTAATGAATTAGATTGAGTGATACAATTCTTTGATGTATTGATTACCATTAGTATTATATTTGCTAGATAAAATCAGATTATAGGTCAGTCGCCATTATTTATTATCCAATTCCTCAAGCACTAAGGTAGGCTAGCTGGATAGGGTGTCCAAGAGACCCTCCACCCTAGGCCCAAGAGCAGATGCTACATCCCTCTTGGCTCCATTTCGCAGGAATTAGGCATCCACTATGGAGTGGTGTACCTAAGAGAGGGTCTTTGTGCTGCAAATATTGGAGGTTAATATCAATTAGAGTATAAATTCTTTTGGGAAGAACTGTAAGACTTTGTGCTTGCACTTGTTCTTAAGAGAGATTAGAAATAGATTTTGTGATAAGAAATAGTTGCAAGTCTTTGAGCTCATACTAGTTCTTACTGTTTTGTGTAAAAGAGAATAAGATATTTCAAGCTTTGTGCTGCTATAATTTGTTCTTGATATCATTAGCATAGAAAAGGGTAGATAGGACTTCATATATTCAAGTCTTTGAGCTTGATATTGCTGTCTCGTCCCGAAGGAAGTGACGGAAGTCTTTGATCTTTCAGGAAACTCCATTTCCTTTCTCTCATCTTATTTCAAAAGGTTGTCATTGCTGTTTTAAGTTAACTTGCTATCACTTTTCTGTGAAGAGAAAAGGATATTGGCTTTCTTGAAGAAAGAAGAAAGACTGTTGTCTCATCCTGTTTATTTTTAGATTAGATATAGATAGGGGGAGCCTTCCCTTAATTAGGAGAGTTTTACTCACACACTGTGGTTGAAACCACAATTTTGTATATTTCCCCAAGTGTACAAAATTTTCAACCAACATTTCTAAAGTATCTTAAAGTTAGGATTAGTACTTGACTAGAAAGGGAATCATCTATTGTATCTTGACACTCGATCTTTCAGTCATTACACCTTATACACTTAACAAATCCTCTGAATCATTTTGGTCTCCTAGGAGAAGTTATGGCAAGAAAACATAAAGAAAAACATCAAAAAACTTACTTCAGCGCCACTATAACGCTCAATCCCATTGTGCGCTTCATTGCTTACAAGCCAAAGTGTGGAAATATGTGAAGAAAAGAATATCAAGAAAGAATAAAAGAAAAGGAAGAAAATCAAAATACTTGGCTTTTTGGGTGTGCAGAAATCTCTATAGGTGTACTTTCAAAACAAAACATAAATCGCTGGAAGTAGAGCAATCTCCATGAGATTATAGAGATAACCTCGTCGGGGCTATAGACGTTCGCTGGTAGCGAGGCTCTACCCAAGGATGCTTTCGGAGTTGAGACAAAAGCGCTTAAAACTACATAACTTGCCATGATGGAACCAAAGGGTCATCTTGTTCTCGTGAGATGGAAATGAATGCGACTGCACACACTTCTAATTGAAGGATGAAAGACCTTGATACAATCTAGGATTCCTCTTCCTTTTCTGAGTACCCTTCTTAGCCAGCGGGTAAGTTAGCTATAATTAATTTTTGATTCTGAGTTTGAAGAGGGTTTTATCCCAGGAATGTTCAGGAACATTCCCCACGTGAAGTCGTCAAATGTTGTGACCTTTTTCACACATCACCCCATTGCAAATGGGGACCCTCCGTTTTTCCTGCTTTCTAGGGTTTTGTTAGAGCCTTGTGACCTTCCTGCATCGGTATTGCCAAGTTTGTCAGTTTTGAGCGACCTAAGTTTTGAACATTATGAGTCAATGTGTGCAAGCCACAGTTAGAACAGAGTCTAGACGTTGTCATTGTGTCTAGAAAGCCCAAAAGATGAAGATCGCAATTGATTTGAGCAAATTTGGACAACTTTCTATTTTTGTAAAGTTTTTCTTTTTTGCTTTTTCCTATTTTTTAGGAAGTTTTGTTTTTGGCATTTTGAGCACGATCCTCAAAATGGCTATTTTTAGAAAGTTTTTTCCTATTTTTTAGGGAACTGTGCTTTTTCTATTTTTAGAAAGTGGATCTAGGGTTTGCACTAGTCGAACTGAAATACACTAAAATAATCAACAAATTCCTCCTTAGATCCAAGTTTTGACCCAAAAAACCAAATTCCTAAATTTTAGGAATCCCGAGGAATTCAATGAATGATTCAGGCATAGTTTTCAAATTTCAAGGCGATCCAGTAAAATTTGCACAAGTTATGGAGATTTCAAGTTTTGATCATGTGTTTCATGAAATCAATGAAGTCCTCCTTGAAAATGATGAAGGGGTTCCATGAAATCAGTGAAGTCTGTCCTTGGTCAAGGTCATGATTCCTGAGATCCACCAAGTCCGCCTTCTTGGTGCACAAAGTTGGTAAAGTTCGCCTTGGGAAAGTGAGGTGGGTCATGATATTGGAGAAGTCCACCCTACAAAATGTTACAAGTGCAAGGTGATGTCAAAGTCCGCCATGAGTGGAGAGTTGAGGTGCAAGGAAGTAAGAAAGTTCGCCCTTGGTCAAGGACTATGGTTCCTAAAGTTTGTAAAGTCCGCCTTCTTAGTGTACAATGTCAAGCAACCCCGCCCTATCATAAGACATGGTGCAAGGAAGTGAAGAAGTCCGCCCAAGGATGAGGGAATCAACAAATGTTTGAAGAGCATGGAGTTTACCAAATCCGCCCTCCATAGTCCCTGAAGATGTTCAAGTCCGCCTTGAAGGAGAAGGTTGTGTGTCATGAAGTTTATGAAGTCCGCCTTGTGGATAAGGTGATGTCAAAGTCCGCCCTCAAGCAATGAGCCATGAAATCAATAAGTTCGCCCTAGCAAGGAAAATCAATGCAATAAAGTCCGCCTCATGTGAAAACTCACTAAGTCTGAAATGAAGGAATATTCCAAGGAGATGTCATCAAAATTTGATTCCCAAGTTCGAACTATTGACATATTTGGAAAGTTTTAAAAAGAGAATATTGCAAATTTGGTTCAAATTATGAACTGAAAACTGAATTAGAAAGTTGCATTGGAAAGATAAGATGAGGATTTCGAACTTGATAGTGATGACAAAGCAACTAGGGATCAAAATGGAAACTTTCTTTGCAAGCTCGATAGACTGAATGTCCAAGTTCGATGTATGAAGGATAAATTACAAACAAATTTTGAAGATCCTCTATGTTTCTAAATGAAGAATTCGAACTCCAATACAAATGTCTTTCATTCTCTCATTTCATCATATGAAGTTCAAACTTTAAGAACAAGCTGAGAGGCATTTTGAGAGAAGTTTTGTGCAAGTTGAGAGTATTTTTTTGAGAGTATTTCTGCAGGTTAAAGTAATCTCAAGCAGGATTTCAAGCATAAGTCTCAGATTTTCAACCATTTGTTTTTCACAAGTTGCGCAGATTTTGGAGGGACTTTGACTGTTTGGAAGACAAATTTATTAATTTTCTGAGATTAACATCTGATTCTCATATTCCAAGCAACTTCTTTTCTCATTCTTCTTTATTCGAAGGTGAAAATTAGTTTTGAAGCCAAGTAATTGGGTTTTGAACCTAGGTTTTTCCTCAAAGTTTAAAGGGAAAGAATAAATTTAGCAGATTTCCCTTTCTTTCTTTCTCATTTTCTGCCTATAAACAAGTTAGAATAAATTTCAAGGAGTTGAACGAACTTAATTTTTCCAAATTCTGATTTTGAAGATAAAATCAGACTTTTAACTCCTTAAGTCTGATGATTTTTCAAGGGATTTTCTTAAAATTTTCAGAATATCAAAGTATTTGAAAATCCAATTTTCAAGGCTAAGTGTTGATAAGAGAGTAAACTATAAATTACTTAGCCTCCAAACTCTGAAATTGCACCTAAAATACAGATTATAACTTAAGTTTATTATTTGTGTTCTTGTGCAGATTTGGATGACCTTCAAAGCAGGGACATCACGCAAGATCTAGTGGACAAAGATTCCCCTCCGGAAACGAAGATGAATTCTAAATGGAAGCAAGTTGGTGACACAAACTTGGGTCACATCGATCTCCGGGAATTTAAGAAGAGAATGTATGGCACAAGCGCTCAACTACCTACCGCAATTGCGCGAAGGATGATGAACAACGGAATCATACAAGCTGCTAGTTTCCTTCCAACAATGCAGTGTGCTGAGTTAGTGGCCAAATGCTCTAAACATTACAACCCAGCAAGTAGCGAAATAATAGCCCCTGATGGCAAAATCCTGGCAAACATCGGAGAAGTGGCGATCAGAGAAGCATTTCGTATCCTCGAGTACCACAAAACTGTTTACATAACCAAGGATGAGGCGACACAACTGTACAAGGATCACATAGAAGAATATGAAGCTAACATCAACCATCAATGGTTGGAAAAGCCAAGGAAAGGAAGCTCTAAAATACCCAAACTCCTTAAACGAGCATACTTGTAATATTCCCCTTCATTTTTTTTTATTTTACAAAGCAAACACAGTAACCCGTTAAGGTTAGAGAAATAATCCAGAATAACTGAAAGGGAACCCTTCCACCTTTTGTTCACCGAGAGCCCAATCTGGGAGGGTGAGAGCATACGATGTTCCGAGGATCTTTAGCACCAAAACCCAACTAAAAAATTAAAATGCACGGGCGGCAAGCCAGCCCCTTCTGCTTATATAGCAAGATAGAAACTAAACTTCTTGGCGGTAAACCAGCCAAGGAAAACAACAAGAAAATGAACGCAATCACTCTACCACTTACGCAGCGGGAGGACTTATACATAAAAACAATCACTCTACCGCATATTTCAGCGGGAGGACAATATCGCTCAACCACTTACTCAGTGGGAAGACAAAAATAAAGATTACTATCAACTCCACCGCTTATTCAGCGGAAGGACATTATTACAAACAAAGACAGGCGGCATGGCCAGCCTCTTCCACTTATGCAGTGGGCAAGCAACACTCCAGAAATGGTTAGTAGTACTACTACTTAACCTTACAATATAGAAATAGAGAGATAGAATAGAGAAGTAATGTTGTCCAATGTTGATGAATATCTCCAAACAATTACTAACTCCCCAAAGACCCTTCAACATGTAATTATGAAATTCTAGGATCAATAACACGCAGACCAGCAACTTCAAGAAACTATGAAATGTTCACATCTCTCTCCAAACTCACCCAAATCACCCCAAATCACACCCAAATCAACTAATCTACTCACACTTCGAAATGCACACCCAAAAGCCAACTTCTGTAAATCTGTAATTTATGACAGCAAGCTAGAAATGCACAACCAGCAACACCAAGACACACTAAATGCATAAAACTCACTCACAACTCACACACAACACCCCCAAACACTCCCAAACTGCTAATATATCAGAAATGACCAAGCACAAGCAAAAAAGTGACCTCTATAAATCCAAAACACCACAACGTGCTTCCAAAAGCTCACCCAAAGGATGGCGCCTAGGCTGGGAAGCTCGATATGCAAAATAAAATTGAATACTCAAAGTTCAGAGCTGAAAACTTACAGAAGCCATCGCCTGGGACATAGAAAACCAAAGAGCCAATACCCAGAATGATAGAATCGCTTGGCCAAGAGGTATCAGCGAAAATTGGTTTCAGCAACTCCGCGACCAGCAGCAAGAAAACACTCCAAAATCACACAAGAACACTCCACAATCTGCAAAACACTCTCTAACAGCACTAGAAATACAAGAACACGGCTAGGTACTATCTCCCAAGTACGAAGTTGAGACTTAGCTAGGAAGCCACACTTCGAAGCTCAGAATTCAATCGCCAAACCGGCAGCATAACAATGCAATTTCACAAGATGCCAAATGAGAGGCCAAGCACCTGTATTTATAGATTTTTCCTTCTAGAATTCAAATGTAATTGCTCCCAAATTCGCCCAAATTTCATTGCATTTCATTTCGCTATCACAGCGTCCAATTTACATTTCATTTCATAACCAAAGTGGGCGCCCAAATTGTATTTAATCAATAGTTACACAAGTTCGAACTTGCCTAAGTCCTCAAACAATAACTTAAGGCATTCTTCAAATTTCCACGCCTAACTTAGGAAAATAACAATATAGATGGCAGATAAATATTTTCCCCTAAGTTGCCCACAATACAAATAATTAGTAATAAAAATAATTAAATATTGAACATTAGGATAAGGAATTAATATTTAATTAAATAACTTATAACTCCAAAACTGATCAATACCAAAGTCAAGGATGAAGCTATGCAATGAAGGCCACTGAACTGTGCTGAGACAAAACCCTGTCCAAGACTGCTAAAAATAGAAATGCTCAACACAGCCACTTACTAAAAATAGTAAGTCAAGAAATACTGCTCCGAAAAACATGATCTTCGCACCCAGAGAAAGAGCTTGGAAAGCTCAGTAGAACTGCATCATCCAAACAGCCAAACCCTAACTTACTAAAAATAATAAGTTCTAACTTCACCAAAGAATCAAATGCATGTTATGCCACCCTGGAGTTCATGAAAAACCCAGAAGGAAACCATAAGCGGAACTGAAGAATTCCCTCCTGACAAACCCTAAAAAGATCGTGCAGAACTCCACAAAAATTGGAAACCCTAATTCTCCTTTCCAAATAGCCTACGGGTTTCTGGAATAGGCCAATGGACCACTAAATGCACATCACTGAGAAGGGGACATTACAGTCCACCCTCCCGAAAATTTCTTGTCCTCAAGCAACTGTAAGGCTAGATGCAGTAAAATTTCTTCATTCTCCCATGTAGCATCCTCAGCTGGCAAATTCTTCCATTTGATCAAGTACTCCTTGATCACTCTTTTCCTCAGAGAACGCTCCCTGATATCAAGGATAGCTTCAAGAATTAAGACTAACTCTCCCTCCTCATCAAGTGGAGGTAACTCAGCTGAAGCAACAACATCATGCCCAAGAGCCTTCTTAAGGCGAGACACATGAAATACATTATGAATCATGTTGCTCGTCGGGAGTTCCAACTCATATGCCACTTCTCCAATCCTCTTGTTGACTCTAAAGGGCCCATAAAATTGTCATTTCAATTTCTCAACTCCACTTTTCTTGAGAGTAGACTGTCTGTAGGGTTGGAGCCTCAAATAAACCATGTCGCCCACCTCAAAAGTGCGCTCAACTCGTTGTTGATCAGCATACTTTTGCTGATTTTGTACATGCTAGAGATTGTCCCTCAAGGACCTCAAAATATCCTGACTTTGTTGCATCATATCCTTCGCCTGAGGGGTTCTGCTATCACCAAATATCAAGTCAGCAAAGCTAGGAGCTTCATAACCATATAGTGCCATGAATGGTGACATCCAGATGGACATGTGATAGGAGTTGTAGCAATACTCCCCTAGGTGAAGCCATCTCACCCATGCATTCTGCTGCTCCAAGACATAGCTTATGAGATATCCTTCCAACCACTTATTCACTATCTCAATCTACCCATTAGTTTGTGGGTGATAACTAGTGCTTGGAGTGAGCACAGTACCACATAATCTGAAAATCTCCTGCCAAAAAGCACTTAGGAACCTGTTGTCCCTATCACTCACAATGTTCTTTGGCAATCCATGTAACCTAAACACCTCCCGAAAGAACAACTCAGCAACTTGAGCTGCTGTAAATGAGCTGGTGATGGGGATAAAGTGAGCAAACTAACTTAGTCTATCCACCACCACATATATACAATCCTTCCCCTGAGCCCGTGGCAACCCAGTGATGAAGTCCATGGATACACTTTCCCATTTTTGACTAGGAATGGGCAAGGGTTGTAACAAACCAGCTGGCAGAATGTGCTCATCTTTGTTTCTCTGACATGTATGACATTCCTTAATGTACCTCAAGACATCATTTTTCAGCCCCTTCCAGGAAAATGTCTCTCAGATCCGCCTGTAAGTCTTGAAGTAACCTTGGTGACCAACAAGGGGAATGTCATGGAAAGTCTTCAAAATCTTCTCCTTAAGCTTAGATTCAACCACACTAAAGATCCTTCCCTTGTATAGAATCAACCCCTCAACCAATTTGTACTTTTCATCATGAAAAATACACTCTACAATGCTGGTTGGAAACTGATTTTTGGCATAATCGGCAAGCAACAACTCCCTCCAATCAGCAGTAAGCTCGCACAGTGAGCTCAAGTAGGGCCTTCGGAACAGAGCATCAACCACAATGTTATTCTTTCCTTTGACATACTCGGTATCAAAGTCGTAAGCCTGTAGCTTACTCACCCACTTCTGTTGCCTCTCATCCAAATCCCTTTGGTGCATGAAATGTTTAAGACTGTTGTGATCAGTCTTAACCACAAACTTACTCCCCACTAGATACTGCCTGAACTTCGCAAGAGCATGCATGATGGCAAGCATCTCTTTGTCATAGATGGACCTCTCCAGTCCTCTTAATTTTCTGGTTTCAAAGACAATAAGATGCTTGTCTTGCATGAGGACTGCACCAACGCCTTAACCAGAAGCATCACACTGTAGTTCGAAAGGCTTAGTGAAATCAAGTAGAGCCAAAACAAGGCACGAGCTCATGATCTCCTTAAACCAAACAAATACTGCATGTGCCTTTTCTGACCACTCAAAAGCTCCTTTCCTTGTAAGATCTATGAGGGGGGCAGCCAACTGAGAGTATCCCTTCACAAACCTACGGTAAAAACCACAAAGACCCAAGAATCCCTTCAAGTGTGTTATGTACTCGGGAGGAGGCCAATCAATGATAGCTCTAATCTTTCTAGGGTCTACCTTCACACCTCCTGCATTGATAACGTGACCAAGGTAGAGCAATTCTTCCATTCCAAATTCACATTTGGACTCCTCTACAAACAGGGATTTAGATTCCAGTATGCTCAACACTTCATCCAAGTGTTGTAAGTGCTCCTTCCATGACTTGCTGAATATGAGTATGTCATCAAAGAATATGAGCACAAACTTCCTCAACTGTTTCTGGAAGATTTTGTTCATGCATGACTGGAATGTGGTCGGGGCGTTAGTCAAGCCAAAGGGCATGACTAGGAACTCAAAATGCCCAAAGTGGCATCTGAAAGCAGTTTTCTCCAGATCTGACGCCCTCATCCTGATTTGGTGGTAGCCCAATCTAAGATCTATCTTTGAGAAGAACACGGCTCCATGTAGCTCATCAATGAGCTCATCAATTCTCAGAATTGGGTACCGATTCTTGATGGTTTTCTGATTCAGAGCTCGGTAGTCCACGCACATGCGCATGGTCCCATCCTCCTTCTAAACCAAACCCACAACCAAAGCAAAAGGGCTTTTGCTTGGCCGAATATAACCCATGTCAAGAAGCTCTTTAATAGCTTTTTCTATTTCATCCTTCTACTTCTTGCGGTACCAATAGAGAGTAGTCATAACAGGCTTAGCTCCTTCCTCAAGCTCAATGATGTGTTATGTACCTCTTTTAGGAGGTCTACCAAGAGGTGGATTCTCAAACACCTTACTCCTCTTGGTTATCAAAGCCTGGATGTCTTCAGGATAACTCCTCTTCTCTTCAGGTGGACTGGAAGGCGTAAACATGAACTTTATAGGTTTACCAAGGAGTGGATCCCCAAGAGTCTTACTCCTCTCCGTGATCAAAGCTTGAATGTCTATAGAGTAGCCCCTCTTATCTTCAAGTGTATCTGAAGGCAATATCAAACACTCTGTTGCCCACTGCACTTGGTTATGGCGGACCAACCTCTCCATCCTCTTCAAAGATACTGCTCTAAGACCACCATTGGACATCCCTCTCAGGACTACCTTCTTCCCATCTGCTATAAATTTCAGCTCCATGGTTTGCAAATTTAGAGTAATCTCTCCAAGAGATCTCAGCCACAGAATTCCAAGGACTGCATCATTAGTCCCTCCAATGCTAACCACAAAGAATTCATCTCGAATCTCATGGTTTCCCAACTTCAAAGACATGTTGGAAATCATTCCGTTGAAAGATATAGTGGAGCCATCAGCTACCATGACTTTGAAGCCTTCTACTTCCTCTGCCACTAGCCCCCTCTTTGCAACAATTCTCTCATCAATGAAGTTATGGGTCGCTCCAGTGTCAATGAGAGCAATGACACGGTGCTCTCCCAACACTCCCCGAACTCTGAAAGATTCATTCTTGTGAATGCTCGAGAGTTGAGCAACCACTCCTCTATCTTCTGGTTCAATTTCAGGCCCTTCTGGAGCCTCTTCATACTCACTGTCCTCAATTTCAGTCTGTTGTTCTAAAATTTCAGAACCTGAACCATCAACTAAGTAGGTCTCCATTTGATGCAAATTACCCTTTCCATGGCACTTGTGTCCTGGGGCCCAAGGTTCTCTGCAAGAGTAGCATAGATTCTTCCTCCGGAGCTCTTGACGGAGCTCATCATCCATCCGAGAAGGGAATTTCTTGGTCTAATTTGAAAACTTCTTCTTATCCTTCCAGAAAGAGAATGGCTTGGACTGAAATTTATTCTTAGGGGCAGCATACTCCATGCTCCTAGATTTCTTAATGGCTTCTACCAAGGTGGGCGGATCAAAAGTTTTAACCCAACCTTTCAAAGGTACTTCAAATCCTTCAATGAAAAGGACCACTAACCGCTTCTCAGAAATGACCAAGCACAAGCAGAAAAGTGACCTCTATAAATCCAAAACACCACAACTTGCTTCCAAAAGCTCACCCAAAGGATGGCGCCTAGGCTGGGAAGTTCAATATGCAAAATAAAATTGAATACTCAAAGTTCAGAGCTGAAAACTTACATAAGCCATCGCCTGGGACATACAAAACTAAAGAGCCAATACCCAGAATGATAGAATCGCTTGGCCAAGAGGTATGAGCGAAAATTGGTTTCAGCAACTCCGTGACCAGCAGCAAGAAAACACTCCAAAATCACACAAGAACACTCCACAATCTGCAAAACACTCTCTAACAGCAATGGAAATACAAGAACACAGCTAGGTACTATCTCCCAAGTACGAAACTAAGACTTAGCTAGGAAGCCACACTTCGAAGCTCAAATTTCAATCACCAAACCGGCAGCATAACGATGCAATTTCACAAGATGCCAAATGAGAGGCCAAGCACCTGTATTTATAGATTTTTCCTTCTGAAATTCAAATATAATTGCTCCCAAATTCACCCAAATTTCATTGCATTTCATTTCGCTATCACATGGCATCCAATTTACATTTCATTTCATAACCAAAGTGGGCGCCCAAATTGTATTTAATCAATACTTACACAAGTTCGAACTTGCCTAAGTCCTCAAACAATAACTTAAGACATTCTTCAAATTTCCATGCCTAACTTAGGAAAATAACAATATAGATGGCAGATAAATATTTTCCCCTAAGTTGCCCACAACACAAATAATCAGTAATAAAAATAATTAAATATTAAACGTTAGGATAAGAAATTAATATTTAATTAAATAGCTTATAACTCCAATACTGATCAATACCAAAGTCAAGGATGAAGTTGTGCAATGAAGACCACTGAATTGTGTTGAGTCAGGACCCTGTCCAAGATTGCTAAAAATAGAAATGCTCAACATAGCCACTTACTAAAAATAGTAAGTCAAGAAATACTGCTCCAAAAAACATGATCTTCGCACCTAGAGAAAGAGCTTGGAGACCTCAGCAGAACTGCATCATCCAAACAGCCAAACCCTAACTTACTAAAAATAGTACGTTCTGACTTCACCAAAGAATCAAATGCATGTTATGCCACCCTAGAGTTCATGGAAAACCGAGAAGGAAACCATAAGCGGAACTGAAGAATTCCCTCCTGACAAACCCTAAAAAGCTCGTGCAAAACTCCACAAAAATTGGAAACCCAAATTCTCCTTTCCAAATAGCCTACGGGTTTCCGGAATAAGCAATGGACCACTGAATGCATATCACTGAGAAGGGGACATTACAAAACTTCAAGGAAGATTATGGAGACCTCATCATCCTATTGAACAGGGTTATGGGAAGCCAGCAGGGTGCTCCTTTTGAACCATGGATGTACTACTTTATCCATGAGGTCACCGCTGGAGTGAATATGATCAACTAGGCAAGGATTATTAGTGATAACCTTGATGATCAATTGAGAAATTTGGCAAAGAATAGGACTGTCTACATGAGTTCCTACTTGTTTTATTCTTTGGCTAGAACATATAGGTACAGAGGTATTGTATGTAGAGGCGCTGTCGAGAACAAAGAAAACGAGTTTCTTGTTTATGACTACCATCCCCAGCTGCATTTCGAACAAAAGTTCCACTTAAAGAGAGTTAATGATGCATTCCTGATGCATATCACCAAAACCCTACAAGGGGGTACCCATCAGCGACTCTCTCAAGAGTCGATGGACTTCATTAGTAGATTTGGAGATTGGTTTATCCAATACCCCAGGTTCACTTATCTAAGGATTCAGGGATTCTTAGGACAGACATACAAATTGCCTATGTTTCCCACAAACAGGATGGTACTACTCGAGGTAGTACGGCAGTTAGAAAATTTTGTAAGTGTCAAGAGAAAGAAACAGAAGACAGGAGCATCTTCACTTACTATTGGGAATGGGTTAGAAACATGTCCTTCATCCCAAGTTGTTGCATTTGCTGATAAGGAGGTCCGGTGGTATCCATTTTTCCAGTACCAAGCTAGGAGTCATTTTGACCCTTTTCATAAAATGGGGAAAGTAAATGAAGTAAAATTCAAGCATAAGCCAGACTTAGAAGATTATTGGGCCAATGTTGTTGACAGCTTCGACATAAGGAGGTTGTGGTCTAGAATTCCACTAAATTTGGACAGAGTTTCTGAAGTATTCCGAGTAGCAGACCAGCTTGAAGAGGTCAATGAGTATGAGCCACCGCACTACGCCGTCTTGAAAAATGGGCCCCCTGCCCCCATTGATTGGTCAGAATTTGAGAAGTCTAACCTTGGAGACCTTATGAAGCCAATAATTGAATATTCGAAATGGTGGGCAGCTCAAAAAACAAAGGAACTTAAGGTGAAGAATGTTACTTTCACATATGATCTTATGGGGACAGATGAATCTATGTCCTTGAATCATGGTGTAACGTCCAGCGGCCACAGGAACCTCGAAAGTGTGGGATCGAGGAAAAGAAAAGAGCCCACTGCAAATTCATTGAAGGCAAAAGGAAAGAAGGTCGCTGGAGAGGTAGATGTAGGTGGACCACAGCAGACAAGAGAAGGTCACTCGACCACAAGTGCTTCTTCTACCACGCCACTGAGAGTGATAATTGATGAGCAAGAGCAAGATGTTGAGACAGAGGAATAAGAAATGAGAGTTCCTTCTCCAATCATTAAGGAGATCGCGGAGGAACCAGGACAAGAACCCAAAGTGGCTGAAGTTATCCGAGTTGAGAACTTGGAGCAACCAAGAGAATTCTCTGATGGCATAGTCACTGGACCGAAGGAGGTAGAAGATAATATTGATGAGAGTGGCGTGGAGCAGTCAACCATTCCTGATTGGTTGAGAGAAAGAATTAAAGCCAAAGTTCCTAAAGAGGTTCACCATATAGATAATACAGTTGAACTTTTGGCTAAGTTAGATAAATTGAGCAAGATGAAGCCGCCCAAGCCAACCAAGAGATCCCCCTTGATCCAGAGAGATGGTGCAGGATGCAGGACAGTTCACGTGGCAGTACCTAAGGAAGGGAAAACTCAAGATAGCATCACTCCTGAGGATTATGAAATCACTAGTGTGAATTTGGGTAAGCCTACTCAGGCCCAAGAGATCCAAGATTTTGATGATTCTTGCAACGCTCTAAAGGCAAGACTAGCTAAGGAAAAGGAAAAAAGAAAGAAGGTTGAAGACGAAAATGAGCAATGGAAGAGATATGTTCAACATTTGACAAAACCTATAGATCGGGAGGAGGTACCTGTTGCTCCGCCCATACCTCTTCCACAAGAATCATTAAAGGATTATGAGGACATAAAAAACAACTTTCAGAGAAGCTAAGGAATGGACGGCTGATGCCTCAGAACGTGCTGACATACTTATTGAGAACCTGATATCAGTGCATGACTCCACATCTTCCTTATTGAGTAGAATTCAAGATATGGCTGAAGCTTGGGAAGATGTTGAGGATATTCAGAGAGGAATCATTCCATATCTGAAAGCAATCAGAGGACTTTCTTAGCAGGACCTTATAGATAGAAAAGTCATCCAGCCCGGTGACCTATATGATTTCAGTACTTGGTACTTTGCCTTGGTTACAAGGGTTGAATCTTTGAAAAAATCCGAGGCTAAGTGCTCAAAAATTGAAAAGACCATCAGAGATATTCAAGACAAGGGTTTCTTTGTAGCAGCTGAGATATTGCAACGGGATGAGGTGCGAGAGAAGCATCTGCGTGCAAAGAATTTGAGGGCCAAAGTTCAAGGAAACTTCTTCAAAGTTTCAGGGCCAATTCTCAGGGAGGATCTCTCCAGAGTTTCAAACTTCATATGCATAGATGAAAATTTCCTGACACAAGCAACTGGTTGGGAAGACACTCTCGCCACCTATACTGGTGATGTGGATATGGTCGACTTCCAAATTACCAACTTGCCAAGTATCACCATAGAGGTGCGACTTCTCGTGTCCAAGTACATCGAATCTTCAAACAAGGAAACTGGACACTCACCTTAGTGAGAATAGCAACTATGCCACTTGTCTCCTTGTTCATTTTAACTGTTAGAGTTTGGGGAAACCCTAATTAGGATTTTGAACTTTTAATCTGAGCCCTTGATCATTGTTCGATCTCGGTCGTTCATAATTTCTAGACTACTATATAAGGTTGCCTCCTCTCATTTGGAGAGTGTGAGGTTTTTGAAATATTGTTGCATGAAGGTCATTTTTTAGATAATATATTACATGTGTGCTTTCTCTTAAGGCTTTGCAATCCCTATTGTTTGAGTGATTAAGCAAGGTTTTCAATTTCTTCAACACATAAGTTAGAATTTATTTCATGTTGTTAGATTGAATGAAAGATCTAATAAATATTGGTTTATGGTGTATCTCCGCTCATACTTTTGGTGAATGGATAACTTTCATTCACTATGTAAAGTTAGTCTGAGCTTTCATTTTGTGCATGCTTAGACTTCCGATCATTAGCACATCCCTCGAAGATTGCATCCACTTTCTGTAAGTTGTCTTAAGTGAGGCGGAACAAAGTGTGGTTTATTGAGTTCACTAAATCAATACCGTCTCTGGAATTCATAGGATTAGAGTAGAATTCTCAACCCTTATCTCTTTTATCCTTTTTGAAGTCTTAAATCTCGAAAATCCCAAAAGACAGAGGAGAGCTTTAATTGACAAATCCATCTAAATCCCAAACTTGTTGACAATTCGTTCCAGCGTAAGTCCCTTTGTGTATTACCAGCAAATCACAATGCCCATTGAGCTTATCCACACGTCAAGACCTGACAAAAGATACCTTGGAATCGCTATATGATCTTCTAGCAATCTTAGCATACGCAGTGAATTTTCAAGAGAGGATAAATTATCTTTGGTACTTTATTCTAATGTTTGGTAGATGATAAAACAGACACCAACACGGCCGATACTCACGGTGAGTAGCATGGGGTCCGTGGCAGACATGCCAGGTGATTCTGCTGCCGACATGGGATCCATGGCAGTCGTGCCAAGTGATTTTGTTGCCGACTAGCAACGTTCCTGGCCAATGGTGTTGTCACCAACTACACTTGTGAGAGCCATTTTCAATTGTGGCATCGTCTGCAGAAGGTCAAATACCCATACTGGTACGGTAGCCTGCAACATCTATTTGATTATAGTTTTTTCGAACTCTCAACGAAGTGGGGTACGGGCAGCGTTGTGTGAGGCCCTTTGTTCTTCCGCCATCACCCGTTCAACATCGGCCTTTGCTTCCCAGAGTCTGTCCTTCTTCGTACGGGGATCAGAGTACACTACCTTTTTGCTCTGCAACCTTGTAATTGCCAATACCTCCTCGTCTGGTTCCTTGACGTCTAGCATATTTACCCCATTCTACTTTGGGCAGTCAGTGTCCTCATGGTTCTCGGCTAAGTCACAAGGTTCGAATTCGAATTCAAATTCAACAACAATAAAATTTGGATGAAATTCGACAAGAGAAAAATTGAGAAAAAAATTCGACATTAAATTCGCCTTGTATAAATATGTTAAGTTTAAAATAAAACAATATTATATTAAATATAATTAATTTGTTAAATTTAATTTAAATATATTAATTTTTTGTATATTTTTGTTAAATTTTATCTATAAATAATTTAAAATATAAATTAAATATTTTAAGATATGACAATTTTAATTTATTAAATATTAATATTTAAAAATAGAACTATTTAAATAAGATAAAATAATATTAAATTCAACTATAATAAATGTTAACTTTTTTATTAACATAATTTCATTTAACTTAAATAAACTTGACATTTCTAATAATATACACATATTAATAAAAATTATAATACATCATTAAATTTTATAAATGAAAACAACCAAAATAAATAAATAAATAAAATAACAGTTAAAATGTTAAAAATTTTAATAACAATTTAATATAAATAAATTTATATTTGACATTATAAGCATATGTTATTAAAATTTAGCATACTTTGATAAAAGTGTATAAATGAGAAAAAAAAACCTAAAATACAATTTGCGACTTTGGATGCCTAGCGGATGGCGTTTTGTTCTCTCTCTCACTAGTCCTTGACCTCCTAAAATGTGACCATTCAACTTGAAAATATTTGTGCTCCAAAAATATCCTCTGGATTCATGTTGGATGGATAGTAAAACACTGCGATTTTGAATAAGACATATGCTCAGTGTCATGACTTCCGGTTTTTTTTCTGTTGCGAAGTCGCAATGTTTTATTAAAAAATAACTTGAGAACATGAAAACCCTTTCTGAAAACCTTGAAAAAAACGCTTTTCAAAAATATATTTTGGCAAAAAACATTTCCGACTTTTTCTATACGAATTTCAAGGCAAATTTTTACAAATTTTACATTAAAGTTTGAAGTTCGCCAAAATTCGAATTTCATCCTTGAAATTCGGTGAACTCTGTGACTTAGGTTCTCAGGACCGCACCACTTGCACGGCAAACTTCCGTTATTGTTATTGTTCCCGCTCTGACACTCACAAGCTAAGTGGTCCCACTCATTACATTTGTGGCATTGGATCATGCGTCACCCCTTCGCATCGTACTGAATTTTACTTCTCGACGTGTTGTTGGACCGATTGTTCCCTCGCCGATTATTGCGGTATTCACCTGGTGAAGCGTCGAAGTTTGACGATGGTTTACGTGGTGTGGTTGGCGGAGTGGCTTGTTCCCCTTGAGTGAAGAGCACTTGTGTGCTCCGTGTCTTTAGATTGTATGGGCATTCCTTAATGGAATGTCCCAGCACCTGATAGATGTCACAAAAAGAATTCCTTGGGCATGTTCTCTTAGTATGACTTGCTTTGCAATCAGTGCACCAAAGTTCTTTACCCTCTTTGCCACCGTCCGTGTCAGCCTTCAACTCCTTCATCATCCACATCATGTCACTAAGAAGGGCCTGTACTGTTTTGGACTCTCCATCATTGCTTCCATCCGTACTGTCATCATCACTTGCCCACCACCTCTTCCCTTTCGATGTCCATTGCTCTGTTATAAGCATCATATGATGGCAGAGGGACCACCTTCATCTTCCATCTGAGAGACGGCACGAGTCCCTCCACAAACCATCGTTTCTTCAGTCCATCAGCTGGCTGGTTTTCCATCTTGTTCAGTAATTCTTTCAACCTACAATTGTAAGCCCGAATACTTTCACTTTTGCCTTGCTTGGTATTGTAAATTTCAGCCACAATCTCGTTGTCACCCCTCAGGAGTTTGAATTCCTCCTAGAAGGCCTTCTTCAGATCACTCCATCTCGTTTTGTGCTAGCCATCAAGGTTCGTATACCAATCAATGGTGATCCCCCGAAGGGTGGCCGAAAACACCTTCAACCAGTAATCCTAGTCGTCTTGACCATTTGCCTCCCATATGGTTATACATGTTTTGTAGTGTTGTACGGGGTCCTCCGACCCGTCACCCATGAATTTTGGAAGCTTTTATTTCTCATTCTGCAACATTGTTCTTGCCTAGAAGGTAGCGTGCAATGCCTGGAGGGTATTGTGTGCTGCTTGGAAGGTACTGTATGCGTTCGACCAGATTGGACCGTTCTACTCTACGCGTTCCGGTGCTTCTCTTGCACCCTTAGCCACGCACGCGCTCTCTATGCATCCAACTTTTGCATCTTTCACGCCTTGGTCACCCTCGTTTTTATATTCTCTTCTTTCTGGAGTCTTCGGGCCCGACCCTCCTATTTTTGATTGCTCCGCCAAAGACAGATTCCCAATTCTATGCAGGTTGGTTTCAAAAATTTCAGCAACCTTGCCCTCAAGGTCCCATACTACCTCTTCTTCACATTTGGAGTGTTTCGACAGGCTATTCTAAGACTCAATCTCGTACTCTTCACTCGACGTTGAGTGTGTGGCCTGTTCGGCGAGATCCTCATCCACTACGTCTAGAAGTGGTAGGTCCCTCACAACCTCTACCAACTAGTTCCACGTACACGATTTCTGCCTCTCCCGACTACTGCTCCGACTCACTCCAACTCTTACTCCGCCTTTCCAGACTTGCCAAACCTTCAACAATCTCCCTTAGCCGCCATCTCTGTTCACTTTGTTCTCTTATACGTAAGGATCTTCGTACCAATCCTTCCCCTACCTCTCGGGTGGTACTAGTACGTCCTCGGTCCTTATTTGGCCGTAGGGGCATTAATTGTCAGGGGTATGGGGTCTGCTCGTATTAGTATTCACCAAGATGTAGCCATCTTACCCAAGCCTTCTGCTGTTCTGAAACGTAGTTCCTCAAGTAACCCTCCAACCACTTATTTACTATCTCTGTTTGTCCATCTGTCTAGGGGACGGTAACTCGTGCTTGGGGTTAGCACAGTACCACATAATCTGAAAATCTCTTGCCAGAAGGAGCTTAGGAACTTGTTGTCCCTATAACTCACAATATTTTTAGGCAGCCCATGTAGCCTAAACACCTCACGGAAGAAAAAATCAGCAACCTAAGCTGTTGTAAATGAGCTAGTGATGGCAAAAAAATGAGCAAATTTTGTCAATCTATCCACCACCACATAGATACAATCCTTCCCACTAGCCATTGGCAACCCAGTGATAAAATCCATAGAGACACTTTCCCATTTTTGACTGGGAATTGGCAATGGTTGCAATAAACCAGCGGGTGTTGTGTGTTCATCCTTGTTCTTCTAACAAGTATGGCATTCCCTAACATACTTCAAGACATCTCTCTTCAACCCTTTCCAAGAGAATCTCTCTCGGATCTGCTTGTAAGTCTTGAAAAAACCTTGGTGGCCAGCAAGGGGAATGTCGTGAAAAGTCTGCAATACCTTCTCCTTCAACTTTGATTCAGGTAGAAGAAGGATTCTTCCCTTATACAAAATCAATCCATCAACCAAATAGTACTTTTCATCATGAAAAGTGCATTCAACAATGCTGGTTGCAAACTGATTTTTGGCACAATCAGCAAGCAATAGGTCCCTCCAATCAGCAGTAAGCTCACATATAGAGCTTAGGTGGGGTCTCCGTGAAAGGGCATCGGCCACTATGTTGTTCTTCCCCTTCACATACTCAATGTCGAAGTCATAGGCCTAGAGCTTACTAACCCACTTCTGCTGCCTTTCATTCAAATCTTTCTGGTGCATGAAATACTTAAGACTATTATGATCAGTCTTAACAACGAACCTACTTCCCACCGGGTACTACCTGAATTTCGCAAGGGCATGCATTATGGCGAGCATCTCCTTGTCACAGATTGAATATAGCCTTTCAGGCCCTCTCAGCTTTCTACTTTCAAAGACAATAGGTTGCTTGTCTTGCATAAGAACTACACCAACACCTTCCCCTAATGCATCACATTGCAGTTCAAAAGGCTTGGTGAAATCTGGTAAGGCCAAAACCGGGCATGAGCTCATGATTCCCTTAAACTAATCAAACATTGTTTGTGCCTTTGCAGACCACTCAAAGCCTCCTTTCTTAGTGAGGTCTGTGAGGGGGACAGCCAACTGAGAATAACCCTTCACAAACCTTCTATAAAAACTGCATAGACCCAAGAATCCTTTCAAATGAGTTATGCTCTCAGGTGGTGGCCAATCAAGGATAGCTCTAATCTTTTCGGGATCCACCTTCACACCCTTTGCACTGATGATGTGCCCCAAGTAGAGCAACTCCCTCATTCCAAACTCACACTTAGATTCTTTGGCAAACAATGATTCAAACTCTAGAATGCTAAGAATTTCATCTAAGTGTTGTAAGTGCTCCTTCCAAGTCTTGCTGAAGATGAGAATGTCATCGAAAAATATGAGCACAAACTTCCTCAACTACTTCTGAAAGATTTTGTTCATGCAGGACTGAAATGTGGCTGGAGCATTAGTCAAACCAAAAGGCATGACTAGAAATTCGAAATGCCCAAAGTGGCATCTGAAAGAAGTCTTCTCCACATCAGAAGCCCTCATTCTAATTTGATGGTAGCCCGATCTGAGAGAAGTACGCGGCACCATGCAGCTCGTCAATGAGCTCATCAATCCTCGGAATGGGCTACCGATTCTTCATGGTTTTCTGATTTAAGGCTCAATAATCCACGCACATACGCATGGTCCTGTTGTGCGTTGCCCACGCTCCCTGTCGCCGACAGGGTCCCCCTTCCTGTTTTGAGTTTTCCGTCATTACCCTGCTGAGTTTCGCGCGTCTCTTCGAGCGAGTTCACGACTGGTCCGTGAAGTGATTGATGTAAGGGTAATGAGCCGATGAATCTTCCCGGCTAGTCTAGCTCTCGAGCGTGAACGCCAAGAGTTCTGTTCGAAGTTTTGAGAATCGCCTTAGGTAGACGTAAGGTAGTAGGAATTGGCGGAGCCCGCCAAGCAAGGACAGTGCGCCTAAAGGTCAAACGAAGACCAAAGCCGCTGTTTTTCGCACAACAGCTGTGAAGCAGACTACATAAGGATTGTCGCCGCGATGTTTATAAGATTTGAAGAAAAGATAATTTTCGCCTGCTAATGAACGATCGAATTGCCTAGCCAAATGCCTTAGGATTCTGAAGCCTCCTAAAACCAAATTTGTGAAATCCGGCAAAAGGCTAGTCTGAGGTCCGAACAATTTCACTAGGATAATCTTGCCAAAATTGCCCAGGGGATCGCATTTCGGACCCTGGGGCAAAAATTTCAAAATCTGATGCTTTCCATTTGGTCCGAAAATAATGCGAAAGCCTTTAAGTATTGCAAAAGATGGTTCCAGGTCCGATAATCACTAAAAATGTCCAAATTCGGACCCTAGGGATGAAGGATGGAGGGCGCAAAATGCAAAGTTTTCCTCAGGCCCCGAAAATGCCTCAAAACCCCCATATTTTCGGACCCCAGCTCCGAAATTTAAAAAATGGCTAACGTAAAGAGCACACGCATATGGGTGTTCAGGTCCGAAGTTCGCCATGTGTTTCCAACTCCGAAAGCACTTGGGCGTTACATTTTCGGACCCCAGGGCGAATGTGCAGGTGCGAAATGTCGCAAGGGATCATCTTCTAAGTCCGAAAACCTTTAACTCATTACTTTTTCGGACCTTGGAGCGAATTGTAAAAGGAGATAAAGTGCAAAGTATTCCGAAATCACTTAAGTTTTTCATTTTTGGACCCTTGGGATTAAAAAGTATAAAGCGCGAAATGTTCCTAAAGGGGCCTCGAGGTCCGAAATCACTAAAGCGCCTCATTTTCGGACCCTAGAACAATTTCAAAAAGGGTATGCAATGCGAGATTTTGCAAAACCTCCCCCAGCTCCGAAAATCACTTAAGATGCTCAAATTCGGACCTGGGAGTGAAAAACTAGGAAAATGGAAAGTGCGTCAAGTTTAAAAACAAAACGCGTTTGAGATCCAAAATTCGCCAAAAGGCGTTTAAGCCCCGAAATCCCAAAGGGCGTGAGTGGTCCGAACTTTATTTAAAAAGTTGCGAAAATGTGCCAATGGTCCGACGTTTTTAAAGGAATTTGCAAATCGTGTTAAGTGGTCCGAAAATTCTTTAAAAACTCGCCAAAGTCCTGAGGCCGCGAAATCCCAAGAGCGATGAATACTCCGAAGTTTGCATAACGCAAAGAGGCGTCCAGGTCCGAAACTCCGTGGTTCTTGTTAAAACCCGAAAATCGCAAAAGGCATTAAAATTCATTCAAACGCTCTTAAGTTTTTTGCTTGCAAAACGCCTGGATGCTCCGAAAATCGCAAAATGCCCTAAGGATCCGAAGTTTCGGGCGAGGCATTGAACTCCAGAAATCGCGAGAATCGTCAAGGACGGCGTAGTTGAAAGGGTTGGCATAGCTTGCAAATAGCATTTCCTTTGGATAGCATCAACGTCTAACACAAGCTGCGAGTATAGCGTCCGAATCCGAAGTTTCCCGTCGGTGTCGAGCTCCGAAGTCATCGCAAAAAAAAAAAAACTCTCCAAAGCGCCTGAAGCCGCATAAGGTTAAAATCACGAAGTATACCTCAGGCTCCAAGCTCCGAAATATAGAAACACGTTGAGGTCCAAGGTTAGTCTAAAGCCACCTATAGTGAGTTAAGGATCCGAAGTTTTGGCGAAACCATTGAAGTCCGAGAATATCTCCAAAGTGGCGAGAGCATCCCAGCTCTGAAATTTGCAGGATCATCTTCTAAATCCGAAAGTTACTTGCAAAACAGCACCAGTGCTCCGAAAACCTCCAAGCTCCGAAATTCGCCAGAGGTGTGCAAATCGCGAAGTAGAAAACGCGAAATTTGCAAAACTCGCAAGGAGGAAAACGCAGTTCAAAATTTGAAAACCCTCCGAGGTCCGAAAACAAGAAGGTAAAACGCTGCATTAACTCCTCCAGATCATTTAAACTCAGATTGCCAATCACCCAGGGTGAGAAGAAAACCATTTAAAATGATAAGTTCTCTTTTGTCCAGCAACCGCGAAAATTTAAAACAAAGAGATAACCGTTGGAATTCAAACTTTGCAGGATCGTCCGTTCATTTCACGCGACAAGGTTGGGTAATCTCTCGCCATCCGCTCCCATCAGGTAAGTACGCTTTGTTGCGTATGATCATTTGAAAAATGCTTAAATCGAATAGACAAATGCGTAAAATTTGATCGCAATGCTTGAATTCTTGAAATTTGCATCTCTTTTGCTCATAAACATTGTTCAAAGCACTCGAAATTTAGAAATCCACTCTTAAGGCTTCGCCACAAATTGCATCTCTTTTCAAACTTTGGAAAATTTTCATGCTTGGTCTCTGTTGAAAGTTAATCCAAAATCCAAAAATGATAAATATAAATGCGTAGTCAGGAATCTTTGTGAATATTCTGGTTTCGGGATTGATCAAGTTGTTAGCTAGAAATATTGCTCCATGTCCAAACTAAATTTTAAATTAATCCCGGCATGCTGGAGCATTTTGTTATCTAACCCGCATTACCTTTCTTGTATCACCTCGTAATCCGCGTCCCACTGTGCAGGATAAATGCCTAAATCGGCGGTGGAATCATCAAAAACGCCCGCAGTAGCCGAAACCTCACAAGCGTCCAAATCAGATATCCCGCGTAAGGTTGAAAGGATGAAGTATCAATATCAGAGGAGAGGATTGCGGGAGTCGAAAGTTCAAAGCGTCTGGGACAACATTGGTGATACTGACCTTGGCCATATCGATATTCAGGACTTCAGGAATCGGGTCTTCTCACCCAACGCATATGGCAGGCCTAGGCAGATGGTGGAAAGTGGCATCGCCCAAGCGACGGGTTTTCCTCCAGCAATACAGAACTATGAATTAGTAGTGGAGGCTGCTCGGCATTATGAACTGAAGTCCAGACTAATGCTTCTGGAGAATATGACTATCGCCAACTTCTCCCCTGAGGCTATTGGTGATGCATTTGACATCCCCTTTCCAAATAATCCCACAGCTACAACCATAGACGAAGCACAAGGGGCATATGATATGAATCCGGCCCGATGCAAAGCACTGATCAACGAAGAATGGTTCAAGGAGAAAAGGCCTTCAAGCACCAGCATTGTGAAAAAGACCCCCAGGAGTGATTTTCATAATGAACATGGGGATATGGTCACCTTACTCAGCCGAGTCATGGGACTTCCTAAGTCCAGCTACTTTGAAGAATGGATGTTCTATTTTACAGAGCAGGTCTTCGCCGGAAAGTCTAAGTTTGACTGGGCCCAGATCATAAGCGATAACATCCACACTCAACTGATTGAGCTCAAAAAGAAGAAGTACTTCACCATGACCTCTTATTTGGTCTATATGTTCGCCAAGAACCAACCACTACCAGGATTGATAATGAAAGGTGAAATCGGGAATGGGCCCAGTCAGGTGAAAGTCTATGATTGTTACCCACAGGTGCACTACCAGGATATAGCTCAGAGGGAAAAGAACAGCCCGGCTTACGCGGTTGGTCAGAATGAACGCGTCAATGATGCCTTCACAATGCCCCTGGTCAGGCTAATGCAGGGAGGGTTACACATAAGGCTCTCGGAGCAAGCTACTACTTTAGTGCAGAGGTATGAAGCTTGGTTCATTCAGTTCCCCAAGTTTTTCTACATCCGAATAGCTGGCTTCGATGGTGCTCCCCTCCGACTTCCACAGTATCCAACTGACAAAGTAATTCTTATGGAGGTTGCAAGGCAGTCACGCCCGGCTGGCATCTTACTCTGAGAAAGCAAGCAGGCTGGATTCACATTTCCTATGATCATAGGCAGCCATGATGTCCACTTGAAGACCCCTACCCTAGCAGAGCAGTCCCTTGCAGAGTTGGCCTCTTATGGCCTACAAGACCATTTCCCAAGAAAACACTTTGATCACGATAATCTGGCTAAAAGGGCCTATGGTCGAAGGTACAGAGCAAAGGAGTTAGTTGAAGACTATTGGAAGAATTGCTCCGATGACTACGACGTCAGGCGACGGGAATATTCTAGGTTGAGTGTGCAACAGATGTGGCTCTTTGAATACCGTCGGGTCCCAGATCAACTCACAGACTCAGGAAATTGCCTCCAGGCCCGAGAATTTGAAGCAGTAAGGCATCTCTTGCCAGGCGTTGATTGGTCCCAGGACCCAATCACAGATTTCGAGGCAGTTATGGCAGCCCCAGCAAGGTACACAGATCAGTGGTTACATCAGCAGATCGAGAGGCTAGTCCATGAGGGAGTCCAGTTCACTTACCATTTGATGGGCAGTCTCGATTCTCAGTCTTCAGAAGACGAAGGAACATCTAGTGCACCCCGGGAAAGAACTGAGAAACCAGAGAAAAGAAAGAAGGCTAAGGCTTGTAGAGGAACTCGGACGTCCAAAAGAACAAGAAGGGAGAAGATTCCTATAAAGAGGCCAGAGGTCACTTCATCTTCAAAAGATCCCAGTTCGTCCGACGATGCTATAGAATTGGATTGCGTACCTGCTCCACCCTCCCAGAGCGACATCGATGCATTTGAGGCTAATGATCCTCCTACGCCTGATGTACTGGACACTGAGCTAAGACCCCTCGATTTGACCGAACTGAGTAACCAAATAGAAGAAGGAGAAATCCCATCCACCCAGGGGGTCAAAGTGCATGAACCTACCCAACAAAGCCGTCACGAGTTGCTGCTCTTCAATACAACCAAAGACGACTCCACCATCGAGGGAGAACAAAGGATAGACAAAACTCATGAGCTTGAGAGAACTGAAGAGCAACCTTCACATGAGGATGTCGGGCAATTGTTCAGCGAAATAGGGGAGAATTCAACTGCAAGCAAAGAGCTTCACACCTCTTTCACTCCTCCGGTGCCAGGGCAGCTGCGAATTTGTGGTTAGTCGGTTGAAACGTAGGAGAACAGAATGCTGACTTGACCCTATCATCAACCCAGACAATGCCTCAAGAGTGGCTGATTGCTAAAGCTCAGCGCAAGGCCGCCACCAAAACACCCATCGATCTAGAGGATATCTTCTCGCGTATGGATCAAGCAAAAGCCAAAGGGAAGAAGAAACCAAGGGCATATTCTAGAGTGACCAAGGACGAGCAAAGGAACCGCACTCTTCATATTGCCACCCCGCCCGTAGACAAGCCAGCAGATTAGATAACACTGGCAGATTATAGCATCACAACTGTCCCCATCGGACAAGCTACCAAAGAGCAAGAAAAAGAAGAATTTAAGGATTCAGTGCAGAACATACTCAGACAGCTCGAAGAGATCACAGCGGAAAAGGATATGTATCGGGCTCGTGCCGAGCAAGCCGAGGAATACATCGATCAGCTCCTAAGGCCATTACACAATCCCTCCAAATCCCATATTCCCCCGACAGCATTGGCGCAAAGGACCACGATTGAATTTGAAGGAATTCGGGATACCGCAAAGGCCGTCAAGGAATGGATGCAGGACGTCAAGAAAAGGGGAGAGCAGATCCTTAAGGAGGTGAAAGAAATGGCCCTTCATCGAGAGCTCACTCTAGTCAAGTTGTTGGAGGTAAAGAAGGAATCCCTTCACATGCATGAAGTGGCAGCCTCTACCCTTCCCCTCATGAGAGCTCTTTTCTGGACACATGCGCAAATTCCCACATTGTCTGCCATCCTAGATCCTCATAGCATCAGTGTTCTCAAGGAGTGGTACTGGACCATCACCATGAAGAACAACACCAAAGAAATTATTGACAAAGAAAGTGACGCATGTGAGGTAATTCTGGGGAACATGCAAGAACTAGGTAAGACCATCCTCCGATCAATGGTTTCAGAATGGATAAATGACCTATCCGATAGTGCAATCTAGCCGGACTGGGAAGAAAGGTTGGGGATGGATAGGATTTCCTATTCCGCTAAGGACTTGAGTTTTGCTGGTCAATTCCATTCAGATATATTATGCTTTGAGCGTAATCGCTCCAACTGGAAGGACGGTTTAAAGCACATGGACCAGTATCTCGAGGGCATGCAGTACAAAATTCGCCACCCTCCCATGCCTCCATTCAGTCTGCTCTTCCAGTTGTGTATCAAATTCCAGGAATACGTTCGCGAGGAACGAGCAGCAGGTCGTGATTTATGGTGGGAATACCTGCATGGCGAGGATCAGTTTCTAGAGAAAGAGTGTGAGACCGAAATAGAGAAAGTAATTTCTCAAAAGTGCTTTCTTCCCTCCAAATCTTAAAAGTGCACTTTTGCACAAAAGGGTGACAGTTGACTTTTGGTCAACAAATGTAAAACTTTTTTTGATGCACCTTTTTGGATTGTTCCAAATTGTTGTAATTATCCCTTTTTGGGTAGTTATTGCCCATTTTGGGGTAGTTATTGCCCATTTTGGGGTAGTTGTTGATATTTGCCTCCCATTTATGGGTATGGGCAGCCATGCTTTATGGATGAATCTGGGCCACTTGTTTAGATTAAATCTAGGCCATTCATCCTTTTTGAAGCCTATTTAAGGGACTGGTTTTCCCTCTTTTTTGTAAGAAGTTCTTGGATTGTTGAGAAAGCTCTGGAGAAATTTACAGGAATTAATGCAATGAATTAAGACTGTTTTCAAGTTTCCTTGTGAGTGCATGGTCTCCTTCTTCACTTAATTTAGAAAGCTTTCAGTTATGTCTATTTATTTTACATAGCATTTTTCAAATCAAGCATCTGATAGAATCCTTACAGTCCATACCATTAGAGAACGGCTGATTGCTTTTCTTTCTGCATGGTTAATCTAGACCCTTTCATGCTCAGTTCGGTTATCAAATACATACTATGAATGTAGAAGTTCTAATATCATACTTGATAATATGAAAATCTAGTTTCTCCTTTGAAGATTGCACTGGATTTAAGCAAACATTGTGTCTAAATAGCTAGTGATGTTTAATCTAGTTTCCTGGAGGTGTCTGTCTGCTTGACTGAATTTGCTATCTTAGTTAGAATTTACAGTTCATGTCTTTCTCTCCCTCTCTATCCTTCCCTCCTTTTTTCCCTTTTTTTTATTCAGAAAATCTGCAGTCCTATCAAACAGTATGAAATTAACCGATATCATCCGATAGAAAGATCGTAAAAGTTCCGATATCATCCGATAGAAAGATCGTAAAAGTTACAAGGAACTTATCCATAAATTGTCAGTTAAACGTAAGTCCCCCTTGTGTTTCCAGCAAAAAACACATCAAGCCACTGACAAATCCCGCAGTCAAGACCTGACAAAAGAAACCTTGAGGTCGTCTCCTTTGATCAAATATAGAAAATAGCATTAGGGATTCCCTTATTTCAAGAGAGGATAGGATAATCAATCGGCTATTCTATTCTGCGTTGGCCGTATGGAGTTTGCAGCAATGCAATTTCAAACACGTCAATAGGTCCCATCCTTCTTCTTCACCAATACAACGGCCGAAGCAAAGGGGCTCTTGCTTGGCCTAATGTAACCCATGTCTAGAAGCTCCTTAATGGCTTTCTCAATCTCGTCCTTCTGCTTCTTTGGGTAACGGTAAGGAGTAATCATGATAGGCTTAGTACCCTCTTCCAACTCAATGATGTGTTTAGTACCGCGCTCAGGCGGCCTACCTGGGGGTGGAGTCTCAAACACCTTGCTCCTCTTTGAAATCAAAGCCTGAATGTCTTCAGGATAGCTTCTCCTTTCTTCAGATGAGTGGGATGGCATGACCATATACTCAAGAGATCTTCTAAGTGGCAGATTTCCAAAGACCTTGCTCTTGTCTGTGATTAGAACTTGAATATCAGCAGTGTAGCTGCCCTTGTCTTCTAATGGGTTTGATGGCATTAACACACATTCTGCTGCCCACTCTACTTGGTTATGATGGATCAGCCTCTCCATCCTCTTTAAGGATACAATCCGAGGACCCCCATTAGACATTCCTCGCAAAACCACCTTCTTCCCTTCAGTCATGAACTTTAACTCCATGGTTTGCAAGTTAAGAGTGATCTCACCAAGAGATCGCAGCCACTGAATGCCTAGGACCATATCATCGGTCCCTTCAATATTGACAACATAGAAGTAATCCTTGACTTCATAATTACCAAGCTTCATTGACATGTTCGACACCATCCGTTTACCACAAATTGTTGATCCATCAGCCACCATGACCTTGAAGTCTTCAACATCATCAGTGATAAGACCTCTCTTGGCAACAATCCTAGCATCAATGAAGTTGTGAGTTGCTCCTGTACCAATTAGAGCAACAAGTCGGTGCTCTCCCAATGCTCTTCGAACTCTGAATGATTCATTCTTGTGGAAGCTAGAGAGTTGGGCAGCTATACCCTTATCATCTTGATCACTTTCAGGCCCTTTTGGAGCCCCTTCATACTCACTTTCCTCCGAATCAAGCTGCTGTTCTGAATTTTCAGAATCTGATCCCTCAGCTGAATATGCTTCCATTTGCCGAGCATTACCCTTTCCATGGCATCTATGACCCGGAACCCAAGGTTCCTTGCATGAGTAACACAAATTCTTCCTCCGAAGTTCTTGACGGAGCTCATCATCCATCCGGGGAGGGAACTTCTTAGGTTGATTAGAAAAAATTTTCTTGTCTTTACGAAATGGAAAAGGCTTTGACTGAAATTTAGGCTTAGGGGCAGCCAACTCCATGCTTCTAGCCTTCTTGACTGCATCAGCCAAGGTGGGCGGGTCAAAGGCTTTTACCCAACCTCTCAATGGTTCTTCAAGTCCTTCAGTGAACAAGACCACCAGTCTTTTCTCCGAGATACTATTAACCATAACTAAAAGACTCTGAAATTCAGTTATGAAGGTGTCCACAGAACCCTGCTGTTTGAGTTGTGCTAGCTCTCCAAACTTCACCTCCGGATCCTTGGTATCAAATCTTTCTATCAACTTGTTGGTGAATTCAACATACGTATGGATCAAGTTGTGACCAAGGGTGATCAACCCATGGTACCACCATTCATGAGCAACTCCATCTAGGTGCAAGGTGGCAAACTTGATGGCCTCTTCTTCGGGCATGGGTCTCAAGGACAAGTAGTTGTCCAACTTCTGCACCCAAGCTCTAGTCGTGCTCACATTGCTTCCATCAAAGTGTGCTAGAGTGACCTTCCCAAGGGCCTGTTGAAAATCTCTGGGAGTGGAGTAAGGATTATCATATCTCCCTTCCCTTCTCTTCTTTTGATTCATATATTGGTCAAGAGACATAGCATTTCGAATCTCTTGGGGAAATGCTACATGCTCCACAAAGCTAGCCCAAATCTCCTCAGCTACAAGGACTTCCACTTCAAGAGGCGGTGTTTCCCTTGGAAGAAAAACTGTTTGCAATGGCCTAGTCACCAATCCAACAGGCATTCCATTACCATATCTACCATTGTTGCTGCCATTCCCATTACCACCGGAGTTGTTGGAAGTACTGCCATTATTACCACTCATATTCTGATTTGGATCTTGATTATGCCCTCCTCCAGCACTCTGCCTAAAGGTGGCTATCATCTGAGACGTCATGTCCATCATGGTGTCAAATTTCTTCTCTATTTTCTCTACAGCCATAGCTGTTTCATTCTGTCCAAAAAGTCTTTCCCCCATTGAATCTGTTGAGTCCACTGAATCAACTTCCTTATCTCTGTTTCTCAAGACTTCTGAAAAAGTCTCTTCAAGAGGCACTGCAAGAATCTGATACTACTGGCGTCTCTATTCTCTATTGTAGTAGCTGACATCTCTATCACTCATGGAGAACTCTATTTACCCTGACTTCACAGGCTGGCAGGAAAAACCAGCTCTAATCCCACTGTAATATTCCCACTTATTTTTTTCGGTTTTCAAGCACAACAATATTACAATGCACCCGTTAAAGTTAGGAAATATAATTCCAATGCTACTGAAAAGTAATGTAATGTCCCAACTTCGCAAATCTAAGAAAACACGTAAACAATGATTTTTAATGATTGATTAACTCATCTAGGGTATAATTTGTCTAAATTCATTTGAGTTTATTAGTTATCAATAAGTCAACTCCATATTTAATTCCTAGTGGAATAAAAGGGATAAGCTACCTTAGGATGCCCGTAGCGCTTATCAGGCCCAAGGACGGTACATACCCCCTTGGCCCTCCTGCCAGAAGCCCTTTGTCAACTGCAGTGGGTGGGCTACCTGACAAAGGCCTAGTTCCTGCTATCCCTGTTGCCTAATTCCTCATCTACCCCACTAGGTTTAAATATATAATTGCTTTATTCATATTAGTCATAATTTAATAGTAATGCATATTATATCTATTAACCCTTAATTACATCATGACGTTATTTCCTTAGTCAAGATTTGTGGTTTATTAATTAGTTCATTTATCAAACTATTTACTAACTTATTCATTCATGATGATTTATTCATATTGTGCAACATATATACGTATATATATATATATATTTATTATTTTATATTAACTATATTATTTGTCTACCTTTAATATAACATACAATGTATTTAATGAAAACCTTATACTATTATTTAACATTAACATTCTATATACTGTCTATCGGAATTACTATTTTTAAAATTACTTTACTATGAAATATACTTAATGGTTATCGGTCTTACCTGTTTCCTGCCCGCAGTCCTTTCTGCCCGAAATACCCTCGGCCGTGTGTCTGCCTGCGTTCCTCCCTTTTTCCTTCCTATCCTCCTCCCCGCTAAGCGTTCTGCTTTAATATTTGTGGAGGGGGGTTTGCGTGGACCAAGCCAGGGGATGTGTCTCTTGTGGAAGGGGTGACCCGCAACGTCTCTCGGCGTTTGTTTAAAACGACGCCTCGTTTTCGCCCAAAGCCGTTGCCTTAAGCCATGCCAATTACGGGGTTAAACATACCCGAAACTTTAGTTAAAGTATTTTGTTTATTATAATTTAGGTATCGAAAATATACTTGCATGAGTTTTATTTGTTTTTTATAATGTATCTTAAATGTTTCATAATATATTAGGTTTATATTTATTTAGTGATAATTTATATGTATTAATAATTATTTATTAATTGATCAACATTTTATGGTGAAGTTAATTCGAGAAGTAATTAACATTATTATTATTATATTAATATAAAATAAGGAATCATTTTCAAAAATATAAATGTTTTATTATTTTTATTATTATTTATTTATTTTTATAATTTACAAAAATATGGGGTTATGACAAGTGACCCTTACACTTTCTGATCACCAAGAGCCCAATGTGGGAAGGTGAGAGCATATGGTGACAAGGGGTTCATTACCTCACTAATCCGCTGGAAATTACAACGCAATTACAAAACTAGGCGGCAAGCCAGCCACTTCCACTTTTCTGCGGGATGAAGAACACTAACTTGGCGGTAAACCAGCCAAGGCACAAAAGCATAACAGAACCAAATCACTCTACCACTTATGCAACGGGAGGACTTTTAAATAAAACTATCACTCAACCGCATATCTCAGCGGGAGGACAATATCACTCAACCACTTGCTCAGTGGGAGGACAAACTAAATTACAAAACATACAGGCGGCTAAGCCATCCTCTTCCACTTGTTCAACGGGAAATGTAGCATAGAATGAATTGGTCAGTACTACTGAGGCAATTCTTACAATGATAGAAATGTGAAAGAAGATAGAGTGAAGTACATATCTTAAGAATTCACTAACACATTCTAACCAAGAATACTACTTGCTGTTCTGAAATCAGATGCAAGGAAAACGCAGAACCAGCCATCCCGAAACCCACTAAATTGCTTGTAACTCTCTCAAAACCCAATAGAATCATGCCAAACCAGAAGCTAATGAAGTGTATGACATAAGCAAACAAAACAATACCTTGAAACTGCAACTGGAGAGCATCAACAAAAAAATGCACACAACCCAAGGCAATTCTGGAAATAGCATTTTTGCTGAATAGTTCGATTTGCAACTAAAAAATGGAGAGTTCTCCAAATGCCACGCCAATATAGGAGAACTATCGTCTCTCCGGTACGCTTCCAACAAGCCCTCACCCAGAACAATGCACTCAACACACCGGCAGCTATGAGCAAAATGCACTTCCAACCAACACACCGGCAGCTACGAGCAAAATGCACTTCCAACCAACACACCAACAACACACAACTTCTTCACCAACACACCCGAAAATCACCAAAAAGATCACAACTACGCACCACAGCTAGGAGTGATGTCTCACACTCGAAACCGGAAGGAAGGATCTAGGAGGTATTCACACTCGAAGAATGTCTGGAGTCATTCCGACAGCATAACGATATATTTTCTCTCGATAAACAAATGAGGAGCCCAACACTTGTTTAAATAGCTTTTCCATTCTGAAATTCAAATGAAACTGCCTCCAAATTTGCCTCATTCAAATTGCATTTCATTTCAAGTGGTGGACCCAAAGTGGCACCCACTTTCCTAAGTCCAAAAATCGCGCCTAGGAAGAAGACCACGATTTTGGCATGATATGACTTTGGAATATATCGAAAATAAAGTCCCATATATTCATTAAATAATTCGCCTAGGCAAGACTTACGAAAAATATCAATTTCTGAACAATTCCTCATAACATCAATAAGTAATAAAATAATTAAATAATAACCATAGGATAAGGAATAATATTTAATTAAATTGCTTATAACTCCAGTACTGATCATCAACAGAATCTGGATGAAACTGAGCAATGAGGATCACTGAATTGTGCCAGAACAAGACCAAATCTAGGACTGCCAAAAATAGAATGTCCCAAACTACTACTTACGAAAAATAGTAAGTCGTGAAATAATGCTCCAAAAATTGTTATCTTCGCAACCAAAGAAAGAGCTTGGCGAGCATAGCAACTCTATACCATCTCGACGGCCAAACCCTAACTTACTAAAAATAGTAAGTTCACATTCCACCCCTAACAAGTCTGATCGACTCCAAGGAACATGGGAACCCTTAATTAACCTTTCCACACAGCCTACGGGTCTCCGGAATAGGCCAATGGAGCACTAAATGCAACATCACAAGGAAGGGGATATTACAGTTTCCTCTTAGTGTATTTAGTCCTCTCTTCTCCTCATTTTGGAAGATCGGGGGGGGGAGAATGTAATTTTTCTAAGTGTAATTTCTGGAAGCAAGGCTTCCGTGTACAGTCCATAGTTAGAGCATGTAGAATGATGCTTTCAACTTGTAGTTGTTTTTCTATTTCAAATAGTTTCAAACCAGAATACAAGCAAATTTCAAAGTTTTATTGTAGTTGTCTCCAGCATGTACAAGCACTGTTTTATGAAATGAAAGATCAAAGATCCTTTGTTTTTTCCCAACAAGTTCTGGTGTTTGTCTTATTTTTTGCTTCTCTTCAAGTAAGAGATTAAACTGCTTCTAATAGGATAGAGAAATGATGTTGTATGCATGAAGGATAACAAAGAATGGCTGCAATGAAACTATAGTGGAGGGTGTTAATTTAATGCATTAATACTATGAACTCATTGGTTATGTTCTAATCTATTTGGGTTTAATGTCTACTTGTTGTAGGTTGACTCTGCTGCCCTTAGAAAGGCACTAGTTATGGGGCTTGCACCCAGTTTTCAAAATCACAAATAATCTCATAAAACTTCATTTATTTTTTGTTTATAGGAGTAGGTTTAGTGTAGAAATCAATCCCAAGTGCTGAGTGAAACATTAAGAAGCCAGGAGTGTAGCCAAATCTGAAGTTTATAAACTTTACTTGGCATATTCTCATTGAGATATCTGTTGTAGTTTGTAATGCCCCAAGTTTGAAATGAAGTACGATATTTAGGCATTGTAGAGGTATATCCGCCTTGGTCTTGCAAAGCCAAAAATGCAGGAGATTTCAGTCTTGTGACTGAATCTCGTTCGTTGGCCAAATCCAACCTTGAACGGTTGAACCTATTGATAAGGAAATGGCTAAATCTTTAGGGTTTGAGAATCTGTTGATTTGGGAACTAACTAAACCAACTCCCATGTATTAATTAGATTTCTCTTAATGTGAAGAATATCTTTTTGCAGACACACCAATTTTGTATCTTCAACAAGAGATACCTAACTACCTATCTTACCTCTACTTTAACACCTCCTCGTGCACCATCAGCATGGACTTTTCTAGAATTCAAATTTCAAACTTCACTAAAATTCTAGGCATACAAGAATTCTAGTGATTATTTCATTCAATGCACCATATGATACTTCCATAATAACCTGTAGGGTATGCCATTTCAAAATGGCCTCAAATCCTACACAAATGTTTCATACAACCATGCCTAAGAAAGTATGTCTTCAACTCATCTTCTTTCCTTAACATTCCTTCATTTAGAAATTCTTGCATTTGGGTATCTGCATTCCCAAATGCACTCATCACTAACAAGGGCTTCACTACTACTGGAGTCTCTATCTACACTTTAGAACCCTCTTGAATTGAATACAACTCCAATTATGAAGCTTAGCAGAGGATATTCTTTAATAAGACTAACATCATTTTACTATTCTCTTCCAATTATTCTTTCATGGGAAACAACTCGTAGTTCCTATCCTCAGATAACATGTAACTGTTATTTCAACCATTATGAATTGCAATTTTGTCATTATAACATGGCCATCCCAACAATGTGGAAAACATCCATGTTCATTACACCGCATGACACTTCCATCTGTTAATATACAAAGACAGAATTCAGCAGAAATTTACATTACACTGCTCAGTCATCGTTGCTTGATAACCCTTTTGCAACCATGAAACCTTCTATGGATTTGGGTGTGAGGTATTTTTCACACCCAACTTCTGCACCATCTCTGCAGATACCAAAAATATTAGTAATGCCACCATGATACCATCAATCATTAACATCCAAATTTTTCCATCTTCCTCACACAGTTTTAAAATAGTCTTTTATTTGCCATGGAACTTTCTCTTTATTCTCTGACTTGACCAACACTCTTCACAAAATCAAATCCTCACCTTCCTTAAGTTTCAATGGAGATTTCTTTTTCTTCTAACAGTTAATCTTCTACTTGAGTTAAATGTTATACAACCTCTTGCCTCGTTTCTTCTACTTTCCTTCACTATTTCCAAATATTCATATGCCCAAGGCCACGTTGGCTACAACTAAAATGAATTTTATCAAAACATATTACAAACTCTTCCTTCCAAAGAGTAAAAGTCACTTCTCTGACTACAACAGGAAACTCTTTTTTTCAATACTTTTTGCTTTTCAAACTTTTTTCTTCTCCAAACAATTTTCCTTTCACCTTTGTAGTCTCTTCCTCCCACACTTTGTTGCCATCTTGACTTCTCTTCTGCCCTCAAACTATGAAATGCAACTAGCACACTAAATTCATCTTGAATAGAAAACTGAAAGCCATTTGCATACCTGTAAGTTTATCTTCATCGTCTTCTAAGGGATAAAATTCTATGGTTAGCTCGTAGGATTGCTCAATGTAGTCATGTAGGTCAGCTCTTTATGCTTCAAATTTTGTAACTTGTTGGGTAAACTCAATAAGTTCAAAAATATGCTATGACATGTTTAATCTTTTTTCCCTTTCTGTTCTTTCTAAATACACACCTTTCCACCGTATGGTAGCATGATCTTTCAACTTGGCACATGCAATTAAAATTCCATGGATATCCTCTGTCTAATCAAACTCAAAACAATCGATTAACTATGTAATTTCTCTATCAAATACTAAAGACTCGAACATCCTGGAAAAGAAAATTTCTCATTTCAGAAATGACTTTGATAAGTTTTTCCTCACTCTGAGCTCATTTTCAAATTCTCATGGCTAGACTTCATGTTGCTTTTAAACATCACTTTCTTCACTTATTTCCGTTGAAATAATCTTTTTCAATCCACTTTCACACCGTCCTTGTATAGCTCTAATGATAATCATCTAGATCAAACAGCCAACATTTAGTGACTGATCTCCTCTTCCTCTTCCAAGAGGTAATTACCTGTTATGAGCCACAATCCTCACACTGGTTTTCAACGCATCTTCAAACTCTTCCTTGAGGCCTAAAAAGGTATTTCTCCACTCACAATTTTAGCTATGATACCACTGTAACAACAATCAACTGATCAAACTGGATTAGAGTGCACAGGCCTTAAATGAAAGAGCAAATTCAACCTTGAAAATCCTTCCTCTATTAATTTGCAGAAATGTAAACAAAATTCAATTCCTACTCAAGATATTGTTATATCAATTGTCTGGCATTATACATTATTAACAAACCACAGTTCTACTTTCTACTTTCAAGCTAAAACTACACATACATGCTCTAAACTTGCCTATTGGACTTCCCAGAAATCTCTCTTGCAAGGTACACTTCCTTGCAAGATTTCCCTTGTCAGCATCACTCTTCCAAGTTCAAAAAGCTCCCTAACTCTCAGTTATGTTATTAAAGGGAAGAATAAATGATGGGAAAGATGAGATAATTCACCTTTCAGTCATTTCAAAATCTTGGGCACTTTGAAAAAAACCTAAGCTGTATAACAACAAATGGATGGACTGAGCTACACCTCAATTCAACATCCTTACATTTGTCAAAGAATCAACATGTGACACATGGTACACCTCTGCAGTTGGAAGTTAACTTGCCAATGTATGCATAAAATGGCTTTTGTGAAGGCTCAACAGTGAATGATCCAAGGCAAGATTATCACTATAACGTGTTAGTATTCCTACACTTCCATTCCACATGGTAACTCTGTCACAATGCCACAGTATAATCACTCTGCAGACCACATGATATCTAACTAACTCAACCATAATCCTAGTTCTGCATGGTATTGTTGACAACAAACTGAACATATAGACTAATTGCAATTATAGGACTGTGTGACAAGTTTATGGTTGTTACAAGGTATCATTGTTGTCAGACCACAAGGTCGGCTTCACATTGTAATAGCCAACGCAAGACCACAGACCATAAGGATTTTGACTACACCATCGCAATCTCAAAAAATTATACAATTTCAAAATGCCACTAAACAGTAATTCATCCATAGCATAGGATGAATTGGAAACAAATGCTATGATAAGTATCCTTACAGACAATGAAAGGTACCAACTGTATGTTTTATTAACAGTAATGCATAAAACATTATACTAGCTAGACCTTCCATAGTTCACAAATTTAAATGATCATTAGTCCTGCAATTGTGAATCTTTAAAGCTTAAAAATGTGCAAGGTCTACATTATCTTGTAGCACTTTCCTTTGCACAACTTTGAGATATTATTTCTACTTGACAAGTATCATTAAGGGGTTTCTTTTATAATGTGTAAAATATTAGTAATTCTCCAAACAAACTACCCAGTATTTTGCAATCCATACAAATTACTAAATTTTATTTCTTTTATTATATTTATATCCTATCTTGAAATTTCAATTACTACTGCCATAAAAAGAATTTTAGAGGAAATGAATATTAACAGCAATATGTCTACATGCCAGAACAGAAATTTTGACTTTTTTAAATTGATTACCTTGATCAGCTACCAACCAGTGGCAGGAATTGTCTGCAAAAAGGGCAATCTTTTGATCTGGACAAATGCCAATAACACGCAACCCTTCTGCAAAATCCAAGATTGCCTGTTCGAGCTGAAATTTCCCAGTACCATCTTTTGTAAGGAAGGATCCAAACATATAAGATTTAAGATAAAAAAGCAGTATAGTCACAACGTGGGCCATTTTTGTCTTAACAATTTTCATTATTGCTACTGATGAGTACACTTCCCAATGATATGATTCTTACACCAAAGTGGGATTTGGGTACAAATATAAATTATTGGAACCATGCAAATGTTTCTCTGAAGAAAAAACAAGCTCACATTATTGGATGCGACTTTAGTTCCAGCTTAATTTTACAACTAGCATCGCATGAACATAAAAGCCCCAAATACAAATCAACCCAAGAGTAAATTTACAGACAAGAAAACTAGCACTACAATAGCTTGCTCCAATGGAATATTGAATATTATCTGATATCATTTTTGAATACCGCACAAGAAAGAGTTTGGTAGCTTCAAATTACCATTCACCCCTAATGCAAGAACCAAAAGTTTAAATTGCATGTATAGCTTTAATTTGGAATTTTATAGAGATAGGGTATGACAATGAGCCTCCAATGTGAATCGCTCAAAATGGTCAGTACTAAGTTAATACAGTAAAACAAATTCCTTATCTGTTGTGTCATTTGTGTGCTTTTGTCATGTCCCTTTTTCAAAATCAGAACAAAGATAGTTTGCTCAAGGAGACATTGGAGTTCCAGGATCAGAGCTGCTGTCTAAAACATGCCAAGGATCGGAGATTGGGATTGTTGCCCGATGCATGCCAAGAACCTATTGAAGGTCAGGGATCATGGTTGCAGCCCAACACATACCAGGAACCTGTCTGAGGTCAGGGATCAAGGTCACTGCCCAATGCATGGCAAGGCCCTAAGGGAGGTTGGGGATTGGGATTGCTGCCCGATGCATGCCAAGGAGCTATCGGAGGTCGAGTATTGGGGTTGCGGCTCAATGCATGCCAAGTTGAAAGAAAAAATAAACTCTGAACCTGCAACAGGAAAGTCTATAAGGCCTGTAAGGCTGACATGCGATGTAACGTTCAAATGGCCCACTAAGGCTGAGTTGTGAATGTAGCATATAGAAGTCAAATTTGGGCCTCGGTGCCAGCTTGGGTCTAGGCCAACTACTTTGATCTTTTGGATGTGTAGAATATTGTAATGTCCCTACTTTGAAATATAATTTAATAATAAATAATAATAAAATTAAAATTCAAAAGAAAAAAATAAAAAAATTCAGTTAAAATATAAAAGAGTATAATTAAATATAATTAAGATTTGATTAAAGTTAATGAATGGTCAAAAGGCATGAAATGATAAGTTATGACTCCCTCAAATATGAGGTATAAAAGGGAGAAGAGAACTCATGTGAAGGGGGAATAAGCTGGGAATCAGAAGTGCAGATCAGATTTAAATAAAAAGTGCAGATCTGATTGTGAAAGGTTGTGTCCCTTTTAAAGGGCAGAAATAACAAAGAGTTGCACTCTTCCAAAGGGTGCTAATGGTGAAAAGGTGTATCTCTTGCCAAAGGGCATACATGATGAAGAGGTGTGACCCCTCCCTCTCATTCAGAGATATAAAGAAAAGGAATCAAAAGCCTCCAGTGATATCACCCTCAATTAGATCAGATCAAATCAGATCAGAACTGTTATTAAGTTACAGGCAGTAACATCCTTGCTCTTGGTGGTATGCATGAGGATGTGCTTAATATGTGTGCTTAATATATGATGCCTGATAATGTTCTTATGCAGGATTTAATAGTAATATTAATATAGACTGCAACCTGTATGACAATCATACTTAATTTTATATATATTGATAATACATGAGAAATTAGTATACTTATAGTCTAAATCATGTTATTACTGTCAGTATTTAAGAAGATGGGGATGAGATGTTCCAAAGAGGGGCAGTCTAAATCCAAGCAATAGGTTAAGTCCCAAGGTAGGGTGGGGATCAGCAACCCATGAGCCTTGAGGGTATAAACCCAAGATAGGTAAGGGCTTGGATCTGTAAACTTTGAGGGAACCTATTGTATTTGGTCTCTAAGCGCTTTGGTAACATACATAGACCTTTCTCCCTTAAAACTGAAGTGGTAGCAAGGTCTGATATCTATATTAAGAACTATGATTAATGAAATTAATCATCTAATGAGGAAAATAAATAAGGACTTGTTAATAACTAATAAATTGAAGAATATCAATGACTGGCTTCATGATTAGTCTGTCAATCAATTTTAGTATATTGATATAGATTAATTATGTTAATCAAGTAGGGGACATTACAAATATAAAACTATTAAAACCTTTCAATTGTGATCATCCATGTTCTGTCATTGTTCTTTTGGGTATTATGTATTCAAGCTATCTATGTGGACGAAAACCATTTGGTTCTTTGAGAGCATTCTCACTCAAGGAGTGCATTGGAGCTTCAAGGATTTGCAGGAAAATTCAATGAGTCAATGAGATAATTGTTTGCTAATATTGTTTGTTGCTATTGTAATGACTGTCATAACAGTCCCTTCTTGTAGAGATCAAATCATAATCAATATAAGTTATTGCTGGAGTCCAAATCATTTGTTCAAGTTTATTTGTGTTGTTTGAGTTTAATTCTATTTGAATATAATTTGGCAAAGATTGCATTTATGTTATTTAGTGAATATTGTTGTTTGTGTTCCAAAGCGTTCTTTTCATTGAAAATTCTAGGAAGGGACATTATAGTTGTATCAAAGCCAATATCTTGCCAACTTGTATATCAATGGAGAGAGATGAAGACATTTGAAGAAACTATTTAGTCCTTAATGTAAGGTTGGTAAAACCCACAGATAACACAATCTTGTCCACACGTACCAACTATTCATGTAACAAAACATTCATATATCAAAGCATAAATAATAATGACAACCAACTAGATCAGGAGAATGATATCTTTATTGAATTATCCAGAATATGTCCATACAACATCCCCTCGTTGCCGAGGTTCCATCCAAACCAATATATAGACTCGACGGTTGGCCAAGTTGCCAACCGTCACCCACTCCCAACTACCTGACGGGAACCTCTCGGCGACTCAACATAAACATATACTAACATGTGTTATTGACCCCTAACATTAGCCCCCCCAAAAAAGTAGTCGTCTTCTAGATGACTAAGACAATAGGAGCTGAAATACAAAACACAAACTAGGACTGAGAAGAGGGAGGAGGCATCCCTGTAGTGATCGAAGAAGGAGGTTGTTGCCCTGTGTGAAGTCTCAAGTTCTTTTCTGCCAGCAGCTGTCGTTCCCATGCCTTCTTTACCATGTGGGCAGCTTCCAATAGTTTCTTATCTTTTTGCTCCATCTGCGAGGTGAGCTTCCAACAGTTTCTTATCTTTTTGCTCCATCTGTGAGGTGAGCTCTGCCACCTTGGCTGCCAATACTTGCACCTCCTCCTTCTACATGCTGCAACGGGCCTCATAGGGAGTCACCTTCATTTCTAGCTCATTACACGGGTTCTTTTCTACTGCCGCTAGTTGTGCATGCTTCTCCCCTTCCTTCTCCAATTTTGTTATATACAACCGCTGGGCCTCCTGCTCTATCTGGTGCCGTCACATCCGCAAGTACAAAACCCGAAAGGCCCCCGCCTCCCACCAGGCGCCTGTGAGTCCATTCCTGAACCATCTCCGGCGTACTACTGTCCAGCCACCCTTGCTGCTCGAAGTGGCGTGCAAACTCATCTGCACACCCCAAAGTCATGAAGTGGCACAGTTGCGCAGCGTCGGCGGAGTTGCCGGCCTCCAACTGCCCAGTCGACTGTGCCATTCCACGTGCAACATCGGAGATCCCCTGTAGCTCTCCAAGGAACCGCTAGAGTGAGCCTGCTGGATCGCTCGGATCTAGTAGAGTGAGGTGAAGCCCTGCCAGTGATCCTTCTGGCCCGCTTTCCCCATCATAGCTCCTCTTTTGGTCCTACCCGCCACTTCTTGGTGCCCGACGCTCTCGGTCAACAGACATCCCCACGTCCTGGTCTGTGATAGGAATAGTCTTGTCCAGTGTCTGGTGCGCCCCAATGGCCATGTGCAGGGGAGGGGGGAAGGTGCGGTGTGAGTGCAAACTGCCCCAGCCATCCATCCAGCTAAGCATCTATATCTTCATCCGTCAGTGTCTCCAATGCTACCAACGCCTCCAGGCCATCCCCAATCATCGGTACATTCCCTGCCTCCTCCTTCCCTACTGTAACCGTACTAGCACCTGGCGTGCTAGTACCTGTTGGTGTCGTACCAGTACATGCTGGTATCATGCCAGTACATGTTGGTGTCATAACAGTACCTGTTGACGTCGTACCAGTACATGTTGACGTCGTACCAGTACTTGTTGGTACCGTACCAATGCCTACTATACAAGAACCTGGATCTGTCGTACCCGTACCAATTCCCTATTCGGCCATCGTGTCTTTTCCTGGTACGGCCCCCTCTACCATTGTCTGGTCGGTCGTACTAGTACACTCTGAGGCTTCTGATGCAAGTACAGCCGAGCTGATTTGTGGTAGTGATACCCGCCGCTACGCTAGTAGTTCCCCTTCGTTGACTTTTCGAAACAGCACCCCTACTGGTTGTACGTCCCCCACAGGGCTGGCCACCGTAAGTGCTTCCTGCAGTACCAAGTGTGTCGAAGATAATTGTGGGGGTGTGAACTTTACCCTCGTGCTCTTCCATTGTGCCCGTAACCCTTCGTGTTGATCCTCCTCTTCCTCCTCTTCCTGCTGCTGCGACTCTGCTTCCCCTTCATCCTCTACAGCTGTGTGTGGTGCCATACGAAACACTCATCACCACTTTCCTGCTCCTCAGTCTCTTCTGCCTCCCCAAAATCCTTGGTGCTGCTGGCATCTTCGACCTCTACGTACGCGTCCAGCTTCCTCCTCCTTTTGGTCGGTTGCGCAGTGTCACCTAGTGTGTCCAGGTGGGTGTAGTAGTACATGGTAGGTTTATTCGGTTCCACCCGTCCGCGCAGTTCGAAGGTTCCCCAATTTCTGGTGGTACTTGTAGGCGTACAGCATCTAGGCATAGTTTGATGGCATGATGGCACATGTAGAATGTCTTGTGTTCCAGCTTGAGAAAATCATGGATTCTTTCTACCAAAAGTTGCCCCCAGTTGTACACTTTACCACACTTAATCCCATTCATTAACCCAATCATCCAAACAGCTATGTCGGATGCACGGCTGGCTCCTGTAAGGCGACTTTTTACCAAGTCCATTAGCATTCTCCATTCTCCTGGTGCGATAAACGCACGCTTCACCCCCCTGCCATCAGACCAGGCACTCTTCCACTGTTCCTCTGTGAGGTTGTCCCTGCATACCACATCCATCAGCCATTTTTTTTTTTCCTTGGTGAGCTTTTTGGTTGGTTTGGTTGCAGATGCCCCCTTCTCGGGTATACCAAATACCCTCCTAAAGTCCTTTGGTTTAAAAGAAACTCGCACCGTGCATCCCTGAAACTGAATGATGGAAGCCCATTCCTACGGGTTGTATCCAGACACCATAGTCCACAGTACTGGCTAAAAATCCTTGATGCTGAATGTGGGCATTTGGATGGCATGGTCTAGCTGAACTTTCCTAAGAGAATCCTTTATCACATGGTCCGGGGGAGTTTCCTCCCACCAGGTACGGCATTCGCTGCCAGTCACGCTCTCAAATGCTACATTCTCCATCATGATTCCCTCTGAATCCTTCTGTACCTTTGGCCTGTTTCTGGCCTTCTTGCTGCTGGCCGACTCTTTGGCAGTCATGGCTGCACTGCAACTGCTTTTCTTTGTTCTCCTGCCTTTGTCCCATCCTTGGTCGTTATTATAACCGTCTGAAAGTGTGCTTCGCCAATTTGTACGGCCCATTGCACTATCCGCTGCCTCCTCACCGTCCGGATTTCGTAGTTTGATTTGCAAAACAACACTCTTAATTCTTATACCTGCCTGTTTCCTGTGTGTACGGACTATCTTGTGCTGGCCTTCGTACGGTATTTGTCTCCCTGTCCGTACGACTTCCCCCTTCCCTGCGTCGATGGTCGTACACTATTGTACCGGCCTCTTAGCTTGTCGTACAGTTTGCACTGTACTCTGTACAGAGAATAATGTTGTGATTGTCGTACACCGTACCTAAAACTTTGTACATTGTACGGATTAGTCTATTGAAGTTGGTGCCAACCGTATGGGTCAGATGTGACTGTCGTATGTTGACCTGCATTGCGCTCTTCGTACTCCGTACACCGTATGGAGTGTCCCGTTGCCCCCTGCTTGCCTCTGTCACGTCTGTATGCATCAGTCGTGCGTCGTACAGATTAGACGCTTGACTCTCTCGTCCTTCTGTTCGAGCAATCCGCACATCGTACGGATCAACCAATGGCTCTTTCGATGCCTCCTCGTTCGTACAATCAGTTCATACGATGTATGGACTTAGTTCCTCCTCTATGCCTGGCCATACGGATCCCTGCCTTCGTCCTCCCGATTTCATTTTGCTGCCAAGTTTGCTTTGATTTCTTCTCTGCGCTGTATACAAATGGGCCTCTTGGGGGTCTTTATAATCACTTGTTTTTGTCAGGGTTAGGGTTAGGCATAAATGCTTTATAAATTTAATATAAAATAAATGCCTTTTTATCAGTCGTATTTTTTCCTTACTTATTTCCCCTACTTTTGCCTAACACTTTAATTTTTTAATACTTGTTGACCCTGACCTTTTTCTCCTTTCCATATATCCCCCTTCCCCAATTTTTAATACCCACTTTCTTAGCAATTGTTTCAATTCCTTTATTTGACAGTACTTTTTAAATGTAATTCTTCGTACCTTCAATTTACCAAGGTATCCCCAGGTTAGGTTACGTTGTTTAGATGGCCCTTTGGGGTCCACAGGATAGTTCATTACTTCTACCAATGTTGCTGGATAATCTATCTGCCCCCTTAGTTTCCTCCTCGTTGTTCGGGTACTATATTTCTTCCTTGATCTTCCCTTGCCACTCGTCCTGGCTTCCTTCCACCTTTTATTTGACTCTTGGTCAGCACCCACATCTCTTGTGCTCCTCTTCCTCCCTGAGGGTTCATTCTGGGTCTTCAACTTTATCTCCGAATCATGCAACCACATGCAAACGAGCGGCAACCTCCTATAGCATTCTTGTGCACAACACGACCCCACGTACTCCAGGTCCCATATCTTGTCAACTAACGGAGCGGGTCCCACCCCCTTATATCGGTCGTCAATGTAGCGACCCCCGTAATGTTGGTACCATTTTACTTTCTCTCCGTCAACTTCCGATGGTCCCACCGGGTTAGGGATCACCCGGTATGATGAATTGGGTCCAGCTTTTGCTTCTCCTAGCTGGGAGGTGATGACTAATAAATCTTTTGTTTTCAGCACCATTTTTAAACAGGGACCTAGGGTTGCCACATACTCCTCTAAGTCAAGTTCTACCTCCAAATCTACCGGTTCCTCCTCTTTATTTGCGCTCTCCGCTCTCCTTCGGTTTTCCACTTCTTCATCAATATCATATGCTACATACCCTTCTCGAAGACCTTCATATGGGGCCTGCTTCTTCCAATGTCCTGAAACCCGCACCCACATAGCTAGGTCCCCAAAATATGCATTTGTGAGGTGTTTGTGGATCCTGGGAACCGCAACACCTTCCACCCGCTTCAGCACAAGCCGTTCTTCCATGGCCGCAAAAGGCTTCGCCCACTCTTCATCTCTCGGGTAGGGTTTTTCTTTTACCATCGGGTCTTCTTCGACTTCCTTGCTCTGGCCAATGGTCCAGTGCCCTTTGGAAGCGTATCCCAGCATGTTAATCTCAATTATAGGTTTGTTTCATTCTTTGTAGATTTTCAACTTGGAACCATTCACTAGGTCCCTGATTGGATTGTTATCCAAAGTCGATAGCTTCACCGCCCCATTCTCACCGACCTCTCTAATCTTATAGGGTCCGAGCCATCAAACTTTAAACTTCCCTAGTTGAAGTTCGTTTCGGTCGTTATACTTCAAAACCAACTGCCTCAGCCGGAAGTTGACCCGCCATAGGTGCTAGTCATGCCAACACTTCCGTCAGCATTGCACCACCTCCGTCGCCCATTGTGCCATTATTCTTCGTTCGTCCAGTTTTAGCAGGCTGCCAAGCCTTGCACTCAAGCTCTCTCCATCACCGAGTCTATTATCCACCGTCACCCGAAGGCTAGGTACGGTGTACTCGGCTGGTACTACTACCTCTTGCCCATACATGAGCTGGAACGAGGTATGCCCCGTGGTGACTTTGTATGTTGTGCGGTAAGCCCATAGTACGGCTGGTAGCCTTTCCTTCCAGTCTTCCTGCTCCACCCCACATGATTTGTATGACACCAACACCTTGTTGATTGCTTCTGCCTGCCCATTAGCTCGGGGGTAGTACGAACTAGAGAGATTGTGAAAGATTTTGAACTCTACGGTCATGGTACGAATTACTTGGTTGACAAAGTGCACTCCCGTGTCACTCGTGATCTAAAGGGGTATCCCGTACCTCATGACGATCTGTTCATACAAAAACCGTGCCGTACTCAAAGTCGTGTTATCTGGCAAGGCCCTCACTTCTGCCCACTTGGTGAGGTATTTCGTAGCTACTACAATATATTTGCACCTGTGCATGCTACTCGGCTTCAAAGGTCCCACAAAGTCCAGACCCCACCGTTCGAATAACTCCTGCGACTGCGAGGGAAAGAGGGGCATGAAGTTCCTCTTGAGTGGTTTTCCCACACGTTGGCAAGTGTCACACCCGATCACCCACTCTCGGGCGTCAATGTGTAGACTTGGCCACCATAGGCCAGCCAAAAGCACTTTCCTGGCAATTGCATCTGGTCCCATATGTCCGCCTGCTAACCCGTCGTGTGCTTCCTTCAACACGTCGAAAACTTCCTCCTCCATAACACATCTCCTCAAGATTTGGTCGGGACCCATTTTATATAACAGCCCATTGATCAGTTGGAAGGTATTACTCTTCAGTGCCAGCTTCCTTCGTTCCCCTAAAGGCATCTCCCTTGGAAATGTAGAAGTAGAGAGGTACCGACCAATTTTTTCGTACCAGGATGGTAGTATTGCAATCTGGAACAAGTGTGCATCTCGAAAGTCCTCATTCACCCCTTCCGTTGGTTCCCCTGATCTGATCCTTGATAGTTGGTCGACTATTACATGGGACTTTCCTGGTCGTACAATAATGGTGAAGGTAAATTCTTGCAAGAGTAGTAGCCATCTACTTACCCTACCCTAGATAATTCGTTTATTTACTAGATAAATTAGTGCCTGATGGTCCTGTTGTGCGTTGCACACGCTCCCTGTCGCCGACAGGGTCCCCCTTCCCGTTTTGAGCTTTTCGTCGTTGTCCTGCTAGGTTCCAAGCAGAGTTTCTCGCGTCTCTTCAAGCGAGTTCGTGACCGATCCGTAAACTGATTGACGTTGAAGTAATGAACCGATGAGTCCTCCTGACTAGTCTAGCTCTCGGGCGTGAGCGCCAAGAGCTTTGTTCGAAGTTTTGAGAATCGCCTTAGATAGGCATAAGGTGGTAGGAATTGGCGGATCCCGCCAAGCCAGAGCTGTGAGGCCGATTACATAAGGTTTGTCACCCGACCTTTGTAAGGTTTGGGCGAGAGATGATTTTCACCTGCTGATGAAGGATCGAATTGACCAGCCAGGTGCCTTAGTATTCTGATGCCTCCTAAATCCAGATTTGTGGAACCTGGCAAAAAGCTAGTAGGAGGTTCGACATTCCGTGCAAGTTTTCAAAATTGTCTAAGGGGGCAGATTTCGGACCCAAAGGCCCGAAGGGGGGCGTCAGAATTTCACTAAGCTAATCTTGCCAAAATCGCCGAGGGGATTGAATCTTAGACCCTGGGGCGAAAATTTCAAAAACGGATGCTCCCTACTTGGTCCGAAAACGATGCAAAAGTTCTTTTAAAATGTTGCAAAGATAGCTCTAGCTCCGAAAATCACTTCAAATGTCCATTTTCGGACCTTGGGGCGAAACTAGAGCCTGTAAGAGGCACGTTTTGATCCGAAAGTCGCTTCAAATGTCCATTTTCGAACCCTGGGGCAAAATGTTTAAAGCACGATTTTGCAAAAACCGTTTCAAAGCTCAAAAATCACTTTAAGTTCCAAATTCGGACCTGGAGTAAAAGGGCGTCGAGTTAAAAGAAAGAAGCGCGTTTGAACTCCAAAACTCACCAAAGCGCTTCAACCCTCCGAAAACCTTCAGGCGTCTATTTTTCGGACTCTAGGATAAAACGGCGAAAATCGTAAAAGAATGGCTAAAGTGCTTTAGCCTCCGAAAACCTTTAAGTTCTTTTTTTTCGGACCCTAGCTCAAAGATGTGAGGTAATAAACTCGCGAAAGCGCGTTTAGGTCCGAGATCGCCCGAAATCACTTAAGTCTTTTTTTTCTCGGACCCTTGGAAGCAAGTGAGGAAAACGCGAAAAAAGATTAAAACGCCCCCAGCTCCGAAAACGCGAAACACTTAAAGGGACGCACTCAGTTCTACAGATTAAAACGCCCCCATCCTCCGAAGTTTTTTTCAAATAAGGGCGTCGCGGCTCTTGAAGTCGCGAAAGTCGTAAGGAATGGCTTAGTTTAAAGGTTCGCGCGGCTTGCAGATTCGTTCAAATCCTCCGAAGTCATCACAAGCCTGAAGCCGCCAAAGGGTTAAAATCACCAAGCATACCGAAAACCTCTAAGCTCCGAAATACAGAGGCGCGTTGAAGTCCGAGGTTAGTCTGAAGCCGTCAATAATGAGTTGAGAATCCGTAGTTTCGGCGAAGCCGTTGAAGTCCGAGGTTTTACCTCCCAAACAGTGTCGGTGCTCTTTAACCAACCAAGCGCCCAGGACCCCCAACAAGTGGAGGTCGCAAAGTTTCCAAGTTTGCAAAAAAGGAAGCGAAAGGTCCGAAATTCACCAAAGTGGGTCAGACCTCCGAAATTCGCCAGAGGTGTGCAAATCGCGAAGTGGAAGACGCGAAATTTGCAAGACTCGCAAGGAGGAAAGCGCAGTTCAGAATTTGAAAACCATCCAAAGTCCGAAAGCAAGAAGGTAAGGTGTTGCATTAAATCCTCCTGGTCATCTAAGCTCAAATTACCAATTACCCAAGGTAGGAAGAAAACTATTTAAAATGATGAATTCACTTTGTCCAGCAACCACGTAAATTTAAGGCAAAAAGGATAACCGTTGGGATTCAAACTTTGCAGAAGCGTCCGTTCATTTCACGCGACAAGGTTGGCTAATCCTTCGCCGTCCGCTCCCATCAGGTAAGTGCGCTTTGTTACATATGATCATTTAGAAAATGTTTAAATTGAATGGGCAAATCGTAAAATTTGATCGCAATACTTGAATTCTTGAAATTTGCATCTCTTGTGCTCATAAACATTGTTCAAACGCTCGAAATTTAGAAATCCACTCTTAAGGCTTCACCAGAAATTGCACCTCTTTTCAAGCTTAGGAAAATTTTCATGCTGTCTCTATTGAAAGATTAATCCAAAATCCGGAAGTGATAAGTATAAATGCGTAGTTAAAAATCTTCAAGGATATGCTATGGTTAAAGTTGATCAAGCTGTTAGCTAGAAATAATATTGCTCCATGTCCAGACTAAACTTTAAATTAATCCCGGCCTGCTGGAGCATTATTATTTTTGTATTTTTTATCTAACACGCGTTACCTTTCTTGTATCACCTCGTAATCCGCGTCCGGCAGTGCAGGATAGATGCCTAAATCGGCGGTAGAATCATTAAAAACGCCCGCTGCAGCCGAAACCTCACGAGCATCCAAATCAGACATCACGCGTAAGGTTGAAAAGATGAAGAACCAGTATCAAAGGGGAGGATTGAGGGAGTCGAAGATTCAGAGCGTCTGGGACAACATTGGTGACACCGACCTTGGCCATATTGATATTCAGGACTTCAGGAATCGGGTCTTCTCACCCAACGCATATGGCAGGCCTAGGCAGATGGTGGAAAGTGGCATCGCCCAAGCGGCAGGTTTTCCTCCAGCAATCCAGAACTATGAATTAGTAGTGGAGGCTGCTCGGCATTACGAACCAAAGTCCAGATTAGTGCTTCTGGAGAATATGACTATCGCCGACTTCTCCCCTGAGGCTATTGGTGATGCATTTGATATCCCCTTTTCAAATAATCCCACAACTACAACCATAGACGAAGCACAAGGGGCATATGATATGAATCCAGCCCGATGCAAAGCACTGATTAACGAGGAATGGTTCAAGGAGAAAAGGCCTTCGAGCACCAGGATTGTGAAAAAGACCCCCAGGAGTGATTTTCATAATGAACATGGGGATATGGTCACCTTACTCAGCCGAGTCATGGGACTTCCTAAGTCCAGCTACTTTGAAGAGTGGATGTTCTATTTTACAGAGCAAGTCTTCGCCGGAAAGTCTAAGTTTGACTGGGCCCAGATAATAAGCGATAACATCCACACTCAGCTGATTGAGCTCGAAACGAAGAAGTACTTCACCATGACCTCCTATTTGGTCTATATGTTCGCAAAGAACCAGCCACTGCCAGGATTGATAATGAAAGGTGAGATCGGGAATGGGCCCGGTCAGGTGAAAGTCTATGATTGTTACCCGCAGCTACACTACAAGGCTATAGCTCAAAGGGAAAAGAACAGCCCGGCTTACGCGGTTGGTCAGTATGAACGTGTCAATGACGCCTTCACGATGCGCTTGGTCAGGCTAATGCAGGGCGGGTTGCACATAAGGCTCTCGGAGCAAGCTACTACTTTAGTCCAGAGGTATGGAGCCTGGTTCATTCAGTTCCCAAGGTTTTCCTACCTCCGAATAGCTAGCTTCGATGGTGCCCCCCTTCGACTTCCACGGTATCCAACCGAAAAAGTAATCCTTATGGAGGTGGCAAGGCAATCATGCCCCGCCGGCATCTTACTTCGAGAAAGCAAGCAGGCTGGATTCGCATTTCCTATGATCATAGGCAGCCATGATGTCCATTTGAAGACCCCTACCCTAGCAGAAGAGTCCCTTGCAGAGTTGGCCTCTTATGGCCTACAGGACCATTTCCCAAGAAAATACTTCGATCATGATAATCTGGCAAAAAGGGCCTATGGTCGAAGATACAGAGCAAAGGAGTCAGTTGAAGACTATTGGAAAAATTGCTCTGATGACTACGAAGTCAGGCGACGGGAATATTCTAGGTTGAGTGTGCAACAGATGCGACTCTTTGAATACCGTCGGGTCCCAGATCAGCTCACGGACTCAGGAAATTGCCTCCAGGTCCGAGAATTCGAAGCAGTAAGACACCTCTTGCCAGGCGTTGATTGGTCTCAGGACCCAATCACAGATTTCGAAGCAATTATGGTAGCCCCAGCAAGGTACACAGATCAGTGGTTACATCATCAGATCGAGAGGCTAGTCCATGAGGGGGTCCATTCACTTACCATTTGATGGGCAGTCTTGATTCTCAGTCTTCCGAAGACGAAGGGACATCTAGTGCACCCCGAGAAAGAACTGAGAAACCAGAGAAAAGAAAGAAGGCTAAGGCTTGCAGAGGGACTCGGACGTCCAAAAGAACAAGAAGGGAAAAGATTCCTATAAAGAGGCCAGAGGTCACTTCATCTTCAAAAGATCCCAGTTCGTCCGACGATGCCATAGAATTGGATTGCGTACCTACTCCGCCTTCCTAGAGCGACATCGATGCATTTGAGGCCAATGATCCTCCTGCACCTGATGTACTGGATACTGAGCTACGAGCCCTCGAGTTGACCGAACTAGGTAACCAAATAGAAGAAGGAGAAATCCCATCCACCCAGGGGGTCGAAGTGCATGAACCTACCCAACAGAGCCGTCACGAGTTGCTACTCCTCAATACAGCCAAGGACGACTCCACCGTCGAGGGAGAACAAAGGATAGACGAAACTCATGAGCCCGAGAGAACTGAAGAGCAACCTTCACAAGAAGATGTCAGACAGTTGTTCAGTGAAATAGGGGAGAACTCAGTTGCAACCAAAGAGCTTCCTCCCTCTTTCACTCCTCCGATGGCAGGGCAGCTACGAATTTGTGGTCAGTCGGTTGAGAACGTAGGAGAACAGAATGCTGACTTGACCCTATCATCGACCCAGACAGTACCTCAAGAGTGGCTGATTGCTAGAGCTCAGCGCAGGGCCGCCACCAAAACACCCATCGATCTAGAGGATATTTTCTCGTGAATGGATCAAGCAAAAGCTAAAGGGAAGAAGAAACCAAGGGCATATTCTAGAGTAACCAGGGACGAGCAAAGGAACCGCACTCTTCATATTGCCACCCCGCCCATAGACAAGCCAGCAGATCAAATAACACTAGCAGATTATAGCATCACGACTATCCCCATCGGACGAGCTACCAAAGAGCAAGAAAAAGAAGAATTTAAGGATTCAGTGCAGAACATACTCAGACAGCTCGAAGAGATCACAGCGGAAAAGGATATGTATCGGGCTCATGCCGAGCAAGCCGAGGAATACATCGATCAGCTCCTAAGGCCATTACACAATCCCTCCAAATCCCATATTCCCCCGACAGCATTGGCCCAAAGGACCACGATTGAATTTGAAGGAATTCGGGATACCGCAAAGGCTGTCAAGGAGTGGATGCAAGACATCAAGAAGAGGGGAGAACAGATCCTTAAAGAGGTGAAAGAAATGGCCCTTCATCGAGAGCTCACTCTAGTCAAGTTGTTAGAGGTAAAGAAGGAATCCCTTCACATGCACGAAGTGGCAGCCTCTACCCTTCCCTTCATGAGAGCTCTTTTCTGGACACATGCGCAAATTCCCACATTATCTACCATCCTAGATCCTCATAGCATCAATGTTCTCAAAGAATGGTACTGGACCATCACCATGAAGAACGACGCCAAAGAAATTATTGACAAAGAAAGTGACACATGTGAGGTAATTCTGGGGAACATGCAAGAACTAGGTAAGACCATCCTCCGATCAATGGTTTCAGGATGGATAAATGACCTGTCCGACAGTGTAATCCGGCCGGACTGGGAAGAGAGGTTGGGGACAGATAAGGTTTCTTATTCCACTGAGGACTTGAGTTTTGCTGGTCAGTTCCACTCTGATATATTATGCTTCGAGCGTAATCGCTCCAGCTGGAAGGACGGTTTAAAGCACGTGGACCAGTATCTCGAGGGCATGCAGTACAAAATTCGCCACCCCCCCATGCCTCCATTCAGTCTACTATTCCAGTTATGTATCAAATTCTAGGAATATGTTCACAAGGAACAAGCAGCAGGTCATGATCTATGGCAGGAATGCCTGCATGGCGAGGACTAGTTTCTAGAGAAAGAGTGTGAAGTCGAAATAGAGAAAGTAGTTTCTCAAAAGTGTTTTTTCCCCTCCAAATCTTAAAATGCACTTTTTGTCCCAAAAAGGTGACAGTTGACTTTTGGTCAACAACTTGTAAAACTTTTGTGCCCCCTTTTTGATTTGTTCCAAATTGTTGTAATTATCCCTTTTTGGGTAGTTATTGCCCATTTTGGGGTAGTTGTTGATATTTGCCTCCCATTTATGGGTATAGGCAGCACTCCTTTATGGATGAATCTAGGCCACGTATTTAGATTTAATCTAAGCCATTCATCCTTTTTGAAGCCTATTTAAGGGACTGGTTTTCCCTCTTTTTTGTAAGAAGTTCTTGGATTGTTGCGAAAGCTCTGAAGAAATTTGCAGGAATTAATACAATGAATTAAGACTATTTTCAAGTTTCCTTGTGAGTGCATGGTCTCCTCCTTCACTTAATTTTGAAAGCTTTTAGTTATGTCTATTTATTTTGCATAAGCAGTTTTTCAATCAAGCATCTAATAGAATCTTCACAGTCCATACCATTAGAGAGTCGCTGATTGCTTTTCTTTCCGCATGGTTAATCTGGACCATTTCATGCTCAGTTCGATTATCAAATACATACTATGAATGTAGAAATTCTAATATCGTACTTGGTAATATGAAAATCTAGTTTCTCCTTTGAAGATTGCACTAAGTTTATGCAAGCATTGTGTCTAAATGACTGATGATGTCTAATCTAGTTTCCTGGAGGTGTCTGTCTGCTTGACTTAATTTGTTGTCTTAGTTAGAATTTACAGTTCATGTCTCTCTCTCTCCCTCTCTATCCTTCCTTTCTTTTCTCCCCTTTTTTATTATTCGAAAAATCTGCAGTCTTACTAAAACAGCGTCAAATTAACCAATATCATCTGATGGAAAGATCGTAAAAGTTTCGGGGAACTTATCCATAAAATTGCTAGTCAAACGTAAGTCCCCCTTTGTGTTTCCAGCATAAACACATCAAGCCACTGAGAGATCGCGCAATCAAGACCTGACAAAAGAAACCTTGAGGTAGTCTCCTTTGATCAAACTTAGAAAACAGCATTAGAGACTTCCTTATCTCAAGAGAGAGTAGGATAATCAATCGGCTATTCTATTCTGCGTTGGCCGTATGGAGTTTGCAGCAATGCGATTTCATCCACGTCAACAGGTCCACATAAAATGTGAACGGCGTAGCCAACATGTAGTGCCGGAACTTTTGTACGACATACACCATCCCTAGTGCCTCTCGCTCCGTTGTGCTATAGTTTCGTTCAGCCCTTGACAGGAGTCGGCTGGCGAAGAAAACGGAATGATCCACTCCTTGCGTCCCTACTTGCGCGAGGGTAGCACCAATTGCGAAGTTGGAGGCATTGACATGTACGTGAAACTCCTTATTCCAATCCGGGTATACCAGTATCGATGCACTCACTAGCCGATCCTTCAATTCTTTGAAGGCTTCTTCCTACTCCGTACCCCATACAAACGGCTCTCCCTTCCTTGTCAGCTTATCTAGGGGCCAGGAGACTTGTGCAAAGCCTTTGATAAATCTTTGGTAGTAGCCGACGTGGCCTAGGAATGATTTCACCCCTGTCACATTCATTCGACTCTCCATGTTGACAATCACTCCTATCTTATCCAGGTCTGTCTTCAGACCTTCTTTACAAACAATGTGGCCAAGAAGCTTCCCTTGCGGTACCATAAACCTGCATTTCCTTGGGTTCAGAGCCAGCCTAGCTTTTCGACACCTCTCCATACATTCTCCGAGAGCCTTCAAATGGGTGTCCTGGTCGCTGAAAATCGGCCAGTCATCCAAGAATGCCCTGAAGTTTCCTACGGACATTTTGTCAAAGATGTGTAGAATTATTCTCTGGAAAGTTGCAGGTGCATTACATAGCCCGAAGGGCATGCGATTATAGGCGTACACCCCTTCCTCCACCACTAATGTGGTTTTCAGCTTGTCTTCTTCCGCAATACTTATCGGGTTGTATCCCGAGAATCCATCTAGGAATGTGTATATCTCATGCCCAGCTACTTCCTACAAGATGCTGTCAATGAATGGAATCAGGAATGGATCCTTGATGGTTACCAGGTTTAGGTACCTGAAGTCCACGCATATCCTTATCCGATTAGCTTCCTTCTTAAGAGAAATGACTATTGGGGAAACCCAGTCACTAGTTTCCACTTTGAATATGATCCCTGCTTCCAACATTTTGTTGATTTCCTCGTTTACTTTGGCTGCATAGTTCTTGTTCATCTTGTACAGTCTCCTCTGTACGGATTGGCCTCCTAGTATGAGGGTTATGCGATGTACACACAATTTCGGCGGTACCCCCTTCAAGTCCTTGTAGGTCCAGGCAAAGACGTCCTTATATTCCAGAAATATCCTGAAAGTTGTTGCCTTCAGTATGGTGTTCCAGTCATCCCCTACGAGTATCACTTGCGAGTCCTCGTCATTACCCAAATTAACTTTCTTCACATCTCCTTCCTTGTACTTGATGGGTTTGTCTCGTTCAAACTGGTGGGCTGGTGTGTCGTCCATCCATGCCATTCCCTCCTGGTACCTACCGTACTCTGGGGGAAATGACTGTTCTTCCATACCGCCACTTGATTCCCCCATCTCGCATATTTGCAGCATGTGGCACTCTAGGTGGAAGACCTTGTAGTCCTCCATCTGCCAATGGAAGAGTCCGGCCAGCGAACTAGTCCCATCTTCAGAACATCTGTCCAGTTCCAACACTCCTTCCTCGTTGGGTTCCTTCCCTCCTCTGTCTCCTTCGGAACCCCACTCCCATCTATTTGAATCCTCCGAGTCGGAGTCGAATGACATGAGCTCTTCACTGACGGACTGATTCCTTAGGTCGATTACATACTTATGACCGTCACTCTCGATTAAGAGTGTATTCTTCTTCCGATTATGATTGGCTCTAGCCATGATCAGCCATCCCCTTCCCAGGAGGGCGTCGTATGCTTTTCTTTCTAGTGGGATGACTACGAAGTCCAGAAGGAATTGTTGTGTCCCGATCACTACCTTTTGTGCCATGAGAGTACCAAGGGGTTTGATACCGTGTTGGTCCGCACCGACGAGATGGAATGTTGGTGGCCAGAGAGTAGGCTTGCTAAGGCTTCTCCACGTTTCGTCCGATAGTACGTTGACTCCGGACCCACCATCCACAATGGTGTTTGTGAGCTTTTGTCCCATTATGTCCATCTCCACCACGGCAGGTTTTCGTCCAATGCTTATCGTGAGTAGCATAGGGTCCATGGCGTCCATACCAGGTTCCTTCACCGGAGCTGTACTCTTTGGTTTCGTCATCGCCCGGTGTTCTTGGTCTACGGTGGTGTCACTGGCTGCATTTGTCAAGGCCATCCTCAACTATGGCATGGTCTGTAGAAGGTCAGATACTCGTACGAGTATTGTGGTCTGTAACATCTGCTTAATGATAGTTTTCTTCGGTCCTGGCCAGAGTGGTGTACTGGCAGCCGAGTGCGAGGCCCTCTGTTCTTCTGCCATCGCCTCCTCGATATCCGCTCTGGCTTCCTGGAGTCTTTCTTTCTCCGTGCGAGGGTCAGGATACATGACTTTCTTGTTTTGCAATCTTGTGATTGCCAATACGCCTTCCCCCGATCCTTCTACCTCCAGCATATTCACCCCTTTTTGCTTTGGACAGTCTATGTCCTCATGATGTCCTGGACCGCACCATTTGCACAGCAAACTTCCTACATCACCCCCGTTTTGACATTCCCGCGCAAAGTGACCCCATTCGTTGCACTTCCGGCATTGAATCATGGGTTGTCCCTTCGTGTCGTATTGAATTCTACTCCTTGGCGTGTTATTGTTGGACCTGTTGTTACCCCGCCAATTGTTTTTGTACCCTCCAAGAGAGGCATCAGAGTTTGTTGCCAACTTCGGAGGTGTCGCTGACAGTGTGACTTGGTCGGGTTGGGCGTAGAGCACTTGTGTGCTCCGTGCCTTCAAGTTGTGCGGGCATTCCTTAATGGAATGTCCCATTACTTGGCAGATGTCACAGAAGGCTTTGTAGGGGCAACTCCCCTTAGTGTGTCCTTCCGTCTTGCAGTCGGTACACCATAGCTCTTTTCCTTCCTTGTCACTTTCTTTGTCAGCCTTTAGTTCTTTCATCATCCTCATCATATCCCTTAGGAGTGCTTGCACGATTTTGGACTCCCCATCATTGTCTTCATTCGTACTGTCACCATCGTTCACCTGGCACTTCCCTCGGGATGTCTTATTTTCACTTTCAATATCCATCGCACGGTTGTATGCTTCGTCATACGAGGGTAGAGGGACCACTTTCATCTTCCGTCTGAGAGACGGTACCAGTCCTTCAACAAACCACTGCTTCTTGAGGCCATCAGTCGGCTGGTTCTCCATTTTGTTGAGTAGTTCCCTCAGCCTTCTATTATATGCCCGCACACTTTCACTTAATCCTCGCTTGGTGTTGTAAATCTCCACCACGATTTCATTGTCATCCCGTAGGAGTTTGAACTCCTCTTGGAAAGCCTTCTTCAGACTATTCCAGGAAGTTTTATACTGGGCATCCAGGTCTGTATACCAATCAATCACTATTCCTCGCAGAGTGGTTGGAAATGCCTTCAACCAGTAATCCTAGTCATCCTGGCTATTTGCCTCCCAAATGGTCACGCATGTCTTACAATGTCGTACGAGATCCTCTGACCCGTCGCCAATGAATTTTGGAAGCTTCTGTTTCTCCGAGGTGTGTGCCATTGTTCTTGTTTGGAGGGTTTTATGTAGCGCTTGGAAGTGACTATATGCTGGGAAGGTATTATATGTCTGGGAGGTACCGTACACTCTTGATCTGGTTGGACCCCTGTCTGCAGGGCTGTGGTCACCCTCGCTCCTATAGTCCCTCCTCGGGGTTTCTGGATCTGACCCTCCTATTTTGATTCTCTCTGACAAGGACAAATTCCTGATGCCAGATAATGTTGCTTCAAAAATAGTGGCGATCTTTTCGTGCATGTCCCGTACCGCCTCCTCTCCTTGTTCAGAATATTTTGACGGGTTGCTCTGTGACTCGGTTCCGGAGTCCTCTTCACTCGATGTCGAGTGTGGAGCCTGGTCGGCGAGATCTTCCTCTACTACATCTGGAAGTGGCAAGTTCCTGGCGACCTCGGCCAACTCTTTCCACGTACACGGCCTTTGTCTCTCCCGACTACGGCTCTGACTCACACTCCGACTTCCGTTGCGTTTCTCAGGGCTCTTCGAGCCAGCAACCTCCCTTAGCTGTCGTCTCCGTTTGGCTTGTTCTTTTATGCGGAGAGATCTCCGTACAGTTCCCTCGTCTACTCCTTTGGTGGCAGTGGTATGTTTGTCCTTGTTTGGCCGTAGGGGCATCAAGTGCAAGAGGTACGGCATCGGCTAGCCTCCCTCTCCTCTTCCTCCCTACAGCTCCGCTCCTCGTACCTTCAGAGTACTTGTTGCCAACGGAGTTCTCGTGCAGTTTCCTCCCTTCGGTCTTTAAGTGCAATCAGATTTATGCCGAGTAACCTTGGAATAATTCCGAGTAGGTCAAAGACGGGAGTGCTGACAGTGAGTTCACCACGTACAGTGCCTTCAAAGACGGCCCTCTCCTAAGCCTCTCTCTGCGCGTACTGCGTGACCAACACGTCCCACAACTCTACCAAGTCTACCGTCAACTGATCCTCTCAGTTCTCTTCCATGGTACTTTCTTCGTGTGTGTCGCTGTCCACAACAATTATTGCTAGTTGAATGGCCGGCCCATCAATTCCTTCCGCCTGCCGCCATAATTATCTCTAGGTTCATTCAGGCAACGGCGCCAAAATGTTTAGTCCTTGATGTAAGGTTCGTAAAACCCACAGATAACACAGTCTTGTCCACACGTACCAACTATTCATGTAACAGAACATTCATATATCAAAGCATAAGTAATAATGACAACCAACTAGATCAAGAGAATGATATCTTTATTGAATTATCTAGAATATGTCCATACAACATCCCCCCGTTGCCGAGGTTCCATCCAAGCCATATATAGACTCGACGGTTGGCCAAGTTGCCAACCGTCACCCACTCCTAACTACCCGACGAGAACCTCTCGGCCACTCAACATAAACATAAACACAAATATAACTATCATCCTTACTAACATGTGTTATTGACCCCTAACAAAACCATGTCAGAATTGTTACAAAAATTACTTGAATGTCAAAAGACTATGGCTGCATATCAAAAGGAATGGATTGTGCTCGTGAATCGTCCAAGGATGAAGGGAATGCTTCTGAGAAGGAAGAAAAACCAGACCTGATGGAGATGGCTAGGGTAGTAACCAAGAAGCAAGACAAACAACCTATACACCCACAACAAGAGGATGAAAGGGCAAGATATCATGTTGAATATGTTGTCCTGGATCCTGTGATCCGTTGTGACATGTCTTTTGAGGAGTATTATGATATGAGAATAAGAAACAGGTAGAGGAGGAGAAGGCGCAAGGAGCAGAATCCAAAAGAATCATTCTTGAAAGAGGGAGAACTCAAGAAGGTGGAACTTGAAATAGTAAGAGTCAATGTGAGCACTATTTGTTAATATTGTGTGTTGGTGTAATGACTATCATAGAAGTACCTTGTTGTAGAGATTAGATCATAATCGATATAAGTTACTGCTGGAGTTCAAATCATTTGTGCAAGTTTATTTGTGTTGTTTGAGTTTGATTCTGTTTGAATATAGTTTGGCGAAAATTGTGTTTATATTATTTGGTGAATATTGTTGTTTGTGTTCCAAACTGTTGTCTTCATTGAAAGTTCTGAGAAGGGACATTACAGCTTCTAAATTCTTACCTGTTTGTAAGTCATCTGGGAAGGTGGATCATGATAGTAATCTGCCACAGCGATTCGATCACCATGTTGCTCTGCTGATGTCCTCCAAATATCTGGAACAGCCTTCCATTCAGTTGAGTCTGAAACTTCATTTTGCTCTAAAAATGTGCTCTCAAGAAGTGGGGCACATTTTCTGAATTCAAAAACCTTCTGTCCTGCCTTCAGCAAAAAAAATATAGGGAATCAATTTATGAATAGACATTGAAAAGTGACAGAGACATGATACAAAAACCATAAGAAAAATAATAATTTCATCCTGAGACTAAATAAAACTATAATGTTTATAAAAGTTTGACACCGAGCCATAAAAAAGGAACATCAATTTCAAGGAAGAGATTCGTCAAGCCATCTACAATCTATAATTTGCAAAAGTTCTTCGAGTTTTCCGTAGATTTTCTAACAAACTGAAAATTCTTTAGGCATTCTACAGTTTATATGTGTAAAAGGATATCCATGAAAATTTTCACTCTACGGTCCACACTTGCAAAAAGATCTCCATCAAAAACTTCCCTAGATCTTCAGGCAAACCAGAAAGATTTGCCAACAATTATACATGCAAGAAAATTTCCACCAAAACTTTCCCTAAATTGGCTGAAAAAATGGAAAAAGTCACCAACCATTCTATATGCTATTCTTCTAGAAAGATTTCCATCAAAAAATTTCCAATAGCTTCTGATATATGAGGAGCATTGGCAAACCATTCTCTAGTCTATACCTACAGCAAGACTTCTATAAAAGTTCTCCCTAAATTTTGGGATAATCCAGAAAGTTTCCCCAACCATTCTATAGTCTGTACTTGTAAAATATATCCATCAAAGATTTTTCTAGATATTCGGATAGAACATAGAGTTTTAACTGTTAATGATGATAGCTTCGATCAGATAAATATAATCATGGATGATAATTACATCAATAGAATGATTTATGATTTTGTTATATATGTATACCAATATACATAATAATAATAATTTTCATTATTATTATTACATATATTAATATACATACATACATGGATATTAAATCATAAATCATTATATTGATTTATTCTATGTGGAATAAATAATCATGTTATGAATAAGCATCAATTCGATTGAATGATCAAATGGCTGATCATACATCGATCATCATTACTATTGTTCTTCCAGGTATAAATCTGTGTTTATTGATCTGCATTGAATATCATGCATGATCTAAACCCAGTCGATATTGTGTATCGACTACTTTCATTGATCTTTACTATAATCGATAATGTGTATCGATTTACTACTTGACCTTTATTATAATCGATAATGTGTATCGATTTAATGATGCTTGTGTTATCATCACTCAACATACCGATTAGGAATCAGTTTTGTTAATGAATTATAAACTACCGATTAGGAATCGGTTTTGTTAATGAATTATAAACTACCAATTATGAATCGGTATGATGTTTGCAATGATTAATGAATGGACATATCAATGGAGAGCCATGTCTCCACACGTGTGGAGACATGTCTATCCATTGATATGTCTCCTCACCCATATATATATAATCCACGATAGATCGGTGAAAAGTTACACAGCAATCTATTAGTTTAAGCCTTTGAAGATCAATCTCATTCTTAATGCCCAGCAATATTTGTGATATAATCAGCAACACTTGAAGTATTATCAATACTTGGCAAACCAACATACTTTGTGGACATACTATCTTCTCCTTATACTTGCAGCAACCTACAAGATAAATAAGTTAGTGAGAGCATCATTTGTGAGACAATAAAAATAAAAGATACCTCTATTTCTATCTACTAAGAAATCTAATCTACTTTAACATGGTATCAAAGCAAGGTCAAGGAAGATCCAATTAGATTTGAGATAGTAGATTATCTAGACTCTCATTTTACTCTTAGGAAAAATCACATTCCTTTCTTCATAATGGCAAGCGGAGTCAGATTCGAAGATCGTCTTGAAGGAGCGTCTAACTTTGTATCATGGAAGTTTAGGATCATGCTTACCTTGAAGGAGAATGAACTAGATTCATTTATAATGGGAAAACTACCTGAACCAGATGATGATGTTGAGAAAATTCAATGGAACAAGAACAATGGAAAAGCTATGAAAGTGATCGTGGATGCAGTTAGAGACCATATAGTTCCAGTTATTTCAAAGTATGACACAGCATACCGCATGTTCAAATCACTTGAAGACATGCATGAAATAAACAATACCGGTAGAGCTCTCACGTTGAAAAGAGAACTCCATCATGTGAAGATGAATAAGGGAGAAACTGTCACATCATCTTTTATGAGGATCACTGAATTGAGGGACCAACTTTCTACTATTGGTCATCTAATTGAAAACAAGGAGTTAATGTTGATGGCTCTAAATGGACTCCCAACATCATGGGAATCATTTATTCAAAGAATAAGTGCACGTTCAAAGCTCCCCAAGTTCGATCGGTTGAAGACGGATTGCATTCAAGAAGAACCCAGATTGATCGCCAGGGGGATTAACCAAAATACCACCAATGAACATATTCATGTGTTGAACTCTCACTCTCACAAGAAAGGGAAGAAGAGGAACTTCAAGAGGAAGAAGGACAGGGGCACCAATAGAAAAGTCTCTTCCAAGAAGAGGAGGGACATATCTCAAGTGTAATGTTTCAGATGTGATAAGTATGGACATTATGCCATGAAGTGTCCGGATAGGCCAAAACAACAAGCCTCCATTGTTGAAGTTGAAAAAGCTAGCGTGGAGAATGAACATGAGAAGTTTGTCTTCTATTCAGCCTTATCAAGCCAAGTCTCAACCAGCCTCAACACCTAGGTGATTGATAGTGGAGCCTCGCGTCATACCACCGGATTCACAGAACACCTAGACACTATGGTGGAGAATTCCGATGAGGAAGTAACCATTGGGGACGATTCTAACTACCCAGTCAAAGGGATTGGAACCTATACCATAAATCTGAAATCAGGCATATCTCTTCAGCTCACAAGAATATTATTTGTGCCAAGGATAAAGAGAAATCTAGTCTCCATTTCTGCACTTGAAGACAAAGGGTATAGGATAACCTTTATGGAAGGCAAAGTTCTAGCATGGCCAAAGAACTCCACAATCAAGAAGGTTCATACTATAGGAGTTAGACATGGATGCCTTTACAAACTATGCACTACTCCCACTCAAGCCCTAATTCATGAGACTTCAAATTCAAACGAGATTTGGCACAAAAGATTAGGGCATCTCCATTTTCGTGCTCTACCCTCCATAGAGAAAATGGTGATTGGTTTGCCTAAGCTAAATCAAAATCATGAAGGAACATGCAAGGGTTGTGCCCTAAGAAAGAATACAAAAGGAACTTTCCACAATAGTGATAGCATCTAAAAAATGTATTAGAACTAATTCATTCTGATTTATGTGGACCCATGTTTGTAACCTCTATAGGAGGATTCTTGTACTATGTAATATTTGTAGATGACTTCTCTAGGAAAACTTGGATATATTTTCTTAAATGTAAAGAGTCTGAAGAAATCCTTATGAGGTTCAAGGAATTCAAAGCTCTCGTAGAAAACATGTCAGGGAAGAAAATCAAAACATTAAGGACAGACAATGGGGGGGAATATACTTCAGACATTTTTAAGGAGTATTGTGTAAATGCTGGGATTAGGAGGGAGTTTATTGTACCTTATAATCCCCAACAAAATGTGGTGGCAGAAAGAAAGAATAGGACTATAGTAGAAGCTGCTAGAGCTATGATGTATGATCAAAACATAGAAACTTCATTTTGGGCCGAAGCCTCTGGGACAACTGTCTACATCCAAAATAGATGTCCTCATTCACTTCCAGACAACAAAACACCTGAAGAAGCATTCACTGGAATCAAACCTGATATAAGTCATCTAAGAATCCTTGGTTGTCCTGTCTACTTACATGTACCTAAAGAAAAGAGGTCTAAGTTAGAACCCTCAGGCAGGAAAGGAGTATTTGTAGGCTATAGTGAAACATCTAAAGCCTATAGAATATACATACCTAGTCAAAGATCAATTGAACTTAGCAGGGATGTCATTTTTGAGGAAGACATTGCTTTCAAGAGATCCAAAAGCTCTCATGAGATAGAAGATCAAGATCCTCCTAAAAATATGGAAGAGGATCATGCTCCTGAGATTCAGAGGGAGACTCATGAAGAAATTGAAAGTGAAGGTCAAATTGCTCCCTTAAATGAACCTAGTAATGTAAACAAAAAGAGACCACTTTGGGCTAGGAAGATGATTCAGGAAGCCAAGAATTATACAACACCAAAGGGAACCTTCAGGGAAAGCAAGAGACCTCACAGATTCTCTAGTTATGTTGCCTTGATGAGTGAGATCATAAATTCAAAACCATCTTGTGTTAAAGAAGCTCTCAATCATCAAGTGTGGAAAGATGCTATGTCAGAAGAGTATCAGTCCATTGTAAAAAATGATGTCTGGAACATCGTACCAAGGCCTAAAGAAAAATCTGTTGTATCATCAAAATGGCTATTCAAGATCAAACATGCTGCAGATGGTAGCATTGAAAAACACAAAGCCTGGTTTGTTGCCAGAGGTTTCTCTCAGAAAGAGGGAATTGATTATGAAGAGACTTTTGCCCCTGTTGCCCGATACACTTCAGTCAGAGCCGTAATTGCTATTGCAACATCAAAGAGATGGAAGATCCATCAAATGGATATGAAGACTGCATTCCTAAATGCCACGATTGAGGAGGAAGTCTATCTAGAGCAACCGGAAGGATTTGTTATACATAAGGCTGAATCACATGTTTGCAGATTGAAGAAAGCTTCGTATGGACTCAAACAGGCCCCTAGAGCCTGGTATGAAAGGATTGATCACTACCTCTTGGGATTAGAGTTTTCCAAGAATGATGAAGATCCAAACCTCTACTTTAAGGTAATTGATGGTGATATGTTAATTCTTATTTTATATGTTGATGACCTGTTAATCACAGAGGAAGATCACCTAATTACCCAGTGTAAAAAGGACTTAGCTTCAGAATTTGATATGAAGGATATGGGTATCCTACATTACTTCCTTGGATTAGAAGTTTGGCAGCAGGCAAATGGCATCACTCTGAATCAGGGAAAGTATACTATTGACATTCTGAAGAGGTTTGGAATGATGGAGTGCAAACCCATGTCTACACCTATGGAAACAAATTTGCACAAATTGAAGGAAGCAGCAGTAGACTTGGAATTTGCAGATCCCACTCTCTACAGACAGATAATTGGATCCTTGATGTATTTGGTCAACAATAGACGTGATATTTGTTATGCAGTGAATGCACTTAGCCAGTTTATGTGTGAACCAAAGGAGATACATCTTGTTGCAGCAAAACACATTCTGAGATACCTTCGAGGCTCAATTGGATATGGTCTTAGATATAAACATGTAGACCTAGATCTACATGGATACACTAACTCAGATTGGGCTGGAAGTGTGGTTGACAGAAAGAGCACATCAGGACGTTGCTTCAGTTTAGGATCAGCAATGATCTCATGGATCAGTAGAAAACAATCCTCAGTTGCACAGAGTTCTACAGAAGTTGAGTACATTGCAGCCTCCATGGGAGCAAGAGAAGCGGTGTGGCTTAGGAAATTGCTTGTAGGACTGTTTGGTCATCCCTTGAATCCTATTGTCATCCATTGTGACAACCAAAGTTGCATCAAGCTTTCAGTGAATCCAGTGTTTCATGATAGATCAAAACACAATGAGATTCCTTATCACTATGTTAGAAACGTGGTAGAAAGGAATGTGATCCAATGGGAGTATATTAGTACAAGTCATCAGATAGCAAACATCCTCACCAAGCCACTCTCCAAGATAAAGGTTGAACACTTTCGGGATAAACTTGGTATGGTTGAAAATGTAAATTAAATTTGAGATTGAGTATCTAATTATTTTTATTTGTACTAATATTTAAAGATGTTTAATGTGTAAACTCTTTTATCGTCATGTGTGTGAGTCCATGACTTCATGAGCCCCCTATGGTCATTGTTGAAAGGTGACGACTTTTCAATAATGAACACTTGTATCTGATTGATATTGTAAGGTGACGACTTTACAATGATCAATTTCACTATCATGATGGATATCATGTGACTTGATATCCGTGGACATATCATGATAGTTAATATCTCTTAGACATTATGGTAGATATCATGAGACTTGATGTCATTAAATAAACCATAATAACTCTACAAGAGATCATCATGGTGGATATTATGAGTCTTAATATCCGTGGATATGCCATGATCTGATATCCATTATGGTAGGCATCATGAGACGTGATGCCAAGTGCACATACCATAAATATGGATATTTGTGAGATATGGTGAATATCATGTTGTTGTTTGTAACTAGGAAAGAGGGTTCGGATTGCCTTAAGGCAACATCCGAACCCATATCGGACTGGGACCTTTCCTAAAGGGTTAAAGTGTCCCTAAAACAGGACCAGCCCTATATCTACCACGCCACCCTAAATATCTCCACGCCACACTAAATTAACTTGGCGCCAAATGCATATATTTAATTAAGGCCGACTTGGGGTTATATGGGTTAAAAGCTCATATAAATAAAGTTCAATTGCCAATCTCATTTCATTCGTTATTCATCACTCATGCAACTAGCCAAATTCTTCTGCAACCAAAGTGTGCGAAATCTAGAAGGGAATTGGGCGAATTTATTCAAGGAGATTAAAGGCATTTGGTATTCCTAATTTCCATGATAGAGCAGACCTGATGCAGACTTCTTAGAAGGGCAGATCTGACATGTTAGAAGAGCAGATCTGAAGTGACCAGCTAAGTAATTGTATTGGTACAATTAAGATTGAATACATAATCTGACCTGTGGGTCTTTAGTGCTAGGTTTTTCCTCTTTGGAGGTTTTCCCAGGGTATTTGTGTTGGTCTCTTGTGCACTTGCTTTCATTCTTTCATTTACTTGTTTATAGTTTACTTAATGTTAACAAACAATAAAATACTGAAAATCTGATTACTGATCTGGATCACAAAATTCACATGGTATCAGAGCTAAGGTGTTACTAACTTCAGATTTTAGTAAATCATTTGTTGCATTTAGTTGCTGCTTGTTTTCAGATTAAAATGTCAGGTTTGAGGGCTGAAGATAGACTTGATGGAGCCCTTGCTTTTGCTGCTTGGAAAGTCCGTATTCTACTGATCCTTGAAGAGAATGAACTGCTTAAATTCGTACAAGAAGAAAGGCTGTCCCCTCCTGAAGATGTCGAAGAACTGAAGCGGTTCAAGAAAGACTCCCTCAAGGCTAGGAAGATCATAATTGAATCTGTCAAGAATCATCTTGTCACTGTCATTTCAAAATTTGCTTCTGCCAGGGAAATGATCAAACACTTGGAAGGGGGATGTATGAAGTCAACAACCTCAGCAGGGCTCTTGCTCTAAGGCAGTAGCTACTTCACATAAAAATGAAAGAAGAAGACTCAATCATGGCCTACTTCATGAAGATCAATGAACTAAAGGACAAGCTAAGTACTCTTGATTGCCAAATTTCGGATAAAGACCTTGTCATGATTGCATTAAATGGCCTACCTGATGAATGGGAACCATTCATTCGTAGCATTGGTGGAAGAGCTGATCGTCCCAACTATGAGCATCTTCAATCTGATTGCATTGAAGAGGAATCTCTAATTGAGGTAAGAGGAAAACTCAAGAACTCTCACAAAGATGATAATCATGTTCTCATAGCTAAGTCTAGGAAAGGTGGGCATTGGAAGAAAGAAAAGAGAAGCAAAGATTTTAGATCCTCCTCCTATGATCCAAGGAAGAAGTCAAGAGATTCCTCCCACATTCGTTGTTTCAGATGTGATAAGTATGGTCACTATGCCAGAGATTGTCAGAATGATCCTAAGGAAAGGGAAGTCAATTTAAATGAAGTTGCTGAACAAAAGGAGGACTATCTTCTTATCTTTGCCCTATCAAGCAACATTCCTACTGACAGTGATACTTGGATAATTAGCAGTGGTTCCTCCAGACACATCTCAGGTTTTCGTGAGCATCTTTCAAGTCTGATAGAAAAGGATACCAACCTTCGTGTGGTAATCAGTGATGATGCTCGATACTCGGTAAAAGGTTCTGGTACTACCTCTTTAAAACTAGACTCTGGTATTTCCTTACAACTCTATGATATCCTTTTTGTACCTAGTATTAAAAGAAATCTCATTTCCATTTCTGCTTTAGAAGATAAGGGTTTGCAAATAGCATTTTCTAAAGGGAAAATACTTGCTTGGTCTAAGAAATCTAATTTCAAAACTGCTCGTGTTATTGGAAATACATGTGATGGTTTATATAAGCTTGCAGCTAACTCAATTCAAGCTCTCATCCATGAAGCCCCTGAATCATGCGAGCTATGGCATAGAAGACTTGGCCATCTACACTTTCAAGCTCTTCCCACTCTCGGTAAAATGGTTAAAGGTATGCCTAAACTTAGTTTATGTCTTGATGATGCTTGTAAAGGTTGTGCAATGGGTAAGAATGTGAAGAACCCTTTTCATAAAAGTGATAGTAGGGCTAAAGAAAAGTTAGAACTTATTCATTCATGTTAAGATATAGCCCTCGTGAATCTAAATGATGGTAAATCGGTTATTATCTGGAGAGTGATATATTAACAGAGCATACAGTTCGGAAATTAAACATAAACAAACTAATTGTTATGAATGGTTGCCTCCATAGGGGCATGTCCATACGTGGCAACATAGAGCATACAGTTCGGAAATTAAACATAAAAAAACTAATTGTTATGAACGGTTGCCTCTGTAGGGGCATGTCCATACGTGGCAACTGCCACGTATGGACATGTCCCTACGTAGGCAACCTTTCCTCTTGTATTTAAACCGGATTCAATGATGGAGACGATCAATAACCCACGGCAATCAGTCTTCCAGAATCGTTGTCATTATTCTTCGATCCATATTTCACAACATGGTATCAGAGCCAGCATATTAAGAGAATAAATTAGACAGCCATATTACTCATAAGTATTTATCGGAAGTAAATAACAAATCGACGCAGAGGATATATCCGACTAAGAAAATATTCAAAATGTCAAGTAATATGAGAGTGGAAGATAGACTCAAGGAGCCTCCAACTTCGTTTCCTGGAAGATACAAATCATTGCCATTCTTGAAGAACTAGAATTAGAGTCTTACATAGAAGAAAATCTAGACATGCCAAATGATGAACCAGAGAAATCTACCTGGAAAAGGCGTAATAATAAAGCAAAGAAAATAATTATTGACTCAGTCAAAGATCATATTCTTCCATCTATAGCCAAACTGCCTAAAGCATATGAAGTATTTAAAACCATTAAAAATACATATGAAGTTAACAATGCGAGTAGAATGTTAACCTTGAAACAACAACTTTTAAACATAAAGATGAATAAAGATGATATAATATCTACATACTTTTCAAGGATATCTGAAGTAAAAGACCAATTACAAACTATTGGAAATGAGGTAGATGATCAAGAAATCTCTCTCATAGCCCTAAGAGGATTACCAATTTCATGGGAATCCTACATTCAATGTATTAGCAGAACACCCCCCTTACCCAAATTTGAACAACTTAAGAATGAGTGCATTCAAGAGGAATCTTGACTAATCTCAAGAGGATTAGGGCCAAATAAAGAAGGAGAAATCCAAGCACTTAATACAAATACCTTCAACAAAAAGAAAAAGTTCTCCAAATGGAAGAGAGGAAATAAAAACCATCAGAAAAGAGATATGTCTAAAATTCAGTGTTACAAATGCAACAAATATGGGCACACTCACAGGAATTGTCCAGAAAGGAAGAAAACACAAGCTACTCTAGCCGAAGTCAAAGGAGAAAACTCACTTTTCTTCTTAGCCCTATCAAGCGAAATAAATACAAATAAAAACACTTGGATCGTAGACAGTGGAGCATCAAGGCATATAACTGGATTTAGAAATCAGCTTGAAACACTTAACGGGCACTCAAGTGAAGAGGTTACTATTGGAGATAACTCCACATCCTGTGAAAGGAATTGGGACCTGTACTAACAAACTAAGAAATGGAGTATCTCTACAATTAAAGGATGTTTTGTTTGTACCTCGAATAAAAAGAAATCTAGTCTCAATCTCAGGCCTAGCTGATCAAGGATATCGGGTTACCTTCAATGAAGATAAAGTTCTACTCTGGCCTAAAAATACAAATATCAAAAATGCAATAACAGTAGGTTCAAGAGATGGTAGCCTATACAAACTATGCAGTGATCAAAAGGAAGCACTAAATCTTGAAGTTTCAAATAATAATGAATTATGGCACAAAAGATTAGGACACCTAAGATATAGTGCTCTATCCAACATAAAGAAGATTACTTCAGGACTGCCCCAACTAAAATCTGAACACACAGGCATTTGCAAAGGATGTGCCTTGGGAAAGAATGCGAAAGTTTCTTTTCCCTCAAGCGAGCACAAATCAAAAGTTATTTTAGAACTAATTCACTCAGACCTATGCAGTCCCATGTCAACACCATCCCTGACTAGATCCTTATACTACATAATCTTTGTTGACGACTACTCTCGAAAAACATGGATATATTTTCTAAAGTGCAAAGACTCAAATGAAGTACTATCTAAGTTCAAAGAATTCAAGGCACTAGTAGAAAACTAGTCAGGGAAGAAAATTAAGGTGTTAAGATCCGACAATGGGGGAGAATATACATCTGACAACTTCAAAGACTTTTGTAATTCTGTTGGGATTAAGAGGGAGTATACTGTACCATATAATCCACAACAAAATGGAGTAGCAGAAAGAAAGAACAGAGCCATAATTGAAGCACCAAAGCCATGATGCATGACCAAAACTTACACACTTCATTCTAGGCAGAAGCTTCAAATACAGCAGTCTACATTTAAAACAGATGTCCGCACTCAGTTCTAGAAAACATAACTCCTGAAGAAGCTTTTACAGGGAACAAACCAGACTTAAGTCATTTAAGGATATTTGGCTGTCCCGTATATTACATGTTCCTAAAGAAAAGAGGACAAAACTAGAACCATCCGGAAAAAGAGGTATCTTCATTGGCTATAGTGAAAATACTAAAGGATATCGCATTTACATTCCAGGGAAAAAATCTGTTGAGATAAGTAGAGATGTAAAGTTTGAAGAAAACACTACACTCAAAGAACCTGAGGATGATAACATTACTAAAGAAGAAGAAGATCACATAACTGAGATTGAGAGGGAGAATATCATAGAAAATTCCGAACCTTCAGACACTGAGAGGGAGGACATCATAAGAGCTTCTGAACCTCTTGTTGATGAAAATATTGAAACACTCAATAACAAGAAAAGACCTCAATGGGCAAGGAAAATGATTGAAGAGAATAATGTAGAACCAAATGAAATTTCCAAAGAAAATAAGAGAACAAGAACTCTAAAATGTTATGCTGCACTTCTAACCGAACTCACAAATTCTGAACCAACAAATGTCAGAGAAGCCTTATCAAAACAGGCTTGGAAAGATGCTATGGTTGAAGAATATCAATCTATACTAAAGAATGATGTTTGGGATATAGTGCCTAGACCAAAAGACAAATCAGTTGTCTCATCCAAGTGGTTATTCAAGGTCAAATATGCATCTAATGGCAGCATTGAAAAACATAAAGCTCGCTTTGTGGCCAGGGGATTCTCTCAGAAAGCAGGAATTGATTATGAAGAGACATTTGCCCCAGTTGCCCGGTATACGTCAGTAAGAACAATCATTGCAATTGCAGCATCCAAAGGATGGAAAATTCACCAAATGGACGTAAAGACTACCTTCCTAAATGGTTCAATTGAAGAAGAAGTATATATAGAACAACCAAAAGGATTCACCATACGTGATAAAAATTGTTATGTTTGTAAACTAAAGAAAGCTCTCTATGGGTTAAAACAAGCACCTAGGGCCTGGTATGCAAGGATAGACAAATATCTCTCCAAACTAGGGTACTCCAAGAACCTAGCAGATCCCAACATCTACTTCAAGGCTCCAAATGGCAATATGATTATATTGGTCCTTTACGTGGATGATCTTTTGATAACAGGAGAGGATAATCTCATTGAGAAATGTAAGCAAGATCTGGCAGCAGAATTCGATATGAAGGATCTAGGGCTTCTACATTATTTTCTGGGATTAGAAGTATGGCAGAAGAAAAACTACATCTTCCTAAATCAAGGAAAGTACACCACAGATATTCTAACTAGATTTGGGATGATGGAGTGTAAGCCATTAGCTACACCAATGGAAACTAATTTGCACAAGCTGAAAATTGAGGTAGAAGATTCAGAACATACAGATCCCACACTCTACAGACAAATTGTCAGTTCACTCATGTATTTGGTAAATACTCGTCCTGATATCTGCTATGCTACAAATGTATTAAGTCACTTCATGTGTGAACCTAAGAAGATACATCTAATGGCTGCTAAACACATTCTAAGATATTTACGAGGCACAATCGGACTTGGCTTAAAGTATGAAAATGTTGAGATTCAACTTGAAGGATATTCTGATTCTGATTGGGCCGGAAGTACAACTGACCGTAAAAGTACTACAGGGTGTTGCTTCAGTCTTGGTTCTGCTATGATATCTTGGTTCAGCAGAAAATAGTCAGCAGTTGCACAAAGCTCCACCGAAGCAGAATATATGGCAGCCTCCATGGGAGCTCGTGAAGCGGTATGGCTAAGAAAGTTATTATTTGGATTATTTGGAAAAACTCTGAATTCAACAATAATTCACTGTGATAATCAGAGCTGTATCAAGCTCTCAGTAAATCCAGTTTTTCACAATTGATCCAAACATATTGAGATCCCTTATCACTACATAAGAGATATGGTAGATCGAAACATCATAAAACTAGTGTACATTAGTACTGAAGAACAAAATGCTGATATCTTCACCAAGCCACTTGCAAGATTGAAGATAGAATACTTCAGAAGTAAACTTGGTATGACTAGATTATAATTAAGATTATTAGGATGAAATTCCTACCATGTGTAATTTGTTCATGAATAAATAAATAAAATGTATATTGCAATATTCTAACTGTGTTCAAGAAGATGACGATCTTCTTATGTTTAAGGTTACTATTTCAAGGTGACAATCTTGACAATAGTTGACCAAGTGTCAAGATTGACTACATAAAGTTGTTGTCCCGGACTGTGTCGGATATCTTGATCCTAAAGTATGTGATCATCTCATGATTGACTTCTTAAGTGATTGTCCCAGAATGAGCCGGATATCATGATATTGAGTTTATTGTCATGACAAGACTATATTAAATGTTGTCCCGAATTGTGTCGGAAGTCATGACAGAATATGCTCCCAAGAAAATTACTTAGATCCACTCCTGCTAAGAGGGAGTGTTAAGATATAACCCTCGTGAATCTAACTGATGGTAAATCGGTTATTATCTGGAGAGTGATATATTAACAAAGCATACAGTTCGGAAATAAAACATAAACAAACTAATTGTTCTGAACGGTTGCCTCCGTAGGGGCATGTCCACACAGGCAACCTTTCCTCTTGTATTTAAACCGGATTCAATGATGGAGACGATCAATAACTCACGGCAATCAGTCTTCCAGAATCGTTGTCATTATTCTTCGATCCATATTTCAAAACAATTCAGATTTATGCGGCCCCATGTCTGTAGCATCTCCTAGCGGCTTCCTTTATTATGTTATCTTCATAGATGATTTCTCTAGGAAAACATGGATTTACTTTCTTAAATCTAAAGAGTCTGAAGAAGTCCTAAACAGATTTAAAGAATTCAAAGCCTTGGTTGAAAATACTACTGGAAATTGAATTAAATGTTTAAGGTCTGACAATGGAGGTGAGTACACCTCAGGTAGTTTTTATGATTTTTGTATTAAGGCAAGAATTAAGAGAGAGTTTTGTGTTCCCTACAATCCTCAGCAAAATGGAGTTGCTGAAAGAAAGAACAGGACCATTGTTGAAGCTGCAAGAGCCATGATTCATGATCAAGACCTGCAACCTTTCCTATGGGCAGAGGCATCCAAAACAGTAGTTTACATTCAGAATAGATGTCCTCATCGTGCTCTAAAGAATGTAACCCCTGAAGAAGCCTTTACAGGAATCAAACCTGACATCAGCCACCTAAGGATATTCGGGAGCCCTGTGTATGTTCATGTGCCTAAAGAAAAACGAACCAAGTTGGATCCCTCTTGAAAGAAAGGCATTTTAGTGGGATACAGTGAATCTTCCAAAGCCTTCAGGATCTACATTTCAGGTCAAAGGTATGTTGAGGTAAGTAGAGATGTAACTTTTGAAGAAGATATTGCTTTCAAAAGATCTAAGTTCATTGTCTGATAATGATGATATGGTGATTGAAAATCAAGATTCAAATGTTGATGCTAACCCTGAGATACAGAAGGAGCCCATTGACCTCCCAGATCAAGAAGTTCGGGATGATCATGCAGAACCCATGGACTCTACAGATATACCTAAGGATATTGTGGTCAGCAAGAAGAGGCCACTTTGGGTTAGAAACACTATTCAAGATGCTTAAGGATTTGTTGCTCCCAGAGGAACCTTTAGAGATAGCAAGAGACCCCAAAATCACGCCAACTACATTTCTGTAATGTGTAATATCATTGAGTCTGAACCTCATGATGTCGAAGAAGCTATGTCTCATCATGCTTGGAAATTAGCCATGGATGAAGAGTATGGGTCTATCATCAAGAATGATTTTTGGGACATTGTACCCAGACCCAAAGGTAAGTCTGTTGTTTCTTCTAAATGGTTGTTTAAAATTAAGTATAATGCTGATGGTAGTATTGAAAAATATAAAGCTAGATTTGTAGCTCGTGGTTTTTCTCAAAAGGAAGGAATAGATTATGAGGAAACATTTGCTCCTGTTGCTAGATATACTTCTATTAGATCTATAATAGCTATTGCTGCAGCCAAAGGTTGGGAGCTACATCACATGGACGTTAAGACAACCTTCCTCAATGGTGTCATTGAGGAAGAAGTCTATATTGAGCAACCAGAAGGTTATGTAATCCATAAAAGAGATTCTCATATCTGCAGGTTGAAGAAAGTCTTATATGGGCTCAAACAGGCTCCTCATGCTTGGTATGAAAGAATTGATAAATACTTACTAAGCTTAGGATTTTGTAAGAATGATGTTGATGCTAACATTTACTTGAAGATATATAATAATCATATGTTTATTTTGGTTTTGTATGTGGATGATTTATTTCTCACTGGTGAAAATAAATTAATCACGAGATGTAAGAAAGAATTAGCCTCAGAATTTAAAATGAAGGATTTAGGTCTAATGCATTACTTCCTAGGGTTAGAAGTGTGGCAAAAACCCAATGAAATTTTTCTAAGTCAAGGAAAGTACACTATTGATATTCTGAAAGATTTAGAATGATGGACTATAAACCCATGTCTACTCCTATGAAATCTAACTTAAAGAAGTTAAGTGTTTCTACAGCTAACTCTGAACTTTGCAGATCCATCTGAGTACAAGCAGCTGATTGAATCCTTGATGTATCTAGTCAATACTAGACCAGATATCTGTTATGTTGTGAATGCCCTCAGTCAGTTCATGAGCTTGCCTAAACTGGTTCACCTGGTTACTGCCAAGCACATTCTAAGATACCTGCGTGGCACTATTGGTTATGGGCTGAAGTATTCATTCAATACCTCAATCTTCTTGGAAGGCTATTCAGATTCAGATTGGGCAAGAAGTGTCAAGGACAGGAAAAGTACTTTGGGTATCTGCTTCAATTTAGGCTCTACAGTAATCTCTTGGGCATGTAGAAAGCAATCTTCGGTAGCATTGAGCACTGCAGAAGCTGAGTACATCGCAGCATCTGTCGCATCTAGAGAAGCAGTATGGCTTCACAAACTTCTAGTTGGACTATTTGGTCAATCTAGTGGTCCTACCACTATTCATTGTGATAATCAAAGTTGTATAAAGATGTCGGTAAATCCTGTGTTCCATGACCGGTCCAAACATGTGGAAACGCATTATCACTTCATTCAGGATATGGTGCAAAGAGGCACCATTCAGCTAAAGTATATTAGCACAGATGAATAGGTTGCAGATATTCTTACCAAACCCTTATCCAGAGTGAAGTTCGAATACTTCAGAGACAGATTTGGTATTGTGGAAAATGAAACCCTAGTTGAGAGGGAGCTTCAATCTCAGTGACTCTGTCTGCAGCATTTTGATCATTCTTTGCTTGTGTGCAAGAATGAAAGGATCCACTCTATGCTTGTGTGCTAGATGGAAAATTGTAATTATGTAAAGACCCACTTGTGTATTACACTTTCTATGCTTGCGTGCTAGAACCATCCTATGCTTGTGTGCTAGGTGGAAGATGTAATTCTATGCTTCTGTGCTAGATGGAACTCTAAAGGTTCAGATTATGTATTCTCTTCTTCCCTAGTTAAGAGGGAGTGTTGTTTGTAACTAGGAAAGAGGGTTCGGATTGCCTTAAGGCAACATCCGAACCCATATCGAACTGGGACCTTTCCTAAAGGGTTAACGTGTCCCTAAAACAGGACCAGCCCTATATCTACCACGCCACCCTAAATATCTCCACGCCACACTAAATTAACTTGGCGCCAAATGCATATATTTAATTAAGGCCGACTTGGGGTTATATGGGTTAAAAGCTCATATAAATAAAGTTCAATTGCCAATCTCATTTCATTCATTATTCATCACTCATGCAACTAGCGAAATTCTTTTGCAACCAAAGTGTGCGAAATCTAGAAGGGAATTGGGCGAATTTATTCAAGGAGATTGAAGGCATTTGGTATTCCTAATTTCGGTGATAGAGCAGACCTGATGCAGACTTCTTAGAAGGGCAGATCTGACATGCTAGAAGAGCAGATCTGAAGTGACCAGCTAAGTAATTGTATTGGTACAATTAAGATTGAATACATAATCTGACCTATGGGTCTTTAGTGTTGGGTTTTTCCTCCTTGGAGGTTTTCCCAGGGTATTTGTGTTGGTCTCTTGTGCACTTGCTTTCATTCTTTCATTTACTTGTTTATAGTTTACTTAATGTTAACAAACAATTAAATACTGAAAATCTGATTACTGATCTGGGTCACAAAATTCACACGTGACTTGATATTCTTGGTTATACCATATCTCCTACTATCACGATAAGGTATCTTTCCTCCTTCACAATTAATGGATCTATTGTGTTATACTCTTGGATAGATTTTATCCTCCCTAGCTAAGAGGGAGTGATAATGATGATAGCTTCATGGATGATAATTACATCAATAGAATGATTTATAATTTTGTTATATACGTATACCAATATACATAATAATAATAATTGTGTTTGTTATTATTATTACATATATTAATATACATACATGGATATTAAATCATACATCATTATATTGATTTATTCTATGTGGAATAAATAATCATGTTATGAATAAGCATCGATTCGATTGAATGATCAAATGGCTGATCATACATCGATCATCATTACTATTGTTCTTCCAGGTATAAATCTGTGTTTATCGATCTGCATTGAATATCGTGCATGATCTAAACCCAGTCGATATTGTGTATCAACTACTTTCATTGATCTTTACTATAATCGATAATGTGTATCGATTTACTACTTGACCTTTATAATAATCAATAATGTGTATCGATTTAATGATGCTTGTGTTATCATCATTCTAACATACCGATTAGGAATCGGTTTTGTTAATGAATTATAAACTACCAATTAGGAATCGGTTTTGTTAATGGATTATAAACTACCAATTATGAATCGGTATGATGTTTGCAATGATTAATGAATGGACATATCGGTGGAGAGACATGTCTCCACACGTGTGGAGACATGTCTATCAATCGATATGTCTCCTCACCCATATATATATAATCCACGATAGATCGGTGAAAGGTTACACAGCAATCTATTAGTCTAAGCCTTTGAAGATCGATCTCATTCTTAACGCCCAGCAATATTTGTGATATAATCAGCAACACTTGAAGTATTATCAATACTTGGCAAACCAACATACTTTGTGGACATACTATCTTCTCCTTATACTTGCAGGTTGCCAACATACTTTGTGGACATGCTATCTTCTCCTTATACTTGCAGCAACCTGCAAGATAAATAGGTTAGTGAGAGCATCATTTGTGAGACAATAAAAATAAAAGATACCTCTATTTCTAGCTACAAAGAAATCTAATCTACTTTAACATTAACAACCATTAAAAAATCTAGAAAAAGGATTTCTGTCAAAATTCTCCCCATATTATCTTCTATTTTTTTCAGCTTTTTATTATTTTCCCTGCCCAAGATATATCTAGTCGTTCTTATCTATTTTCTGTGATTGTTTTTAGTTTTAAATAAGGAAGCATATCGAAGTAGTTGAAAATTTTATTACACAACAATACTCTAAATTTGTGTCTATCCCACATGTATGACAATTGTGAGAAATAGGTGGTTTATGTTGAATTTAAAGAGCAGATAAAATAATAATAAACAACTAAAAATAAAGACAATCAAAACTAGACACATAACACAGCAAATCATGTGGTTCACCATTGAAGGCTACATCTACGGGAAAGCAGGGGAATATCTTTATTCACTGCTTCTCTGATACGCCATACATAATCTGCACTCGTCTTTTTATACAAATGTTTAACTCTTCAAATATAAAGAAACAGCAAAGAAATGAAAAGAGAAAGGAAAGGAATGATCAGATGACCATTGAACTTCACATTCTCAACAGTTTACGAGACACTGTCTGCACCAAAAACCTGAAGCTTGACTATGAGGTGCAAGTCCCCTGGTCGATGGCTTAATATCCTCCTCGAGTACAAACATCTCGAGCTCTCTGCATTTTGACCATCCCTAGATTTACTAACATCACTCAAGTACTAGCACTTCTAGCTCTCTCTAGTACTGACGTTCCTGTTTGATTCTGCAAGCATGCCTTGTGGATCTTCCCTAGCTTACTAAAATCACCGACGTGACATGTCTAGCTCTCTAGCAATTCCGTAGTCATGTCTTTTGGGTTTTTCCTAGCTTACTAACATCTCTCGAGTATTAACATTTCTAGCCGTCCCCAGTTCTAACATCCCTAGCAGTTTCACCGTGGATCTTCCCTAGCTTACTAACATTACTAGTGGTCTAGGAATCATGCCTTGCAGGTTTCCTCGACTTGTGGCGGTTATCATGAAATGTAATTCTCAAGATTCTAACTTAGAAGCAGTTTACAAAGAAAGTGGCATATTCCACTAGTTTAGGATTTCATTCCACTGTTATACTCTTGACTGGTTTTAAGGTAAATCGTAAGAACAATTTGCCGTCTTAGGTCTCTATTATGTGGAGCTTAAAACAAGTGATATCTATGAAAAATGTTTAAACCCAACATGACTATGGCCTAGCAGTAGCTATGCATACAGAGAAAGGAAAAACATAACAACAAATCATAAGAGACTATTGCCTAACAAAGATCAGTCCACTAATCAATAAAAAACAGAATTGAAAAAAGATTTTTGTTTTTTATCCAATATTCTACCTCAATTACGCAATAAATCCGGAAATTTCGATTGGTCCGCAATATAGACCTCCGATAACTCGATGGGAAAAACTTGTCCCGTATTTTTCCTTCACCAAAAGCAAAAGGCCTGCAAATTCTTTCATGTTTGACAGTGCTAAACCTAGCACCACCATTCACAAAGCCATATGCAGGCAATGAAATTGACATAGCTGAACCTCTGAATCCAAAGCTTGTGCTAAAAATAACGAACATCCCCTGCATATAAGCAGGGCAAGATATCATTCATTGATTTCAAAGCAAACAAAAAAAGCCGAATCAGTCTGTTTGATTGTAATTGGAATATACTTCCATTCGACTATGCACTCGATAAAATTTTGTCACTACATTCAAAAATGCTTACGAAACACCTATATATAAAATATATAAATAATAAAAATTAAGAGATACAGATTTAAGAGACATGCCTGAAAATGGCGAACAAGGCTTCATTGGGATAATTTGTCAGGCATGTTGCAGATTCAAAGATGAGATGTTAAATTAGTTATACAGCTTTTATTGAAGGAAGAACCATCCTAATCGTCAAAAATGTTTACGTGAGTGGCATTAGGTTTTTACTGTCCATTCAAATAAATTTGCAGTTTATTTTTATCCATTTAATCTCATTAGTGTTTAGGAATTGAATTTATCTTATTTATATTTTTTATTTAAATTTTAGTGTATGATATTTATTTTTTAAATTAAATAATTTTTTGAAATTTTATAGTAATTTAATATATAGAAAAATATATAGATTTAGATTATATACATATATATATTAGTATTGTCAAGTGATATTTTTAACTCCTTATTAACAAGAAGATTTTAAATAATACATAATTTATAAATATGAAAAATAAAAATATCTATACAAAATTAAGAAAGTCAATATCTCAACAATTTCTCATTTTTCACTTGAAAATTAAAAATTCAATCAATGAAATATTAATTGTTTTTAATATTTTAAAATATCAAATTTAATTTATTTTCAAATCAATACATTAATTATAGCAAATATTAAATCAATACATTAACTATAGCAAATATTATTTAAACAATAAATATAATTTGTAACTTTATCATTAAGATGCTAAATTTGTTAGGAACCAATACAACTATTACAACAATTATTCTCACCAACTTATTTGACAAAAATGGTTGCCTTATCATTATAGGTATTGATTATTATTATAGGCATTGATTATTATAGATATTGATTTCACTTTATTTCTATGATATTTATATTTGAAAATGATTTATTTATTTATTTTTAAGAATTAAATAGACAGCATTTTTTGACAAATTATACAAGATAAGATTTATAATATATTATATTCAAAGCTATGATTTGTTTTGATATATCTTTTAATATAATTTTATTATTAAATTAAATAGTAGAAGATTAATATTTCACAAAATAAAAATATTAAGATTTCTTATATTTATTTACATTATTTTTACAAAATTATTATATTTTTTGCAATCATAAAAAACTAACTTTTTAATTTTAAAATATATATCATAAAAAATATATCTTATAATTATTTTTCAATATATGAAGTGATTTTTTTAAAATTTTAATTGTTTTCCAAATAGGTTGGTGAGATTAGTTGTTGTCAAAGGTTAAATTTCATGGAAACACTATCACACCTAACTATAAAACTACGTACTCGACTCATTAAGATTAAACAGTCTACTCTTTTAAGAGCATTTACTCTGATGTAGGAGCTTGTATAACATCATATTTTTTGGAATCCATCCATAAAATGTGGACCCTATATACGACAAAAAGTTGAGTTTGTTTATATAAGAATATTATAAAATTGTTTGGTCAAACATTTGTTTTCTTAATAAGTGGAGAACTTAATATGTTCCTAAGTTTTCATTGGAATGGAATTTAAAAGAAAAAATAAGAGTTAAAAAATGATATTTAGATTTAGAATTACTTATGGGATCATGATGGTGATTATATATAAAATGTATTTGCTATCTTACAAAATAATGGTATTGGTATAATGATTATGTAGCATCCTAAAATTGTGACACTTGCAATTTCGACCGCATTTGGGTCTTCACGATGGCAACGCAACACTGAACCTGAATGGAGACCCCGAAACTTGCTCACGACACCAAAAACTGCATTTTCAAGCACCCTGGCCTGAACCTCCTTTGCACCCTGCTGTCCCGGGAGGTGGGACCAGAGCGCCCAGCGCCCTGGTCCCCCAGGACCATGGCGCCCAACGCCCTGGTCCCTGGCCCTATTTTGGGCCCGGTCTCCTATGGGACTTCGGGTCTTTTTGTTTGCAAATTGGAAATAATATTTCCTGGTCGGCCTAAGGTCGGGAAAATCAGTCTTTTAACCCTAATTGGCAAGTATATAAACTACATTTTCCTCTCCCATTTGGTAAGATGGAAAATAGATGGAAAAAGCGTGGAAACTATACTCAAGCATTCAAGCATTCAAGCATTCTTTCAAGCAATTGATCATTCTAAGTCTCCATTCAAGGCTAAGTGTTGCATTCAAGACAAGGATTCAACCATTGAAGAGGAGATCACATACTACATGCTACATACAACATACAACATACAACAAACAACAACATCTATACCTTCGCATATAAGGATACAAACATCCTTACAACAAGGTATTAGTACTTGTTTTACATTACAGACATTTACATTTACAGCATTTCTCATTTCTTGGTTAATTCCAAAACCGGGGTTTGACCTAAGGGCAAACCCCTAATCCCTAACCCCCCAATCGTCTTCGCTTTTCTGTGTGTAGGTTGCAGGTACGCGACTGAAATTGAAGATCTGGAATCCTTGTGCAGAGACGAACAGATCCCCCTTCGTTTCGCGGATTTTTCGGAGGACCGTGTGCACGCCGGGCGCCATCGTCCCGTCAACTTTTGCTCAAATTTGCAGGACAGCGCCGTATCGACATTTTACTGCTAATTCCAGGTTCGCAGCTTCATCCTATATCCCTAACTCAGTTTATAAGCGAATCTTTCTCACTTTCTATGCATTCCTAGCTTAATCATTCTATCTACATTCTTTACAAAAGAGGGTATCCTTGCTATCACAACCCTTGAAACTCATATAGAGTCCAATCTTGCATTGCGTGGGATTGGATCTTGTGGGTTTCAACCCCTCTTTTGAATGTAAAGTCTCTCCTAAGTGAAAACCATCAACCCTAGTGACTCTCCCTTCTCTCTCCTTGGAGTTGGGGAGGGGAGAACGACTAGGGTTCGATTTTTCCGCTTTACAGATTATATGAGAACCATACATTAGTATAAAAAGTCTTGTAGTTTAATCATGAGTGTGGGGAGTTGGATCTTGAATGTTGCAATCGTGAATTCTAATATGCATATATGAACTAGTGAAATGTATACTTTTGAAAATCGTTTGTTATGATTGTTGATGTCTAATATAAAGATTGTGTTGTTTAGAAACACCTTCAAAGAATATATATCAAATCGTTAGGATCAAGTTCTCTTGCATAAGATCCATAAATGGAATAGCTTTTATGGCTTCATACAAAGATTTGAAGACAACATTTACTAGCATGCAAGTGGCTTATATGCAAATGAGGTTCTTTGTCCATTTAGAAAATCAAAGTGTGCTTTAATATTTTTTTGTTTAATCTTATAGATTGGTGGCATATTGAATATCTTTAAATATTGTGACATAACAACATGTTGCACAAACATGTGTTCAGTCAACTCATAACAACTATTAGAAAAGGGGCAAGAGGCTTGGATTTGAAAGTTAAAAGTTTGAATTCTAGGTTCATTATTGCACATCACAAGATTGATCTCATCAATATGGAATTTAAGTAGAGCATAGAAATGATAAGCTTTAAGGCAAAGACTAAATCTACAAAATGAGGGAAAATACAGGCACAATAATGTGAGGTCAATGGTGAATGAATATAAATGAGAGGAAATATGGATGGATATGGATTAAATCATAAGCCAAGCTTGGCACAAGATTAGTCACTTGTCAATATGAAGTTCCAATAAGATGTTCTCATCAAAGTACCTGTCGAAAGTTTAATGGGAGACAACACACATGTTAATTTCACCATTACATTCGCTTTGAGGTGGATGCAATTCTAAAATGAGCATGCATTTCAAAGTATATGGGCATTCTTAATGAGCATGAAAATTGATTATTCTAACTCAAAAGGATGGTGATTTATATAAAGTAACAAATGATTCTTAGATTATTCTTATATTCCTCTTCTTAGGTATGAGTGCTTCATCAAAGCCTACAAAACAAATAAAATAAAAACCAGAAGCGAACAAAGTTATAATTAAAATATGTGCAATGAATAGCCTATATCATTTAATTGTATAGGACAAATAGCAAGTTGTTACAACCATTAATTAAAATAAAAAAGATAGGAGAAGTGACAAAGGTTAGTAAACTTTGTTAATATGAAAAGTGATATGATAATACTTTGCATTATGTTATAATGCATAGGTCATATATTGAATCTCCACAATATGTGGCAATATGATTATGTGTGATGCAATTATAATTCTCCATGCAATGTAGCAATAGATGCTTGCATAATGCAAACATTTCATACAAGAAATATCTTATACGATGCAATCATAAATCTTCATGCAATGTGGTCATAAATATTCGCCTAATATGTGCAACATGGTATAATCAAATATTTTATGTCATGCAATGATAAGTGTCCACACAAGGTAATATATATTCATGCAATGTAAGCATGCAATGTAAGCATGCAATGCAATATAATTTTATTTGAACATTGTGATGCTCTCTAGCACAAGTTTCTACTGGGAATCTCAACCATGAAAAGAGTAAGTGGTAATATAGCATCCCACTTCAATTGGTTGCATTTAACAGAAGGTAGGGAGTTAAACTAGGGCAAAGATACACAAAATAGTGAAAACAATAAAAGTAAGAAAATAATTATGTAATATGTGAACATGTAAACACGTATTTCATTTAAATATATACCATCATATAGCAAGCACATGATATCGTAAATTGGCAATAAGCATCATAGCATAAAGTTGTCCCCATTATAAGCAAGTGAGAATACAAAGGTGGCCTTAAAAGCCAAGTAAGGATCATGTAAGTGTATTGAATATACGATCTACATAAAAGATAAGCGTGTAAAGCACAAATAAGTAGGATAAAAGCATGAAAGTAGATGTAAAGATGGCATGGGTTTAAGCATTTTAATTTGCACCTTTTAATGTGACACAAAATAAAACAAATGTGTAGTAAGCCCACTCTTAAAATTAAGACCTTGAAAGCTTTGCCCATTATAAAGTAAAAACTAACCTAAAACTAAACAATATATACTTGCAATTTATAATTGTTAATCAACTTTTAGGGGTGGTTCACGTTTATGTTGAATAAAATATAAATGGATATATTTTTTGGTTTTCTCTTGAATGACCTTAAGGCCAAGACATTCTTTTACTTAAGGAAAACACTTTTATAATTTTTACTAAAAAGAAATCTTATTATGGACACTTGCATTGTTTAACTAAAATAAAAAGCAAGAACACGAGGATTGAAAATGCTTTAAATATAATGACACAAATCCTTTGATAAATTAATAAAAGGAATCGATACAAAGCAACAATTTTCAACTCTATATACTTTTTCTTCAATACACATATTTTTTAATTATTTTCTTTTAAATTTACTTACACTTATTTCTAGATTTTATTATAATTTTACATCACAAAAACTATTTTTTTAATTGAAATGCCATTTTAAAAAATTAAATATTTTGTAATATTGACAAAAAAACATGAATTTTTTTTTATTACCTTCCAAGAAGCTTGGTGAGACTAGTTGTTATGAAGGGTTAAACTTGATGGAAATGTTGTTATATCTATTAAACTAAATACTCATTTCATAAAGATGAAACCAGTTCTATGTTTTAATTATGATGTGTATGCTTTCTAAAAAATACCATGTTTCTTGGATGTAAACAGTAGTAGCCCCCTCCTTGATCCACCTATCAAACTTGTCCGAGTTCAGCTTAAGTATAACAGTGACCCGCATAGAAATAGAGTAAACAATGAGTCTCCTAAGAGACTCAGTGAGGTGCTTGGTATTGCTATTAAAATGTCATCATTACGATACTTCCATATAAGCCAAAGAACTTCCGAAGAAAAACAAGACCAAAAGATATTTGCAATTCTCCTACAGCCCTTGATATAGCCTAGAATAACATCTATGTATTCAAAAGAAACAGATTCCAAGTTAAAACCAAACAATCTCCATATTTCTTTTGCAAAATGGCATTCAAAAAATATATGTTTCACAGTTTTAGGCACTCTGCATATGTTACAACTTAAGAAAGCACCCTCCTTATCTTTTATGGGGAGTTTATTTAATAGCAGGCGCCAGCCAAAGAATTGTTTTTTTGGTTCATTATGAGCCATCCAAAATTTACAAAGGCTATCTTTCCAGGCCTTTGGTTCCCAGTTTAAACCCCAACATTTGTTAAGGTGCAGAAAAATGGTATCAGCCTCGATGAGTGAAGAGTAAATGCATTTGGCTTTAAGGGAAGGGAGAGGTGTGCCATCAGTCCAGCAAAGTGCAGAAGTGGGGGGGGGGGGCAAGGAGAGGGGGGTGAGAGTGGGGGAGAGCAAAGGATAAGGCTATTTTAAGTATGTTATAGGTCCTGCTCTGGGATGTCGGGATAGGGAAGGTAAGTGTCAGTTCCTCCCACGATCTCAATTGGTCATTTTCAAATAGATTCTCAAAGTATTTAATACCCATATTATGCCATTTCAGTGCAGAACAGCCTTGGAGAGTGGCTAAAGGTTTTCCATTATGGAATAGATTCCACCATATTGATCTGTTATCAACAATATGCCCCTGTACAGTGCCATTTACTTTGATAGGTACCAAGTGTTTCACATGTTCCCAAGCCTTCCATAGGGACTTAAAGATATCAGATCCAGTCGGAGATACCTCAAACTGTCCAATAAGAAGGTCAAGAATGGGGAGATCTTTCCATTTCTTGGCTTTCTTAGGGACCAAGCATATAATATTATTTCTTATAAGAACTTTCCATGACTCATTACCTTCCATGGCCTTGAGAATCCACTTGGAGGCGAGGGCAATGCCATATAGTTTCAAGTCCTTCAACCCCATCCCACCAAATAGTTTATGCATAGTGCACCATTCCCATTTCACTGCATGTTGCTTCCTAGTACCCTTGCCATCTGACCATAGGAATTCCCTAAACTGCTTTTGAACATGATTAAATTGGTAATTCCTAAAGAGCCAAGCTGATGAGAAATAAATATTATATGAAGCCAATATTTTCTGACACGCCTAGAATCTTCCAGCCAAAGAGAAAAAGTTCTTGTTCCACCTGGAGAGTTTCTTATCAATCTTATTCCTTACCCATTCCCACATTTCTTTTAGATGCATATGTTTCCTAGACTGATGCATATGTTTCTTACATAGACTGTTGCTGATATTTTCGTTTACAAATATGTATATCTAATGTAATCATCACTGTTATAGTGGAGGTGCCCGATAACTATATATTTTTTTGTGCATGCACCTTCCCTTGGTGCCCTTGATACTGCTGAACTCGGGTTTTGTTGATGCCATGTGTTAGAGTATTCGGGTATTTACTTGATTAATTAAACATTATTTGTTTAATTATTTAAGTTCCCTTTATCTCTTTTACACTTAAGCTAACTTTAGGTGCATATAATTAATTATTTTAATTAATTGTTATGTGCAAACCTAGGTTTTCCCTTTTAGGGTTTCTTGACCTATTAAAGGTTGAGTTCTTTCTTTTCATTGTATGGAGAAGGATTATTATTGATAATACATTTTGGAGATTATTGAGCTCTCATCTTTTGGAGCATATTTTTCCTGTGTATTCTTTCCTTTTGAGATTTGTTTCCTTGCTTCTCCTTGTAATAGGTTTTTCAGCTTGCAGAGATTATTTGGGCTCCTGTGGTGTTGTATTTTCTCAACACCTATATGGTATCAGAGCTTCAGATCTACAGCTACCTGTTCTTGTTTTGAGAATTTTGCTTTGGAAGCAGATCTGGGGTTTCAAGAATTTTTTATGTACCTAGGGTTTGACTTATTTTTCTAAGCACTTTGGGCCTAAACGGACCACACCATCGTGCTCAGAAGGCCCGAAAACCCCTATGGTCATATAAAATTCAACCTATTTTGGTTCCTGAGCCTCTGGGTGAATTTTTCTCAAATCTAGGCTGTATGGCTCTGGCACACAGATTGAAAAAAAAAATTGAAAAAAAAAAAAAATTGCCTTTTTACTGCATGCAGGCCAAAATTTGCTTTTAAAAAAAAAAATCTCTTAAAAAAAAGAAAAAAAAAAAGAGTTTTTTTTCTTAAAAATATTTTGTTTTTTGCAAATTTTTTTTTGGGTTGGGGGGGGGGGGGGGGGGGGTTTCCATGGTACGCAGGGTACCATGGGGCCCCTGCCACTATCGCTGTCAGTACGGCCCACGAACGCAGACCTGCAGGCTCGGGCCCCATGCCTCCCCTGACCCCGCCGCCCAGCCCCTGCCACCCGGCCCTCCGCTCGGCCTCCGCTCGACCCTGCAGCTCCTGGTCGCCGCTCAGCTCCCCGGCCTGCCGCCCACACCCGGCCACCGCTCCGCTCCCCAGCCGCCGCTCCGCCCGCAGCCTCCCTGCGCCACCCAACCACCGAGCTCAACCGCCGGCCACCAGAGCTCCACCCGTCCACCACCGGAGTGCCGCTCCCTAGCCTCCTCCGCCCAAACAAGCCACCAGACCTTTTTTTGGCATTTTTCAGGGGGGGGTTTGGTTTTTTGGCCCTATCTTGGACATACGGAGTTGTTTTTTCAAAAATGAATAGGCGTCGGAAAGATGGTTCTGAGCCGGACCTCGTCATGTTGGTAATTTTTTCCAATTTTGTTGTTTGACTATGTTTTTTTCCAGTCAAAGTGAGGTCTTATTTTTGCACTCCAGGAGACGTAGAATGAGCATCCGAACTCCGTTTTTCAAAAAGTTTATTTTTTTGGAAAGCGTGTGCTGTGTACTTTCCAGCCATCTAAGTTTTATTTCCAAATTCTGCTCCATGCATATTTTATTCAGTTTTTTGTTTTTCAGCACTCTGGTGGATATCGTGGTTGTTTCAGGTCCTGGGATCTCTTCTCTGAGTAGGATGTCTCTATTTTGGTTCACGTTTCTATTTCCAGTCTTCTTATCATTGTATCTTGTATTTATGCAAACGCACTGAGATAAAGTGTCATCATGCATTATTTACTTGGAATCTTGCATATATTGTGTCTTGTTGTACATGTACTATTGATCAAGTGCCATGAGGGGGTTGATGTTTGCCTGTTGTTTTCCATCTTCCTTTGTCAAGTGAGTGTTCCTTCCACGACACCATGTACTTGTCTCAGCACCTTTGATGTTCTTGGTTCTTCGTCATGCAGTTTTTTTTTGCTGTCCTTTTCAGTGTTCCTGTCCCTCTCCCACTTCCGCATTATGGGGAGGTTTATCATGTTGGTTCTAATGCTTCCATGGTTCAATTGATCAGCTCTTCAGGCTTTGGTGTCTCATGCCATCTGTATCTTTGAGTTCAATTATTTGCCTTTGTTTGCCATCTGATTCGAGTAGTGTCATTTGAGGGCACTCATGCAGATTACAGTCTTCTCTACCTGGTCATGTTCTATTTCAATGGAGGTTCTCCAGATCAGTAGTTATTCTTCGACAGAGTTTGCAGGTTCTTCATGCTTCAGTGGTGTTCTTTTCCATCTCTTTTTGGAGTAGACTTTTGTTCCCATGTGGTTTTCTCTATTTCTCTAATTCATAGAGATTTCATTGTATTTGGGTACCTGATCAGGCCTTGTTGTCGGGACCCATCTTTATTACTTTCATTAGCAGTTCCAGGTTTTAGCTTCTCCCTAAGTCTAGCTTAAGGGGGGGTGTTAGAGTATTCAGGTATTTACTTGATTAATTAAACATTATTTGTTTAATTATTTAATTTCCCTTTATCTCTTTTACATTTAAGCTAACTTTAGGTGCATATAATTAATTATTTTAATTAATTGTTATGTGCAAACCTAGGTTTTCCCTTTTAGGGTTTCTTGACCTATTAAAGGTTGAGTTCTTTCTTTTCATTGTATGAAGAAGGATTATTAATGACAATACATTTTGGAGATTATTGAGCTCTCATCTTTTGGAGCATATTTTTCCTATGTATTCTTTCCTTCTGAGATTTGCTTCCTTGCTTCTCCTTGTAATAGGTTTTTCAGCTTGCAGAGATTATTTGGGCTCCTGTGGTGTTGTATTTTCTCAGCACCTATATTATGTAATGGTTTTTTTATGATATCTAATCCCAAAAAATACCATGTTTGTGGAATTCATCCATAAATAATTTAGCATGTTATAAGACAAAATGTTGACTTTGTTTATGTGAATTACTATAAGTTATTTGGTCAATAATTTGATTTCTTAAAATATAGTGAGAGATATCATTTTTGAGGTATATCTATTACACTTTTATATGAGAAATTAATTTCAAAAATTGGCTCCACATTGTGTGTTTATGTACTAGTAGCATTCACAACACAACATATATGACATAGATTAGTGTTAGGGTTAGGAATGGGGTTAGGGTTAGGGTTACGTTTAAAATTAGAGTTTGGGTTGGGGATAAGGTTAGGGTAATGAAAAGGATTAGAAAAAGAGTTGCAACACGTAAGACATTAATTCAATTGCCATTGTAAGTATAAGATAAGTAACATTTTATTAATTTAGGATAATTAAAATGTATTTTATTTGATGAAAATAAATGCTCATAAGTCATATATAGATAAGTAATAATAATATATAAATAACTCTAATTGGACCTTTATTGAATCCTAACTTTTATTATAATTGAACCTTAGTCATAAACTTAAACCTAACCCTAATTGAAATTGCTTGAACCCTAACTCTAATTAAAACCTGAGTGAACCCTAACCCTAATCCTAACCCCATGCTTTATCATAGAACCCCAACCCTAACCCTAACCTCATGCTTTATTATAGAGCCCTAACCCTACTTGAATCCTAATTATAACTCTGAGTGTACACTAACCCTAATAAATCAAGTTACCATAATTGAACCCTAATTGTGACCTTAACCTTAACCCTAACCCTAATTAAATCATAACATTAATTAAACCCTAACCTTAATTCATTTCTAATTTAACCCTAATCATGATTGAACATTAACCTTAACCTTAACCTTGATATTGACTCTAATTTAACCCTAATTGTAATCCATATTAAACCCTAATCCTAATTAAATTATAACCCTAAATGAACCCTAGCCTTAAATGTAATAGGCTAACCTTTGTCTATGGAGCATAACTTGGGACAATAGTATCAATCTTTTGACTTATTATAGTCATTGGAAAGGTGGTTCTAAGCACTACATAGTGGTGTGATCGATTTTTCCAAACTTTATTGTTTTGATAGTGAAATTCAAATTGGAAGTCAGTTATACCTTTTTTACTTGGAGAGGTCATAACTTGTATAAATGAACTCATTTTTTGGACTTCAGATAGCCGATGAAATTTTTTTTTAGCACTACACAGTGGATCAAGCTTGGAGTGGTATTAGCATGGTTTATTTGCTATTATTTCAATATGAGTTTTTTATAGGTTCTTGTGACTATGGTGATTCTAAGAGTTTATGGAAATTCAAATATTGGTGATTTGGTGCTTGTGTCATTGTATACTCAGTTGTATGTCCTATATTACTCTCATTTTACATTATTATCAATATTTAGTTTGCATTTGTATGTTGTATTTTTGGGTCTACAAGTTGTGCAATGTTGTAGATGATCTATACTTACCAATTACATATATGACTTGGATGTGGATTTCAATGTTGATGTAGATTCAGATCTATAGATTGGTTTAGTCACTTGGTTTGCTACTTTGTTTGTCATGTTGAGGATGTGAGATGGTGTTACTAGGTAGTCATGATGTGACACCTATGTTGTTGACCATGTGATGTAGACATGTGTGACACAATGGGAATTAGATGCTTGTTAAGTTAGTGGTGATCATGGTGTCATGGATGTTCCTTGTGATTTGGGACTTAGGCATGACATGATTGTATATGCATGCACTTTATTGGTAATGGTGGATTGGTTCTTGATTGGTTGTGGTAGTGTATATTCTTGTTTGAAAATCATGGTTTTACTTTATCTTTTAGGAGCTCATGGCATTGTATTTGAATTCTTTGATAGTGTGAGGGCCTTGGTTGATTCTCATTTATGATATTGCTATCATGATGTCATGGATAGCTTAAATACACATTTTTTGTGGGAGCTTGTGACTATGATGTTTGGCAGCACGTTGTATCTTCTTGGTTCGGAGATCATAATTTGGGTCTTCCCTTTAGGAGCTCATGATGTTGAGTTATTTGATCATGTTGGGGTCATGGATGATCTTTGGTTAGAGTACAGTTTTTCATGATGCCATAGAGAGCTAGGTGTCACAAATTAGTGGGAAATTGTGGAAATGATGTTAGATTCACCATTAGATGGTGGGTGATCTTTTGCAGTGAGGGTTTCATTGTCAAGAGTCTTCAAGTGCTTTGGATAGTTTGATGTCTTGGATCCATGGAGGACTATTGAAGCCTTTGGTTGAGGTGTTGTTTATTCTTTGACATTTGACATGTTATTCTTGTTTTGATGGGATGTCTATTATTAAGTCACGATGTACTATTGATTATCGATTTAGAGTTGTGGCATGATACAAGTGCTTTGATATTTTGATTAGAGCGTGTGTTCTACCTTTATAGAGATGTGAGATCATGAAGTAGTGTTTATGTTCTTGATTGGTGATTAGACTTTGGCATCGATGTTGTTTGGTTCTTTTTGTTTTGGGTACATGATCATTTGTTTGATTACTTAATGATGATGCTATGTTGTATTTTGGAGTTTGGCATGGATTAATTGGTTACAAGTGCCCATGAATATTTTGAGACATAGGTGAGGGTCAGATTTCTCTTATGATTAGAGACATTTGTTGAGATGGATACTCTTGATGACGTTATCAGCAAGAAAGTTTGACGCTACACCTCAGTTAGATTTGAGATCAACACAAAACTATAAGGAGATTGTTCTTAGATTATGATGGACTCTAAAAGCACTGAGAGGGGGGGTGAATCAGTGACACCAAAACACACACTACTTTAAACACTAACCGGAAGATGAAGTTAGCCAAGTGGTTAAACAAAATACATGTTATCCAAAATGAAATAATATCATCCACATAAAGTAAAACATCCACCATAACACAAGTGTTTATACTTGGAAAACCCAAATACGTAAAAACCACAGTGAGATGGAACTCACAAGTTAACTATCTGCAGTCATAGAAAACTGACCGGTTAAGGTCTTACAAAGAGCTCTGGTAGGAGCGAATCTTGTTAGAGATTCCAAGCTTAATCAGAAGCTTATACCCTGTTAAGAGTACTACCCTGTTAGGAGTAACCTCACTGGAGGATTTGAGAATCCAAACTAATGGATCACCTTGTCAGAGGATTTGAATCCATTGTAATGGTTAGAAAACAACAAGAATAGCTTGATCTATTCTGAGTAGCACAAAAGTTGCTTGATCAGATCCTTCTAAGTACATTCAACATTGCTCTGCATCTTAACACTTATCGCTTCTCAACAAAAGCTTTTTCAGTCTTTTCACATAACAACTCTCTATCTCTCATCATCAAAATGATTCTCTACGATGTCTTTAAATAGACATACAAACCTTATGTCGGCCATAGGAACACAATTTCCTAGGTGCAGTGAATCTAGACATGTAATCATAACTCATCACAAAAATGACCGCCAAACAAACGGTGTTGGTAACTCATCACAAAAATAGATACCAGTTAGAGCAGTTTAATACCGGTTGGAATAAAACTAGTGAATCGTTGTTACAGAATCTTCCACTGGATCTTCTTCTTCATCTTCATCCTGATTCTGATGCCAGCTTAGTGTTATCACAGGTTATCTCATAGGCACATACCGGTTGACACAAGTTACCGGTTAGAGATAGACCTTAAACATACCAATTGGTAGTGTAAACCAATTGAAGTTACACTGGTAGTCAATGTTAACATATGTGTGTGTGAGTGTTTCATCAATGACAACAAGTGATGAATACATTACAATCATCATCAAGCCAACAATCTCCCCCTTTGGCATTGATGGCAACACTTAGAAAATTTTGAGTAATTTACAATACTGCTAAGTGTGCATACACAACATATCTACATATATATACACATACTCCCTTTGAATGTAACATTCACCCTTAATGTTGTAATACTCCCCCTTAATGCATGCATAAATACAAAATTTTCAAAAACACACATACATATTATTACTCCCCCTTTGACAACAATGCCAAAATGATAAAGTAAAATATATACATATATATAGAAAATATGTATCAAAGAGTTCAACATATATTACATTTTGAAACTAATTCATACATTAGCAATTCTCATGAAAATATTGTTGAAATTCTACTTCATCTAAGATAGAGCATTCTGCCATGATTCCAGTATGTGATTTGTATACTCTGAGGTAGACAGCAGCTGAGAATGGAATTCTTCCATTAAGTCAAGCGAGCATGTTTCAGGAGTAGCAAGAATAGCTTCTGCACTAGAGTAGGCTCTCTGAAGAATGGCAATCTGTGAGGTGAGATGACTTTTGAGTTCTCTTAGAGATTGGAATCTCTTAGCTCTCTCATTATCATTCTTGATCAACCTGTCATGCAGTTCATCTATAGACTAGTTAAAGACATGAATGGAGTCCTGGAGTGGGACATATGGGTTGCATAACCTTTCAATTTCCTGTTTAGTTTCAACTTAATTCTTAGAAATATCAGAATAGAAGAAAGTAACATTGGAGGTAGAGGCAAGATAATTTCCTCCAGATTCAATAGCTTTCTTCAACAGACTGCTATTATGAGATAAAGCCATTTTGCCATTCTCAATGTGCTTAGCTAGCTTATCTCCACATGCCTTCTTATGGCTCTTCTCAATAGATATTTGAGCAGCATCTTCAAGTGATTTGATTTAATCAGATGCCTCTACAACTAACTGACCAAGTTTGTTGATACGAGTGGGAAGATGTGCGACAGAGGTTTTTGGTAGTAATCCAAAAAAAAATTCTACTGCATTCCAGATTGTATCTGCCTCAACTCTTTGTTCTTTCAACCTCTTCTTATGTGCACGAGATTGCATAACACTGGCAATCTTCATCATTTTAGATGCACTCAAGGTATTCATATCAATAGGACCTGAAATACTTAAAGAGTCTTCATCATCATCATCAAATAGTTTTTGCTTTGCCGGTTCAGGGGGTATACACTTAATGATGGCTTTTTATGTATTTTCTTCTGTTTTACCTTCTGCTTGCTAAGTAGCAACTTTCTCAATGGATTCCTTTCAAGTGATCTCAGTGACTGGTGGAGATTGGGGTTTCTCCAGTTGTTCAGTTGCTAGTATATTGACCTCCTTTAGTTGAGTACCCTGTTGAACACCTGTTGTGTCTTGTACTTCTATGATTGAAGGAGGATCCATATCTAGTGCGATAGGTCCACTGTATCCTTAATATCCTCATCAACAAGAATAACAAAGTTATCCTTCTTCTTGGTTGAATAGGCTATATCAGCTAGAACAATTTTCTCTATATCCATTTTCGGTGGAGAAACATTATCTGCAGTTTCATCCTTATTGATAGAGTGGAGGCTCTCTACCCTTTGTTTGATTACACAGGTTAGTTGGTGAGTATTTGACTCAATAACTGCCTTTTTTCCATTAAGAAGCTTCAATCTCCTTATTTTAAAATCAAAATATACTTTGTATTCCTCAGTCAAAGCACTAATTCCTTCTGATGATAATGTGGGAAAATACTGTACAAATACTTCATCAATAATTTCCTTTTCTAACTGAGTGGCTTCTTCCCATTTTTCTAACAAAGTATTATACAAAGAGACTGAAATATCCTTCTCTAATTTATGTGGATATCTATAGTAGTGATTCAACAAGGTTATTACCCATTGGTGTATTTTCTTCAGCTCATCTACAGTAAAAGAATCATAATGTTCTTTAACATTTTCAAACTTGTTTCTTCCCAATGACTTCATTGTTCTTTCAAATATTGTGTCAGGTTTGTAGTTGGCAATTTCTAATGGTGTAGTTGCCTTTGGCACTACCTTTTCCTTCTTAGATGTTCTGCTAGTTGCCTTCTCCTTCTTAGGTTCTTCATCAAACTCTGGTAGCAAAATTAGTTTCCTGTTCCTCCTCTTCTTTGGTACACTCTCCTTTTTCTCAATTATTTTAGGTGTTGGTTCCTTCTTGTTTAGTACACTCCGAGTCACCCTTGTAGTTTTCTTCACAAGAGATTTTTCCTCATTTTTCTTTTGCTTTCCTTTAGCTTTAGCTACAGGTGTAGTACTGGTTTCAGCAGGTGCAGCTTGGATTGTTAAGATGTCCAATTTTGCCTTCTTTTTGTCTATAGGTGATGCTGATAGGGTATTAGCATAGCCAACCAGTAAGTCATGATTGACCTCGTAGCTCATATCTTCCATCTCTTCCTCTCTGGGTTCTCTTGCTTGCATTAAGCAAAAGTCGGTAGTAACCATGAAGATTATGTCTTTTTCAAAGTGTCTTACTACATCTTCAGGTACCCTCATTATCAAGCTCATTTTCTTTTGAAATTCATTGAAGTACCTATTGGTGGCAGCCAAAAAGGTATTATTTACAACCTTAATGTTGTTTCTTATCTGAGCATTGACCAATTCTTCTTTGGACCATTCAATGTCACCTATACCCGGTAGAAAATTTTGAAAGTAGAAAAATAACCCAGCCAACAGCTGACCAAACTTGAACTTCTGTGTATTGTCCTTTTTGATGGACTTCAAATTTAGAAATAGCTATACTTTGATAGCTTCACATATATCATAGTCTTCATTTCCAACAATCATACTATGTGATGTATGAATTGCTGCGGATGGAACACTGTTAAGTCTACTAGAGTAAAATACTTTATAGCCTATCATCATTGCTGCAAGTTTCACCGCAGGATCTCTGATATTGTTAACAGAGAAAGCACGCCCATCAGAGGTAGAACCGGTTAGCTTGAAGGCAGTATCTTTTGTAATTTTCCTCAACTTAGGAACTTTACCTGTTGAACAATAACCCATTATAGCCCTAATGGCTTCCTTGGTAATCATGTGAGTCCTTTCCAGATACATATTTTCTCCATGGACTCGACTCAGAATTATTCTTATGTACTCTTCCTCAAAATCTTCAAGAGGGTAGGCGGCATTATGAAATCCTTTCTCAAAAACCCTAGCATATTTAGCTTCAATCTTTCCTTCCTTATCACAGAGTGATTTCAATTGAGTATAGATGTGAAGAGTTCCCATATCTTCAATTTTGCAATTTATATAGCTGGACAAATCACCTTGGATAATGACTCCACTTGGGACTTGCGACAACGCATTATAAGACATAATTCTCTCTGCCTTTACAACTTCTTCAGGCTTAGCAGTGATCAATAATCTTTCTATAGACTTAGACGTAGATGCCATTATAGATAAACAAGATTCAAGACGGTGTTCAAAGGAATACCTAATGTCTTGCACGTCACTCCGTTTCCCGGTTGAATTATTCAAATTCTCTCCTGTTCGCTTCTCTGCAGTTTCCAATTCTACTTGATTCCTCTTAATCACAAAGTAATTTGCTAATTCATACCAAGATTATCTCGCTCTGCTCCAATCACTTCAATTTCTTTTCAAAAGGGTTAGGGTAAAAATGATAAGGTAAAACTTGTTTTTATCCTTTTTACTGACCGTAATAAATGCTCATACTTTTAGGTTACAAACCCTAACTTTTTCGCTTAAGTGAAATACTGGTTGATTAACACGTCAGCACAAAAAGTCACCAAAATTCAAAATTCAAAAAAGATTCTTTCTCTCTGAAATATGTTTTACCGTTACGCTCTCCTTAGCCATTTTAGACAGGCTTAAGTCACTGGTGCTGGACTCTCTTCACTGGGTGAAGGAGTGATTTCTTCTACAGGCACTTCTTCGCTCTTCTTTTTCCATGTTCGATTCATATCTTCTCTTGTTTCCTCAACATCAATTTTTTGCTTGCCTTTCTGATCCTTAGTAGAGTTGACCGACTTGTTGTTTCTTGTTCTGCAAAACTTTGCCAGGTGTCCCGGTTTGTTGCAATGGTAACATACCATACCAGATGATCTTCAGGGTCCTGCATTTCCTTTTCCTGTTCTTTTTCTAGCAGTTCATAGCCACATGACCAATTTTATTGCAAAAGGTACACACAACATTTGTTACCTTTTCCATTTTGAATGGACGAAACCGATTGTCATAGGATCTTTGCCAGTTCCTGTTCTCCCGGTTATCAAAATTCCTTGTCTGGTCAACATATGGTCTAGGATGCATGTGTGGTAAAATATTGTTTGCACCATATCTGCACTGAATATGTCTATGCCCATACATTCCACAAGTGTAGCAATGACCTTCAAACTTTCTAGATACATACCTAGCATTGGTATTATAATTTGCATTTCTGCTAGGTTCGTTCCTACAAACATTTGCAGTATGACTAGGCTTATGACAAACAAAGCAGACAGGTTTAAAAGCCTTCTTACCGGTAGTCTTATTGACTTTAGAAGCATTTTTATTCTTTGGATAGTAGCTCTTTGTGCTAGAGGATTCACCTTTTTCAGTTGTCTGAAAGCCAAGTCCAGAGATATCACCCTTCATTCTCTGTGATTGAATTTTTTCTTCCAGCATGGTAGAACTTTTGACAAGCTTTTCCAGTTTCTCATTGGCTTCAATGAGCTTGTTGACAAGATCCTCATTGTGCTTAGACATATTCTCTTTTAGAGATGATGCTAGCTCAAGGTCTATCTTTAAATTCTCCTTTTCTTTTGTTTCAGCTATTAAGTCCTCATGCATGGTGTCTCTTTCCCGTTTGATTTTTAGAATCTCTTGATCTCTTGCCTTGATAAGATCTTCAACAGCTCTTCTGGATTCCAGTTCCTGACTCATGTAGATAGTGAGATCTTCCAGTTCTCTCCTTAGATTCAGTTTCTCACCCTACAACTTTTCAACTTCTTTTGATAAAGCATCAATATTAGCTTCGTCTGAAGAACTATTGTTAGATATTTCTAATAGTTTTTCAGATAGCTCTCTCCTCTTGACTTAAGAAGCTTTCAGTTTGCCCCTAAGGGTTTCAACTTCATTTCTACTGGCTTCTAGCTCTCTAACCATCTCAAAGTAGCTTTTGTCCCCCATGGTAGTTTCAAGATTCCCTTCTAAGCGTTTAGGCTTCAAAGAAGTTAGGCTTTGATACCAATTGATGGACTCTAAAAGCATTGAGAGGGGGGGTGAATTAGTGACACCAAAACACACACTACTTTAAACACTAACTGGAAGATGAAGTTAGCCAAGTGGTTAAACAAAATACATGCTATCCAAAATGAAATAACAACATCCACATAAAGTAGAACATCCACCATAACACAAGTGTTTATACATGGAAAACCCAAATAGGTAAAAACCATGGTGAGATGGAACTCACAAGCTAACTATCTGCAGTCATAGAAAACTGACCGGTTAAGGTCTTACAAAGAGCTATGCTAGGAGCGAATATTGTTAGAGATTCCAAGCTTAATCAGAAGCTTATACCTTGTTAAGAGTACTACCTTGTTAGGAGTAAACTCATTGGAGGATTTGAGAATCCAAACTAATGGATCACCTTGTCAGAGGATTTGTACAATGAAGCTTGTTAGAGCTTACCCAGTTAAGGGATTTGAATCCATTGTAATGGTTAGAAAACAACAAGAATAGATTGATCTGTTCTAAGTAGCACAAAACTTGCTTGATTAGATCCTTCTAAGTACATTCAAGACTGCTCTACATCTTAACACTTATCGCTTCTCAACAAAAGCTTTTTCACTCTTTTCACATAACAACTCTCTATCTCTCATCATCAAAATGATTCTCTACGATGTCTTTAAATAGACATACAAACCTTATGTTGGTCATAGGAACACAATTTCCTAGGTGCAATGAATCTAGACATGTAATCATAACTCATCACAAAAATGACTGCCAAACAAACGGTGTTGGTAACTCATCACAAAAATAGATACTGGTTAGAGTAGTTTAATACCGGTTGGAATAAAACTAGTGAATCATTGTTATGGAATCTTCCACTGGATCTTCTTCTTCATCTTCATCCTGATTCTGATGCCAGCTTAGTGTTATCACATGTTATCTCATAGGCACATACCGGTTGACACAAGGTACCGGTTAGAGATAGACCTTAAACATACCGGTTGGTAGTGTAAACCAATTGAAGTTACACCGGTAGTCAATGTTATCATATATGTGTGTGAGTGTTTCATCAATGACAACAAGTCATGAATACATTACAATCATTATCAAGCCAACAGATTAATCATGAGGACTTGGATATCTTGGAGGAGGATTCTCATTCTCCACTCTTGGTCCACTCGATGGTTTATCACTGGAGAGGTATTGCTCATTATTTCTTATAGGTGCATTATCTTTTATATCTTGTATTCTCATGCATATGGATCATGAGCTACAATTATTTAGTTCTAGAGTATTCATTTGAGGAGTGTATTACATGTTTATCTTCTTATGCATTATGGTTCATTTACGATGGAATTCATTGATGTTGAGTGTAGGAGATGGTTTTGGACTTATTCCTATAGATAAGAAATGTATTTGATTTAATCTTCTTTGGTTTTAGAGGCTTATGACCATGTTGATTACATGATATATGCTTTATTTGATCTATAGTATCAAATGGATGGGTGTTGTTGATGCTATTCTCTTTGGGGTTTTATGGAAGAGATCATGATTTTCATAGCTTGGCATTTAGAGGTGTATGTAGAAGGACATGTTATAGGTTTTTATTTGTAGGTTCTCTCTTTCATCTTGGTTATCTTCTTGGATGTTTGGATTCACATGACATTGGTTTGAGGTTAGTGTGGAGTTATGGTGACCACTAGGCTTGTGGTCATGTTTTGTCACTTGGTTCTCGGGTGATGAGATGGAGTTCCTTTATCTCCTTTCATTATTGTGTGTGAAGAACTTGGGAGAGCTATGGAGAGATGTGGTGAGAGTTGTACTTGCAGGTTATTAGATTACATTTTTTGCATATCATTGTGGATGTTCCTTGATACTACATGACGATGATTACACTTTCTATATAATTCTATTAGTGGATTTTTGTATGTCTTGATCAATTTTAGGTTTGACATTATCTATGCAATTTGGGAGTCCCTAGGTGTATGTTCATCATTGATAGGTTTGCCACTTGGAGCTTATGTTTGTATGTTATGGGTTGCATATGTTGATGATATGAGATTCACTTGTTATGATTTGTATACCTTTGAGGCATGGTTAGTTGGATGTGTTAGCACTTGTTGTAGGTGATATTTCAGCTATGGATATTTTTTTTTAACAGTTACCACTACATATTGATACCTTTGGATAGAGTGTTTGTGTTTGGGATATCAGTTGGGGCAAGACTTATGCTTTGTAGTGACAGATAATGTGGTCTCTCTTTGGATGACTTCTTATCTTTGTTCTTTGACATGATGGAGCACAAGAGAATTTATTTTTGAGATGGTGGTCACATTGTTTCTTGATACAAGCATCTTTTATGGAGCATGTGGAGCACATGGAGCAAGTATCTTGATTCCTTGATAGTATATGTGTCTATGGGGATTTTTCCCTTGTTCATGTTTGCGGTTACTTGTTACACCTTATGCAATGTATACAACTAGTGGAAGAATGTTAGCAATTAGGTGTTGTACACCTTGCATAATTTCTATAATATTTAATTTATTATTATTGTGTGGTGCACCTTTAGTGTCCTAGAAGTACATGCATCACTAAGAGTTAACATTCTTGGGGCCACTTTTTCTATTGAATGTAAGTTGTAATTATATTTATTTTAATCAGAGAAAGTTATTTAATAAATTACCCAATATTAAATGTGGGGTCAATGATTTTTTATTCTCGTGGGTTTAGTTACAAGGTTTTACGTAATATCACTTGGTGGTTTTGTGTGAGCTTGTTTCTATAAGAGAAAACACAAGGGTAGTTGTCTAAGGTTGGCTAGTTGACCATTTTTGTTAAGGGGTTGAGAGAATCTCTTGTTACATTTGTGAGGGTTTGAAGCATGGCATTCGATATATTTTTGCATGCTTGTTCACATAGAGTGATTGTGTTAGACAGTTCAGATAACTGGAAGACAACTAAGAGGGGGGGGGGTGAATCAGTTGGCATAGATTACCAAAACTATTAGCAATTTAAAACTTTAATACCATAACCTAAAACATTAATACTAGAATAGTAGTTAAACCAATTAAGCATAAACAATAATCACAAAATAAGAACCATCCACATGACACCAAAATTTATATGTGGAAAACCCGATAAAAGGAAAAACGACGGTGGGAAGCCTACCCACAGTTAGATAATGCTTCTAAAGTAAGTATGTGAATTACACTTGAGGGGCCTGCACTTGCAAGAAGGCCAATAGCCTAGAGCCTCACTGACTACATAGAAATCCAGACTACAATTCAGAGAAGTGTTGAACTGTAAAAGATAGCATCTCCTATGCTTGAGTACAGTTTCGATTAAGCTCAATACCGGAGGACTGCATCCTCTTACATAAACCCAATTCGATCTCCAATGATCGACCAAATCCTCTGCCTGAATGATATTACATTATTCACACATTACATTCCTTGACCATGACCTCTAACATAACCATGATGATCTACAATGAAATCTTACATCTATATATACAAACCCTCAACCATAAATAATTAGGTTGGCCACTAGATAATAAACCAATTACATAATTATATACCATGTCGACCTTAGACCAAACAAATAATATCTAACACATAAGACATCCAAAAACACATCGAGAGGTCCAATCCACATGTTACATTAAAGTCGGTCCATAACCTAGATCAGTCGGGATCCAGTATAGGTCCACACGCTACAACAATGATCTCCATTCGCCAAGTCTTGAACATGATTACTAACAGCATCCTGAAACTCCACCAGAAGCTGCACCAACACCACTTATGCAATTCATCAAAGATCTTCATCAAAAGCTCTATCGGTGAAACCCTCGTCGGAACCAAAAACTAAGCTTCTAAGCAAGCAGGATAGCATATGATCACCAGACCAAAACCAACTGACCGAATATGAACATGAGTATCATGAACAAGCCAATGAAGGAAATTTGTGTTTTCCATGAATGATAAATTAGTGCTATTTAATTTAATTTTTGGAATTAAAGTAGAAATATTTACAAAATAAGCTTAAACAAATAATAGTTAGTATTTAAATTTTTTTTACCCCTTTTGGATTAAAAGATGAAAAAATAAATAACCTCCTTTATTAAAAATTGAATAAAATTTCAATCCTTTTTGAAAAATTAAAATATTTATCAAAAAATATTATTTTCCAATTTTTTAATAACAAATTTAAGTTTAAAACTTAAATTTTAATTAAACAAACTTTATATTAAAAAAAATTTAAATCTTTGTTAATAAAATAAAACAATTTATATATAAACTTAAAAAAAAACCTATATATTTAAACACTTTATTTAAAAAATGCATAAACTTTTAAAACTAAAAAACTTTTAAAACTCTTAATATAAACTATTTAAAATATATTAAAATCTTTATAAAATCTTTAACTTTATAAGCTTTATTCGTGAAAGATTCTTGAAATAAACTAAAGGAATTTTACTTTTAAAATATACTTGAATAAAATTTAAACGTTTATATGTTAGAAAAACTAAGAAATAAAAAATAAGGAATGGAGGAATAAAACGTGACCTATCCAATAGTCAATGTAGACCAAAATAAATCTTAAGCAATGAAATTATGTTGATACGTGGTGTGTGAAATGTTCAGCTGAAATGCTAATAATTTTTAAAACAGTCAAACCTAAAATTAGAGATGCAGAAATGTATCATGAACTGCAAAAGAAAAGTATTATAATTACGTTGCACATAGACAAATCAGTGCAAGAGACGAAGCATACAATGATTTTTTTTAGCCAAGCAAGATACGTAATGAATGAAGTTGGAGAAAACTACAAATGTTACCATGATAAAACTCCGACCAACCGCAACAAGCAAAGGTACATACAGTGATAAGAAAACAACAGGAAAAAAAACAGTCTTCACTACGGGAGCAACAACAAGTAGTAAAAAAAAAAAAAAAAAGTATGAACACTTAAACAGAAAAAGAGTAGGTTGATATTAGTTTGAAATTAATATAGATTAATATAAAGCAAATAGAATTAGAATTATATAAATGAGACCAGAAAACTTGTTAACAAAATCCTACAGTAATAATAAGAAATTTCTTTTTATCAAAAATACTTGCAAATAAATGAAATAATAGAACCTACAAAAAAATAGAGAATGTCTTGGCTTAAAAAAGAACTAGCTTTGGTGACAAGCCTTCCAAAACAAGTTAGATAAAATGTGTTTGGCGATAAGCCTTCCAAAATCAAAACTCAAACCAGAAAGAATACTTTGGCAGCAAGCCTTCCAAAGCTTTAAAAAAACTTTAAACTAGAATCTAAGAAGATTAAACCTGCATGAAGCCTTGTTAACAAGTTTGAAAAAAAAAAAAAAAAACTTAAATCATAACCTACACAGCAAAACGTTAAAGAACAACCTTCTTCTCTTTTCTAAAAAAAATGCTTCCAAGAAAGGTGAGCTCCACAAAATGGTAACCTTCATCAATCTCAACTTGAAACAAGGAAGAGAACCTGCTCTGATACCATGAAAGGAAATACAAGAGCAAGGAAAGAAAAACAAAATCCAAGTAAGTTTATTGATGAAGTAAAAAATGAAAGGAAATACAAGAGCAAGGAAAGAAAAACAAAATCCAAGTAAGTTTATTGATGAAGTAAATGTTACCGAGAGAAATGCATAAACCTTGGATCAATCACCCAAATGTGAAGAAGGAGGCACAAGAACTTTTGAAAGGGAAAAAACAAAGAAAAACCCCTTGTGGTATTATGAATGAGGCAATTCCAAGAGATGAATTCCACCATTCATAAAATGTGTATGTCATGTGTCCACGTCCTCTTAAGGAGGAAATCTAATATTCCTTGATAAAGGAAAATAAAAGAAATGACTTGTCTTCACACATGTACTAGAGGACAAATTACATGTAGGCATTCCAAAGGAATATCCTAAACTAAATACAAATAAACCTAAGCCAAGTAAAGATTAAATATTCCAACAGATCCAATTCCAAAGCTAATTGAAACACCCTTTTGTGAGGCCCTCTCATCTTATCTAAAGTAGATCCCATTCCTCACTTTATTCAACCTATCTTTGGATAACGCTTGATTTCCATTCAATTGACTAACCAAATAAGATTTGAACACATCCTTACCATCAATCTCTAACATTGGTTTTATAATTTTATTTACATTTTCATCAGTGGAATCTAAAATTTCATCCAATTGATTCCTCCACTCACTTTCCATTATTTTCAATTCATCATGATTGTGTGCCACTGAAGACATAGATTGAAATATAAAGTTGGAATATGTTGGTGGATATTCATCATATACTTCATCTACAACTTGGAATGTTGGATAATTTTGGTCCTCCATACATGGTTTAACCCACCAAGAATGTTGTGTGGGATTCTCTAGTCCCATGCCAAGAGATGATAAAATATCTTGTGCATCCTTTAATCCTACTTTGAGAGCTTCTATAATTTTATCATATGTAGATATTGAATCATATCATGATAATATGTTAACATTTGTTGGGAAAAATTGTGAGGCCCTACTCCGAGCCATCATAGCACATTTATTTTTCACTATGGACTTATTGTTTGATACATTATTTTGATGCACTATGGATTTAGAGACTATTTGATTGATGATTTGATACCATTGGATATGATATATCCTATATTATGTTTGATTTCAGTACTTATGTTGATGATATTATGATTTACGTATGCATGCCTAGTTGATGATTGCTTTATATGATTTCAATGATGTTGCAATTTAGTAAATGGTTACATATGGATTGTTATGGATTGTTAGGAAAGGTAATTGGATTCTATCGTTACTATTTTTTATTAGGAGATCAATTCATGATATGATGTAAAATTGGATGCTATGTGTTTAAAAGTTTATTCTTTCATATATGCATACATATTGTTTTGGATCTACCAATGTGTGGGTTGAGATGTGCGGGATATCAATCCATGTGACCATGAAAATACACAAGATAACTAGAGCCAAACCTATGTGTGATTGTGAAGCCAAGGTTTGTCTATTTGGAGAGACAATACCTCATTTGTAATGTGTTTATTTTTGTATAAGTGAATGCATGTGTGTATGTTCAATTTGTTTAATTTTAATTTATTTTCACCTTGAAAAGACAAGTCCAAGTTTATGTTGATGTGTTGTATTTTATGGTGTCACTTGACACTTATGATGTGTTGTGAGTTGGCATATGACATGTCTTTGAGAGGGAAATGTGAAAACCTATGTATTTTTCAAACCTGGGTGGGTTTTTTTTGGGGGGGAAATTAACTCCTATAGTTGGGGTTAGGTCATATTTGAAGGCCCACTTGATATACCTATGGGTAAGGAACCTTTTTGGGCATAGAACCACTCACATGTGATTGCCAATTCACTTCAAAATGACATTTTCTCGATGGACGAAAATCAACTTTTAGAAGATTGAGTCTTGGTAAGACAACCTTCCATTCTTGTGTTGGATGCACTTCCTCACCTTACACTTACCTTTTTAGTTTCCTCTTTTAGAAACCTTGTAAGAGGATTGGGAAGACCAACATATGAGATCTCATCATCCTTTTCCAAGGAAGTTGGAAAGTGCGAGAGGAGTCTACTTAGAGGAAAAATTCAAACTTAGAATTTTTATCACCCACTCTCCAATCTTGGAGATCAAGACTTGTTGAATGAATTGAATTTGAAGAAGAAAATTTAGCAAAGGTAGGAAGCTTGTAGTTGGTGGAGGTATTTTTGACTTGGGTTGGAGGTTCTTCATCAAATCTCTCATCACATTCCATTACAGGAGTTGAGGTTGGTACATTGTCACCCTTAGGTTTTTAAATGCATATTTTGGTTGTTTTATGTGAAAATTTGCATGTTGTTAAATTACTTGTTGTATTTATAGTTTTTGTGTTATTGTAAATTTTTGGATGGATTGTTGCATAGTGTAGTATGTCTTTTCTTGAATATTGTTATGGGAGTCAAGACCAAACTCACCCTTGGAAGGGTAGAGTAGTCTTGGGGTGAAGGGAGTTTGACATTCATAGGGTGTAGATTCTCTCTTGCAGGAAGAGAGGGAAACAAGGATCTAGGATCCTTGCTACATTTTATTTGTTTAAATTGGGGGTCATAAGAGAGGATTTAACTTGAAAGCTTTAGGGGGTCATAAGGGATGTATTTTTATGGTCATGAGAGACCAAGTTTGAAAGGAGATTTTTGGCCTTGTGAAGGCCTTGGGTTATTGAATTATACTTGCAGATCTCCCCATGTCTAGGCCACCTTCACCCCACTTTAAAAATGTCATTTTATTGCTGTGTTAAGCTTGGGATGAGAGTTTTGTGTTGAATGTATTCTCTTGTATTCTAAAAATTGTATGTTGTGTTGCTTGTTTGTAACCTGTTTGGCACCTAGTTCTCCCAAGCTTGGGGGTGGCCTCTTGTAGGCCTAGGTTGGGAGGTGAGCTTCCATGGTCACAAACACAGGAGTTATTTCATTTGTAGGTCTAAATTTTAGATGTAGAAGATGGAATAAGGAAATTTATCTATGTGGCTAATTGAGGAATGTTTCAAGTAGCAACTTTAAGATTATTTCACTTTATGCTATATTTCAAGTGTTAAGTGAAATCTGAAAAAGAATGTAAAAAGATAGAAACCTGTATATCTCCCTTTCTACTATTGAGTTTCAAAAGAAGATGTATGTGACAAGAGTTTATCTATTTCATTAAGTATATGTAATTAGAAGCAAAAAACATAGGGACATGAATATGTAGTATTTTATTGTAACTCTTATTTGAATAAATGCAAGTTGGAAAGATTTACTTTTTAATGACAAGAAGATGTTGTGTTTCAGATTCAAGTTACTGTTAAATAAAGAAAACCTTGCAATCACTAAACTTATACTATTTATATTTTGTTTAAACTCATGGTTAGTTTATCTCTTAGCAAGTTCATTCTTACAAAAAAAAGAAAGTTTCATTTTATTTCCAGCATTTACATTTGTAACATATAGGAAAGTACATTACTTGAAAAAAAAAAGAAATGGATTTAAATCTGCTTATACTTTTGTAAATGTTCTTAAAATATGCTTATTAGAAAGTTCAGATTTAAAAGCCATTTTAGCATTTCGTTTACTCTCATGAAAATAATAATATTTTAACCTAAAAGTATATATATTTGAAACATTTCTACTTTTCTACTTGCAACTAGTTAATCTGTTAGAAAAATAACCAGATGTAAATAAATATTCTTCTAAAGAAATTTACCATATATATATATATAGTCAAACCCTATACATTAGCAAACTGGAAAGTTGATAAAAAAAAAGTCAGAACATATGTTTTAAATCAGCATATATATATATATATATATATAACCTTTTTTTTTTTAAAGACCGATTTTAAACCTCATATTAATTGTGCATTTGAATATCCAAATCAGCATGAATATGCAACTATATATGTGTGTGTATGTGTTTATATATATATATATATATATATATATATATATATATATATATATATATATATATATATATATATATATATATGTATGTATGTATGTATATATACATGTATGTATACATATATGTATGTATATATACATGTATATATACATACATGTATTTTATGAAACTGTGCTTTTTAAAATAATCCCGTATATGCATCCAGCATATATATATATAGACACACACATACACATACATATACACATATATATAATGAAACTATTTTTAAAAATAAAATAAAAAATTTAAAACAATTTTTTTTTTAATCGTATTCTTTGGGAGGGGCGGTGTGTGGGCCGCGACCCACCTGCATGGGCCGCAACCCACACAAGTGGGTTGCACCTCATGCAGTGGCGCCCCCACCCCCCTCTCTACGCCC